>NC_142872.1:129045000-130245000 GCF_051225735.1 Oryctolagus cuniculus | reverse complement strand
CCAGTTTTACCAGCAGCATTTGTCGAAAGAGATTATCCTTACTCCACTGTATGGTCTGAGCACTTTTGTCAAAAATCAGTTGGCTGTATATATGCAGATTAATTTCTGGGCTGTCTGTTCTGTTCCATTGAACTGTTATTGGGTTTTTATGTTAGTGCCAAGCTGTTTTAATTGCTATAGCTTTGCAGTGTGCTTTGAAATCAGGTATTGCGATGCCCTCAGCTTGGTTTTTCTTGCTCAGGATTGCTTTGGCTATTCTGGGTCTTTTGTGATTCCACATGAATTTTAGGATTCTATTTTCTAACTGTAAAGAGTGGCATGAGCTTTGAGAGGGGCAGGGGATTCCTTCTTTGCTTCTAGCACTATCTTGGTGAAAAAGCCATCAGGCTTCAATTAGAAAGTGAACAAGATGGATTTTTTTTCTTGCGAATTGGTGTGAATGGGCTGTCCCTGTAGATTTCATCTTCAACATTGTCTCTTCCCTTCTTACAAGTTATCTTTTTATGAACTGCTGATCTCTTTGGAGTATTGTCCTCATAAACTTTTCATAAAGTGTCAATGATTTTACCATTCTTCTACCACATTTCACTATGAAGTTGATATTTGTTTTTGCTTAAATTTTTGCATACTTCATGTTGTTCTGATAGGGACTGTTTTTAAACTGTTGTCTTTTCCTTCTAAGTGCCTTAAATAACAGTTAATATCCCCACATATACACATGATTATGATATATAAAGAGTTCTTGGGGCCGACACTGTGGCATAGCGGGTAAAGCCACCACTTGCAGTACTGGCATCCCATTTGGGTGCTGGTTTGCGTCTCAGCTGCTCTATTTCTGATCCAGTTCTCTGCTATGGCCTAGGAAAGCAGTAGAAGATGGTCCAAGTCCTTGGGCCACTGCACCTACATGGGAGACCCAGAAGAAGCTTCTGGCCCCTGGCTTCAGAATGACCCAGCTCCGGCCTTTGCAGCCATTTTAGGGAGTGAACAGTGAACCAGCCATTTTAGGGAGTGTCTCTGCCTCTGCCTCTCTAACTCTGTCTTTTAAATAAATAAATCATACACATATACGTGTGTGTGTATAAATATATAAAGAGTTCTAAGCCGGCGCTGCGGCTCACTAGGCTAATCCTCCACCTGCAGCGCCGGCACCCCGGGTTCTAGTCCCAGTTGGGGTGCCGGATTCTGTCCCAGTTGCTCTTCTTCCAGTCCAGCTCTCTGCTGTGGCCCGGGAAGGCAGTGGAGGGTGGCCCATTTGCTTGGGCCCTGCACCCACACAGGAGACCAGGAGGAAGCACCTGGCTCCTGGCTTCAGATTGGTGCAGCGCGCTAGCCGTAGCAGCCATTTGGGGGTGAACCAACGGAAAAAGGAAGACCTTTCTCTCTGTCTCTCTCTCTCTCACTAACTCTGCCTGTCAAAAAAATAAATAAATACATAAATAAAATAAATATAAGAATATATATAAAGAGTTCTTAAAATAATTAAGGATGAAGGTTATAACTAGTTTATTTACAAGTAATGAAATAACAATAGCCAATAAACATAGGGAAAGTATTTCAGTCTTAGTAATACGTTAAATCTTTTTTGTTCACCTCATTGACAACAAATTTTTGAAAAAACAGTATTGAATTTTGCTAGAGGTGTTGGATATACATAGTCTAATGTATACTTGGATGAAAATTAGTATGAACATTTTCTGTCATTCTGTATCAGGTTTTTGAAAACAGAATCGTGTGTCTTTAACCCTGGAGTACTATTTTTAGAAAAGTTTGTCTTGGAGAAATACTTGGTCATGCCATAGGAAAGATACATATGTATAGATTCTTTAAAGCATTGTTTATAATAAAGAAAATTATAAATAATGAAATCTTCTATCCACCTTTGTTATAGTTCTTCAGAATATTTAAAGAAATAGCCTGATATGACCATCTTTGGATAATTAACCTCATTATTACTTAGGTTAAGGCAGAGGGAAGAATATAAAGTCAGATTTTCAACTTTTGATGGGACATGTTCAGATACTGAAAAATGATATTTTGGTTTCTCTTTCATAAACGTTAGCAAATTTGATATGTACTCTTAATTGACATTTTTTTGCCCTTTACTCACGCCCTTATTTTTATGAACTATAAAATAATGTTTGGCAACAAAAATTATTTATTAGAGTACTCCAACCAAGAGATTTTCAATGAAAATGTTCTTTTGTTTGTTAATTTTTTATTTTGTTACTTTACTCAGAATGTGCTATTTGCCCTGCAGAAAAGGTCAGTGATAAACTTTTCATTAAGCAAGCAAATTAGCTGATCTAAGAAAAGTCTTTGTACCTCTGTTCATTATTATGGAGTGGTGTTTCTAATTCAAACACAGAATAGTTTTGGGTATTCTAAAATACTAGTGGGTTTTCCTAAGCACATACATACACAGAAGAAAAAACAATGGCAACTATCACCATTTTTTTAGCATTATTTTGGAATTTTTTATTATTTATAAAGAAGTTTTGTTCTATAATCTGAGAAAAAGAGCATTATTAAGGAACATAGAAGCAACATTGTTATTTGTTGATGATACAGTCAAATGCCTAGAAAGCCTAGGAGAATCAGTAAATGTATGGAGATTTACAATAATGTCCTCAGTTACATTATACTGTTAATTATTTTTCCAAAATTACCTTTTTAAATAGTCTTTTCTAACTTTTTGTGTATGTGTAGTTTTCAGGATTTCGATATTCAAGGGTCTAGAAGATGCAGTTTGGACTGGCTGACAATAGAAACATATAAGAATATTGAAAGCTACAGAGCTTGTGGTTCCACAATTCCCCCTCCATATATCTCTTCACAAGACCACGTCTGGATCAGGTTCCATTCGGATGACAGCATCTCCAGAAAAGGTTTCAGACTGGCATATTTTTCAGGTGTGTTGTAACAAAATGAAAGATACTGAACCAAATTCTGTACTCTAACTGCTCAGTCACTTCAGGGCTGATCTAAACAACACCCAGTTAGTTACGACTAGACCCTTCAAATAGCAGGGACTGAGGATTGGAAGCTAGAGTCAGGTGCCTTAGAGTTGCAAAGGTGTTTTGTGTAATCCCAATAAAATGAATAATGTCATAAACTAAAGTCAGTTTTCCTTTTAAGCTTCTCAAATACATTAATTTTAAAAATGGCTCTTTCTCCCTCCAGTATTTCTCCATATTCTGAAAGTTGCTTCAGAATATATTTGTGTGTGTTACTGTTTTACTACCTTCAATGAAAAGCCATAACACATTTCCCCTTTATAGTCTCAGAGGAACTCTTCTTTCACTTTTCTCAAACTGTGTTCACAAAGAGTGACCAGATCATGCGAGTGTGAGTCATATTGAGCATTAGAGTTATGTGTATTCTTTGCTGAAAATAATTTATCTTCTGAAATAACGTGGTCTCCTTTAGCAAGCATATGCTGCTTTTTATCTATTTTAGCCACATGATTGCCACTAAGTTGTTAGTGGAAAAGTAAGTATTGGCCAAAAATTGTCCATTGGAGTACTACAGGAATTTAAAGTATTGTGGTTGTCTTTTCTTGCCTCATTATTGTTACAGATTTACAGTGGTACACTAAGATAATTAGAGTCCTATAGGCAAGTGAAATTTATCTGTCCCCATCTCTTCTTATTTTGATGAGCAGATTTATTCCTTTAGCTAAGATTCATGCAATACGTTGCAGTTGTATTAAAAGAAGAGCAGTTACACAGTGGAAGTATTCTGCTATGATTACATGGAATGGAAACTTACACTGTTAATCTTAGCGAAAGTTTGCATAAATAAAGAGCTTGTAAAGTACACTATAATGTACATAGCAAAATATTGTGTCATATGAGTTTGTTTTGGTGCAAAAAAAGTTGAAATCCATACATAGTTTTCTTCATAATATACATAGTCTGTGGACTTTTTGAAGACTGTAGCTTTCTAACTTTTTTGATACCAAAATAAACTTACCTTTTGGTCCATTTCCACTTTTTGAAGTGCCCTAATATAAATGAATACAGACAAGAATTCAAGAGGAATATATTTAAAAGTCTTAATATATCCTATTGGCTCGTATACCTTACATCATATTACTTAGCCTTCTGCAGCAAAATAGTTCTCTGCAAAACCAGAGTTGGTCCCTTCTCTCTTTAGATCAAAATACAAAGACCCTCAGGGAAAAAATGATAGACACTATTTAATAAATTAAATTTTTAAGTAATTATACCAATTTTAATTTGTCACTAGAACATTTACCTGTCTTTTAAAAGTATTTTTTAAAATCACTATCACTTGGACTTAATTACCATTTATTATAAAAATACCAGTTGCTGTTACATATCTTTTGAAGAGTGTGTTTTTTTCTCCTCCTCTCTCCATCTTCCTTCTATCTACATCCTCCCAGGGAAATCTGAGGAACCGAACTGTGCTTGTGATCAGTTTCGTTGTGGTAATGGAAAGTGTATTCCAGAAGCCTGGAAGTGTAATAACATGGATGAATGTGGAGACAGCTCCGATGAAGAGATCTGTGCCAAAGAAGCTAATCCTCCAACAGCTGCTTCTTTTCAACCCTGCGCTTACAACCAATTCCAGTGTCTCTCCCGCTTTACCAAAGTTTACACCTGCCTCCCCGAGTCTTTAAAATGTGATGGGAACATTGACTGCCTTGACCTAGGAGATGAAATAGACTGTGATGTGCCAACTTGTGGACAGTGGTTAAAGTATTTTTATGGAACTTTTAATTCTCCCAATTATCCAGACTTTTATCCTCCTGGAAGTAATTGCACCTGGTTAATAGATACTGGTGATCATCGTAAAGTCATTTTACGCTTCACTGACTTTAAACTTGATGGTACTGGTTATGGCGATTACGTCAAAATATACGATGGGTTAGAGGAAAATCCACACAAGCTTTTGCGGGTGTTAACTGCCTTTGATTCTCATGCACCTCTTACAGTTGTTTCTTCTTCTGGACAGATAAGGGTACATTTTTGTGCTGATAAAGTGAATGCTGCAAGAGGATTTAATGCTACTTATCAAGTAGATGGCTTCTGTTTGCCATGGGAAATACCCTGTGGAGGGAACTGGGGGTGTTATACTGAGCAGCAACGATGTGATGGGTACTGGCATTGCCCAAACGGAAGAGATGAAATCAACTGTACCATGTGCCAAAAAGAAGAATTTCCATGTTCCCGAAATGGTGTCTGTTATCCCCGTTCTGATCGCTGCAACTACCAAAATCATTGCCCAAATGGCTCAGATGAAAAAAACTGCTTTTTTTGCCAGCCAGGAAATTTTCATTGTAAAAACAATCGTTGTGTATTTGAAAGCTGGGTGTGTGATTCTCAGGATGACTGTGGCGATGGCAGTGATGAGGAAAACTGCCCAGTAATTGTGCCCACCAGAGTCATAACTGCAGCTGTCATAGGGAGCCTGATCTGTGGCCTGTTACTCGTCATTGCTTTGGGATGTACTTGTAAGCTTTATTCTCTGAGAATGTTTGAACGAAGGTCAGTATCCAGACACAACTATAGTGATTATGGTGTCTGCAGTAAAAACATTACCACAAGTACTTTGATTAGTAATATGTTTTTGTTATATATTAGTGTAAAAATGAACAAATGCTACTTATTTATGATTTATAAAATTGGTGTGAAAAGCCCAAATTGAAAGGAATAAACAATCACAAACTAATAAATACTTATCTCAGTGTGGGGTAAGTAAAGCCAATCTTTTACTGGCCTGTACTTGTTTTCAGAGTAATCTGTTTTATAGGAATTTAGCAAGTTACAAATCTCAGTTGTAATTTTTAACCTGTCTTGATAAATATTCAGTTCCAGATATCTGAGGAACTACTATGTTCAAAACACTACATAGGTTAATAGAAGAAAGAATAAAGCGTAACTCACAAGTAGTTTACAGATAGGAAGAATGACCTGGTGCATGAAATAGGATGGCAAAATGCAAATACTGTACAAGCTGAAAACAAAGTGATAAAAAATCAGAAACACCTAATCTGAAAGGGGGGATGTGCAAAGGCTTTAGTTGGAAAATTGCCTTTGAAACGTATTAGTAGAATGTAGGTAATTTTTTTTAAAGATAGCCTGGAGAAATATAAAGAAGTAGGAATGCCCAGCACTGCACATAGTGCACTTGTTCTGGAGCCCAGGATCCATATGAAGGATTAATAGGAGATAAGACTGGAATGCAAGGCTAGCATCCTCTTGTCAGATTGCATAGTTCAGCGAGAGCCACGTTCCTGAATTCTCAGTTGAGTACGAAATGGTTAATCCTTAAAGAGTGACTTCAAGGAGAGTAGTGTCCTTTGTGTACAAGGTAAACTGGACCTGGTAGAGGATAAGGGCAGGGAGGTCCCCTAGGAGGCTGTTGTGGAGACGGTTACCTTCAGTCCCAAGAGCGTTACAAATTAATTTTTAAAAAGCTTTACATAACAGACAGTTGAGATACTAGATGGCACTCAGTCACACAGCATTGTAACAGCCGCTACCATGTCATTTCTTTGCCAAGTATAAACACCTGGAGAACTTTCCATGACACTGCAACAGAAGAGCACAATAAGGAGTCTGAGGTCTTCAGTTCAGGCTCCACCTGTTCCAGGGAGTGTATTGGTGACTCAGGTCACTCTTCCCTGAAAGGAAGCGTGGGGCTTGATGGACGAAGTGTCTTCTGAGAACGCTGAAATTCCGTCACCTTACATCTGGGGGTCACCTGCCACCCATTTCCTTTGGGGTTTAAAAATCTAGCATTTTCTTTTCTCCCTTTAGTTTTTATAGAGGTTTTCTAGTTTATTAAAACTTTGATGCAAACTCCTGCTAGTGTAAAGCCCCCCACGAGCAGATGGTCAGCTTCATATGTGTGTTCCCAGTGAGGCATAGCACATCTTTGCCATAAATGCTGGTTGAAAAATCAAATATACTGAGATTCAGATTGTTTTATAATTACTGGTAATGGAAAATTACTGTTTTGACTTGCCTTTTTTTTTAACTCTTTTTACCCTCTTGTGTATTTTTAAAGATCATTTGAAACACAGTTGTCAAGAGTGGAAGCAGAATTGTTGAGAAGAGAAGCTCCTCCTTCTTATGGACAATTGATTGCTCAGGGTTTAATTCCACCAGTTGAAGATTTTCCTGTTTGTTCGCCTAATCAGGTAAGTTGCAGTTTATGGTTTGTATTTCACTACTTAAAGGAAATATGTGCCTGTATATATGGATAATTCCATTCACGCACTGCCATCTGCCAGCCCTAGCCCCTCTGAAGATAAAAGCAAAGGCACACACTGCCCTCACTCTTGACCCTGCTTGCGGGTTTGGTGAGTTCCCCAAACCACCTTCAGGTCTGATAACTCAAGAAATGGACTCAAAGAACTCCCTGAAAGTTGTTTACTCATGGTTACAGTTTATTACTGGGACATAATACAGATTAAAATTAGCCAAGGGTAAAGATGTGTAGCACAGAGTTCAGGAAGGACCTAAGCATAGACTTCTCGGCTCTCCTTTCCCCATAGAGACAAGAGCGTGTTCTTCTGTTGACACAGATGTGTAGCCATATGTGTGGAATATTACAAAGCAGGGACACTCACTCAAGTCCCCAAGATTTTACTGGGGCTCCAGCACGGTGATTTAACTGCACATGTACCTGCTCCTGGCCTCTAACCCCTCTAGAGATTGATACTATGTGACCCAGAGCCCTCACCCTATGTCAGGTTACTGGTGTGGCTCAAAGCCTTTACCCCAAATCAGTGTTGCTGTCTGGCTGGCCCGAGGTCCACAGGCAGACATTCCTATCAGGTGTGGCATTTCAGGGCCTCAGACATCATGTCCCAAAAGCCAAGGATGAAGACCTTGACCAGAGTTAAACCTTTTACTGCTTCCTTCCCCACTCTGTAGAAAATTTTTGTAAGAAAATTCTGCTTCAACATTTTAATAAAATATGAGTGGTGAACTAGTTTTTATTCATTTAATGAAATCAAACTCTCAAGTTTGAAATTTTTGGTAACAAATTATCAAATTTCCATAGCAATTCTTAAGAAGAAAAATAATCTTGTAATCTGTCATCTTATTTAAAATAGAAATGTTTTCAGCTTCACGAAGTGAAGAAGTATAAATCATTCTTGAGAGATGTGAGATTCCCCTTATGGAACCTACTGTTAGTTTGGTAGTCTTTGAATTAGACACTTTAAGCACAGAGCTTCACCTTCACAGGACACTGTGCGGAAGGAAGGCTTTGTTGACCTTGAGAAGCAGCAGTTGCCTACCACAGAAGACTGTGGTGCCCTGTGTTCTGGCTGTGTGCAGTAACAGTGCTCACACAAAGCCTGACGACGCGAAGCTAAGTGTAGAGAACCAGAGCTGTGGAGAGGGCACTAATGAGGTGAACCTGTTTCCCGGGTGTGTTAATTCATAGCTAAGGACTTAATTGCTGAAAAATTCTACTCACTTGTATAGCAAATCAGTATGTGCTGATAACCAGGTTTCTTGCTGTCTGTACTTTACTAGACTATGAAACATTTCTGACAGCAGCTTCTTTCCTTTCCATGAATTGTGTCCCTGGCATTTGAAAGACCTGTGTGGATATCACAAATACATGTGATCTAAGTCACAGAGGGCACGTAAGCTGTAACATCTCGCTGCTTCTCGAACCTATTTTCTGTGAGAAGAAAAGCAAGGGACATGAGGTTTGGTAGACAGAAGCTGTTAACAATGATCTGTTGACTCGTCATTGTTTCCCAGATGTACTGTATTTTAAATACTACATGCCAGGTTCATGAAAGCTATATTTGTTCCAAGTTTGAATACTCATTTTATAACCACTAGATGGAGCCTCAAGACCAGTTTATACAAATGTACATCTTAAAATATCTATAAACTCACCTTGAGAATATTGTTCTTTCCATTGGGCAATACAGATAGCTTACATAGGCACTAATTAAAAATCACAGGTTTTCCAAAAATAGTGAGATAGATTTCTGCTTAATGCTAAACTATAGAAAATAAAAATCTGTAAATATTAAGAAGGAATCTAAGCCAGCACCACGGCTCAATAGGCTAATCCTCCACCTGCGGCGCCAGCACCCCGGGTTCTAGTCCCTGTCAGGGTGCCAGATTCTGTCCCAGTTGCCCCTCTTCCAGTCCAGCTCTCTGCTGTGGCCCGGGAATGCAGTGGAGGATGGAAAAGTCTTTGGGCCCTGCACCCACATGGGAGACCAGGAGAGGCACCTGGCTCCTGGCTTTGGATCAGCGCGTGCGTCGGCCGCGGCGGCCATTGGAGCATGAACCAACAGCAAAGGAAGACCTTTTTCTCTGTCTCTCTCACTGTCCACTCTGCCTGTCAAAAAAAAAAAAAAAAAAAAAAAGAAGAAGAAGAAGGAATCCAGATGGGTAGATATGACTTTGGAGTGGTATAAGCAAGTTCATTTCTTTAGCTTTATTTTTTGTTTGCTGTGCTATATTAGAAGTGTATTGAATTCTTTATTTGCGACTATAAAATTAACTCCTTGGTATCCATTCAGTAAACGAATCACTGAAAACCAATGCTGGGACATACAGTTTTCACATATTTTCAAAAGTTTCTGCTTTGTAAATCAAAGCTAATTTATTCTGTGCTTGAAAAAAAAAAAACAGCTTTGGATCTGTTATTCACAGGTTTGGTCACTTACTGACGTACAGTGGAGAATCTTTTTCCTTCCTTCATATAATTTCCTTTCCTTCATATAATTGTATTTTGTAGCTTTGGTATACTTTTAGGATTGGGTTATTATGTGAGGCTTTAAAACAAAGTAACTTAAAATTGATGGTAAATATCATTTTTAAGTGGCATATATGAAAGAATTGTCAAGAAAATCAAACATAATAAGCAGTGTTTCAAGTTATAGATTAAATTCTTTGGTGGGTTGAACCTTTATAGATGAAAGAATTTAATTCATCTTCCATAGACACTAATATTGGGGCCGGTACCATGGCTCACTTGGTTAATCCTCTGCCTGAGGTGCCGGCATCCCACATGGGCACCGGGTTCTAGTCCCAGCTGCTCTTCTTCCAGTCCAGCTCTCTGCTGTGGCCCGGGAAGGCAGTGAAGGATGGTCCAGGTGCTTGGATCCCTGCACCCGCATGGGAGACCAGGAGGAAGCATCTGGCTCCGGATCGGTGTAGCTCCAGCCATAGTGGCCATTTGGGGGATGAACCAAGAGAAGGAAGACCTTTCTCTCTGTCTCTCTCTCTCACTGTCTAACTCTTAACTGTCAAATAAAAAAACAGTTTTCAGCTACAACACATTCCTATTAGAAAGGTGTTTTTTACTTAATGCTTTGTTAGAAAACTTAGGAGATTTTCTTTCTTTTGCAGGCATCTGTTTTGGAAAACCTGAGGCTAGCTGTGCGATCTCAGCTTGGATTCACTTCAATCAGGCTTCCTATGGCAGGCAGATCTAGCAACATTTGGAATCGTATTTTTAATTTTGCAAGATCACGTCATTCAGGGTCATTGGCTTTGGTCTCAGCAGATGGAGATGAGGTGGTTCCTAATCAGAGTACCAGCAGAGAACCTGAGAGAAATCATACTCACAGAAGTTTGTTTTCTGTGGAGTCTGACGACACTGATGCAGAGAACGAGAGAAGAGATGCAGTGGGAGCGTCTGGTGGGGTTGCAGCTCCTTTACCCCAAAAAGTGCCTCCCACAACAGCAGTAGAAGCAACAGTGGGAGCATGTGGAAGTTCCTCAACTCAGAGTGCTCGAGGTGGTCATACGGATAGTGGAAGAGATGTGGCAAGTGTGGAACCCCCAAGTGTGAGTCCGGCACGGCACCAGCTTACAAGTGCGCTAAGTCGTATGACTCAGGGGCTACGTTGGGTTCGTTTTACATTAGGGCGATCAAGTTCCGTAAGTCAGAATCAGAGTCCCTTGAGACAACTTGATAATGGGGTAAATGGTAGAGACGAAGATGACGATGTCGAAATGCTAATTCCAGTTTCTGATGGAGCTTCAGATGCTGACGTGAATGACTGCTCCAGACCTCTTCTTGATCTTGCCTCCGATCAAGGACAAGGGCTTAGACAACCATACAGTGCAACAAACCCTGGCGTAAGACCGAGCAGTCGAGATGGCCCCTGTGAGCGCTGTGGCATCGTCCACACTGCTCAGATTCCAGATACTTGCTTAGAAGCAACACTGAAGAATGAAACGAGTGATGATGAGGCTTTGTTACTTTGTTAGGTACGAATCTGGTAAGGGAGATTGTAAGTTGGAGCAATATCCGTTCATTGTTTTGTAACTTTACAATTGAACTAGTTTTAGTTTAAAAAGAAACAAAAAGATGCAGGGTGATTTCTTATTATATGTTAGCCTGCATGGTTAAATTAAATAACTCATAACTCAGAATTTAGAGTTTCCTGTTTTTAGCAGCTACATGTTTATGTATTCATTTTGTTTGATAATGTTCTTCCATTGGTTTCTCCTTGTTTTTATCCTGGTACTGTAGTTCACTGTAGAAATGTGGCTGCTGAAACATTTATTTGACTGTCATTTTATCTATCCTATGTTAAAAGGTTTGTTTGTACGAAATAGTACCTTATTTTAATTGAATCTTTTATGCTTTTGCCAACACACCTTATAACTTATGCTAGATGTTAAGGTTGTTAATGTACAAAAAAAAGCAAGCCCTTATACTCACCTGTGTTCTTATTTGTCTAACATTTGACTCTTACTGGATTTCATCATAATATGAACTTGTCAACAGGAAAAAAAGTTTCTCAAAATTTTTTTCTTATGTTTAACATGCAGTGATGTGAAATTTAGGTAGAGTTAGATAAATTAATGGCAAAAACAAAACTCTTTTATAGATTTTCTAATGTTGACTTTAATACTCAAATATGGTACAAACCAAATGGTAAAATCCCTACACGTTTAATTTTTTTCATCTGTATTTAGGGACAGGATCGAGAGAATGAAGATACTCTACTATGCATTAAATCTTGAACTTTATAAAATATGTACAAAAATTGTACATGACAAGTTCCAACTGGTAATGTCTTTCCCTAATATAGGGTTATGCTTGTATTGGACCCTAGGGATTTGCACTAAAATCATATCAAGGTCTCAGATGAGTTTAGTGCACAAGCACTATCACTTTAAATATTATTATTTGCTACCACAGTAACTATATATTTCCATAGCTTTGGGGGGGGCATTTTTATGACAACTTGAAATTGCTTTGCTGGTTTCATATTTATTTGTTGTATTTAAAAACTGCATTATTGTAAGAGTGATTTTTTTCCAGTATATTTTATTCATGGGGGGATTAAGCTACAGTCTTGAAGAAAAGCAGACGAGTCATTCAGATCGCCCCCCATTTTTTTAGTAAAGTGAATTGCAGAATCCTGTATATTTTTTTTATTGTCAGTTCCTGTTTATTTATTCTTTAGCTGTCTGTTTTAGTAGCTTAATAATTGAGTATGAAAAATGTATTTGTGTGTGATTATTGCTATTTATTAAATTTAAGTACTTTGCTGAATGTCATTTTAAAGCATGTTTGAGGTCTTGTGTATTTGTCTTGTTATGCTGTCAGAAAGAACTGACTAAAATGTTTTAATATGTATCAAAAATTAAAATAATTTTTTTTATTGCCTTGAGGTACTTTTTAAATCAAAGTTGTTTTTTTTATTTTTATTTGGTGCATATAAATTCAGTCCATAAAATATGCAATATGTGTAGAAGAAAATTGGGATGAGGGATGTTCTTCCTTAATTGCTTTATAGTAAAGTAGTAGTATATATAGAACTCCAGGACAGAACTCCCTGAAAGTCTTGAAATCATTTGGCTTTGGAGAAAACTGCCCTTAATTGATGTACCGTGTAAGATGCAGTAACACAATCAGTTTTCTTTTTATACAGTTTCCACATATATTCAGACCCCTATAGAATACTATACTGGTAGAATTTGTGTTACAAAATTAATCTTCTTTTATACCCTACTAGTAGTATACATTGGGATATAGGGCGTTTGTTTTTATTTTCTGGCCTATGTTTTGATTTATTTTTTAACTTAATCCATCATCCTAATTTAGAAGTAAGCAGTCCATGTGCTACCCCGACCCCTGTCTTTGAGTTCCCTTTCAGAGAGGCACATACCAATACCAGATTCTTATCTCTCCCTCCAGAAACATCATCATACAGTATGTAAATGTGTGCATATGCATGTACATGCCATACATGGCAAGGCAAATTACACTGTGCGTTCATCTCCTTTTCTCAAAGGGAAAATACTAGAGTGTGAATATTAAAAAGCAAAGTTGAATATGTTCATTTACATAACTGATCTACCCTGAATCTAAAGCTTGCATTTTTTTCCCAGGAGATTTCCTAGTTTTCCCAAAGCTATTTGTTAAACATACATTCTTTTTTAACTAATTTGAAATGGAACAGGGCTGGCTCTGCGGCATAGTAGGTTAAGCCTCCGCCTGCGGCACCAGTATCCCATATGGATGCTGGCTTGCGTCCTGGCTGCTCCACTTCTCTGTCTCTCTCTGTAACTCTGCCTCTCAATAAATCTTAAAAAAATAATAAATGCAATGCAACTATTATCACACAGTAAAAATCCATATTATTTGTGTGTGTTTCTAGACTCTTAAGTGGATCTTTCTCTTTTTGTACCAGTTGGACTGGTTTATTTGAAATTGAGAGTTACAGAGAGATCTTCCATCTGCTAATTCACTCCCCAGATGGCTGCAGTAGTCAGGTCTGAGCCAGACTGAAGCCAGGAGCCAACAACTTCATCTGGGTCTTCCATGAGGGTGCAGGGTTCCAGATATTTGGGTCATCTTCCACTGTTTTTCCCAGGATATTAGCTGGGAGCTGGATTGGAAGTGGAGCAGCAGGGCCAGGAACCAGCACCCATAGGGGATGCCAGCATCACGGGGGTGGCTTTACCTGCTCTGCCACAGTGCCAGCCCCAGCCCTACACTTTTTAAACTCTTTCAAATATTCTTGTTTATTTTTCCATTTGAACTCTAGAATTCATGGGTTCTTTGCTCTGGCCAGTTTTAACTTGATAGGTTAACTTGGAGAGATTGGACACCATCGTTGTAGTAAAGGTTTTTATATAAACCATGGTACCCTTCCTAAAATTGGTGCCTGTTTAAGTCCTTTTTCTTGTTTCCTTAATATGTATTAAATTTAAAAGAGATCCCATATATTTTTAAACAGTATTTTCTTGCAAATTTCATCATTTTTGTGACCATTATTAATGAAGTCCTTTATAGTCTGATTTAACTATGTACAAAGGCTAACAGCTTATAAATGTTAATTTTCCACCCAGCCAGCCACCTGACTCCATTTTCTTAGTTTGTAACAGCATTTCAGTTATTTTGTGTTTTCCAGATCTGTAGTCATGTTGCCTGCAGACATTAATAGTGTAACCTTTGCTTCAGCGTGCCTACCTCTTTCTGTTGTATAATTGCATTTTCCGGTACTTACAGAATAATGTTAAATAGCTTTGGCTATGATGAACTGGGTTGAGGTGGATAACATTTGCTCATATTAAGGAGATCCATTGATTGCTTTTTTAAAAAAAAAATGTTTAAGAATGCATGTTTTATTACATGCCTTTTCAACATCTGTGGAGATGCCCAAATGATACTTCTCTGATCCCTTAACATGAATTTCATTAATATATTTTGTAATTTTGAACCATCCTTTGCATTCCTGAAATAAACTGTAGATGGTCATGTGTATTTTTTTAAAATGTTGCTAGATTGTGTTTCATATTTTATTTAGGATATCTATATTTGTGAGTGAGATTATCTGCAGATTGTGTGTGTGTGTGTGCGCGCGCATGTGTGTGTATTTTATCTTTCAGAAGATCTGTATTTTATGCTAGAGGCTTTAGAAACTTTGTTCCCATGCTCTGGAATAGTTTGAATAGCTTTGGAATTTCAGTTCTTTAATATTCTTGTGACATTTTCTGAGTCAAGAGTAGTTTTTGGCAAGTAGCTCTTTAATAACTTTGTTGGTATTTTCTGTTGTAATTGGTCCATGTAGCTTTTATGTTTCATCTGGTATCAGGAACCAGCCATTTCACTGAAGTTTCTGAACTGAACTTGCCTAGATTTGGGCAGTTTTCTCTTCTGTGGATCTGGCTGTTTCTCCTTATTGTGTGTTTATGTTTCTTCCCTCTTCTGAATTAAGATAAATAAGTGCTAACTCAAAGAGCACTTCACTCATTTTATTTCTTCTTAATTATTAATGTGAGCTTTAAGCTATGGACTAGATTCTGAGCACTGATTAGCTAAATCACCTAGATGCATTAGTGTTACCACTGTCATTTTTTAGGTGCCCTTAATTTTCAGTATTTCTGTTCAACCCAAAGGAGAATTTTTTTTTCCTTTTTTGTTTGCCTTTTCTAAGATAATAAGATTTTTTTTAATGTACATAGCACTTGTGGTTCTGAATTCTTTTACTTTCATTTTGATACATGCTGATACTGTCACAGGTTGGAAGTTGCCTGATTGTATTTGTTTGCTAAGGTACGCAACATTTAAGATAATAGAAAGTAGCAAAGTAAAATTCACAGAATATTAGAAGTAGATATTAGAAGATCAGATATTAGAAGTAGAAGTATTCTTTTAAAATGAAGTTAGCATAGTGGTTTAATCAGTTTTCTAGATTTCAAAGAAATCTGTCATACCCAACATGTTATATATACTGACATGTAAATATAAATCATGTATGCACACATAGTTTACCACTGTGATGTTACACAGTTTCCTTCAGAAAGGCCATTTTGACATTTTTTGGCACACATCCACCCCGTAATGTATGTATCTCATGTTAACACCATCAGAACCATTTCTGTGAAAATGTTACCACCAGCTGCTTTTTCATTATAAGGAAGTTTATTTTAAAAGCATTTAAAAATGCTTCTGAATTTATTTTCATTTCATTTGAGAGGGCTTCCATTCACTGGCTCATTCTCCAGGTGCCCCACCCCCACCCCATAGCTGGTGCTGCGCTGGTCCTGCGCTGGTCTAGACCAAAGCCGGAAACTCAGAATCCAGGTTTCCAATGTGGATGCTGAGGACCCAGCTACTTGAGCTATCACCTGCTGCCTCCCAGGGTACACATTAGCGGGAAGCTGGATTCGAAGCAGAACACTGGCACTCCAATATGGAACGTGAGTATCTTAACCACCGTGCCAAATGCCCAGCAAATAGTACTTACCCATTGTTGAGTAAGTACTTTCCATTGAGTAATGGACTTACCAAGTCCTTCATTTGTAACTGAAATCACAAGCCTATGAACTGTAATTCGCAATGGCAGATGACCTAGAAGGACAGAACTTAGATTTAACTTTAGTCATATCTGAGTGCGGTGAGTAAGATGGATCATGAAGTAATACTTATCAAACAGGAGAAATAACTCACCTTCAAGTAGGAATTGACAGATGGGATATTGTACAAACTCACTGAGCTTCATCTTTGACATCCCAAAGATAATTAGTTTATGAGATTACTGAGAGGAGTAAATATACTATTTGTGAAGGCTTTAAAACATGTTCTGGTCATTTGTTGCTGCATAACTCCTCCTCCTCCCAGATTTTATGCTTGAAGTAAATGCAGTCATTATGCCATTTGCCAATAAATAAATTACGTGGCAGAGCTCAGCAGAATAGACTCTTACAGCTCCTGCCATCCCGTGGGGCTGAAAGACATCTTCCCAAAGGAGCCCACCTTCGCGGCTGGCCTGTCAGTGCTGGATGTGGACTGGGGATCCAGCGAGGGCCCCTAGCCAGAAGCCTCAAAACTGTTCCACATGGGCCTTTGCACACGTAGCAGCTTAGGCCCTTACAGCCTGGAAGCTGGGGTTCAAGAATGCATGAGGCAGTATCCTTCAGCAGAAGCTGCACGGCTGCCTATGACCAAGTCAGAAGTCCCAGGATGTTACTCCTGACGTAACGAAGGCCAATCCATGTTGAGCACGGAAAGAAATAGACTCCACTCCTGCCGAGAGATCAGCAAAGAATTTGTGATCTCTTCAACCTAATAGCACAGTCTCTGATACATAGAAAAGAGTGAGGTACCATTATCAATATTTTAAGTTGCAGTTTTAATCTCCTAGTAAGCATATTTGCTGAAAAGAAATCAAATTAATTCTCTGTCACAAGTATGCTAATTCTGCATATCTTATGTTTATTATAAATACAGAGGTAAAATAATTTACCTTAGCATATTAAGTTAGAAATCAGCTTTGATGCAATTTTAAATATATTTAGGCAGTTGGTGGAGAGAAATGGTTACCTGTTATTTTCAACTATATTTAAAATGACATCTATTTCAACAAGGTATGCTAACCTATAAAACCTTGAAAATTAGTCAACAATCTAGTGGGTAAAAATCTGGAATCAGATTTTAATCCTACTCCACTTACGGCATGTGGCCTTCAGCAAGTTGCTTAATCACTTTGTGTTTTAGTTCATCTGTAAAATGGAGATGATAATAGGGGTGTGGGAGAATTAATTAATACTCTCAGACAAAAGGTGCTTGGAACATCATCTGGGTCTTTGTTAAGTGCTTTGGAACTGTCTGGTTTTATTAGTGTTAATGTTTAAATATCTAAAAAAAAAATCTGAAACTTTAATTAAATGGCATCTTGTATGTGAAAAGTTCTAAGATAGTAGTTTCCCAGGCTACATGAAAATGTGTCACCTCTGGGGTCATGGAAGAGAGTTGCAACCCAGAAAAAAAGTCCAAAGAGGAGCAAGAAAACGAAGGAGAAAATGTAACCTCCCACTTGTGCTGAAGTCTAATGGAATTTCAAGACCCAGGAGCCTTGGATGAAAGGACCCTGCAGAGCCCAGGGCCTGAGGAAAGTACCTTAGTGACAGTGACTCTGGAGAAGGGCTTTATGGGACTCTTAGAACCAAATACTTACCAGATCACCTAGCTCCCCTTATGTAGCCAACACTGCTAGCTGCATACTTGATATCTATGCAGAGAAGAGGTTAATTTAAGGAAAAGTAAGAGGAAAAGCCAGATATTGCTAGACAGCTACATCAGCCCTGACCTGGCTACTTCAAACTTCTGGTTACCTAAAAAAAAAAGAAATCTCAGGGCCAGAACTGTGTTATAGTAGGTATGGCACGGGCACTGGTTTGAGTCTCGGCCGCTCCACTTCCGATCCAGCTCTCTGCTATGGCCTAGGAAAGCAGTGGAAGATGGCCCAAGTCCTTGGGCCCCTGCACCTGCATGGGAGACCCAGAGGAGACTCCTGGCTCATGGCTTCATATCAGCCCAGCTCCGGCCATTGCAGCCATTTGGGAGTGAACCAGCAGATGGAAGACTCCTCTCCTTCTCCTCTCCCTCCCCATCTCCCCCTCCTTCCCCTCTCACTCTCCTCCCCCACCCCTCTCCTCTTTGTCTCTCTCTCTCCCTCTCTCTCTCCGGCTCCCTCCCTCCTTCTCTGCCTCTGCCTCTCTGTAACTCTGTCATTTAAATAAATAAATAAATCTTTTTTAAAAAAGAAAAATGTCTATGTATTTAAGCAACTGTTGTAGGTTTCTCAGTAGTAACCCACTGAGCAACATTCCCAACCAATCTACGGATTCTTACATCGGGAACCAAGGTGGGTTGGAGGGTTAAAGGAGATGATGTACAGGACAGAGAAGGAGAAGAGCATACGTTTGTTAACTGTGTAATAAATGTAGCTAGAGTTGATAGCAGAGTTGTCAGTAAACCGCACATCCTTGCCCTTTTCCAAACACAATGCAATTTGTATCTTGAACTAGACCATTAGATTTCATCTGGAAAAAAGGTTTTGAGAGGGGCCAGCACTGTGGCATACCAGGTAAAGCCGCTGCCTGCAGCTCTGGCATCCCATATGGTCACCGGTTCATGTCCTGGCTGTTCTACTTCTGATCCAGCTCTCTGCTATGGCCTGGGAAAGCAGGAGAAGATGACCCAAGTCCTTGGGCCCCTGTACCCTCATGGGAGACCCAGAAGAAGCTCCTGGCTCCTGGCTGCAGATCTGCACCAGCTCTGGCCATTGCAGCCAGTTGAGGAGTGAACCAGAGGATGGAACTGCACAGTGCTCACTCGCTCGCTCTCCCCCCCCCCCCGCCTCTCCTCTCTCTGTGTAACTCTGACTTTCAAATGAATAAATAAATCTTTTAAAAAAAAAGTTTTGAGAATTCACAGAATTGAAAAATCAGTGCTCAAACATTTGAGGATTTGGTCCCCCCATGCCAACCTGGGACACACAGTAGTGTACTGATGACAAAATACTTTTCAAAAAGAATTTGCTAAAAGTGTTTCCAAGTAAGGATACTTAGATATCAGGGCGAGTGTTGGGAGGAAGCTCAAGCCCATAGAAGTTTAATATCCTCCTAGAAGTGCCATGGGAGCTTTATTAGGGAGAAATGGCACAGTGCAGTGAGATGGACAAGCATGGGCTCTGGGGTCAGACACATCACAGCTTGAATTCTGCCTCACTACTTTTGTGAGTTTTGTGACTGAATAAATCACTTTATTTATCTAAGCCTTATTGTCTTTACTGAAAAATGAGATATTACCCTTAAGGACTACTGACAGGATTCAACGATGGACAAGTATAAAAGGTAGAGAAGTTATTTCTGTTCATAAATTATTTTACAAGACAACAAATAAACAATATTCAAAATATTTCTCAGTTTCACTATAATGGAATCAAATTGTACTTGAATATTTACTTTTTTTAGATTGATTTATTTGAAAGGTAGAGTGTAAGAGGGAGAGACAAAGGGAGATCTCTGATCTGCGGGTTCATTCCCTAAATGGCCACAATGATTTACCAGTGTGGGCCAGGCTGAAGCCAGGAGCCAGGAACTCCATCCTGGTCTCCAAGTGGGTGGCAGGGACCCAAGTACTAGTGCCGTCTTCCACTGCTTTCCTAAGTGCATTAACAGGAAGCTGGATCAGAAATTGAGTAGCCAGGACTTGAACCAGCTCTCCTATATGGGATGCTGGCATCACAAGCAGCAGCTTAACCTACTGCCCCACATGCCAGCCCTTAATTCTGTCTTATCTACTGAGTTCTAATTTCAAATGAACATAGAAATTCCTTGCATAATAGCTTATAGAATTAGTTTTCAAAAGTTCCCCAGGCTAACTAGAGGAGAGGAAAAAAAAAAAATAAAAGGGACCGTACGGACATGAATCTCTCTTTCCACTCACCTTACAAAGGCAAGCAAGACAGAGCAGGGGCCATTTTGGACATACATAACAGCTGCACCAGCTCAGGGCTGTGCCTGCCCTCAACCAAGCAAAAACTTGACTCTGATGGGGAGATATAACAGGAGGTTAAGACCTAGAGAATGAGTGGAGCTTATGAACTGGGACTGTGAAAAACAACTGAGGGTGTGTGGGAGAACTCATGGAGTGCCTAAGACGTACTCTCAGTGGGAGATGCCACAAACTCAGTAACGTTGGCAACCTGGTGGGAGATTGCAGGGGAATCTGAGCTTACACTGAGGACTGCACAGATCCTTTGTGTGGTCCTTGGGACAGAGCAGACGAATATTCACTGGGGCTAGCACTCAGGCACTGATTGCCATCAAGGAGAAGAGCTCAGCTATGCAGAATTACTTCCCTTCTGAATAAAAAAAAAAAAAAAAAAAAAGAGATTTACCACGCCAAACCTGGGTGTGTCACCTTTGGCACACCCTTAACCCTGAAGAACTGAACAGAGCTCTCTGGCCACACCCACCACAAGCCTCTAAAGATTCACCAAAAGCAGACAATCCACTTAATCTAGAGTCATAGTATAACGAGAAAAGCCACCACAGCGAGGAAAAAAAAAAGAAGAAGAAACCAAAGAATATCTCGACAATGCCAAGCAACAAATGCAGAAACCGAGGAAACAAGAACAAGGAAGACATTATGATGCCCCCAAATGAACATGACACTCCAATACAAGATTATGAGATAGAAGAAATGCAAAATACGGATTTCAAAAAATTCATGATAAGAACATTTAGAAGTTCTCAAAAACAAATTCATGAACTACAGAAAACCTTACTGGACAGGATAGAAAATCTCTCTTGTGAAATGAAATCTTAAGGAGGAATCAAATGAATTCTAAAATGTGCAGGAGAGAAACATCAGGTCACTCTCAGAGGATCTCCAATTAGACTCACAGCAGACTTCTCATCAGAAACCCTACAGGCTAGGAGGGAATGGCAAGATATAGCCCAGGTACTAAGAGAAAAACACTGCCAGCCCAGAATATTCTATCCTGCAAAGCTCTCATTTGTGAATGAAGGTGAAATAAAGACCTTTCATAGCAAACAGAATTTGAAAGAATTTGTCACCACTCGTCCAGCCCTGCAAAAGATGCTTAAAGATGTTTTACACACAGAAACACAGCCATCAATATGAAAGAAGGTAAAGGAAGAAAACCTCCCAGTAAAAGATCACAGGAAGTTCAAAGCATATATCAGAAATATCTTTGGGAAAATGGCAGGACAAAGTTACTACTTAGTTTCCATTTTGTGAATTTTAGATTTTAGTTGCATCTTTTTCCTAGTTCCTTTTGTTGGCCTTGGCATTACAGCCACTTTTTATTGAGATTTTGCCATATAAAATAATCCCCATTTCTCTATCATTAACCATTAGAATTCTCTATCAGTTAACCATTAGAATTTGTCAAGTACTCAGTGAAACTGTAACTATTTCTTTGATGTGGAATGAAAACAAGCATTTTTTATACTTCCTGGGTACTAACTATAGTGCTAGTACTAACTATAGTACTAAATGCCTCATGTCCTTCACAGATAATACTCAGAACAAACGTGATAGAAATTGTCATCCACTCAAACATCTGCAGAAGCATCAATATATGCCCTTACCCTTGAGGTTGAAAGTAATATAACTTGGGGCCAATGTTGTGGCATAGTGGATTAAACTGCCACCTGCAGCACCAGCATCCTATAGGGGTGCTAGTTAGGGTCCTGGCTGCTCCACGTCCAACCCAGCTTCCTGTTAATCCACCTGGGAAAGCAGAAGAGGTCAGCCCAAGTGCTTGGGCCCCAGCAACCATGTGGGAGACCCAAATGAAACTCCTGGCTACTGACTTTAACCTGGCCCAGCCCTGGCCATTGCAGCCATTTGGGGAATGAAACCAGCATATGGAAAGATTCATTCTCTCATTCTCTGTTTCTCTCTCTCTCACTCCCTCTCCCTCTTTCTCTCTCCCTCTCTCTCTCTCACTGCCTCTCCCTCTCTGTAATTCTGCCTTTCAAATAAATAAATCTTTTTTTAAAAAAAGTAATACAATTCTTAAATTTGAACTATCTTGCTACTGTATTATGTTTTTCACATTTAGAATTTTGGAGAGATTTTTTCTATTTTTTATTACAGCCACATAGTAAAGATTTATTTTTTTGAACCATATGTGCTTTAAAAACATTAAAAGGTTAGAAAACAACCAGTTCACCATTATCGGATTGGCTGTAATCAAGTAGTCAGGGAATAACAAGTGTTGGTGACAATACAGAGAAATGAGAACTCTCATACTCTGCCAGTAGGGATGTAAGATGGTGCAGGTGCTTTGAAAAATAATCTGTTGGTGGTGCCTCAAAAGTTAAATACAAAGTTATCATGTGACCCAGGAATTTCACTCCTAGACAGAGACCCAGGAGAAATGACAACTTGTCCATACAAAGACTAAAAATATTCACAGCAGCCTTATTCCTAATAGCCGGAAAGTAGAGACAATTCAAACATCTGTCACCTGAAAGATGGATATGTCATTGGTCAATGCCTTGAGCAACTCACAAGTCTTTATCACGACTCATTTCAAGTCCCTAAAAGCACCTCATGTTCTCCGAAGTTGTCTTTCAGGTTTTCAGTTACATTCCAAGGACAGATTAATCACCAGCCACCCTGGACTGGAACGGACCCTAATGCAAGAGCAATGCCCCACACAGATGTTTCAGAAAGTATGTAAAGATCACCATTTGCCTCATTTTAATACTAACACCTCTGCCCCAGGAGCTGCTTAAACTTTATTATCATAATCTGCAACCTGTATTTGCACCATGTAGACTTGTACTCACCTAAATATGCAGTGACGAGAACTCCCCTCACATACTCACTTCCCCTTAAAAAATAAACACCCATTTCATCTGATCGTCATATCACAACCTTGGAAGTGATTTGCCTGTGATCACCTTTTTCCCTACAAATCAATCACTTGTTTTTTTAAAAGATGTATTTATTTGAAAGAGTTACAGAGAGGCAGAGGCAGAGAGAGAAGGAGCTCTTCCATGTGCTGGTTCACTCCCAAATTGGTTACAACGGTCAGAGCTAGGCCTATCGGAAGGCAAGAGAGAGCCAGGAGCTTCTTCTGGGTTTCCCACACAGGTGCAGGGGCCCAAGGAGTTTGGCCCAAGGAAAACTCCATCGCTTTCCCAGGCCATAGCAGAGAGCTGGATAGGAAGTACAGCAGCCAGGACTCGAACCGGCACCCATATGGGATGCCGGCACTTCAGGCGGCAGCTTTACCTGCTATGCCACAGCATTGGCCCCCAAATCAATTACTTTGGGTGACAACTCTTTCAATGTGTGTCTGAGCACTCTCTAGCAGGCCAGCCTATGCTGTTGGCTGGGTAGCAGATACACAAAATGGGATCTAGCCCTGCAATGGGATATTATTTGTCAAAAAAAAAAAAAAAAAAAAAGGGAACAAAGTGGGGCTGGTGCTGTGGCACAGTGGGTAAAGCCTCTGCCTGCAGTGCCAGCTTTTCATATGGGCTCCAGCTCCTATCATGGCTGCTCCACTTCCAATCCAGCTCTCTGCTGTGACCTGTGAAAGCAGTAGAAGATGGCCCAAGTACATAGGCCCCTGCACCCACAAGGGAGACTGGAAGAAGCTCCTGGCTCCTGGCTTCAGACTGGCCCAGCTTCAGCCATTGAGACCATTTGGGGAGTGAACCAACGGAAAGAAGACCTTTCTCTCTGTCTCTCCCTTTGCCTGTCTGTAACTCTCTCAAATAAATAAATAAATAAATGAGGAACAAAGTACTGAAGTGCTGATACATGCCACTACCTGGATGACCCTCAAAAACACTCTGAAATGAATAAAGTCGGTTACCAAGACCACCAATGGCATGATCCCATTTATAGGAATTGTCCAGAAGAGGCAAATCTACAGAGACATAAAATAGATCTGTGATTGCTTAGGGGTAAGGAAGGGAAAAGGAATCTGGAAGAAGTGTCAAAGAACGGTGACCTAGACAAAGTGAAACAGGAGAGGAAGACTTTATTGAAAGCTATTGCAAAGGAGAAGACAGAGAAAACTCCAGTCTGCTGAACCACAAAGCAGGTAGGTTTTGAAGCACCAGGACAAGCTAGCAGGAAATACTGGCGGGAGGCTGGGCAGTGTGATCAGCTCATCTAGGCTTGCTAATGGGCTCTGAAAGCAGTTAGGAGACTGGGAGGGAAGGACACTGGCTTCCCTGAGGATTGCATTTAGAGGATGGCCCCTAGGTCCCTGAGAAAGACATCCCTGGGCTGTACTACTGGCAAGGGAGTGGCTGGAGAAACATTCATCTACTCTTGCAGAGATGAGATGATACATGCACGGCACTTAGCCCAGTGCCTAGTCTCGTGTGGCAACAGATAACCGCTTCATGGCTATTTAAGGAGGGACCACACATGCAGGCACCCCTCTAACCAGTACTGCCCTTGACCTTATACCCCAAGCCCTGGCTCTCCTGTACCGCACGCCTCCCAGACGTCAAGGAGTGCACAGGGTCAGGGAGACATGGCTGCACCATGCACACTTTTGGACCACACTCCTGGTATGTAGAATCCCGAAGTTTCCTGTCCTAATGGCCTAAGCCTACAGAGAGTGGCTGCCTGTGGTTCTCCCTGGATCCATCTTCCCCAGGCCAGATGGAGGCCGGATGGAGGGCGGTGGAGGAACTGAGCAGTGACTGCTGAGGTGTTCACCAACACAAGAACAAGGTCTCTCACAGGGTGGCTTGGGGGCTGCTGAGAGAAGAGCCAAGGGTTAGCTTCCCATAGATCATAGCAAACGCTGAGGGCAGAGCTGGGTCTCGCACTGGAGACAAAACAGAATCCAAAACAGATAGGAATCATATTAAAAACACTGAATTGTGTCTGCTAACTGAAAGAATACTGATCACCAATTTAACTTTTCCCTCAAAGCCTACTTTGGTCTAAGTCCACGGCTATGGCTCTGGAAGTCCAACTTCCCCTTGAACACTGTTTGGATTTTAACCAGAGTACAGGAAGGATTTCTGCCTGGAGGAGCTGAGCATCTTCACATCATTTTAAAGTAATGCTTTTGCTTGTTCCCCCGGAAGACTCAAGGTAAAGGAAATCTACGTGTTATCATTATGATAATAAAAATGCCTTATCTTCAAGAAATGACTTATGCAATAATATTCTTCCCAGAGGAAAAAAACAGAAAATAAGAAGTAAGTGTCAAGGATACAGGGGAAGCTGTAGTTTGGAGGAATGAAAGAATTTGGAAGATATTTCAAAATTAGAGACAAATTGAGTATTTTTTTTTTGTCTCTCAACATGGCACTTACTGTGTAACTAACATTTTTATATTTCTCCAAATGTTCACATATATATCAAGGATATTTTATGTATTCAAGTATACTTGATGTAAAAGTTACATGCATGATTAAGACTATGTACACCAAGTGTAAGTTATGTAATGTGGAAAAGGCAAAATGGACCTTATTATTTTATGTTAAAGATTTATTTATTTGAGAGGCAGAATTACAGAGAGAGAAGTCTTCCATCTGCTGGTTCACTCCCCAAATGGCTGCAAAAGCTAGGGTTGGGCCAATCTGATGCCAGGAGCCAGAAGCTTCTTCCGGGTCTCCCATGAAGGTGCAGGGGCCCAAGGATTTGGGTCATCTTCTACTGCTTTCCCAGGCCATCAGCAGGGAGCTGGATCAGAAGTGGAGCAGCCAAGACATGAACTGGCACCCATATGAGATGCCAGTACTGCAGATGGATGCTTAACTTACTATGCCACAGCACTGGCCCCAGACGTTATTAGTTTAAGAACTCTCATTATTGGGGCTGGCGCTGTGGTGTAGTGGGTTAATGCCCTGGCCTGAAGCGCCGGCATTCCATATGGGTGCCAGTTCGAGACCCGGCTGCTCCACTTCCTGTCCAGCTCTCTGCTGTGGCCTGGGAAAGCAGTAGAGGATGGCACAAGTCCTTGGGCCCCTGCACCCATGTGGGAGACCCAGAAGAAGCTTCTGGCTCCTGGCTTCGGATCGGTGCAGCTAAAGCCATTGTAGCCATTTTGGGAGTGAACCATCGGTTGGAAGAACTCTCTCTCTCTCTCTCTCCCTCTCCTCTCTCTGTGTAACTCTTTCAAATAAATGAATCTTTAAAAAAACTCTCATTATTAAACCTTTTAAAGTGAATAATCATATTCTTTGTCATAACATGAAAAATTTGCTTAATGTGAAGAATACATTGTATAAATCTAGAAAGTCATAATTTTATAATACTTGTGTGCAGATGTACTTGGAACTTAGAGGTTCCATAAGAATGCATTAGACATAGTTAAGAAAATGATGAAAGCAGCCAATTTTCTCTCAGTTTTGAAGAAAGGATAACTATCTTTCAGTAGTGCTACAAAGTCACTGGGGATCGACCTGTTTTTGATGACAAATTTCTGAGTAAATCAGTTGGTCTTTTCAAGAGGACACCTAGTGGTTTTTTTTGATATTGCAATTATTTATGTTGCAGCTCAATTAGTTCAGTAACTTGTTTATCTTATCAAATGAACTTCCTTGAAGTTGAAAGGTACAAACTGAGAAGTAAGTGATGAGAAAGTGGAGTTTGAGGCTTCAAAGCAGTTTTAAAGAGACTTCTATCTGTGTCCTTATTAATACGGACCAAATAGGGAAGTCCTACCATAGAGTTCCACGCAGTCATGTGAAAGAATGAAAAGTTGGTGAGCTTGTCTCTTGCGCTGCAGTTCTCTGTAACAGGTCTTTTTTGTAAGGTCTGAGTCATTTATTTAGTTTTTAATTGGCACATGAAATTATACATATTTATGAAGTATCATGTGATGTTGTGACACATGTATACTTTTGTTGTAATAGCGCTTTGAATACAAAGATATAAATGATACAGTTTTTCTTCTCCAGAAGTTCACAGATTGGTGCAGCTGCTCCACTTCCAATCCAGCTCCTGGCTAAAGTGCCTGGGAAAGCGGTGGAAGATGGCCCAAGCGCCTGGGTCCCTGTACCCACAGGAAGCTGCTCTTGGCTCCTGGCTTAGGCTTGGCCCAGCCCTGGCCATTGTGGCCATTTGAGAAGTGAATCAGCAGATGGAATATCTCTCTGTCCCTTGTCTCTTTCTCTGTTAACTCTTTCAAATAAATAATTAAATCTTTTTTAAAGTGGGGGAGGGCATACCTTGACTGTCCTTTCTCTGCATCCCACAGTCTCGTTTTACAATGATTCTTCCAACACCTGGGTCATCAGAATCTTACCCGTGTCACACCTCTAACTTTGATACACTGCTGGGGGGGTTGGGGACAGCGCCTGCTCCCCTGCTCCAGCCCTAGCTGTGGCCCTGGCCCAGGCATCCGAGGATTCTTGGAAAAGTGGCAGTAAATCCCATAAAGTCTAACTTTGCTTCTGGACCACGGGACAGGAATAAGAGACAGGACAAGAGACAGGAACAGTGCTGTCAAGTTGCTGGTGATGTGTAAAACCCAAAGTAAATTCAGGCCTTGTAGTGGGGAGTTATATAATGAGTAAATTACAGGTTCCAGGATGGAAGCCTTACCTCCAGTGGTCACTAGGTTTGACCTGGGACAAATCAATTGACCTCAAAAGGCTCATCTGGGTACAGGCATTTAGCCCAGCAATAAAATACCCACAACCCACATCTGAGTACCCGGATTCAATTCCCAGCTTGGGCTCTGACTCCAGCTTCCTGCTAATGTGGACTCTGGGGGTAGGGGGACAGCCATGACTGATTCCCTGCTACCCACATAGGGCACCGGAACCGAGATCCCAGCTCCGGCTTCGGCCCTGGCCCAGCTCCAATCACTGCAGGCATTTGGGGAGCGAACCGGTGGATAGCAGCTCTGTGTGTGTGTGTGTGTGTGCACACGCACCCGCCTGGATGCACATGTGCGTGCTCACGTGTACCTCTCAAATTTAAAAACTGGAAATCAGAAAAGGGCTCACCTATTAAAGGGAAAAAACAGTACTATCTCAAGGAGTTGTTGTGAGGACTGAGTAAAATAATGCATGTGAGGGATCTGGCCCTGTACTGACACGATGTGAGTAATCGATACACCTTAGCTACTGCTGCTGATAGTGTGATCAGGGCACCGTCTTCTCCGTCTGTCTTGGGGTGGTGCTTCAGGGATGGGTGCCCTCTGGAGCTGCACACTGAGCCAGTTCCCTCAACAGCTCTACGGAATCAGGGGAGACTAGTCCTGCCCATCATGCAAGTCACTGTAGAGCGGTGATACAAATGTTGTCCCTGCGCCTCAGCCCAAGGACTTTAAGGCCAGTCCTGCTGTTTCAGTCTATTTGGCTGCTGCACCATTGATAAACCACAGAAACCTACTTCTCACAGTTCTCAAGTTTAAGACCAAGGTGCCAGCAGGGTCACTGCCAGGTGAGGACTCCCTGCTTCCAAGGTGGTGCCCATCTGCTACACCTCATGGTATTTAAATCACCTAAATCCCATTCACACGGGAGAGACCTCTGTGGCCGAATCACCCCTTAATGCTACTGCACCGGAGACGGAGTTTCAGTATGAATTTTGGAGAGGACACAACATCCTAAGCATAGCACCTGCCAAACATTATCCCCTGCTGACTGCAAGTTTTATTCTCCACATGGAGCCCCCTTTCCAAGCAGAGACTAGAAATAAGACAGTCCTGGATCTAGAAGGCCTAAGTCTGACTTGCTCTCCAATTCACTAATCAGAACCCAAGAAGAGTTTAAATCTTAGGAATACACCAGACACTCTCTGTTCCCAGAATCACAAAACTGTAAAAGTGGGAAGGATCGGTCACCCAAGCTCTTGTCAGCCTTGCTCTTTTCAGTTGAGGAAACTGAGCCCATGAGTACTCGCTCCAGCTCACACCAGAAGTCGGTATCAGAAGCAGGATCAGATCCCTAATTCCAGTTCCCTCAGGTGATTTTCCTCCAATCCTGCCATGCTACCTACCTTCCCCCACTTTCATCACTGACTCAGGTATAAACTCACTGCCAGGCCAGCAGCCAGGGAATTGGAGCATGCCAAGACCCCAGCACAGGTGCACTGTCCTGGGACAGCCGACACTTCTCGCTCAGTGTTGCCCACACACCCTCACCATCCCCTCCCTCTGCCCCACAGACAGCTCTTCCACCAGGTGGAAACACAGCCTGCAAATGTCTCCCATCCCCCAGGGCCACAGTAGGACAGGGCTGGGCCAGGAGAATAGAGAAGGCAGATGTGGCACTTCCAGGACGGCCAAGGACTGAGGCTGAGTCCAGCGAGCTTGTTTCCAAACAGTGGAACCACTCCGTGAAGGAAGTCACTTGCTTGCTCCTCTGGCTTTTCTGTGCCCGTGGACCCTCAGCAGGGCTGGGAAGCTCTTACTACCAGGTCACTCTCACCTGTACTCCAAAGCAGACATGCTCCTATAAGTTAAGCATCAGAACCTTTGTAATCCTCCTTTAAAATGTTCCCTGGAAATCACCGCTCTGAGCAAGAATGCTTTCTGATGTATCTTGTTATGTTAGTCAATCAAACTGATTCCTTCTCCAGCAAGAAAAGTGCAAACCAGCAGCGGTCTTGCTTCCTGCCTTCGTCCTAGTGCCAACATTGTGTGCCCATCTTACTTGGTGTTTGGCCATTGAGGACCCAGTTTCTGGAGGCTGAATAGGGCAAAGAAAACAGAGGTGAAAGGCACTGAGGCCAAGCCTTCCCTGGCTGAGCCGGTCTGCCCCACCTGCGCCTCACCCTCTGCAGGCTGGTGTGCAGGAGAGCCGGCTAGGCAGCCAGAAAACCCCTTTTCTTCTGCAGGCCAGCATTTCTCCCTCCTCTTACTCCCCTCTCTCTTCGGCTGCTGCTCTCAACCACTCTCCCTGAGCCACTTCCTCCCACCCCAGTGACATTCCACAAGCCCTTTCTCCGACAGCAATTTGAGGCAATTAAATGCAGGAAGTTTGTTTTGTGTTGTGTTGCAGGGCACCTCAGGATAGAAAGTGCCCAAGAAAAAGAACTCTCTGAAATCATTCATCTGGACAGTTTCAGAAAGGATGTCCCAACAGCACTGACATCCGATCTTCTACTCCCAGGGTAGTGCTGACTTGTGCAGCTGGTAGGGCTTTCATTATGTGTATAATTACCCCTTTCACCTTTCACTCGACAATCATTGCATAACCTTCTTGGGTTTCCTGTCCCTGCCTTGACAGCCAAGTCTACGGCATTTTAAATTATTGATGCCTTCTAATTTTTAATCATTTTAAGGATGGTGTAATCTGAAGCTTGTGCAAATCCGGCAGTAATAATACCTTGCACCCCGCTACTGAAAACGCCATCTCCCAGATCATGGGTGACCTGAAGAAGGTCTCTCTCGGGGCGTTCTCAGGTGACTGCTGCAAGTGACAAAAGACCCAAACTAAGCGAGCTTAAGCAACAAGTGGGGAAGACCAACGGGGAAAGGCTGTGGGAGTGGCTGGGTTCAGGGGCTCAATGCCGTGAGAACCCAGGCTCTCTCGAGTTCCCTGGGCCGGCTCTGTTACCGCTGGCTCCTCTTGCAGGTGGAGAATCCAACCCTGGGCTGCACGGCTGCAGGGTGAGCGCTGCCTGTACAACAGGGGCCCAACAAGACGGTGGGGTTACCCAGTGACCTTGCGGCTGATGTTCGCACAACCACGAAATGGTGTAAACATCCCTTATCAACCGACCCCTTGGTTAAGGGACTGCTCATTGGATCTACAGAGAAATCCGAGCCCAGCTGGGGACGACTCTGCGTGTTTTTACCGCTGCCGTGCCGGCTGCCGGTGGCCCTGTCTCTTCCTCCCTCTCTGGGCCCTACAGACACACTCTAAACAAGGAGACCTCTTAGGACGGAATGCCCACACCCTTTATTTTCAAAAATCCCAAGACCTTTCCCTTCCAGGGGCTCAGGCAGCTGGGAGGGTCCAAACCGTGTGGGAGGACCGTGCCCACCTCCCGCCCGCCCCGGCCCTCCCCGGGGGTGGAGTCTGCACCTAACCCCCTTTAAAGCCGCCGAGGGGGCCCGGGGGCTCCAGATTCGCAGCTGTAGGTAGCAGAGGCGGGGGCCTGGGCCTTGTCCTGTGCGTGGGGACCGCTACCTCGCCATGGCCGCTCCAGGGCGCCTCCTGATCCGCGGTGGGCGCGTGGTCAACGACGACGCCTCGCAGGTGGCCGACGTGCTGGTGGAGGACGGCGTGGTGCGGGCGCTCGGGCACGACCTGCTGCCGCCCGGGGCCGCGCCCGCGGGGCTGCGGGTCCTCGACGCCGCGGGAAAGCTCGTGCTGCCCGGGGGCATCGACACGCACACTCACATGCAGTTCCCCTTCATGGGCTCGCGGTCGGTGGACGACTTCCACCAGGGCACCAAGGTAACCTGGCTCCGCACCACGCAGAGCCCGCCAGGGTCGGGCCGAGCCCCGTTGCACCTGTGTAACGCGGAGGCCTTGGGTGGCTGGGTGGGTGGGCCCTGCAGAGCCAGCGACCCCGGCAGGTGTGCGGCTGGGGCTAGGATTCTCCTCGTTGAGGGCCCTTCCAGAAGCCGCTTCTGTGAGGGTCGGTGCCGCTTTGGACTGGCCAGACGCCCCCTACTTTTCCCTTTGGGTAAATGACCAAGCTTAAGGCCACTTCTCCATACCCCCGGGTCCCCAAGACCCCCACTGTCACCGGTGTTCTGTAGGAGTACGGGAAGCTTCCATGCCGTGTCCAGGGAGCCTCTTTTGAAGCTAGGAATTCTCGATCGCCTCTCGCAATGCTGCAATCCCAGTCAAAGGAACGGGGGCCGAGCGGTGCGAGTGCCGGGGCGGGAAGCTCCCTGTGCCCGCGCGCCAACCGCCCCCCCCCCGGGGGGGGCAGCCTAGGGGAGAGCCCAGAGGCGCCTGCACGGTGAACCGAGCCGGGCTGCAGGCTGTCGAAGCAGTTGCGAGGAGAGGATTGGGTTTGGTGTCCCCACCTGATTTCCAGCTGTTCCTCTGTCCTCACACCTTGCCCTCCAAGTTCCCAAACCTTTGTGATTCACCAGAATGTTTAACAGAAAAAAGAAAGGCAGGTGGACTGGACACGCAGAGCAGGGTCTAGGGCAGCCTACCCAGATGAACATTTGGAACCTTCTTCCTCGTTACTTATCAACCTTTGTCATCAGGTCTTTGGTAGGACAGGTCATTCATTATTTGCTTTGAAAATCAACAAACTTTGAGTACTTGTTGTTCCTTTTTGTTAAAAAGTAACCTGTGATGAAGTTTAATGAACTTGTTTTGTTTGTTTTTTGACAGGCAGAGTGGACAGTGAGAGAGAGAGACAGAGAGAAAGGTCTTCCTTTTGCCGTTGGTTCACCCCTCAATGGCCTCTGCGGCTGGCGCGCTGCGCCCTGCGCATTGCACTGATCCGAAGCCAGGAGCCAGGTGCTTCTCCTGGTCTCCCATGGGGTGCAGGGCCCAAGAACTTGGGCCATCCTCCACTGCACTTCCCTGGCCACAGCAGAGAGCTGGCCTGGAAGAGGGGCAACCGGGACAGAATCTGGTGCCCCGACAGGGACTAGAACCCGGTGTGCTGGCGCCGCTAGGCGGAGGATTAGCCTAGTGAGCCGCGGCGCCGGCCTGAACTTGTTTCTACACTTTTAAATACTTTTTTTGAGCTGTTAGAAAATTGGAAAATAACAGGAAAGTAGAAAGAAAACCATTACCAAGACCAGAGTCTCCTTGCCAACAAAACATCATCGCCCTGATGCGTTTTAACATGCTCTTTTAGGTAACTGAGATAGTTTTACCTGTTTGCGATTACATGTGTGTGTGTGCCTCTAAGAAACTTTGTAGCCGCTATTGCCAGGTATAGTGCAAGCAGTTTTTGTTTCTACAGAGGCAACCTGGTAACCAGGTGCTCCGCCGATGGCAGGGCAGACCACCAAACACCACCCCTGGCGGGGGCGGGGGAAGCAGCTGTTTTCTATTGTCAGGCCTCCTTTCACTTCTCACCCTTCCATCAGGGAGGGCGTTGGATTGCTGTGGGAGAGGACCCTTCCCACCCTTTTTCAAGGTTTCTGCGTGTGCCCTGAGGTCCGGGTTCGTGGTCTTTTCTGCTAGGCCATTCTGGGATTTTCTAGCCAGGGGAGATTTACAACTCCTAACTGGGAAGGCAGATTCTTCTAGCCTACCTGAAAGGATTTATCCACCAGCTGATTTTCTAGGCATTCCTGTGCTTCCAGGTTATCAAAACATTAAACAAAAACATGTTCTCCATGAGCTTAGGTTCTGAAGTAGAAAATATTAAGATATTAAGGTTAAAGGTCTAGAAAACCCCAAATTCATGTTGAACGTTAAACAGGACTCATGAAGGAGCTGGGTTGCAGAAGTCTACTTGCAAACCAGTCTGTTGGATCCCAGGAAGTAACCATTGCCAGCCCCAAAAACAGCTGAGGCAGGGACCTCGGGAGCACAGTGTTTGCCTGAGTTCTGGAAGGAGGGCATCGGGAAGTTCTTTTCATTCTTTCCTGGTCTACAGGGCAAGATCAGTGGGTCTCTGTTTTGAGAAATTAGGGAGGAAATTACAAAAGGATCCTTTCCTTTTGTAAATGCTGGTTGTGTTATCCGTTATGCCTGAAAAAATATCTTATTAATAGTGTTGAGCAACATTGGTTTATCCAGCACTTGCTGGATGCCGGACACTGGACTCAAGTGTGCATTATCTTCCAACAATCCAGGTACCTTTATCTGCATCTTACAGTGGAGGAGACTGAAACGAAAGTTACCTAAGGCCACACACCCAGTAAGCGGCTGAGTGGCTCTTCAAATTCAGTTCTGCCTGCCCCAGCACTAGAACTCTTAGTGACAAGACTCTATTCCTTTGAAAATTCACCTAATGTTCAGATTTGTCAGGGTGGCAAATGATGGATGAGGAGGCTGCGTGCATTGCGTGTGACTGGGAGATGGCTTTTCTCTAAAACAGAGCAGGGCAATCCTTAGAAAAGACCGCAGCTCTTTGCCTTCCCAAGGCTGGAGGCAGGCAAGGCTATCAAAGTAAATACACATGGAAGCTATTACGTTCGTAAGGTTTTTGTAGGTGCATTTATAGCCACATCATCGTCAAGGGTACAGAAATGGGTACCGTGATACGGAAAGCTGTAAAGTAAAAATGATAGATCAGGCTTTCAGAAGATGGGCCCCAATCTCCTGAAAGGTTAGACCAATAGCTGTTTGCTTTCTGTATCCACCAGGCTGATCATTTATAATATCTGACAAGTAGAAGGGATACTGTTTGTGGTAATCTACTTACTGATCACACAGATTGTGCTGGGGCCCCATTTAAAAAATGAAATATAGGTCAAGTAAAGGTTACATGTTTTGCAAATCTAATTCATGTCAGAGATTGGTTTACAGCCAATAATTGATTTACTGAATTACAGGTTAAAAACTTTCTATCTGATATAACTAATGGAAACAATGTCCTTCTTTAAAGAATTCATATCTCATTTTGTTGTTCCATTGGGGTCTTTTAATAATTCAATATCCACAAGAAAGGACAATGGGATATTTTATTAAGTGCATACTATGGATTCAGTAAACTTGAAGAAATTATGACTTTGCTATTGTTATATCCTGTGATAAGGGAGTAAATTACAAGAGGTTGGCAAGTTTTCAGATATACATAAGTTTATATTCAGACATGTGCAGGTTGGAGTGGTGGATTGCATGAAAAACTAGTAGTCAGTAGCTGGTAGATTTATCTTTTTAATAATTAGGAAAATATGCAGTATACTTTTTTCTTTCTTTTTTGGAAAAAGCAAAAAGTTCTTAGATTTATTGAGAAAGGAAACTATACTTTGTCTCGAACTTTTTGGTTAAATGTCATTGAGGCGTATGATCAAGCACACGTTTGTGGTTGTATTTAGGGAGCTTCCTCCCCTTGGAAAGCACGTACTTCAGGAACCTTGGGTGCAAACCAAATCTCTTTCTGTTGCTCGCCAGAGCTCCAGGCTGCACTCCAGGGGCTGTGAGGGCTCACTCTGCGACCTCCAGCAAGTCGCTCGCTCTCTCGGGCTGTCAGCGTTTCCTTGTCTGTGAAATGAGGCCTTGGTTAAACAAACAACTTGATGAACAAAAATTGTTAAGCTGTGGAACATGGCATATACTTATCCAGGCCTGAAGAAAACACTCAGGCATTTAAACTGTACAGTATATTAGTTGAATGAATAAGGTTCTGTTAAAAACTTACAGAAGAATATTAAAATCCCCAGATTTTACACCAGCTGTACTTTTAACATTTTGCTTCCTATCTGTTCAGATTTTTCTCTTTAGGGGGCATAGAAGCATTGTTTTTCCTCTCACCTAACTGGGCATGCTGTTTGGAATCAGTCACCTCAGTACTCCTCCTTGTCCTTAAATGTTGCTGGAGAAGCCGATTCCGTGTCCTCCTGGAAGCAGATCTTTCTCTCCGGCCTTGGTATCTCTTGAGCATCAGGCTTCCGTTTCTTTGGGTATCGGGGCCAGGATGTCCCGGAAGCGCCCGACTGGAGCGAGTTCCATATGGCATGTATCCCCCTTCAGGGAGTGTGGTGGTACATGCTGAATGCCCTTCAGTTCACACTCGGAGTATGGTTCCCATTTCCCTGCGTTCTGGTCAGAGGTGTAAACTGACTTTTTAAAATATCTGTGCCAATTTAATGGGGAAACAGAATTTTAAGGGCATCATTTCTTTAATTACTGGTAAGGCTGAGCTGTGAACGTTCACATTGTGTGAATAGGCTGCATGTTTCAGCTCCAAGCGTTTGTGATTTTCTGGTTTTCTTGAATGACTATTTAATGATTACAACATTAACCTTTGGGCTAATTAAAAGAAGGAAAACACCATCTCCAAGATTAATTTGAAGCCACTTGATGCTGAGTAAGGCATGGGCCCTGTTGAGAGTGCGTGGGTGAGGACTCTTCCCTGAGTGTATCGGAATCTAGTTCTTGCCTTTTGATTTTCATCCTTTAGTACTTCTGCTTTTCCACAGGTGATTGCTCCCTCACTTGTCTGGCCTGGGTGTTTTGTCTCCAACACAGGTAGCCAAGGTTTCCATCAAGCTGCTGTTAGGAAGGAAAATTTTTTCTCTACCTTTTACGTGTAGTGATTGGGAACCTGGAAATTAAACGGATAAAAGATTAGCAAGAGAAAAACAGACTTTTTAATATCCGTGCATGTACATTAGGAATTCCCAGAAAAATGTGACTCCAGGAGGTGGTTAGCTTTTAGGCTTACATGCCATGTTCACAGGAGGAGGAGAGGGGGAGAAGGCATTTATGGAAACAAAACAGTGACCTCGCAATTGGGAAAGGTGGGATACGGAGGAACAAGAGAACAGATAACACTGAGGGGCGGTAAACAGGCCCAAAGGAGAAGAGCTGGGAGATCCAATAGTTTATGGCAGCGTCTGTTTAGGTGTGTTGTGGGCTTCCCGTCTGGTGATGAATCAATCTTCCCTTTTTGCAGAACTCCCCGAGAGGATATTTATAACAGTTGAGTCTACAGCAGATATGAAAATTCAGGATAAAAGCTTATTCTCAAATGCGCTCGGCTCAAAATAATTGTCGTGGGATAGTCATGTATTTTGGAATCTCATCTGCCATCTGGCGCTAAATAACTCCGCACTCAGGATGGGGCGGGCTGGTAGTGAGGTCCCCTTGACTCAGTCAGGAAGCGTCTCTCGGAAACCCAGTCTACGTCGTGGTTGGTACAACAGTTCCAGAGGAGACCCTGGTGTTGGGTCTCAGAGGCAAACAGGCTGCAGGATTCCGGGTCTCTAATGTCTGGGCTTTAATGATTGGTTATACGCGGTAGCCTTCCAGCACTCCAGAGTGAATGCTGAGGACTGTGACTCCCTTTGAACTCTGAGCCTTTCCCTTTTGCTCAGTTGCCGGTCCTCCTGGCTTCAGCACCAGGAGCAGGTTCCCTGGCTGACAGGTGCGCCTTGACAGATACCCAGCGTCTATCCCCCAGTCCCTCCTGGCGCACTCTCTCACAGGTCAAGTCAGACTGAGGGTGGATACTTACATTTTTCAGTTATGCTTCATTGCACGGAACATGAAATTGCGTGTCACAGGGACAGTCATGAATTCCTGAGTCCTAGGGATCTGTTGTTTACACAAAGCAAAGACCTTAAAAATTGACTTAAGTAAAACAAAATGGAGGGGCCGGCGCTGTGGTATAGTCAGTAAAGCCACCACCTGCAGTGCCAGCATCCCATATGAGCACTGGTTCAAGTCCCAGCTGCTCCACTTCTGATCCAGCTCTCTGCTATGGCCCGGGAAAGCAGTAGAAGATGGCCCAGGTGCTTGGGGCCCTACACCTTCATGAGAAACCAGAAGAAGATCCTGGCATCAGATCAGCACAGCTCTAGCTGTTGCAGCCATTTGGGGAGTGAACCAGTGGATGGAAGACCTCTCTCTCTGTAACTCTGCCTTTCAAATAAATAAATAAATCTTTAAAAAAAATCCCGTTTTGTTTTTCTTTTTTTTTTTTTTAAACCAAGTAGTTTTTAACTGAGGCATAGAAACAAAAGCCACAGTTTTGTTTGTTAAAAGTCCTAGTTAGGCATAGGTATTGTGGCAGAGCAGGTTAAGCCCTGGCCTGCTACGCCTGCATCCCATTTGAGTGCTGATTCAAGTTGTGGATGCTCTACTTCTGATCCATCTCCTTGCTGATGTGCTTGGGAAGGCCAAGGAGAATGGTTCAAGAACTTGGGCCCTGTACCCACGTGGGACATTGAAGATCTCCCCCTCCTTCCCCCTCCTTCCCCCTCCTTCCCCCTCCTTCCCCCTCCTTCCCCCTCCTTCCCCCTCCTTCCCCCTCCTTCCCCCTCCTTCCCCCTCCCCCTATCTCTTTCTGTAACTGCCTTTCAAGTAAAATAGTAACTTTTTTTTAAAAGTCAGTTATCACTGACTGGGTGGTGGGCTTTGGACAGAAGTAGGCATTCAGCCTTTGGATGTGCTCAGAGCCTGTGTTTCATGATAATATTGCCATAGAGGGATCTATGAAACTGTATGGCCAGGGCTAGCAATGCTGGGGAGAAAATGAATTTCACATTTAAATTTCATATTTACATGCAACTTATGCAGTTTTTGCAACTTGATATAGAAAAGGTAAATCATTATAATTATTCCATCTCATGACTTTTTGGGAAAAATTCACTGGTCCCTCCCTCCCTTTCTCCCTTAAACATTTAGAGAATATTTATGCTTCAGGCCCAGTAATGGGCATAAGGCATACAGAGATGAAGCAACACCGATTTTGTGAGAATCTCTGGGGGAGAAGTGGAAGTTCCACAGATGACTAGCAAGAACTAGGGTTAAGAATCTCTGAAACAGGTAGGTAGGGGAGGGAAGAACATGCCTTATGTCTCTGAGGTACAGAGGAAGTCGGAGGTCTCCCAGACTAGTGGGGGAAATGTTGCTAGAGTGGGGCTAGTGACTTGCTCAGTAGGAACCGGAGGAGGTAGCTAAAGTTGAGGTCATGCAGGGCCTTGGGAGCTGTGTAGTGATTTTTCTTCATCTTACGCACAAAGAGAAGTCACTGAATGATTGGACATGGCTAGTAAGGCAAGGCAAGTATGTGGCAGGTGTGTCTCCTACTTTGGAGTTGAGTGTGCATTGTTTCCTGAGGGTTCCCAGGGACACCGACCTCTAGCTGCTCAGTGATAACCTAACCATAATACACACACTCACAGCCTTCTTCCTTTCCTTTACCTGTTCCTTCTCATTCTTCACTCCACTGTGAAGACAAAGGTGCCACAGGGCAGGGGAGCTGAAGTGCAGGAAATTGAAGGACTCCTGCAGTCCATCAGAGAGTTATCAGGGTTGTTGGAGGGTTGGATTTGAGGATACAGGTAGGAAGAGGCAGACGTCAAGAGTGACTCTGATCTCTAGTTGGCATGGTCAGATGGGTGATGGTGCCATTTGGATTGCACACTAGGGCAGGCAAGGAGCTGGGAGTGGACAGGCCACATGCAGGGCAGCTGTGCAAAGCTGAATGAGCATCCATCATAGACATCAGTCGGAATGCTGAAGTTTGTTTCCATAAGTCTTAATGACTGAGAAAATGCAAGAGATTCAGCCAAGAGCGTTTCTCCTGAAGGCTCAGAAGCACTATTGGGTTTCTTATTATACTTGGGTGGAGCAGGTCTTGTGATGGATTTTAGTGAAACAAACTCACTTGTTTCAGGATGCACTCAGAAATGAAAGCTCAGTGGCATCATAAAAAGGAAAAGAATGTTTGGGGATGCTTTCAATCATGGTTCACAGCTGAATACATTCTTAAATCTTATGTTACATAACATTATGACCCACTGACGGTTAAGAGTTTATCTCGATTGATGCTCCATTGCATTGGCCCTGGAGATGGTGTAGGCTCTCCTGACCCCCGCCCCCACAAAGAGGGTTTTAGATACATTGGAAGGCCTCAGAGGGAGAGCAACTAGGGTAATGAGGAGATGAGAGAAGTGATGTAGGAACCAAGACTAGAAAAGGTAAATGCATTCTGGTTGGCTAATTGACAGTAACAGTGGGGAGAAATCAATCAGAAGGAAGCAGCAGAAACAGCTGGGTTTCGTATCACAGTGTGCAAGACCCTCAGCCCCCGCGCTTCTCTCCCATTCACTACTGTTCCTAAGAGTTCATCCCCAGTCTGGGGGGAGTGGGGGAGTGGGGGAGGGAGGAGAAAGAAAGGAAAGTGGCTGCTCTTCTGCTTCTCCTCCTCCTCCTTCCGCTCTTTCTCCTCCAGCTTCTTCTCTTCCTTCTCCCTCTCACGCCTTCCAGGAGCATTTGTGGTTCCTCCTTACTCAGGAGCTTGCAAAGTGTGGCCTCAGGAATTCGCATCTTCTTTACATTTTGGAGGGTGCTCCCTTGACCATCACTTCTTCAGTCTGGGAGAAAGTCCATCAGCAGCTCTGTCTACTTCATTTATACATCTTATATGTAGATATATGCCTGTGTGTCATGTCCATGTACCATATTTTTCTTATGCTTTTTTATAAAAAATTTAGCTAATGTTAAAAATAAAATTTAAATAGAGGAAAACTTAAACAACTTTGAGACCTTCTACCCAGAAATTACCTCCGTGGATGTTTTGTTTTGGCCCAGTCTGGTTTTGTTTTTATGATCAGTGTCGGTGTGTTCAGAGCACGTCCCTGTGGATTGTATGTCGTGCTTCTTTCTCCTTGGCCTCTGCCTTGGGAGCCCCTGGCATCCCTCACAAGGTCACTTGCATGTCTTTCTCTTGTTCTTGACGGTTCTCCACCATCCAGTCTGCATTTCTTCCTGTCGTCAGATATCACCAAGTGAACGGTCCATACTCCTCCTGAACACCAGATGGCGCTCCTCTTCTCTCCACCCATCATCCCAGTCCCTTGGACTCACCTGACTCCCTTTGCTGCTAGGAACAACCATTGCCCCATGTTAGTCTACTGGGAACCGCCACTTTCTAAGGTCCCCAGTCACCTTATTTCTTCCTTAATCAGATTCTGCTGAATTTCTGACTTTCCCATCCATCCTCTTTCTCAGAGCCTCCCCTGGCACTATGGTCCCTGTCCTGTCTTTGTCCCTCGCAAGCTGTGAGATTTTGTCCAAGTCATTTAAAGGGTTCTGGGGTCAGTTTCCTCTGCTCTAAAATGGGTTAATAACAGTACCTATTGCAGAACTGTTGAGATGAGTAACCATGCAAAATACCACACGAGCTCCTGGCATGTTAGAACTGCTCGCCATGAATTAGAAGCTGTACTTACTGGCAAATTCCACACAGATGGTCTAATCTTGATTTAAACCACAGCTTTCTATGATCTCTGAGCTGAACTTCCCCTCCTCTGAATTCCCAGTCTTTGTCTCCGTATCTCTTCTAGGGAGCTTAGCAATTTCTACCTCCATGTAGCAATTTCTACCTCCATGTAGCAATTTCTATACTACCATTTACTACAAAAAGTAGAAGTATCACAAACCAGCTATTTTTGTTAGAATTATTTATTCACATTTATGTCTTTCCCTCTCTAGACTATAAAAACTCTGAGAGCAGAATCTTTGATGGTTTATATGGTCTTCTCACCTTCTGCAGGCCATGGAATGGCTGCATGTGGTAAACTTTTTGATAACAATCTTATTGTGTAATTCACATGAAGTGTAATTCAGCCATTTATAGGGAACAATTTTTTTTTTAGATTTTTGTGAGATATTTATTCTTTTTTTAATCTCCCACATATAGGGGAGAACATGTGGTATTTGTTTTTCCATGTCTTATTTCACTCAACATGTTGTCCAAAGATTTGTTCTTTTTTTTTAACTTTTATTTAATGAATATAAATTTCCAAAGTACAGCTTATGGATTACAATGGCTTCCCCCCCATAACGTCCCTCCCATCCGCAACCCTCCCCTCTCCCACTCCCTCTCCCCTTCCATTCACATCAAGATTCATTTTCGATTCTCTTTATATACAGAAGATCAGTTTAGCATACATTAAGTAAAGATTTCAACAGTTTGCTCCCACACAGAAACATAAAGTGAAAAATAATAGATGATTTTTTAAATGATGATGAAATCAGATCAGACCTATTGTCATGTTTAATCCCAGTGAGAGTCAAGTTGGGAATTGATAATTTCTTCTTCTTCTTTTTTTTTTTTTTTACAGAAGATCAGTTTAGTATACATTAAGTAAAGCTTTCAACAGTTTGCACCCCCATAGAAACACAAAGTGAAATATACTGTTTGAGTACTCGTTATAGCATTAAGTCTCAATGTACAGCACGCTAAGGACAGAGATCCTACATGAGGAGTAAGTGCACAGTGACTCCTGTTGTTGACTTTACAAATTGACGCTCCTATCTATGGCCTCAGTAATCTCCCCATGCTCCAGTCATGAGTTTCCAAGGCTATGGAAGCCCCCTGAGTTCTCCGACTCTTATCTTGTTTAGACACGGTCATAGTCAAAGTGGAGGTTCTCTCCTCCCTTCAGAGAAAGGTACCTCCTTCTTTGAAGACCTGTTCTTTTATAGGGAACAATTTGAGGCCAGAATTACAATGCAGTGGGAAAGCTTCCACCTGAAATTCTAGCACCCCTTGTGGGCACCAGTCAAATTCCGGCTGCTCCACTTTCTATTAGGCTCCCTGCTAATGGCCTGGGAAAGCAGAAGAGAATAGCCCAAGTATTTGGGCCCCTGAACCCAAGTGGGAGACCTGGATGAAGTTCTTGGCTTCTGGCTTTGGCTTGGTTCAACCCTTGCCTTTGTAGTCATCTGGAGAGTGAATCAGTGGATAAAAGATCTCTCTCTCTGTCTCTCTCTCTCTCTGACTTAAAACAAATAAATCTTTTAAAAAAAATAAAGTGTGGGCCGGCATCGTGGCTCAATAGGCTAATCCTCTGCCTAGTGGCGCTGGCACACCAGGTTCTAGTCCCGGTTGGGGCGCCGGATTCTGTCCCGGTTGCCCCTCTTCCAGGCCAGCTCTCTGCTGTGGCCAGGGAGTGCAGTGGAGGATGGCCCAAGTACTTGGGCCCTGCACCCCATGGGAGACCAGGAGAAGCACCTGGCTCCTGCCTTCAGATCAGCGCACCACGCCGGCCGTGGCGGCCATTGGAGGGTGAACCAACGGCAAAGGAAGACCTTTCTCTCTGTCTCTCTCACTGTCCACTCTGCCTGTAAAAGAAAAAAGTGTACAATTCAGTGGCTTTCAGTATATTCCCAACAGTTGTGCAAGCATCACCACAGTAGATTTTAGCACCATCCTATTTTCCTATTACCTCCCACTCTCCACTTCTCCTCCAGCCCCAGGCAGCCCCTGTCCCATTTGCTGCTTCTCTGGATTTGTTCCTCCTGAACATTTCTTACAAATAGAATTGTACAGCCTGCAGTTTGTGTGTATGACTGACATCTTCCACTTACCACGTTTCCAAGGTCCCTCCACGCTGTAGCATGCATCAGTACTTCAGTCATTTTTATGGCCAGGGTGGTGGATTTCACGTGGTAGGGTGGATTTCACACACACACACACACACACACACACACACACACAGAGACAGATAGACAGACAGGAGAAACTTTCCATCTACTGGTTCATGCCCCAGATGGTCACAATGGCCATTGCTGGGCCAGGTTGAAGCTCGGAGCTTCATCCAGGTCTCCCACATGGATGACAAGGGCCCAAGCATTTGGGCCATCTTCTTTTGCTTTTCTCATGCCATTAACAGGGAGCTGGATCAGAAGTGGAGCAGCCGGGACACAAACTGGCACCCATGTGGGATGCCGGCACTGCAGGCAGTGGCTTTATCAGCTATGCCACAGCACCAACCTAGGAGCAGACCACCTTTTGTTTAGCCACTCATTAGTCGGTGGGCATTTAGGCTGTTTTGACTTTCTGGCTATTGCTGAATGTTTGTCCACCTGTGTGGCCATGCGTTCATTTCTCTTGGATATGTACCTAGGAGCGGAATTGCTGGGTCTTGAGGTAACTACATGCTTAACTTTCTGAGGAGCTCTGAACTGTTTTCCACACTCCCACAAGCCATGTACAGTCAGCAGCTTCCACATCTGTGGGCTCCACATGCACAGATTTTACCAGCTGAAGATTGAAATATCTTTTTAGAAATCATGTCAGTACTGAATGTGTATAGATGTTTTCTTGTCATTACTCCCTAAAAAATACACCATGGTACCATTTTACATATCATTGTCATCACATTAGATATTGTAAGTTATCTGGAGAGGATTTAAAGGTATGGAAGGCTAGAAATAGGTTATTTACAGATGCCATGCCATTTCATGTAAAGGACTTGAGTATCCATGAATTTTGATATTTGCAGGGAGTCTTGGAACCAATCCCTCACAGACACTGGGGGATGACTATATCCAGTTTCCCCACGGTTTTCATATGCTAAACTTTGAATAGGGAAAGAATAATTTTTAAGCTTGATTTTCTAGTTCAGTAAACACTAGGAAAGAACTTTCTTCTACCACTTTAATTAACAGAGCTTCTGTTAGAATAAATACTCTTCGTCCACAAGGGATGTCTGTTTTGCATTGGAAAGACCCTTGGAGGAAGAGACGATTCATCTGTATTCAAATAAAAATACAGAGCCTGATTTTTTTCTAGTATTGTCATTACAACAATAAAGGTTTCTTAGGAAATACAAGTATGTATTGTTTTGCCGTGAATGAGGTGTTGCTATGTAAAGGTGGAGACAAAGTACAGGATTTCATATAAAAAGTGAGATTTTAAACAAGAAAATCAGAGTAAGGCCAAGTGACTTAGGAAAAATTTAGAAAGACTGGAAATAAGCCAGAAAAAGGAGGTAGAGCAGCACTGTTCTCCTACCAAGTATGGATGGGGAGACTGGGGCGGGGGAGGGGGGGGCTGTGCAGGGAAGCCAAGGGGGTGTTTGAAAAGGGGGCTAGGAAAGAGGCTGGCGACACTTCTCCTCCTGTGTTGTAACGTGACCGTGATTCTGGCACTGAGATAGATGGAGGGGAAGTGAAAACATTCAGACTGCAATGGTGGCACCAAGGCTGTTGAGGCACCCTGAGCTGAAGTTCACAAAGTCCCTGCTGGGAGTCAAGTTCTACAAAGCACAGAGTGCCCATCACCTCAGCTTAATCCTCCCAAGTGCCTGTGTGTGTCCTCACTGCAGAGGAGCCAGAGGCGCGCAGAGGTTAAGGAATTGCTCAGGAGACCAGCGCTAATCAGGCCCGACTGAGCTTCGTCTGCCCTCATGGTTCCCCATCCACGTCAGAGCTTGTTTTCTTCACTTGCTTCCTCTGAATATGACAGTTAAAAGCATGTGAACCCCTCTTGTGGTTTTACTTTAAATGAAATCATTTTAAGTATTGAGCCAAAGGTATTCGATTCATAATTTTAAAATTAGCCATGATAATAATGTAATATGATATGCCAAGGGGTATACTGAGAGTTGAGACAGGATCCAGGACTTATACACCATGTTAAGAAGATGAAACTTTGGAGGAAGGCATTGTGGTACAGTGGGTAAAGCTGCCGCCTGCAATGCTAACATCCCATATGGGTGCCAGTTCGTGTCCCAGCTTCTCCACTTCCAACCCATCTCCTTGCTGATGACCTGGGAAAAGCAGCAGAGGATAGCCCCATCCCCCACTTGGGAGACCCATATGAAGCTCCTAGCTCCTGGCTCTGGCCCAGCTCAGCCCTAGCCGTTATGGCCATCTGGGAAGTGAACCAGCAAATGGAAGGCATTCTCTCTCTCCCTCTCAACTCTTACTTTCAAATAAATAAATAGATTTTTTTTTTAAAAAAATGAAACTTATTCCAGAGGCAGTGAGAAGTATTGACACTTATTTTTTTACTTTTCAAATTTTTAATTTTTTGATTGACATGAAATAATTGTACATATTCCTGGGTACAATGTGCTGTTTCATTGCATGCATAACTTGCGTGGTGATCAAATCAGGGCAATCAGCATATTCACTACCTCAGTTATCCCTTCTTTATGGTGGGAATATTAAAAATCCTCTGTTCTAGCTATTTTGGAATATATAATGTGCAAGTGCTGACTACAACCACACTACTGTGCAATAACCAGTACACCCTCCTTCTAATTGTCACTTTGTACCCCTCCATCCACCTCTGCCCAGTCCCCCATTGCCCTTAATCTTTGGAGTGATGTGGTCATATCTGTGCTTTGGAAACTTCCCTCTGACGTGAGGGGTTTGCATTGACAGAGGTGGGAGCAGAACAGGAGTGATAAAGACTAATGGAGACTGTGTTCAGATAGTCAAAGTGAGAGACAGGAAGGGTCTCAGGGCAGGGAAAATAGATACTGGGGCCGATAATCAAAGAAACATTAAGGAGTCACCAGCAGCTCTGGCTGTGGGAGATGGAGACAAAGCTGGAAGTGTGTGAGGCTCCAGGATCTCTGAGCATCACATGGCAAATGGAGACACAGGACTGTGGGGAGCAACTGAGACTAGACTAAGTTACTGGAATTAAGACTTATTCTATGCATCTGCTCTCCCACAATATGGCGCTGGGGAGGAGTAAACTTCTACGCAGCTGCCTCGCCAATTTGGCTGACGAGTGGCAGGAGCCGATCCTGCTCCTGATTGGAGGAGAGCAGCGTGCTCAGCGTGTGGGTAGCAGAGTTGGGATTGGTGGAAGAGGACTATAAAGGAAGACAGAGACAACATGCACCAGGAACATCTGAGGAACCCCTGAGAGCTGGCCAGCGGTGTGCCTGTGCCGTTCCTCCGCGGAAGTGGGGAAAGCAGCGGGGGGGTGCCGCCCCTCCACGGAGGTGGAGGGGTCGGCAGCTAACCCGGGACGGCGTCATTCCTCCACGAATGAGGGAACGGCAGCTAACCCGGGAAGGGCCGAGCAGACAAAAGAACAGCGCAGGGTCCTGTGTCGTTCCTCCGCGAATGGGGGAGCGACACAGGACTCCAGGACGGAGCCTCATAAAATGGAATTTGACAAGATTGAGGTTTCTTGAAGAAAAATGTTTCAATCTTTTCCACTTTTCCATTTTGGTTTTGCTTTACAGTCTTCATTCTGCTTTCTTTGTGTCAAAGCCATTTTATTTTTAAATTTCATGTATTTCCATTTTATTTGAAAGGGAGAGAGAGAGAGTGTGTGAGTGAGTTCTTCCATCCACTGGTTAACCCTCCAAATGTCCTCAAGCAGAAGCCAGCAGTCTAAAACACAATCTGGATCTCTTATATGGATTACAGGGACCCAGTGACTTAAGCCAAAACCTTCTGCCTCCTGGGGTGTGTATTAGCAGGAAGCTGTAATCAAAAATGGAGCTGGAGCAGGGGCCAGTGCTGGGACTTAGCGGGTAAAGCAGCCACCTGTGCCCCTGGCAGCCCATTTGGGTGCCGGTTCGAGTCCTGGCCACTCCACCTCCAATCTGGCTCTCTACTATGGCCTGGGAAAGCAGTGGAAGGTGGCCCAAGTCCTTGAGCCTCTGCACCTGCTGGGGAGATTTGGAGGAAGCTCCTTGTTCCTGGCAGCGGATTGGCCCAGCTCTGGTGTTGTAGCCATTTGGGGAATGAATCAACGGACGGAAGACCTCTGTCTCTCTCCCTCTCTGCCTCTACCTCTCTGTAATTCTGCTTTTCAAATAAATAAATCTTAAAAAAAAAAAGAAAGAAATGGAGCTGGGACTTGAACTCAGTCACTTCAATACAGGACTAGGGCATCCCAAGCAGTGTCTTAACTGCCATACCACACTTCTGCCACCAAAGCCATCTTCATCTTTCAGATCTATTACTATTATTATTGTTGTTGTTGTTGTTTTGCAGAAACAATTCTAGCAGTTTTCATACTTCAAACTTTACACAAAACCCATTCGTGTCTCTCTGGGTCTTTCAAACAGGCGGCATCTTGGTGCAGGTGCCCAGTCCCTTCGCGATTGTCCAAAGGCTTGCAAATGCACATTGCTCAGGGTGGTCAAGGCTTTCACCAGAGCACTCATGTCCGCTTGGTGGCTCCCTCTTGTGATTCCAGGCTGCCCTGGCCGGAGGCACCACCATGATCATCGATTTTGCCATTCCTCAGAAAGGAGGCTCCCTGATCGAGGCCTTCGAGACCTGGCGCGGCTGGGCTGACCCCAAAGTCTGCTGTGACTACAGTCTTCACGTGGCGGTGACGTGGTGGAGTGACCAGGTAAGGCGCTGCAGCTCCGCTTTGTTCTACTTGGTGGCCTGCTCCTTGCCCTGCACAAACGGATGCTGTGGAAACCCAAGAACCCGGTGACACTGGTTGCTTTCCAGTGACAGGAAGTCAGTGGTGCAGGGAAGAGTGCCCATTGCACAGTCTGGTTCTTTTTTAAATTTTGAACCCAGTGAAACAAATCACATGACGATAAGTCATTTATGCTTATTCACAACATCTCTCCTGATCTTTAATCTGCGAATTACAGATGCTTTAAATATAATTTTTAAAATGTGTGTATTTATGTATTCGAGAGAGACAGGGCATGTTTCCATTCACTGGTTCACTTTCCAAATGCCCACAACAGCCAACCCTGGGAGCACAGTCCAGGTCTCCCAGGTGGGTGGCAGGAACCCAGCTACTTAGCCCTTACCTGCTGCCTCCCGGAATCTGCACCAGCAGGAAACTGGAGGAGGGGGTGGAGGAGCCCTGAGTAGGATTTGAGTGTCTTAACTGCCAAGCCAGATGCCTGCCCCTTAATGTAATTTAAAAGTGCTGGTTTCTCTTTTTCTCAGCTTTGACATCCTGAGAACCTTTAAAAAGAATATTTCCCCATAGATGAGAAATTCGTCAGAAATGTTTCATTTCTGGAGAACAGTCAATCTCGATGCCTCTACCCACATTCCCGACCCTTCTTGGGAGAAAAAGGGACAAAAGCTCCGGCCTCCCCAGCTGCCTCCTGACTCAGGGCTCTTCCTGCACTGCTCTGCTGACGTTATCCCTGGTAGGCACTCATTCTAGAACTCTGCCAGCCTTGGTCCATGAATTACTTGGGCACTGCAGAAATAATAGCATGATTCAGAGAAAAAGGACTGTTTGGGGAGATGTCAAAATACATTGACTTCTCCCCATCTAACGTGTTTTGTGCTTTTGAAGAAACTTTTTCTTGGGATTTTTTTTAAAAAAGATTTATTTATTTACTTGAAAGTCAGAGTTACACATAGAGAGAAGGAGAGGCAGAGAGAGAGAGAGAGAGAGAGAGAGAGAGAGAGAGAGAGATCTTCCATCCACATCCCAATTGCCCTCAGCAGCCAGAGCTGAGCCGATCCGGAACCAGGAGCCTCTTCCGGATCTCCCACGTGGGTGCAGGGGCCCAAGGACTTGGGCCATCTTCTCCTGCTTTCCCAGGATAGCAGAGAGCTGTATTAGAAGTGGAGCAGCTGGGTCTTGAACTGGTGCCTATATGGGATGTCAGCACTGCAGGCAGTGGCTTTACCCGCCACACCACAGCTCCGGTCCCTTTCTTAGGATTTAAATCCCATGTTTTTGCACATTGGTCTTAATTCAGAAATGCTTTTAGTAGAAGGGTTCACTATAGTGACATGATTTAAGTAACATGTTCTCACCACCCCTTCAAAATCAGGCTTTGGACACCAAGTTAATATAAAACAAGTAATCAATCTTTAACAGACAATTTGGCATACAAATAGCAAGGTGTATAGTACTCAGCTGTGGTTAAATTTTCTCCAAAAAAAATGCCATTCTAAGTGATGCCCCTCATCTCTGTTATGTCTTTCCCTATTTCCCTCCCTCTCTTTCTTTCTTCTTTTCTCTTTTTTTGACTATGATCAATAATCCTATGCTTAAATATATATAGCTATTTTTGTATATATATATATTTGTTATATAGCTATTTGCATGTTCTTTTAACATAGGGAAATTTAAACAATTTTATTTGTACAAATCTACTGATGTTTCCTTTGATGTTTTGATCCTTTTTGAGACTTGAATTGGACCTGTGAAGGCAATTTCTGAGTTTTGACTGTAACTTGCTCCTTGCCCTTGGCAACCTTGAAAGACCCTGAGATGTTCGACTGTTCCATTTTCTTGGGAGCAGCCAGCACTCATCTCCTAGGGCTGCCAGTCATCACCTGGCTGCACTGGCTCCACGGCTGAACCATAGATTTCTCAGAATTTCTCAGGCAAGCCTGGGTCAATCGACATCTCTTTTTTATTGTTGTTGTTACCATTATTATAATTATTATTAGAAAGGCAGGAAGACAAACCAACACAGATCTTCTACCAGCTGGTTCACTCTCCACATACCTGCAGTAGCCAGGACTGTGCCAGGCCAAAGCCAGGAGTCTAGAACTCAGTCCAGGTCTCCCATGTGGATAGCAGGGATCCAGCCATTTGAGCCCTCACAGCTGCTTCCCAGGGTGTGCACTGGCGGGAAGTTGGAACAAGAAACGGAGCCAGAACTCAAGCCCAGACACTATAATGGGCCATGTAGGTGTCCAATGCAGTGTCTTAACCACCACACCAGAATGTCTTTCTCTCCATTTATATTCTCTCCTCCCCTTTAAAACCATCCTGTGGTCTTCAGACTGGAGCCAGAACCTGTACCTCATATTAGCTTTGATTTCTTCTAGATGCACGATTGCTTCTGTTGCTGCCACATGGCTTCATCTTTACTTTCTTGAATAATTTCCTCAAGTAAGGAAACAGATGCAGATAATCTTATAGCCAGGTAGAGAACTGAAATACTTTGGGGAAAGCAATTAACTTCTTCATGATTTAAAAGTATCAGAATAGCAGCACTCACTCAGATGAAGTGGGGTCTAAGTGGGGAGGGAGGTTGATCAAGGCCTTCACTGCATTCTTCTGGAACTAAACTGGTTTTCTGGTTTTACTTAGTTCTCTTCCAAGTTCAACCTTGTGGCAAATGTTGAAATTACCAAAGAGTGACATGTTGTTGTTCCCTTTTAGGTTAAGGAAGAAATGAAAATCCTAACTCAAGAGAAAGGTGTTAATTCTTTTAAGATGTTTATGGCCTATAAAGACCTGTACATGGTGGGAGACGTGGAGCTGTATGCGGCCTTCTCACGGTGCAAGGAAATTGGAGCCATTGCTCAGGTCCATGCAGAGAACGGAGACTTAATTGCAGAGGTAAGGGCCCAGCATTGTGGCATAGCAGGTAAAGCCACCGTCTGTGATGCCAGGATCCCATATGGGTGCCAGTTTGTATCCTGGCTGCTCCATTTCTGATCCAGCTCCCTTCTAATTGCCTGGGAAAAGCAGTAGATGATGGCCCTAGTACATAGTTTCCTGACATCCATGCGGGAGACCCAGATGATGCTCTCAGCTTCAGGCTGGCTCAGCCCTGGCCATTGCAGCCATCTGGGGAGTAACCAACAGATGGAAGATTCTCTCTCTCTCTCTCTTTCTCTTCAGGTGGCATCGTGTGCACTGGAATGAGGATTTCCCTGTTTCACACCAGCTCCCTCTGTTAGATGACAAACTTGTCTGGTCACAACAACCCACTGATACTTTCCTTTGTGTCCCCCAGCACGGTTGCATGCTTTGCTTTTTTAGTGGCTCCCGCTGTTGCTATAGAAATGCCTTGGTGTCGGCCAGCGCCACGGCTCACTAGGCTAATCCTCCGCCTGCAGCGCTGGCACACCGGGTTCTAGTCCCGGTTGGGGCGCCGGATTCTGTCCCGGTTGCCCCTCTTCCAGGCCAGCTCTCTGCTGTGGCCCAGGAGTGCAGTGGAGGATGGCCCAAGTGCTTGGGCCCTGCACCCCATGGGAGACCAGGAGAAGCACCTGGCTCCTGCCATTGGATCAGCGCAGTGCGCTGGCCACGGCGGCCATTGGAGGGTGAACCAACGGCAAAGGAAGACCTTTCTCTCTGTCTCTCTCTCTCTCACTGTCCATTCTGCCTGTCATAAAAAAAAAAAAAAAGAAATGCCTCGGTGTGGACAGCACCAGTGTGGTCTGATTAGATAGATTTTCAGAGCCGAAGCTTTCCGAATCCTGGGTATTAAGATGTGCTCTGGAGGAATCTAGATGATATTTATTTCTCATGTTCATTCCATTATTAATGCCCAAAGGGGACTCCAGCTGCAAGATTTAAGCAGCTGTCTCTTATCCTTCATAGGAGCTGCTTTTTTTTTTTCCTTTCTCAAGGCTCAGCTCCCATTAAAGAAAGTCAGGTTGAAATGCAGTTGCCAGAAGGCAGAGAGGAATAATGAGATGAGAGCATTGGCTGTCAAATCAAAAAGGTGGCATTTATATTTACTTTTTAATTTTCAAATCAACTTATTTATTTGAAAATGGAGGTGGGGAGAGAGAAAGAGATCTTCCATCTGCTGATTCACTCCCCAAATACCCACAACAGCCAGGGTTGGGTCAGGCTGAAGTCAGGAACCTGGAACTCAGACTTGGGTCCTCCTTGTGAGTATCAGGGGCCCAACTACTTGAGCCATCACCTGCTGTTTCTCAGGGTCCCCAGCAGCAGGAAGTTGGAATCGGGAGTGGAGCTCGGACTCAAACCCAGGCACTCCAATATGAGATGCACCGAGCCCAGAAGCGTCTTAATTCCTATGCCCAATGTCTGCCCCAGACACGAGTTTAAATTTGACTCTTCCTCTGCCTAAATGTGTGACACTGGGAAAGTCACTTCACTGCTTCCAGTCTTGATTTCCTGCCTGTTTTTCTAAGATAAAAAGGAGTTTGAAGAGGGGACTGGTGCCTATCTTCATATTCTCACCTTTTCTTTTTAATTTAGTTAATTTATTTTCACTTCATTTGAAAGAGACGGAGATAGACACAAAGAGATCTTCCACTCAATGGGTTCACATCCCAAATGCCTACAACAGTCAGGGCTGGGGCAGGCTGAATCCAAGAACCCATAACTTGATCCAGGCTTCCCACATGGATGGCAGGAATCCCAGCATACCTGAGCCGTCACCTGCTGCTTCCCAGGGTACACACAAGTAGGAAGCTGGAGCTGGCAGTAGAGCCCGGACTCAAACCCAGGCACTCTAATATGGGATGTGAATGTTCCTAGTTGGCATCTTAACCACTGCCCCAAACGCCTGCCCCCTTTGTCACCTGTTCAATTAGAAGAACTCGATAGTGAAATGTGCATACGGAAAATGAACATATACTATCAGAATGTTAAATTATTTTTACTCCACACACCCTGTATACACACATATACATACACCCTAAAAGCCTGACAGTGCATTTAACTTACAATAAAATAAGGTGTTTGTCATCAGTAAACCTCCTTGCTGTCTGTTTCTGTTCCTGATGTCTTTTTAGGGAGCAAAGAAGATGCTGGCTTTGGGAATAACAGGCCCTGAAGGCCACGAGCTGTGCCGCCCAGAGGCAGTGGAGGCAGAGGCCACGCTGAGAGCCATCACCATTGCCAATGCTGTGAATTGCCCCCTGTACATCGTGCATGTGATGAGCAAGTCTGCAGCCAAGGTCATAGCCGATGCAAGGAGAGATGGTAAATCCCGACTGTAGCCCCCTTCTAATGCAGCGTTAGCTAAAGAGTCAGGTAAAATACATGTCACCTCTGCCTCTGCGAAAGTTGCATGTGGTTTCCATTGCTTTTCCACCTCCCTCTTTAGAAGCATCCTGTTTGTCCATCCCTATGCTCTTCTTCATGGCTGCCCCTCTTTATTCAGGTTCTTTATTCTGCATCCCTGGAATTTCAAGCCATTTCCTTAAGCCATATGTCCACACCCTCAACATCACTACCAGCCACATTTGAATCTAACAGTTAAATGCAAAGCTCTCTGATTAATAGCAAGTTTCCCTATATCTTAGACACCCTCACTTATCCTCCAATACCTGAATCTGGGCAGTACAGGACACCAGTAGATGCTGAACACATTTCTCTTGAATGTAGTTGATTTGTCTGCCAGCAGTTTGTGCACATTGGAGTAATTGAAATAATTATTCACATTATCTTATGATGATTGTTTTAAGACATTAAATTTACCCCCAAATTGCCCAATTGCCTCAGTTTTCCAGTTCAACAGCGTATGTAAATTGGCATCTTAAAAGAAAGTAATAATCTCATATGTTTGATAAGAATTGAGAAGGGAAATAATTTTTGTTAATTTGCCAGGACTGATCGAAGAAGGGTGGAAAGCAAATAAGGTACATTTTATTCAATGACAAACTCATAGGAGCTTCTATTATCTCACCTGTAGGAGCACAGATGATGAGAAACAGTATTGTAAATCGCCATCTTGACTAATTTTGTTTATTTTACTGAAACTAACTGCATTTATAGAGCACAGTATAAAAGCTACAAAAATGAATTTGGCAAGTCTATAACTGATGATGACATAGATTTTGTCAAAATTGCTCCTTGCTGATGAAGGTTCAATAAGGATTTTGTGCAAGTTCTATGCATTTTAAAAATGTGATCTAGAATATTCTGTGTTGTTGAGTCAGCTCAGTTTCATAGGAGTTATTAAGATCTTACTATCAACTGATGTTACTATCAACCATTTCTCATTGCTCCCCTGTGCCTCCACACACAGCAGAGATGCAGTACACATGGAAGAACCTTAAAGGAATAGCCCTGTGCTGCCATTTTAGTGATAGTATTAAATTTTCCCCACCAGATGGTGCTGTTGCCAACTCTATGGAATCCATTGCTCTGTAATTTGTTTTCTGCATTAAGTTGTATGCCATGATCACAATGTTAGAAAATGATTTAAAGGACAGTAAAATTGGCAGAAATGGCCAATCTGAACCCAATGGCAAGCTATCATTTTTAGTGTCTGTCAGGAAGCAGTTTCTTGATCTCGGGCATTGATTCTACATTGGGTAGAATCCCTTCAGAAACAGAGCAGAGCTCTAAGAAGGTTTCAGAATACATATCATGGCAGTAAACTATACAAGCATTTCAGTTTTATTTTAAGCTATATGAGGATTTTTAGTTTCATTTGTTGAATATGTAAAACGTTTACATGATCCAAAAGTCAAAATTATACATTAAAAGTATATATTCTCCCTTGTTGCCAGAGCCTTCAGGCACATAGCCTTTAGGCCACCCGCTCCCTGCTTTCCTGCCTGCCTGCTTGCTGTAAGTGGCTCAGTCCTGGCCTACTCTCTGCTTGGTATGGACCCAACGTAGCCTCTAGACCTCGTTTTCTCCCCTAAAGAAAGCCCGCACTCTCCTGTGCATTTCTGTAACTGAATACAAGCTTAAAAACTTTTAAAAAAGCATATATTCTCAGGTAAGTCTTACTTTCTTTAACACTTTCTTCCCACACTGTAAGTAACTGTTTTTATTCATTTATTTCTGGCCTACTTCTCTTTACAAAACAATAAGTGTATATAAATATTTATTATTTGTAATATGTTATTTAGAATAAAAAAATGTATAAATACTATTTATAATTATATGGGTATATATTATTTCCCTCTTCCTTATACAAAAGGCAGTATACTATACACAGTGTCTGACATCTTGCTTCTTTTTCTTTGCCTTTGAAAATGTCTCAAAGGTCATCTCACATAAAATAGATTTTAGTCCTTCCCTTTCATAAGCAAAAACAATGTGCCAGTGTATTCATTCAACAAGTCCCTTATTGGTGGACATTTTGTTTTTTTCCAATCTTTAGCAACAGCCTCATGCATATGCTACCTCATATTTGTTGAGGGCATATTGGTTTTCTATGGTTACTGCAATGAATTGCCACAGCTTCAAGACTTAAAACAACATGCATCGTTTTACCGTTCCAGATGTTAGAAGTCTGAAATAGGTCCCACTGGGCTAAAATCAAGATGTCAGCAAAGCCGTGTTCCTTTCTGGAGGCTCCAGGGCAGGACTCTTTTCCTACCTTTTCTAGCCTCTAGAGGCTGGCGACATTCCTGGGCTCACGGCCCCTTCCTCCAACCTCAAAGCCCACGTGGTGGGCTGCACCCTTCTCGCATCTCACTTTTCTGACGGTCTCTCCTGCCTCCTTCTTCTTCTCTAAGGATCCTTGGGTTATACTGAGCCCTCCTGACAAATTCAGAATAATATTCCCATCTCAAGGTATATTAATTTAATGCAATTGTATAGTTCCTTTTCTGTTTAAGATAAACAATTCGCAGGTGATGGGGATTAAGAGGTAGACATCTTTGGGATACTTTTGTTCTGCCTTGCACGACGGCTGTCTTCAGAGTAGATGCCTAGAAGTTAGACTGCTGGTTTAACAGAGGGATGCATATGTAATTTTTTTGTCTAATGCTAAGTTTCTTCCCAAAAGTATTATAAATATGAAATATTTAAAATATCACTCCAAATGACTTTCATGGAAAGTTCATCCACCCTGACAGCACTCATTTATTATCTAACATGATTTCTGAACATGAAAAAGCAAAGACCTGTTGTCATCTTTTTTGAATAGGGAGTAATTCTTTCCACCTTACAGATTTATAATGTGAGAGTTTCTTGTCTGTAAATACCTTTGCCGGTATGTTCTATCTATCTTCTGGGGCTTTGACACCCACAGTATGGTCCCTAGAATGCAGCATTGGCATTCTGGGAGCTTGTTCGACATGCAAAGCCTTGGACCACATCCCAGACCTGCTGAATCATAATATGCACTTATAACTAGAGTCTGGGTAATTTGTATGTATATTAAAGTCAGAATCACTGCTCCAGGAGGCACAAAGAACATCCAATTATTGATTACCTCCATTGTGGTGACCTAGATATACAATTGGACAATTTGATATTATTGTCCAGTTGCCAACTGTATACTCAGAAGAGAAGCATCCTGATTATAGCAACTAACATTGTTGAGTGCTTAATATATGCATAGCATATGGTAATATTTAATATATTTTAATCTCATTTTGGGCTTTTCTAAACATGATCACATCAATGTATTTTAATAGACATCTTCCTTTTTTATTTCCCCAAAAACCTTTTATTTAAGGAATACAAACTTAATGCATTTCATAGCTACAACATGAAGAACATAGTGATTCTTCCCACCGTACCCACTCTCCCACCCACACTAGCACCCCTCTTCCTCCTCCCTCTCCTATACCCATTCTTATTTTTTACTAAGATCTATTTTGAATTAACTTTATACATATATGATTAACTCTATACTAAATAGAGAGTACAATAAATAGTATGAATAAAAAGAACTGTTCCTCAACAGTCGAGACAAGGGCTGTTCAAAGTCATTGCATTTCAAGGTATCGATTTCACTTCTATAGATTACTTTTCAGTTGCTCTATTAGTTATCACAGATCAGGGACAACGTATGCTATTTGTCATTTTTGGACAGGCTTATTTCACGAAGTATGTTGTTTTCCAGTTTCATCCATTTTGTTGCAAACAACAGGATTTCTTTTTTTTTTTTTTTTAAACTGTGTAGTATTCCATGGTGTACATACAGTTTTTAGTTGACAGGCATTTGGGTTGATTCCATATCTTAGCTATTGTGAATCAAGCTGCAATAAACATGGAGGTACAGATCACCCTTTCATATGCTGATTTCATTCCTCGGGTAAATTCTGAAGAGTGGGATGGCTGGGTCATATGGTAGATTTATATGCATGTTTCTGAGTTATCTCCATACTGTCTTCCACAGTGGTTGTACCAATTTACATTCCCACCAACAGTGGATTAGGGTATCTTTCTCCCCACATCCTCACCTGCATTTGTTGTTTGTTGATTTCTGTATGAAAGCCATTCTAATGAAGGTGAGGTGAACCTCATTGTGGTTTTGATTTGCGTTTCCCTGACAGCTGGTGATCCTGAGCATTTTTTCATGTGTCTGTTGGCCATTTGGATATCCTCTTTTGAAAAATGCCTGTGTAAGTCCTTTGCCCATTTCTTAACTAGATTGTTTTGTTGTTGTTGAGTATCTTATTATTATTATTATATAGTCAGGTTATTAATCCTTTATCAGTTTGCAAATAATTTCCCCAATTCCATCAGTTGCCTCTTCACTTTGCTGAGTGTTTCTTTTGCAGTTCAGAAGCTTCCCAATTTGTTGTAGTCCCATTTGTCAATTTTGGTTTTGATTGCCTATGCCTCAGAGGTCTTTTCCAAGAACTCTTTGCCTATGCCACTGTCTTGCAGGGTTTCCCCAATGTTCTCTAATAATTTGGGTCATAGATTTAGGTCTTTAATCCATTTTGAATGGATTTTTGTATAAGGTGTAAGGTAGGGGTCTTGCTTTATACTTCTGCCTATGGAGATCCAGTTTTCCCATTTGTTGAAGGGATTGTCCTTGCTCCAGGGATTGATTTTACCTCCTTTGTCAAAGACAAGTGGGTTGTAGATGCGTGGGTTGATTTCTGGCATTTGTATTCTGTTCCATTCATCTATTCATCTGTTTTTGTACCAGTACCAGGCTCTTTTTATTATGATTGTAGTATGTCTTGAAATCTGGTATTGTGATGACTCTGGCTTTGTTTTTGTTGTATAAGATTGCTTTAGCTATTTGGGGTCTCCTGGGTTTCCATATGAATTTCAGCATCATTTTTTCTAGATCTTAGAAGAATATCCTTGGTATTTTGCATTGAACCTGTAATTCGCTTTTGGTAGTATAGAAATTTTGGTGATATGGATTTTGATTCTTCCAACCATAAACATAGAGGATTTTTCCATTTTTTGTATATTCTAATTTTTTCTTTACTGCTTTGTTTTTTTTTTAAGATTTATTTATATTTATTTGAAAGTAAGAGTTAGAGAGAGAGAAAGAGAGAGAGAGAAGTCTTCCATCCTATGGTTCACTCCCCAAATGGCTGCAATGGCCAGAGCTGCGCCATTCTGAAGCCAGGAGCCAGGAGCTTCTTCCAGATCTCCCACATGGGTGCAGGGGCCCAAGGACTTGGGCTCTACTGCTTTCCCAGGCCATAGCAGAGAGCTGGACAGGAAGTGGAGCAGCTGGGTCTCGAACCAGCACCCATATGGGATACCAGCACTGCAGGCCATGGCGTTAACTCACTGTGCCACAGCACCGGCCCCTTCTTTACTGCTTTGTAATTCTCATAATACAGATCTTTGACAATCTTGGTTAAATTTATTCCATTAGCTATTTTTATAGCTATTGTGAATAGATTAATCTTAGAAGTTCTTTCTCAGCCATGGCATTGTCTGTGTAAACAAAGGCTGTTGATTTTTATGTATTGATTTTATATCCTGCCACTTTACCAAGCTCTTCTATGAGTTCCAGTAGTCTCTTAGTAGAGTCTTTTGGATACCCTATATATAGAATCATGATATCTGGCAATAGACATAGTTTGACATCCTTCCCAATTTGTACCCCATTGATTTATTTTTCTTGCCTAAAGGCTCAGACTAAAACTTCCAGGACTATATTGAATAACAACAGTGAGAGAGAGCATCCTTGTCTGGTTCCAGATCTCAATGGGAATGCTTCCAGCTTTTCCCCTATTCAATAGGATACTGGCCATGGGTTTGTCATAAATTGCCTTGATGGTGTTGAAGAATGTTCCTTCTATACCCAATTTGCTTAAAGTTTTCATCATGAAAGGGTGTTGTATTTTATTAAATTCTTTCTCTGCATCTATTGAGATATTCATATGATTTTTAGTCTTCAGTTTGTTGATGTGATTTATTACATTGATTGATTTGCAAATGTTGAACCATCCCTGCACACCAGGGATAAATCCCACTTGATCCGGGTGAATGATCTTTCTGATGTGTTGTTGGATTAGATTGGCTAGAATTTTGTTGAAGATTTTTGCATCTATGTTCATCAGGGAAATTGGTCTATAGTTCTCTTCCTTTGTTGCATCTTTTTCAGGTTTGGGGATTAAGGTGATTCTGGCTTATAGAAGGCATTTTGGAGGATTCCCTCCCTTTCAATTGTTTTGACTAGCTTGAGAAGAATTGGAGTTAATTCTTCTTTAAATGTCTGGTAGAATTCAACAGTGAAGCCATCAGGTGCTGGATTTTTCTTTTTGGGGACGGTCTTTATTAGTGATTTAATTTCTGTCTTGATTATTGGTCTGTTTAGGTTTTCTGTGTCTTCATGGCTCAATTTAGTTAGGTTGGATGTGTCCAGGAATTTGCCCATTTCTTCTAGATTTTCCAATTTGTCTGCATAGAGCTGTTTATTATAATACCTGATGATTCTTTTTATTTCTGTGGTATCTGTTGTTACATTTCCTTTTTCATCTCTAATTTAATTGATTTGGGTTTTCTACCTCTTTTTGGTTAATTCAGTCAATGGTGTGCCAATTTTGTTTATAATTTCAAGAAACCAGCTTCTCATTTTGCTAACTTTTGTATTTTTTGTTTCAATTTTGTTTACTACTTCTCTAATATTAATTATTTTTATCTCCTACTAGTTTTTGGTTTGATTTATTATTGTTTTTCTAAGTCCTTAAGAGGCATAATTAGCTCCTTTATTTGGTGCCTTTCCAGTTTCTTGATGTAGGCACCAATTGCAATAACTTTTCTGTTAATACTGCTTTTGCTGTATCCCATAAGTGTTGATATGTTGTATTGTCTTTATTCATTTCCAGAAATTTTTTTATTTCTCTTTTGATTTCTTCAATGAACCACTGTTCATTCAGGAGCATGTCATTCAGTGTCCATGTGTTTGCATATGTTCTAGAGATTTCTTGAGTTGTTTATTTCCAGCTTCATTCTATTGTGGTCTGAGAAGATGAATGGTATGATTTCAATTTTTTTGAATTTGCTGAGACTTGCTTTATGGCCTAGTATATGGCCAATCCTAGAGAAAGTTTCATGCACTGGTGAGAAGAATGCATATCCTGCAATTGTAGGATGAAAAGTTCTATAGGTATCTGTTACGTCCATTTGGTCTACAGTGTTGATTAACTCTGTTGTTTCCTCGCTGATTTTCTGCCTGGTTAATTTGTCCATTTCTGAAAATTGATTAGTGAAAATGCCCTGTTACAATTGTATTGGAGTCTATATCCTCCTTTAGATGCATTAACATTTCTTTTAAATAGCCAGGTGCTCTGTAATTAGGTTCATATACTTTATAATAGTTATATCCTCCTGTTGAATTGATCCATTAATCATTGCATAGTGTCCTTCTTTGTCTCTTTTAACAGCTTTTGTGTTAAAATCTATTTTGTCTGATACTAGGATAGCTGTTCCAGTTGTTTTTTGTTTCTGTTAGCATGAAATACCCTTTTCCATTCTTTCACTTTCAGTCTGTATGTATCTTTGTTGGTGAGTTGTGTTACTTGTAGGCAGCAAATAGATGGGTTTTGTTTTTTAATCCAGTCAGCCAGTCTGTATCTTTTAACTGGAGAGTTGAGGCCATTTACATTCAAGAGGACTATTAATAAGTAACGACTTCTCCCTGCCAGTTTTCCATAAGTATTCCTATTGTTTACTTTGCATTGCCTTTGTGCTTTTACTGGGAGAGATTCTGCCTTCACCTGCTAACATAGTGATGACCATGTTTCTGCGTTTCTATGTGTAGCACATCCTTAAGCATCTTTTGTAAGGCTGGACAGATGGTGACAAAATCTTTCAATTTCTGTTTGTTATGGAAAGTCTTTATTTCACCTTCATTCATAAATGAGAACTTTGTAGTGTACATCTGGGTTGACAGTTTTTTCTCTTAAGACTTGGAATAGATCTCGCCATTCTCTCCTAACCTGTAGGGTTTCTAATGAGAAGTCAGCTGTGAGTCTAATTGGAGATCCTCTGAGAGTAATCTGGCATTTCTCTCATGCACATTATAGAATCTTTTCTTTATGTTTTACTGTGGAGAGTTTTACTACAATGTGTCATGATAAAGATCTTTCCTGGTTGTGTCTATTAGGAGTCCTATGTGCTTCCCGTACTTGGATGTCCCTTTCTTTCTGCAAATTAGGGAGGTTTTCTGTAATTATTTCACTAAAAAGGCCTTCTAATCCATTCTCTCCATACCTTCAGGAACTTCTAAGACCTGTATGTTGGCCTGTTTGATAGTATCCCATAAATCTTCAATATTTTTTTTTTAGTTTTCTAATTTATTCTTTCTTTTTGGTCTGACTGTAAAATTTACAGAGGTTTGTTATCTCACTTATATATTCTTTCTTCTGCCTCACCAAGTCTGTTGTTAAGGTTTCCACTGCAGTTTTCATTTGACCTATATTCATTTCCAGCATTTCATTTTGATTTCTCTTTAAAATCTCAATTTCATGGAAAAAATTTCATTTATGTCATGTAATTATGGCATTGATTTATTTAATTCATGGATTTGCTTCTGATTACTTCTAAGTAATCCTATGATCAAGTTTTTGAAATCCATTTCTGGCATTTCTTCAATCTCTTCATCTTTGCATTCTAGTATTGAGGTGTTATATTCTTTTGGGATATCATGTTGTCTTTCTTATTCTTGTTTCTTGAATTGTGTTTATTTTAAGCATTTGTGGAGATACTTGTTGGTTTTTTTCCCCCTCTGTGGTGACTTTTATTTTTGGACTATACCTCTGTGGCTAGTGGAGTGTCCACTCTTTCAGTGAATACCCCAAGGTGTGTGCTGGGTGTGGCCAGGGAGCTTTGTTCAGTGCTAGACATTTCATGAAGACTATATTTAGCAATTGACCTTTTAAAAACTTACCTTCATATTCAAGACTGACCTTTGCTTCTGAAAAATTTCCTGCTATTAATTCTCCTGTATTCATTTTGCTTCCTTTTCCTGGGATTCCTTCATCATTGCCCATCAAAACATTTAATGATTTTCACCATTTTTTTTAAAAAACCTTTGAAATTGTACTGTATGGTTTAGGAAAATTTTGCAAGCTTTTCCTGCCCTTCTGATGATCTTTTGCTTTTGTAATCATACTGATATTTCCAAGAAAACTTCTTTTTTTCTCTGGCTGCTCTTTTTCCCAGGGTGGTTTATTCTCTTTTTATATTTTTCTTTTAATAGATGGATTATCTTACTGGCTTCTCTAAGAATATTAATGAAGATTTCTTTTTTAAAAAATCATCTTCTGTTTTCTGGATTATCTTTGATTTTTCCTGAGTCAATTTTTCAGTTTTTGAAAACCTAGATCCTTCTTTTTGTGCTTCTTGTACTTCTTTCCAATGTCTGTTCACTTCCCCACACCTCCCAATAGAACATGCATGCACATAAATTCACGATTTTCTATGCTTTGTTTCAAATAGTGGTGACATCACCCAGCAACTGAACTTGGAGCTTTACTTGTATATATTATAATTTGTTTCCCATTTACAGCTGAAAGATTCAGGATACTTTTATTGTTCAGTTTTCAGGCTAACTTATTTTAATTTTGTCTTAATAAAACTCAATTCTTTTATCCATGTTCCTGTATTTAGGGTATAAGTATTATTTTCATTTCAAACGTGAATAAACTGTTTTCTTCATACTTTTCATGAAAATATGTATCCTTTGTGGTTAGTTTTTTGTTTGGTTGTTGTTGGTTTCATTTGGTTTGATTTCAACTTTCCTTATAGTAGAAAGCTTTACTTCTCAGATTTATTTTTGAAAAATAACAAGTTTGCAAATTTGTGAAATATAAAATTCTCTTCCAGGGAGGTTTGGGATGTCTCATTTTCTATTTTATTTAGACTCTGTCTCCCATGTATTCCTCTTGTGTTTTAAAAGAAGGGAAGAAAGACCCCGTACAGCAACCACACTATCCCCAAATGGTGGCACTGGCTGCTGCAAGTCAGTGCTAAGCAAGAGAAAACCAAGTCTTGCTTGCGCTTGCACTGTGCGCTCCTGCCTAGTGCCTGGGGCTGTGGGAAGATGAATGCAGCTGATCAAGGTGGAAGCACATCTCAGCTTTCCTGCTGCTGTTTCTTGTACAGGGACATCCAAACATCCCATTGTCCTTCATTTTTAGAGCAAAATGAGCTTTAGAGCCAATTGCAAAGCCATTGAAAACTATCCACTCCAAAACATTTTGAAAAATTGAATTTCATGACTATAGGGAAAGTAACATTTCTGGAGTATATTAGTTCCCTGTGGTTGCCATCACAAAGTACCACAGGATAGCTGGCTTAGATACCAGAAATTTATTTTCTCTCAGTTCTGGAGTTTGGAGGCCTGAGATCAAGGTGTTGGGAGAGTTGGTTGTGGAAGAAGCCTGTGCTCACAGGGCCTCTTCTTGGCTTGCCTGTGGCCATCTGCTTCCCAGATCTGCACATGATCCCGCCACTTTTTGAGTCTGTGTCTACTAGCTCTTCCTATGAAAACTCCAGTCTTTGGGGTTTAGGACCCATGCTAATGGCCTCATGTTAACTTAATTTCCTCTAACTAGGTCTTATTTCCGTATCGTCTGAGGCACTGACAGAACTTCAGTATATGTATTTGATAAAAAAAACACCATTCAGTCTATATCTTGAAGTGACTCCACAGTCCCAGGAAGGCTCCCTGTAGTTTCACACACATGCATTGATTTGCCCTTCACACAATTGCCACATTAGAAGGATATTGTGATCTCATTTCATACATAAGAAACACTGACAGTAAGAGCAATAACTCACCTTATACAAGGTCACCAGCTAAAGATCAAATTTGAACATAAATCTGTGTGATCCATTCTACCAGACTTTTCCTATGCATTTTTCTCTCCATTTCTTTCTTCTTTTGTAAATGTGTTGTTGTTTTGAAGCAAAACAATGCCCAGGAAATTTCAACTTGTGCTTTTAGCTAGGAAAATGTATTTACTTATTTATTCATTTATTTTTATTTTGAATGGCAGACACAGAGAGAGAGGGAGAAATTGATAACACACACTCACACACACACACACACACGCAGATCTTCCATTTGCTGGTTCATTTCCAAAATGCCTACCTCAGCCAAGGTTTGGCCAGGCTTAAACCAGGAGCCTGAAAATCAATCCAGGTCTCTCACATGGTGGCTGGGACCACCCTACTTGAGCCATCACTTGCCACCTCCCAGGGTGTGTATTAGCAGGAAGCTGGATTGAAAGCAGAGCTGAGACTCTAACCCAGACACTCCGGTATGAAGTGTTAGCATCCCAGGTAGCATTTTGATGACTGTGTCAAATGTCCACCCAGGAATTGGTTTTTATAGTGTTTTTGGTTTCCTATTTAGTGGGTAGCATTTTTGCTCCTGGAAACCTATGCAGCTTCTCTGCCTTTTTCCACCTAAGGCCTTTAACAGATCTCATGACTCAGTAACGTACTGCGTGCAGATCCATTCCTGGTGTTAACATTGGCTCTTTTGCCTTTGTCTAATAAATGGGTTGTCTGGTGGGGGAGGGGGCTAGTCTGGATTGGGTTGACATGGTTCATTGTTTGAAATATTTAGAAACTCTCAGAGGGCAAGATGCCTTTGAGTGGGAGGTTACATCATAAGGGCAAAGTCTTTTTTTTTTTTTTTTTTTTTTTTTTTTTTTTTTTTTTTTTGGTTTTGAGCCAAAGGATGGGGAAGGAAAGGCTGTCTGTGGGTAGACAGAGTACTACTAATGTACAACTCACTGAGACAGTGGAAGGAGATTAATGGTGAGGGTGTCTCTATGTCCCAGGAGTTGTTGAAACCATCTGGTCTAGAGTGCAATCAAGAGACTATCAGGCTAAGAACGGATATAGCACTTTTCATTGCCAACCTGCTGAGCATAGTAAATAAAACCAGTAAGTGAATTGGAAAATTGCTCAGCCACATCTACAAATACCTTGTGGTTGACTTAAACATTTAAAAATACATGCTCTTTACCAAGAGATGAAAAATGATACTTTTCCTAGTAACACATCCTAATTCTGGCTATGTCACTAATTACTGAAGCATTCTTGGACAAATTAGTCTCATTGATTGTCAGTCTCTTTGTCAAACAAGTATGAAGATTGCTGTGAAGGTCAAATCGGCTCATAGGTGAGAGCTTTGCAGATTCTAGAGTGCTATGCAAGCTACTTATTTTATTGTTGCTTTATTTTAGCCTAATCCAACAGCACCCCTAATTAGTCTGAGTTGTCCATTTTGTTTATCCAGATTATCCAAACCTCCTATTTCCCCTGCCCTTTTTTTGCCTCTTGTATAATTTCCAATCCTCTGGAAATGTTTCAGGCCCTTGTGAAATAGAGGGAAGACTATTAGGAATGTGTGCTTGTTCATTTTTAAATTCTTGTATTTACTGCTGCTTAATGGAGAGATAGATGAAAACAGCCCAGTCAACAAGGAGGTGACTGTATACGCCAAAAAGTGGCCTGTCATATTTTAAAGGAGCTAAGCCATTCTAAGGAAATTACCTGTCATCTGGCTTCAAAACAGTTCTGGCAGACTCTTGGTAGATGCTGACACTTTTAATTTTCCCTGAGAGCTATTAAAATTGTAGGACTTTTGGAACCATATTCCCATATCACCTTGATGGGCCAAGTGATTGAATAGAGCATGTGATAAGGATCTTTCCTCTGTGATGAAGCACCGTGGAAAATCCTGAGCTGGCAACTCGTAAAGTGATTGCAGATCAAGTCTCTGAGTCCTCATTGTCCAAGCATCGGTAAGAAGTGCTCTTGGAATAGGAAGGTCTCTTTGTACTTGCAAAGGAAATAGCGTGTCTGTCGTGCTCTCTCTCTAGAAGAGAGTAAGTACAGTACCTCTTACTTCACTGAAAGTGATTGCTGCTCACGCGAAAGGCCATAAAGAGTTGCTTATGGCGCTTTCCCCTTCTCTGGGAGTAGGTTTTTGGGAACCAGGAAGGGGATGGTGTTCATCTATGTGTGAGCCTCATGAAAGCAGAGGATCTCGACCATGGCGAAGCCCGGGAGATAATTTTAGTGACCATAGTTTCATACCAGGTCACTTAAGAAGTGAAATTCTTAGGCTTCCATAAATCTTGCTTTCATGGTTTTTCAAATTGCTCAGCTAGCTAGAGGAAGATGGCTAGTTTGAGGAAGAAATGATCTGTGCCGCTAGGGTGCTACATCGCAGTGTAATAGGACTCGGGCAGCTGGTGGCCATCCACCAACAGTAGTCTCCAAGGAAGTCGGTTAATTTCAGTTATATTTCAAGATTTTAACTAAAATGTGGCATCTGATTAACCAGAGTGAACTAATTTGGTATGCCAGCATCTCCTTACTGTGCACTCCTTTTTATGATTGCTTGGGTACGATGAGGTTGGTGCCAGTGAATCTATTATTCTGACAAATGCTAATCAGAAATAGGATTCTGATTTTAAATTCAAATTCACTGTGCACTATTAACTTTCAACATTGTGTGCTTTTGATGGCCTCATTTGCATGATTGTTAAAATATGCATTTCTGTCTATGATTTTATTATCTGAGTGTTCTTTCATTTCATATAAATTTTTTGAGAAGCTTTTTCAAAGGATTTGGAAAGCTTATAAATCTATTTTCAGCAGAGATATACTGTGATTGTCCATATGACCTATATAATCATTTTCTGTTACCAGGCTAGGATAACACAAAAGTTAGGACTACTAGAATCAAAATACTTGTGTTCAAAGCATACCTCCTCCAATCCCTCCATGTGGTGGAGAATAAGTGGCATACCTGTAAAGAAGTTATATAGCCCATAGCTTGTCTTCATTTTCAAATGGATATATTAATAGGGTTTGCCTGATAGAGCTTTTGAGAAGATTCTATTATGATGGCACATGGATCTCTCACTAGGTAATGCTGTGGTAAATTGGATCTAATATATGAATTGCTTATAATTACAGAGATTTATTTCTCATTATATTCAAGTCCATCATAGGTTAGCTTTTGCCTCTGCTCCTTAGTTCTTTCCCTCTGTGGCACAACTGAAGGCGCAGCTCCTCCTGGGGTCATGACAGTGGGAAAATGGCAGAACCCCACGATGGCTCTTATTCCTTCTGCTTGGAACAGCACAGGCACCTCTCATTCATGTCTAATTGGTCGAAGTAAGTCCTGTGGCCAAGGCTACAGGTATCAGGTGAGCAGGAAGAATAGTCTACTATAACATGCAATACACAATGACTGGCACAGAGTAGATTGTCAATAAACTTTAGCTGTCCTTTTTAAATCCTGTTCACAAAAGCAAATTATAGTTTCGAATTCTGCTAAGTATCAATATTACTGTCTGCTAGAACAGAGAATGCTAATGTGTATGTGTTTGTCAGATGGCTTTCTTAGGAGAAAATCTAGGTGCTGAATGGTTCCTTTGAACATTCCAGGGAAGGTGGTCTATGGAGAACCCATAGCAGCAAGTCTCGGCACTGATGGCACTCACTATTGGAATAAAGAATGGCACCACGCAGCCCACCATGTTATGGGCCCACCCCTGAGACCAGACCCTTCAACGCCCAGCTTCCTCATGAACCTGCTGGCTAAGTAATCACTTTGCAGATGACTGTGAAGTGTTTTTGCCCAAGGAAGGTTTTACAAGTCTGAGTATTTGGTGGGAGAGAGCTTGTCCTACATCTTCACTATGTACTGACCTCTCAATATTCTTTCTATTTCACCTGACAGATTCTGGGCACTCCCTTGGAAAACAAAAAAAACTGGAAAACAAAAGACATTGGCTTGATTATGTTTGTATATGTTATCTGTTTATTCTTTTTTTTTTTTTTTTTTTTTTTTTTGACAGGCAGAGTGGACAGTGAGAGAGACAGAGAGAAAGGTCTTCCTTTGCCGTTGGTTCACCCTCCAATGGCCGCCGCGGTTGGCGCGCTGCGGCCGGGGCACCGCGCTGATCCGATGGCAGGAGCCAGGAGCCAGGTGCTTTTCCTGGTCTCCCATAGGGTGCAGGGCCCAAGCACCTGGGCCATCCTCCACTGCACTCCCTGGCCACAGCAGAGGGCTGGCCTGGAAGAGGGGCAACCGGGACAGAATCCGGCGCCCCTACCGGGACTAGAACCCGGTGTGCCGGCGCCGCTAGGCGGAGGATTAGCCTAGTGAGCCGCGGCGCCGGCCTGTATATGTTATCAAAACCTTTCCGGGGCACAGAGAATCAGATAATTTTTATTGAAATTTTTTATCTTTTGGTTTTTTTTTTTTTTCTCTTTCTTGATTCTCAGAGCCAGGGCTCTTCATTCTGGTTAATTTTTTTTTTATCAGAAAAAAAGAATATTCTTTTTAAAAAAGATTTATTTATTTTATTTGAAAGGGTGTGGGGAGGGGAAGAGAGAAATATTCCATACTCTGGTTTATTCCCCAAATGGCCATAATTGCCAGGGCTGGGCCAGGTGGAAGCCAAGAGCCAGGAACTCCATCCTGGACTCCTTTGTGCTGACAGGAACCCCAGGACCTGGGCCATCTTCCACTGCTTTCCCAGGCATATTTGCAAGGAGCTGGATCATAAGTAGGGCATCCAAAACCCATATGGGATGCAGGTGGCAGCTTAACTCACTATACCACAAAACCAACCCCCAGAATACTCTCGAATTAAAAATTTTTAAATGCTGAAATAATACAAGAACAAGTTTGTTGTGTAGGAAACTGTGTCACCTTCTGGGAAGACAGGATCATTTTTCTGGAAAATTACACTATCTGTGGACATCCTGACACTCCCTATTCACAGGTAGTTGGATTTGAGTTACCAAGGAACTTTTCACTATAGACTGTGTATGAGTTCATTTGCCCTTTTCCTTTAGCTTCCTCCCTCCTTCACACTTCTACATCCCCCAGATGATTCACAAGCCAAAGCAGCATTCCTGTCCCTGTGACGTCACCATCATCAGCCAGTGTCGCACCTCTTGTTTATCACAGCACAGCCACTTGGCTAGAGGTTGCCCTGAAGGACCTGCCCTCCATTCACGTAAATCACCATGGTGATGTCATTGTGTAGTTCTCTCCTCACGAGGAGTTCTGCATTATTGTAGTGACACTGAAATTGTCATCATCAAATGGATGCAGAAATTATCCATTTCCACGCAAGAAATCGAGTCTCAGACAAGCTCATAATCATGGAGCCAAGACGTGATGAAGCTGAGCCCAGAACCCAAGTTTTCTAGCCTGTGACCCTGCATCATGCTTCTTGTAAGCATGTTCTCTAAAAGTGCTTCCTAGGATAAATTCAGGAGAGGGGTGAAATAGACACGTGAAAAACACCACTCATTCTCCAGTGCATTTTTTTGACTTCCAGCTGAGAAGAGGCGTCAAGAGATTAGGCAAGGCTACGGTAGTGTCCTCCTAACACTGTCTGTCAACCCTCTCCCATCACATTCATGCTTTCTTTTTCTTTTACAGTGATGATCTAACCACAACAGGGACTGACCACTGCACTTTCAACACCTGCCAGAAGGCTCTTGGGAAGGATGACTTTACTAAGATTCCCAATGGCGTGAATGGTGTTGAGGACCGGATGTCAGTAATATGGGAGAAAGGCGTGGTGGGTTTCACAGGCTTCAGAATTATTTTGCCTTTTCTTCAACCAGGACCCTGCTTATTGTTGGAGGCACAAACCCCTAGAGAGAGCTTTTTGCTTGTTTTCCCAAGGGTGGAGATTAGGCATGCAGTGCTGTAACCACCACCATGCTGTCCTCTCTCTCCCCACCAGGATATGGATCGTGTCAGTAAAGACATAATGGCCTTCTCTGCATGCTTTAGCGGATTCGCTGCACTGATGTGCACAGACATTCAGGGACAGATTTATTGTTGAAGTTCCTGAAATGATATAGCACTTCCACTTGACTTCTCATGTTCTTGAATCCCACTGATGTAGCCGCACAGCTGGTGTCTCTGTCTCCAGTGTCTCACTTGCTAAGATCTACTCTATATTCTAGCACCAAAGCTACCACTCAGAAAGGAAGCTCTTTCTATTCATGCCACTTTCCTTTCAAAAGCCCTTTAGTTTCCCCATTGCTTAAAGAACATTTGAATGCTTAGTTTACATATGGGGATCTTCAAAATTTCAAAATATCTCTCTAGCACTGTCTTCTGCTAATCATGCTCCTTAATGCTGTCCCTTATCCTGACTCTAACCACCCTTGATGACTTACTTCCCTTCTCTTTCTCTTTGCTTAGGTTTTCTTTCTTTCTTCCTCTCCTCTCCTCTCCTCTCCTCCCCTCCCCTCCTTTCCTTTTTTTAATATGTATTTATTTACTCAAAAGGCAGAGTTACAGAGAGAGAGAGAGAGCTTCCATGCACTGGTTCCCTCTCTAAATGGCCACAGTGGCCAGGGCTGATCCACCCTGAAGCCAGGAGCCAGAAGCTTTTGCCGGGTCTCACAAGAGAAGCATTGGGCCATCCTCTCCTGCTTTCCCTGGTGCATTACTAGGGAGCTGGATGAGAAGTGTTGCAACCAGGACTCGAAACAGCGCCCATATGGGATGCCTACATCATGTGCCTTAACCCACTATGCCACAGTGCTGGCCCCTGCTTAGGTTTTCTTGATAACAGTCCAACCATCCTGTATGAACTTTTGCTATCACAAAGAGTGATATCCATTATAGCAGATTTTCATAATTTATTTTAGCTTCTTTTAAATGGCTTCAAAGTGATTAAATATTTCTTGGTAGCATACCTGAGATCGTAATATTTTCTGAAACATTAAGATGGCTTAGTCCAGGACTTTAATTTCAGGACATGTTTTTTTTTTTTTTTTTTTTTTTTTTTTTTTTTTTTTTTGCAACAACCTTGTGATAAATAAATCTTAAGAACACTCTTACCATGTAAACATACATAGGGATAAACCACCTACACTTTTTCATTTTCTTAGGGTCCACATCTCTTCAAAGTCTGTCCCTATTAAAATATCTTGGAACGGACTGTTCATGATTATTGATGCATGTAAATTTCAATTACATAAAATTGAACCCACTGAATCAATTTTTCCTCTTTCTAAAGCTGCTCTTATCAGTCTTTTTTTGTTTGTTTGTTTTTAACTCTGTACTAGTTTATCAAATGTCTACATGATTATCTCATAAATCTTAGGTCTGCAATAAATAAGGCAGATGATAAATGTAGTAGGTGGTGGTAAACTTTAGATGGGAAATCATTGCCAACATTTTGCAGTCATCTGTAACAATGTGTATGATTCTGGGCAGGATGGAAAAATTAGTAGGGGTGTTTTTAAGCTGATAGTTTTTTTTAAAGTTATGTTCAGGCTTCCATATAATAATAATAATAATAATAATATAATTATAATATAATATAATAATAATATATATAATATAATAATAATAATAATATAACCATATAATAACCAAATAATCTCCATCATTACAGTTATGGTTGTTTGATATGTGTCAGCATCAGAGATGTGGTCGGTTTCTCAACGTAAGACATTAGGTGCACTTCTCTTTGTTTAAGAGATATGAGTCTTGTATTTTTTTACTTTTTTTTTTTTACAGCATAGTGGTAAAATGGATGAAAACCAATTTGTTGCAGTTACCAGCACCAATGCAGCCAAAATCTTTAATCTTTATCCAAGAAAAGGAAGAATAGCTGTAGGATCAGATGCTGACATTGTGATTTGGGACCCAAAAGCCACAAGGTAAGTTCTTGTATCTCTTGGCTTCGCCATGGAGAAAAAGTACTAACTTGCAAAGAAGTTGTGCTCTGGTCTTAATCAGCCATTTCTTATTAGGCAATTTATTTAGCCTTGCTCAGGTTTTTTGAGCCTATGCACATTGTGAAAGTTTTGAAGTACAAATATTCCTTTGTTTTTCTTGGCACGGAAGATGCAAATGCTGTGTTGCATCCTCTGGAAATGGATACAGATATGAGTAGAAAGCCAATATGAATTTGCCACTGCAGTGCCTGGCAAATGCTTGAGTTCACACAGAGGAGAGGTGCAAAGCAATGAAAAAAAAAATCAAAGGCTTCATTTGAAAAGGGCTGAATTGAAAACTTGAAATAATTACAGCCTTTTTAAAGCTTTCAGACAGAAAAATTCCAGCACAAAGAATATCACTTTTAGTTAGCCAAATTTTCCAGTTGAGTTCATCTTGAGCCTATCATTCCCAATAGACTCCAGCTTTTTGTTTCCAATTTCCATAATTCTATGTTAATATTGCAGATCTGGCAAATTCCACCAGCTGAGGAAAGCATTCAACAGAGGTTGGAGCTCTGCTAATTTCTCCTTGCAGGATGCGAGCACAGACATCACCTGCATCCTGATTTGTGTTTTTCATAAACTGCAGTTGTAATGGAGAAGTCCCACATGCTTGAGCATTCTGGGTGTGTTTTCATGCATGTGCCTATGTCAACAAGTGTACCATCAGTCTTATGCCTTTATGGTACAGGTGTTTACTTGAAATCTATTAGTTTTTTTTTTAATGTAGTAAACAAATATAGTTTCCTGGGGGGCATTGATATTGTCACAAAGACCCAGGTTTCAATTAAAGGGCTCCTGGGCTATTCTCTGGAGCAAAGATGACCATCTGAAGAAGTACCCTGCCCTCTCTGTGAGCCTAAAAGCAAGCGCAGGGTACTCCCTTAGAAAACACCTGTTCTGTACTGCTTGACACTCTCCACAGGGTCCTCAGTGTCCCCACTGGGACTGGTTCACAGGGTGGGCAAAGCAGCCTTGGATCAAAACTTGGGTGAATCACCTCTCCCTGGTTTACGATGCACACAGTACCGTGAGCAGTGATATGAGCATTTTATTTCCGTAAATGTCCTAATGCACCAACGAGGCACAACCCAGGGTCTTTGTTGTTGTGCTAAGAAGCTACTGTATTTAAAGACTAAATATCTGGCTGTCAAATGATCTAGGTCCCTCTCTTTGCACAAAAAATTTCAATAAGTAAAACCAAATATGAACAGCTTTCCTCTGGGCTCAAAACCTGTGCTCAGGAAAGCAATGGGAAAAAATTGCTTGGACTTTCATTGATCTGTAGATGAACTGAGCATGTTGTGTCTGGAGAACTGGTATTGTAAATATCAGTGTACACAGGGCTGCTATGCAGCCTCGGGAGCCTGCCCAGGATCATCTTTGCTGTAATTCAATTTAGGCTGCTGCAAGGACTGGGACCAAGTAGTTCTTTTGAAATGACTTGTGGCTTAAGGAGACCATAAGATTCAGTTAAGAAAACCTAGATGATTTCATAAAGGAAAACGTTACCACATAGAAGCAATGTTTGTGAAAAATGATAGTTTTGAAGCATAACATCTGGGAGAGTCATAGCAATGATAATAATTAGTTATAACCTGCCTTTACACAGTTCTAGTAGATTTGAAAATGCTTTGATATCTAAAATGTGGTTTACCAGGTAAGACAAATACCTTATCGCTATGAGAAAAACCATAGCTGTCGACAGTGTAGTCACAAATCCCATGGGAGAACCTGACTCATGTTGTGTCAGGATATCAGAGTCAAACCCTTTGAATTACACTTCTTCCTCCAGTTGGGTGGATCAGTAACTGAAAGCTTCCTGGGACTTGATTACATTCTCTGTTATTCCTTATCCAAGTTGAGGAATAATGACAGTACTCTACTGAGTGATGTGACCATCTGATCTCATTCCCGATCTTATGGAGGGCTGCAGGAGGCCATTCCCCAGGGTTCTTCTTTCAATCCCATATCTGTGTACCTGACGCAGGGCATAGCTTCGAGAGTCTCCTTGGCTGCTTTCATTGCTAAGGACGACATCAGCTCAGGAATAAGGCATTGTGTTCCTCAGACAACTGGACAAAGAGAAACGACCGAACGTAAGGTTGTGAATAATTCACTTACTTTATTTGCCACATATTGCTGCCTGGAGGATATTTATAGGCTGTGATTATGTCTCCTTGAGTCATGATTTTAGACTATATAAATTTAGACCACTTTCTCACAAGTCCTAGCTACTGATTTCTGTAACATTGTTTTGTCCTTTCTTTCCTGTTCAGTTGGTTCACAGTAGTGCGTAATGATCCAGATGTGTAGTTTTTTAAAAAGATCTGTGTATTACTTGCTTAATTTCCCTTATTTCTAGTCTAAGAATAACTAACTTAAGGTCAAGCTAAAAAGCTTCTATGCCTTTAACTTTCTCTCTCTCTCTCACCAGTTCTCTAATATTTCTTTTATTATACCTGTTCTTCATTTATACAATAACAATAGAAAATTAAGTAATTACATTTTAATATATGAGATAAAGACATCTGTTAGGCATTGCATTATTAGTATGAAGTTTTCTTTAACTATGAGATTCTGGTGTACTTTCTGGTCCTAGATCCATCAAAAGTCATTTAAAGTCTCTGACTAGCCACTCTCTCCTATATGAAGTTATTGGTAATTGTTATTACTAGTCGTTGTAATGTCTACCTTACAAGATTTTTGTTGGAATCACAAGCTAGTGCATATAAAAAGCTTTGTAAACTGGGAAGACAAACACAAGATGTGTATTATTATGGTTATTTTGTATTTTTAAAATTTATTTTCATTTTTTGAAAGGCAGAGAGAGAGAGAGAATGAATCTTCCATTAGTAGTCCATTCCCCAAATGCTCTTTTTTATTTTTTTATTTTTTTTATTTTTTGACAGGCAGAGTGGACAGTGAGAGGGAGAGACAGAGAGAAAGGTCTTCCTTTTGCCGTTGGTTCACCCTCCAATGGCTGCCGCGGCCGGCACGCTGCGGCCGGAGCACCGTGCTGATCCGATAGCAGGAACCAGGAGCCAGGTGCTTTTCCTGGTCTCCCATGGGATGCAGGGCCCAAGCACCTGGGCCATCCTCCACTGCACTCCCTGGCCACAGCAGAGAGCTGGCCTGGAAGAGGGGCAACCGGGACAGAATCCGGCGCCCCGACCGGGACTAGAACCCGGTGTGCTGGCGCCGCTAGGCGGAGGATTAGCCTAGTGAGCCGCGGCGCCGGCCTCCCCAAATGCTCTTAACAGTCAGGGTTGGGCAAGGCTGAAGCCAAGGAATCTGAAACCCAACCTGGATCTTTCACATGGGTGACAGAGAAGCAAATACTTGAACCATTGCCTGCTATCTTCCAAAGTGTGCATTAGCAGGAAACTGGCTTGGAAGCAGAGGAGCCAGGACCTGAACCACTTAACTCTGATATGGGACGTGGGCATCCCAAGCGGTAACTAAACTACTATACTACATGTCTGCATGCTATTTCCTACTTGTCTAGTTTGTGTCATTCTTTGCAGTCCTTTTTCATTTTTTGATTGTTCCAGTTACTTTGCCTGTGGTGACCGGGGAGGCAGATGAACCACAGGCTTCAAGTTTTCTGACCCTCAGATACTTTTAAAAAGCCGGAGATGTCTATGTTTTGCTTTTCTTGTTTTACTGTCCCATCAAAAACAAGGAAATAGTATTAAGAAATATTGAATCTCAGCCGGTGCTGTGGCTCACTAGGCTTATTCTCCACCTGCGGCGCCAGCACCCCGGGTTCTAGTCCTGGTTGGGGTGTCGGATTCTGTCCCAGTTGCTCCTCTTCCAGTCCAGCTCTCTACTGTGGCCCGGGAAGGCAGTGGAAGATGGCCCAAGTCCTTGGGCCCTGCACCCGCATGGCAGATCAGGAGGAGGCACCTGGTTCCTGACTTTGGATCGGTGCAGCACCCTGGGTGTGGCAGCCATTTGGGGGATGAACCAACGGAAAGGAAGACCTTTCTCTCTCTCTCTCTCTCTCTCACTGTCTAACTCTGCCTGTCAAAAAAAGAAAAGAAAAGAAATATTGAATCTCCCTAGTCCCCTTTGTATCCTGCTTTAAGAATTTTCCCTAAGATTCTATCAGAATATTTTGCACTATATTTACCTATTTCAATGTGAAACTTGCAGAGCGTGCGGAAAAAAGAGAGAAGGAGTATTGAGAAGGAGACTTCATGGTATAATGAATCTGCACAAGAAGAAAGTATATTTATCATGGTGCACAGTAAAAGAGATTTTTTTCAGAGCCTGTGTGCTGAGTCCTTATCTGGGTCAATTGCAATACCAGTTTTCTCTATTCTCAGCCTGGTTCTTATAAGAAAGTTGTTCAGCTGGACTGGCTGTTCTCAACCAAAATTTATGCTAATGACCTCAGTTAGGACCTTTCTGATGCACAACAATGGTTTTACCCTTCTCTAACTGCCCGTCAGTCATACCTAGCTTTCCTCTTCCTTAGAGGTGGCCCATCACCGTCAGTCCTCCGCTTGCCACCCTGCACACACATACTGTGCCACAGTCTCTATTCACTTCATCCCTTACTAATATTCTTGAGATATAGTTTCAATTTTTAAAGTAAATGATTTATTTTAGAATATTTCAGATTTATAGAAAACTTGCAAAGATAAAACAAGGTTCCCATTTACCCCATAACCAGTTTCCATTATTATTTTCGCTCATTAGTATAGTGTGTTTGTCACAATTAATGAACGAGTATTGTATGTTATTGTTAACTAGAATCTACTTTTGAGATATTTCCTTAGTTTTTACTTAATATTCTTTTCCTATTTCAGGATCTCATCCAGGATCCCACATTATACTTAGTTGTTATGTGTCCTCTGATCTGTTGCAGTTTCTCTGACTTCATTAATTGTTTTAGTAATATTTTTTTCTTTTTTTTTCTTTTTTTTTCCTTTTTTTTCCCCTTCAAAAATTGTTTATTTATATGAACAGTTCCTAGCTCCTGATTTAGCATAGAGCTTTTAAAAGAGCAGAGACTTTATATATTTGAGTTTGAAAACGTTTCTGCTATTAACCACAAATAACCCTATTTGTTTTAGTAATATTTTAAAAAATGTTTTTGCTTATTTATTTGATTTGAAAGACTGAGAAACAGACAGTAGTATCATATCTACTGGTTCATTCCCCAAATGCCTGCTACTTCTGGGTCTGGGTCAGGTCAAAGCCAGGAGCCAGGAACTCAATCCAGTTCTCCAACATGTATAGCAGGAGCCCAACTACTTGAACCATCAATTGCTGCCTCCCAGTGTGTGAATTAGCAGGAAACCTGAATCAAGAATGGAGCCAGGACTTAAACCCAGGTATTCTGATATGAGATGGGGTTTAACTGTTACACCAAACACCCGCCCTTCTCTGACTTTATTTTTGATGACCTTGACAGTTTGAAGAGTATTGGCCTGAAATTTTGTAGAATATCCCTATATGATGACTTCTTCAATGATTTTCTCATAGTTAGCCTCGGGTTTTGGGGTTTGGGAGAAAAGGACCAAGAACCAAAGTTCCATTTTGATCACATCATGTGAAGGTACACGCAGTGAACCTGACTCATCACCTGGTTGAGTTAGCATTTGTCAGATTTCTCTACCCCCCCCCAAGTATCTTCCCCCTTTCCATATTGTACTTTTTGGAAGGAAGTCACTATGCATATCACATACTTAATGTGTGGGAATTATACTCTAGTTTATATTTTAATTAATTCTATATGACCCAGGCCTAGCCCAGTTCAACATATGAAGTATTTTTGTTGAGTGGGCAAGTGAGAAGGATGATGCAATGTTACTTGCAATGCTGGTGTCCCATGTCAGAGTGCCAATTTGAGTCCCACCTACTCTGCTTCCAATCCTGCTCCCTGCTGATGCACCTGGGAAAGCAGCCCAAGTGCTTGTGTCCTGCTCTTCCACATGGGAGACCCAGATGGACTTTTGGGCTCCTGGCTTTTGCCTGGCCACATGGGGGAGTGATAATCAGTAGACATTAGCTCTCTCTTGGTCTCTCTCTCCCTCTCTGTCGCTCTGCCTTTCAAATAAATGAAATCTTTAAAAATGGCATAAAGGAAAATCAAAAATATTTTCTTAGACAACAGTTATGATGAAAGAAAAAGTAAGAATAGCATTTCCTCACTTCATCCTTCAGCTCATTGCATGAGATCAATAAATAACTGTTGGAAGAAGGCATGAGTCAAGACAAATACAAGTAGAAAGGACAAATACAAGTAGAAAGGATTTTCCAAGGACGGGAGAAAGAACTGTTCCAATAGTCATATTTTCTGTAAGTATCCCCTTCATTTGTGAGTCAGGCAACAGTGCATTTGTTAAGTAGAACTCTTAGAGAAATGAATTGCCTTCATGTGCTCCTTCATTCACACTTTGCACAGGAGTGCCTTGGGGACTCAGGCTGTGTAAGAGCCAGGAGGGTCTAGTGGAAAGAGAGGAAATACAAAGTCAACATCCTTCATCTAAGAAAGGACATGTTAAGAACTCGAGGGCGGGGGGGGTGGGGGGACAGAGGAGTGACCGAGCTGAGTTCTGGCTCTACTTCTGATGCAGCTTCCTGTTAATGTGCACCCTGTAGGCTCAAGTACTTAGGTCATTGCCACCCACTGTAGGAGACTCAGCTGGAGTTCCAGACTCCTGGCTTTGGCTTGGGTCAGCCCTGCTGTTGTGGGAATTTGATGAGTGACCCAGCAGATGGAAAATCTCTCTGTCTCTGCCTTTTAAAATTTTTAAAAATGAAAACAGAAAAATAATGATAAGAGGATACCACACAGGAGAAAGAAACAAGTTGCCATTGAAGCTCAAAGAATAAAGGTCACTCATGTGTTGGTGCCATCATTGGCATAAACTCACATGACAGAGTAAAGTATGTGTGATATCTAGCCCCAAGAGTGATGAATAAGCAGGGAAGTGAGACAAACTCATTGGCATTGATGGGAAGGAAGGCCTGGGTCAAAGTGTTTAAGGCCAGGGATTTTGTAAGAGAGGTAGGTTCAGGAAGGGAGAAGAAAGGTGAGAATGTCATGAATTATCTCCAGACTTAATTTTGATTATTACAGACATGGAATTTTAAATGAAGCTCATCTTGTGGAAAAGCATTATTTAATCATAAATAGATGTATCTATAGGATTTTTTTCCTTGCAAAAAATCCCCTCCTTTTATTTTACCTACCTGATTTTGATATTGTCTGCAACCTAGATAATGTGCAATCTTTCTGTCTCACCACATCAGTAGATGTTGATCAAAATTTTCCAATGAAATTTCCTAAAATGGCTTTAGTAAAAAACCAACATCCAGTTGACTTAAATCAGGCAGATTGTATTGCATCCAGTATCCTCAAGAGGGCACCCACAGCCCACACTGAGTTCAGCAGCTCCAATTAGGCCAGGAGAGCCGCTGGTTATGCAACAACAAGCAGGCCTCTGGAGAGTAGATGCATTTGCTAATGATATTTGGCTTCATGGTACATAGATGTTTTCATTTTGAAATTCTTGTTACTTATTAATGGCATGTGGGAATATGCTTGCCACAAAGTCTGTACCCTTAAAAATGGACAGCATTTTGGTTACTGAGAGAGATCAGTGGGTGGGGTAGGGAAAGCAGGGCAGCTTCTCTCTCCCTCTCTCCCTCTCCCTCTACCTCTCCCTCCCTCTCTTTCCCTCTCTCCCTCTCCCTCTCTCCCTCTCTCCCTCTCTCTCCCTCTCTCCCTCTCTCCCTCTCTCTCCCTCTCTTCCTCTCTCCCTCTCTCCCTCTCTCCCTCTCTCTCCCTCTCTCCCTCTCTCCCTCTCTCTCCCTCTCTCCCTCTCCCTCTCCCTCCCTCTCCCTCCCTCTCCCTCCCTCTCCCTCCCTCCTTCTCTCCCTCTGACTCCACATTAGACCTGAGATGAGGGATGGTGAGAGAGCTGGGAGTGGGTGATGGGAGGGAAGGCTTAGATGGACGTCCTGATGGAAGATCACCAAAAACGTCACCAGCCTGGAAAAAGTTCCTGCAGAAATCAGCTGCAGTAGCTCTTCTTGTGTCATTGCACAACAGAAAAACAACCGCATAACATGCAAAGAGGACATGAACCGTTTTTGGAAGTACGTCTGCTGAATTCAGCTTGACGGCTCACTGAGCCAGCGTCAATCGCTTGTGACAGAGTTATACATCCTAACACTTCACTACCTGGGTCAAAGCTTCGAATCTGAGGACATAGTCCCTACTCAAATGTTTGACCCATTTTTTGTAGAATATTTTGGTATTTAGGGAGAAGAAACCAGGAGCACGATTTTCATGTGGCATCAGGACAGGGTCTACATTGTATTGTGTGATCAGCACAGAGATCAAATTGACCAACTTGTTAAAAATCTTATTACAGAGAATGGCATGTAAGTTACTTGCAAGCCTGTAGCTGCAGCAGTAACTCATGTCCGGGCAATTTAAGACCATCTTCTGAGCTTCGGCTCCTCGGTATTCATTAAATCGCACTTAGTTACTATGGCAACTGTCCCTTTCCCGTATTTATGAGCTCCAGGCTATCTCACAGAATCTCCAGCTCACAAACACACAGCCAACACGTTGTGTGCACTGGGACATTTAATGAAGACTTCTAGCTGGACTGTGCTCTGCAGAGCAGGCAGATTTGCCTTACTGTTATTTTAGTTTATTATTTTTAATTCAATTATAACAGGCTTTGACCTTGACTACACTCTTACTGAAGGCATTGTGCTGTCTTTCCTGCTTAATTTCCTTCCCTTTCTCATGGAAGACAGAGACAGGAGTTTAACTTTCTGTTCATCCTGTCATGATTCTGTGGAGAATCATGATGTACAGCTTGTGAATGCTCCCCTCTGGATTGCAGAGGGGCTGTGTGTGTAAAATAAAGCTGGGGAAGCGTGACCTTCATGCTTAGGGAGTGGAGATTGTAGGGTTGGGAAAGAGAAGAATGAGAACAAAGGTGTGCATTGGCACCTAGTGATGATGGTGGCTTACGAGAATGATGACTGTTCCATGGAGGCCACCAGGCATTTTCCCTTGAGATTGCATGTTGTACATCGTCTGGCTAACTCATACACACTACGGTTCTCCTTCCCTGAGAAGACGCATGCACACATATGCACACTCATAGTGGCACAGCAGCCTGCAGGTCTGCTTATACATCTGTCAGCCTGACCACTCTCCTTTTCATGCCTGTGTCTAAGAGTGTTTAGAACTAACTCCTCTCCCTGTCCCCTAGCAGAGAGACATCCCAGGGTACAAGGTGTGGCATGAGGGGTGGGTGACACAGGTCCTAGGCTAGGGACAAGAGTAGAATGAAGAATAAGGTGTGTCCTGTGGGAGTTCCTAGGGTGCCATGGCTTAGGGCCTGCTGCTCACTGTGGTCCAGGTACTGCTCCCCTCACTTTCAGTGACCACAGACTTATACAGTAATTATGACAATTTTCTAGCAGATGACAGCAAAATGTTTCGAGAGATTAATGCCTTTTGCTAATCCACCCTAAATCGAACTCGCCATCTGGGCTGTTGGGGGAGCAGGACCACAGTATAAAGAAAAGCCTGTTGGACTAAATTCCTACTAATAGGAATTGGGTGACCTTGGAGATGCTATTTATTTTTTTCTGAATTTCAACGTCTTTGTGAAAAGGGCATGATGATATCTATTCCACAGTATCCTTGTAGCTGTTTAAGACAGTGTACATATGGTACTTGACACCTGAGGGGCATTCAGTAGCCCTTGGCACACAGTAGGTGGTCAGTTAGCACATAGATAGTAGTCGGTGATCACCAGAAATACTGGTCAGTTTTTGGAATGAGTGCGAGCCATGGCCAACCATGGCTATGATTTCAAAATCAAAATATAGGGGCCAGTGTTGTGGCGCAGTAGGTTGAGCTGTTGCCTGAGAAGTCTGCTTTCTGTGTGAGCACCAGTTTGAGTCCCGGCTGTTCCGCATCTGATCCAGCTCCCTACTGGTACACCTAGAAAAGCAGCAGAGGATGGTCCAAGTGTTTGGGCCCCTGCCACCTATGTGGGAGATCACAATGGAGTCCCAGGCTCCTGGTTTCGGCCTGGCCCAACCCCAGATGTTGCTGCCATTTGGGGAGTGAATCAATAGGAAGAAGATCTCTCTCTTTCTGTCTTTCTCTCTCCCTCTTTCTGTTATTCTGCCTTTCAAGTAAATAACAAATAAATCTTCAATTAAAAACAATAAAAAATAAAATCAAAATATGACAATTTAATTCAGGCAAGACCAAAAGATACTAGAATTATATTTTATATAAAAACTCCATCTCCTATGTATTCTGTACACCTCCATTTAAAAAATTGGTTAAGTTGAGGTACTTTGATGGATTCTTTGGCTATAACAGCCTGGTTCAATCAGAATTCTTAAATGTCCCCAGAGTTGACACCTTTATAAAAATCATTTGCTGTGAAACTGTTCAAACAAACCACCCAAGATTCACTTGTGTCCTTCAGAAGACATTTGCTTTAAAAAAAACTTGGACTACACACATAAAAAAGCCATCTCTGCTAATAATATGTGGGTAACATTTTAACCACGACTTCTTTCAAGTTGCTTATTTAAACATGTTCTTATGCAACTGAACCTTTCAAATGAACTAGAAAGGATTTCTGGGGACTTGACTACTAATAGCTGTTGGGTTTTTTTTCCTGCAAATTATGAAAGAGAGAAACTAAGAAATGAATCACAGTAGCCCATTCTATCATTGATCATTTGCCTTTGCCAGAATAAGCAAGTTTATTTTCAGCATCAGGATTGGGCAAAATAAGTGCCAAAGGGAGGTTGTACGACAGGCAGAGGCTTTCCCAGCCAAGCACGCACTTTATTTTCCTTCCCACCTGACATATATTGTACGCTCTTCTGTCTTTGAGATTTGCCTGTCTTATTTAGAGCTGCATCCTTAGGTTTCAGAACAGGTTCATATAAGAGCTCAATAGTTAAATGAGTGAATGATTCAGATACAAATAACACTGGGGCAGTGAACAAATACATGATTTCAAAATATTTGCTGGACTTTACCTGCTCTTGGAATTAGTTTGAAAGTCACATTTTATATTTTTCCCTTGATTTAAAAAAGAAGGAATTCCTGCACTTATCTTCTTGCACAAAGCAATACAAGTTGGTGTCACCAGACCTGTCCATTTACATGATGTATGTCAGATTGGATCCTTTTGGGGGGATCAAACGACTGGTTTTTGGTCTCAGACTCATCCCTAACTCTGGCTCATTATCTTAGAAACATGAGCCCTTTGTTATGGATGGGATGCAAGACAGGTGAAAATGGATCAAAGGAAGTTTAACATTAGTACCTGAAAAGAATTTCAGGGTGGTTATATTTTTAACACACAATGAAGAACAATGGCTTCCTACAAAGACCACTGGAGAAAGAATCAGTTAAAACACACAGTGAGGGCCGGGCATTTAGCATAGCTGTTACAATGTCAGTTGGGTCACTCACATCCCAAATAAGAGAACCTGGGTGCTAGTCCTCTCTGCTTCTGCTTCCAGCTTCCTGCTAAAGTTCACCTTATCCGATGGGGTTGATGACTCCGCTGCTTGGGTCTCTGACAGGTAGAGGTGATGGCTCAAGTACTTAAGTCCCTGCCACACGCATGGGTCACTCAGATTGAGTTTCTAGCTCCCAGCCTTATCCTGGCCCAGTCCCAGTGTTGTGGACATTTGGGTAGTGACCTAGTAGCTTGGAGATTTCTGTATCTATTTATCTCTCTGATAATGTCTTTTCCAATGACCCAAACAAGACACCAAAAAATTTGAGCTACTTTTTTCCTTGCCCCAAAGCAGAATTTCTTCTGGGAGCAAGCTCTGATATTTCATATAATAGATTTGTGTAACAGGATCTCAAAAATTATTGGATAATTGAAATTAAAACATGAAAATATACAATTTATTTCTCAACATAAGCTCCATCATGTTCATTACACTTATTTAAACCATGATAGCAGTCATTTAGTCCATCCCTAAATGGTTGAGAGTACTAGGGTTTTAACTATGTCAATAAAGAAAAATGGGTGCCTTTTAAAGATTTTTAAAAATATTTATTTGAAAGGCAGAGTTAGAGTTAGAAGAGATAGAGAGAGGTCTTCCATCTGTTAGTTCACTTCAAGTGTGGTCCCTGGACCATCACCATTAACATCATGTGGGAATTTGTAAGAAATATAGATGCACAGGCCCAGCTGAGAGCTGCAGCCTCAGAAACCCTAGAGCTAGAGTCCACCGAGCCCTGCAGGGGAGTCTGAGGCGCACTCGGGTTTGAGTCCTGAAGTCACAGAAGACTTACACACTAGCAAAACCCATTTAACTCTCCCAGACACTTAACTCCCATACCCTTGCTTGAGTACTGCTGGTTTAGTGCACTTAATTCCCGACCAAACAGTCCAGTTCTTCCTGGGATAGCTGTAGTCATTAAGAACTCTTCATTTGATTGCATCCAGACTTATCTCCTTCCAGCTCCTAGCATGTTTGGCCCTGAAGCTATGCAGAATATATCTACACTCACATATGATCATCCATTCATCCACTCAGACATCTGAAGACAGCTCCTGGCCCCTTTAAGTCCCCCCCACAACCCCTACCTCCATGACCCCAAAAACTCCTCTGCTCACTTTTCTCTTGATACACAGTTGTCCATGTCCTACAAGTGTGTGACTCTGAAACTGGACACAGTTCTGCCTATGATACCATCAGTTTTATAACTAACTGCAAAGCTTCATTTCCTTTATTTTACTAGGTTCTACCTTATGAAAATACTATTTACATAGGTCAAAAACAGGGAAGCGTGGGAACTTGCATGAAGTTCTAATGCCAAATTTACTCAGTTGCTGGAAAATTTACATGGGGTCTTCTCTGTTGTTTCTGTTGAGATGATTAGGATTCAAGGACATGCTGCTTTTCCCATTACACTTGTAAGTGTTGGAGTAAGTAGTAATTTACAATGCCCATAGGTTTTCTAAATGCAATATTTTATAAATCAAAGGGTACAAGGAATCATACAGCTAATGCCTGTGCATTGATCTCCCCAGACCTACCCTCAGTACCTTAGGTCTGGTGTTTATTGCCCCCACCCTATATATGTGCATTCCAAGGCAGACACACACACACACACACACACACACAATTTTTTAGCTTTATATGAATTGCACTGCATGTATCATGCACCTTTCTTGATACTAGGCTTGTGAGACTTATCTATGTTGAAATAAGTGGATTTGTCAGGTTCATCTTTCCTGTTGTATTCTATTTTGTGACTATGCCATCATTGACTTTATATTCTTTTCCTGGTGAACATTTAGATTGCCTTTGAATTTTCACTATTTCAGATCCCATACATCTTTTCCTCTCAGGCTTCCATCTAGACTTTGGTTTGTTTTACATGAAATGCTGTCCCATTTCTCCCAGCAGAAACACATAAAATTGCTTAAGTTTTGTAACTAAATGCAGAACCGCCCATCTGTCTTATTACATTTTATCTCCTCCTACATTCATTTACTCAGTTCTTGAAAACCATGCATCAGGGCTCTGCCACATGGTACCGACAGAGAAAGTGGCTGGAAAGTGCTAGACCCAATCCCGTTGTTTACCCAGGAAGCAGAGGTAGGCTTGGTAGAGAGCAGTGGTTTCTGCTTTGTGCTGCGGTCATTGCTTATTGGTTTATGACTCTGACTTTCGAGGCACCGACTCTCACTACCCCTCCTCTGAAGATTATCTGATCACATAGACAAAATGAGAGCCACAGAAACAAAGCTGTAGGCCCAGCAACTATGATGGGAGTGGGCCTGGTGCTGGGAAGTGGATGAGGAAAGAAGAGGAGCCAATGCAGGTTCAGAATCCCTCACTGTCCCCTGAGATGACACAGCCAAATATTCACCATCAGACTTGAGTCTGTACCTGGTTTTGTAACTACCCACCTAATCCTTGAAAGAGTGGCACCCACCCAAGATGCATGCATGCAGATACCTGGTTGCTGTTCGTCAGGGCCTCTGATTACAGCCACACATGATTCGCACAAACACAGGGGCCCTTGGTTTCCGGCTCTCCTCATAGGTGAGCTGAGATTCGTGAGCCTGAGGTCAGTGCTTCCTCGCTGTGCTCTGGGGCCACAGATTGCTCGCTCTTTCCAAGGGTACAAGTGTGCACTTGCCCGGCACGGAATGTGGGTCCCTGCCACTCAGCCAGTGCTCCAGGACCTCAGGGCTGAGCCCGTCCGGGGGGCTGTGGGGCAGTGGACGTTTTTGCCCAGAAAGATCTCATGTGCCTGCAGAACACCTGCTCCTCACCCCCCGAGGAGAGGGGCCTGTGCAAACCAGAGAGCGCGCGCCTAGGAAGGAAACCCAGGGTACTTCCTGGTTATTTTGCAGCTGCGGCTGGAATCACATTAAACTTTTGCCTAATTTCCTTTGTCTAGCTTGATTTCTCTTTGGCTGGGAGGTAAATGGATCAATACTGTTTTTTATGCCGAGATTATGTTGCCTGAAGGAAATCTTCCTTCAGTTCACTGTGCCTGCCTGCAGTCTTGTGCTTGGGGCTACGTGCTGTCGGCAATGAACAGCCTCCCCGGCATGCACACCAGGGTTGCCGTCTGCACGGAGCCCATCTGGAGGGGTCAGCCAGGCTGCACCTCTCCAGGGCGTCGTGCATGTGTTCCTCTGGCCGTCTCCTAATGTACACATTGATGGGTTTATTGTCGTGCCTTCATTTCTGTGAAGCCCTCTTCTCCCACCCCTTTTTCTTCACAGTGGTTTCTTTACCTTTCCGTTATCTTTTCTTCCTGTCGGCCCCCTGCCTCCCCCCAGCACCCTGCCTAGGATTCTGCTCTTTTCTTCTCACCAAGAGAGGGAAATATGTGCTTTCAGTCCTATTCTCCTGCCAGGCATTTCAGGAAAGCTAAGCTTCTGTAGGCAGAATAATGAGAAGGCAATTTACACACAAGAGGAAAAATTGGAGCATTTATCTGTGTGGGAGCATTGCTGAATTCCTCACCTGGTAGGGGGAGAAAGATGGTATTGATCAGTTGTCTGTAAACATGTATTTATTGCACGCTTACTGTGTGTAAGAAATAGCTGAGTTCCGTGGGGAACATTAACGTCAGGTGTAATGCCTGAAGCCCTAGGGGGCTTGGTTGGGCAAACAAGACGCAAACACGGGAAAGGATAAAATAACTTTTGGAAGGGAAAAATATTAACAGTTTAGCACACCCAGTACAGGAGGCGAGAAAGGTCTCCTGGGCTTGACCCCTTGACAAGTGACTGGCCCAGGTGACTGTCCTGACTCGAGGTCCTCTGTAGAGACGTTGAGGACTGCTGTGGGATTGGGGCAGGCTCTGCGCTACCTGAATCCTTGGGAGTAGCTCTGGGAGACAGGGGTCAGGAAGACCAGCCATGTGGAAAAGTCAGGGCTTGTTGAGGAGAAATGGGAAGGCTGTATTCTGGGGAAATGATACTTGAGAGGTCTAATGGTTAGGATGCCCATGTCCCATGTCACAGGACCTGGGTTCCATTCCCAGCTCTGGCTCCTGACTCTGGCTTTCTGCTAATGCACACCCTAAGAGGCGCAAGTGATGGTCTTAGTAGTTGGATCCCTGCCATTCGTGTGGGAAACCTGGACTGAATTCCTGGCTACCGGCTTTGGCCAGGCCTAGCCTTGCATCTACTATTGCAGACATAGGGGGAGTGAACCAGTAGATAGGAGCTCTCCTGCTTTCTGTTTGTGTGCTTCTCTCTCTCTCTCACTGTGTGTGTGTGTGTGTGTGTGTGTGCCTCTCAAATTAAAAAATAAAAGACACTGGAGAGCAGAAGGGTCAGGAAGACAGAGCTGAAGATAAGATTAGGCCTGGCTGGACCACCAGGGGCCTCAAATGTTAAGTGTGGAAGCTTTTCTGTGAGGCAGCAGAAGCTGTTGAATGGTCTCCGTGAGTGAGGATCTGAGTTGATCTATGCTTCTCAACCTTGACACGGCACAGTAGAAAATGGCGTTATTTGTAGAGCACATGGCAGTAAAGAGAGAGGAGTTGGAGACTGTGAGGAGGGTATAGTGTCACGCACTTGCCCTGGTTTGCCTGGGACTCTTCCGGTGTTAGCACTGAAGGTCCCATATCCTGGAAACTCTCTCAGGTTCAACCTCCATGGTGTCTCTTTTTCATTCTGTTTGTTGTTAGATGCCTTTGATGAAAGTGACTTGTTTAGGAGCTCTGCCCACATTTGGAGTCTGAGTTTCTGTCTTGCATCTGGGCTCATCACTGGAGAAATCTGATTAAATATTTAGTTGATAGTGATGAGTGTGTGGAATGGACTGAAGTCAGGGAGAATGGTCAGGAGGCTATTATTAGAGTCTGGCTTGATGGCTAAGGACTCAGACATGATGATGACCTGGAAAATGGAAAAAAAAAAAAAAAAGGAATTGCTTTAAGGGATATTTCCCCAGGAAGGAATATCCACCTTATCAACTTGGTAAAAGATTACAAATGGAGTGGGAAAAGAGGAATCAGACATCACCTCAAAACTACTGCAGCTTTGTTCATTTAAGATGCAAGCATGTGTTAAGTGCCACCTGGATACAATGCATTTTATTCAAAGCTGAGTGAAAAATGGCATAACCCTAAAGGAACTTAGTATCAAACTGGACAGATAAGAAATGGCCCAAATACCTCAATTAGCTTTCATATGTAAAAGACCCAGGTATTAGATGAGGGTTGAGGGGCATGGCATTTACAGCCAAGCCAAGCAGTTAGATTCAAGTCCTGGCTATGCAGTGTATACTAGCTGTGTGTCCTTGGGACAGTTACTCCCCTCTCTGAGGCTCCCTTTCCCCCTTTGTGAGATGTAGATATGATGATAATGGTACTGACTTCTAGGAGTTATAAAGAGGAGATAATACCTTGAGTACTGTGCAGTGTTAGGGAAGGTGAATACCATCATTATCATCATTATGTAGCAGATGATACAGCACTAAAGGTATACAAATTAGCAGAGAGAAGCAAAGTCGTGACTTTGATAAAACGGGAACCCAAAGGTAAAGAGCTTAGAACATCTACAATAGTCCCAGAATTCAGTTTGTTTTGTCAAGCCTATTTTCATCCATTTTGTCATTGTAGTTTTATACAGACTCTCCCCTGCACATTTAGTTTGTAATTGGCATATTGGCGAGGTACAATTGTTCCAGGATTTCAGTAGAATGCCCCTTGGACATTACATTCCACTGGGCCATTAAACACTTTTGAATGATCCAAATATATTTTAAAAATCTTTGATTCCAAGGTGCTTTGCCTGACAGCACAGAACTGTGGCCTCAGGGGAAGACTTCAGATAATTTTTTGTGTGAGGTCCTTCATCTAGATTTCATAGTGATGGGTAACTTGTGCAGTTTATAATGTTCTTTTTGCTCTTTTTAAAACCTGACTTCTGATTATTTCCATTGGTTGGATTACTAAGAACAGAATTAATATATCAAAGGATGCAATCTTTTGATATAACACAGTCTCCTTTTTCCTTGATTTTTGCTACAGTGCAGGTAAAAATTATTACCTTTCAGCTATAAATTGCATATATTGAACACTAAGGAAGTTGAACATTTCATGTTTGTTAGTCATTGGGTATTCTTTTTCTTATGGAGAAATACCTTTTCATGCCCTTGGTTCATTTTTCTTTTGGTAACATATTATTTGCATCTTTATTTAAGTGATCTGCCACATTTTTTGCAAACTCCCCAAGGTTCTTTTGAACAATAAATGCTGTAGTTAAATGAAAGCGTTTGGCAAAAACTGTAGAGCACCACTTGCCTGTTACTATTATTAAAATGTTGGGTTTGATCATTAAGGTATGTTAGGATCATTTGAGTAACAAAAAGGTCTGTAGAAATTCAGAAGTAGTATGCCTGGGGTGTGAGCTCCATGGAGTAGGAATCTTCATCTGTGTAAGTCACTCCTCATCCCCAGCACATAGGACAGTGCCTGGCTTGTAATAGGCAATCAACAGGTGCATGTTAAAGCTTTTTATTTTTATTTGAGAGGTAGAGTTACAGGCAGAGAAAGAGAGCGACAGAAACATCTTCCATTCACTCCCCAGATGGACCTAATGGCTGGAGCTGGGCTGATCCAAAGCCAGGAGCCAGGAGCTTCCTTCAGGTCTACTACATGGTTACAGGGGTCCAAGGAACTGGGCCATCTTCCACTGCTTTCCCAGGCCATAGGCAGAGCTGGATCGGAAGAAAAGCAGCCAGGCCACAAACTGGTACTCACATGGGATGCCAGCACCACAGGCGGAAGCTTAGCCTACTAAGTCACAGCACTGTTCTTCAACAGTGCATGTTAAATGAATGAGTACATGAAAATCTATAGATAGATGGGACTTTCTACACCCTTCCACCCCAATGACTCCATTTCACTTTTTTTTCCCCCTGAAGCCAGAAGGGAATGTGATATATATAGTAGGTGGGCCAGAGTTGTGAAATAATGTCCTTAAAATTCTGGATGTAGGAAACCCATTTCTTAGAACCTACTTTCTTTATGGGAACTTTATAAGCCTAATTAGTAAGTCTGCCTCATTTATTTATGTGAGAAACCGGAGACAAGAAAAGCTTAGTAATGCAAGAATGGCTTTCAGCAATGTGGCAAAAGACTCGGTTTTTAATTTACCAGCATTTTAAATGCCTGAATATGTGGCAAACATACTACTTACTGTCCCATGCCTCAGTTACTGTGAGTTCGTTCGTTCATTTGTTCCTTCCTTCCTTCCTTCCTTTCTCTCTCTCTCTCTCTCTCTGTCTTTCTTTCTTTCATGCCTATGAGAACAAATTATATGCAAGGCCTAAAACAAAACATGACCATATGTCTTACAATTGATTCAGTCCTTGGTAGTCTATTTTTGGGGAACTTTTTTACATAGCAACTTATGCTGATGAGTATAATTTCCTGTGTAGCCCTAAAACCAACTCCCAGGTGCCTGGCACCATCTTCTTCTCTAAAGTTTTCTGTTTTGTTTTTATTCCTAATTAGTCTACCTCCCATTATGTTTTCCTTTCGAGGTACATGGTATCTCCGGGAGAATACGGGATTTGGGATGGGCATTTAGAGTTTGGGGTACAGGGACTCTGATTTACAGTCTCGGTGACTTGCTCGGCTTCTCTGAACCTCGATTTCTTCATTTATAAACTATGGATTTTAAAAAAACATTCACAGGGCTCCAACGAAGGTGAATTAAGTTGATGCATGACAAGCTGCTAGTATAGCGTTCAATATATAACAATGCAGTAACGAAGCTGCACTGGGATGCTTTTATTTATCATCATCATGTTCATGATAGGTGACCTTGGCCACAGCTTATAATCACTGAGATGCAATTAGCAAATCTAAGAAAAACAACTGAAAATGTCAAAGGTGAGGAAGGAGAGATCCCTGCAAGAAATTATTCCAGGAGTAACTCATCCCAGCCTAGCAGCATTCAATCAGAAAAGCAGGACCACGTGGATGTGTGTGCATGCATGTATGTCCACATACATGTGCATATGTACACACATGTATGCGCACAGACACATTGATCTCTGTCACCTGACCTCCCACAGGTGTGGGGGCTGGAATCCCTGTAGCAGTGCTATCTTCAAGGCTGACGCTGGAGCTAGAAGCCCAGGGGACACTGGGAAGGGAAGAAGGAGGTGAAGTGGGCAGGATAAGGACCAGGTGGAACCACAACACGGGCTGGAGCCCCCCACGGGGCTAAAGGAAGCTGTACTGTTCTGGTTGCTTCTGCTCTTGGTGCTGTGCTATGATGTCTGCCTGTGGTCATGGAGCAAACGCACACCACGCCCGGCCCAGGAGGCAGAGCAGCCCAAGGTGTGGCAGAGCAACCCGGTGGCTGGAGGGTGGCAGGCCTGACCGCCACCCCACTCTGAGAGCAGTCAGCAGATACCGTGTGCTACAAAATGCCTGCTGCTTTCCTTCCACCCTCCACCTCTGAGCAGTGGGTATGGTTATCAGTGCAGTACGCACTTTAGTGTTGAAGACAGTGAGGTTAGGTTTAGAGGCATTCAGTTGTTTGCTGGAAAGGGCAGAGATGGGATTCAGTGCGGGCCTGGCCTAGACTCTTACTAAACACAGCAAAGCTTACAGCCTCTCGAAAGGGCAGGCAAGGAACAGGTGCCTATGGCACAGGGTCAAGGCTAATCTCTGGAGCCAGACCTCCTGGCTGTGTGATCTTCCAGGTACAGACATGAATGAGCATAATCCGCTATCAAAGGCTGCTCTGTCGAGTCCTGTTCATCTACATGAGTTCTTGACAGCAGTGTCCGGCGTTCCAGGCAGCCTGTGAACACGGCTGGTACTGGCCAGCTTGCTGGGGTCTGCACGTCTCTGGTGTCTTGCCGTGGTCCATTGCACCTCACGCCCTCCTGCACGCTGCGCCGTCCCTGCCCCATCCCTGTACTGAGGAGTTTGCCGCAGGCGCGCTCGGCGGTGAAGCTGAGTCAGTTTCTCAGGCTGCGGTTCAGCTTTTCAGCAGCAGCACCTTGGGCTCAGCCCCGAGCCTGCTCCAGGCAGACGGAGGTGACGTTGCAGCGACCGCATCTGCCCCCAGCACCTCTCAGACACAAGTGCCTTTTGGCTTGGGCCACGCTGGGACTTTATTGCTAATTGGCACTCGGAGGCTGTGCTTGCAGCTCTGACAGAGCCTCCAGAGTGCTCTATTTTAGGTGGTCGATGAAACGCTGGAGTGTGCGGCTCCCGAACGGGATGACTAGCTGTCACCGAGTCCGCGTGCGGGTGGAAAGCAGATGATTACTCTCCCCATTCCAAGGGTTCTGGTCATCTTTGCAGTTAGGGAAGAGGGTAGTGAGCAGGGGATGGCCCGCGATGGTGGGCTGGAGAGGGCGTGGCAGCCTGGCATTTACGCACGGGACAACGCAGGGCAGGTTACGGGAGCTCTGTTGGTCTCCATTCCTCAAGGATTGTTGAGAGAGCAAATGGGGGCAACGCCACGGAAGCACTCAGAATACAGCAGGCGCTGGAGTTTGTGGGGATGGTCATTGGTGTTCTACTCCTACAACTTTTAGGACATGTTTTGACATTTGTGTTCTTTATTTTTTTTGTTTGTTTTATTTTTCTTTATCTCTCCTTCTTTTCTCTCTCCTTTTCTGTCCTTGCCCACCATTTTCTTCTTTATTTTGTGCCTCACTTGCCAAGTTTTAGGTCTTCTTATTACTCCCTCAAGGGAGTTGTGGGTAGGGTTGTTGCCTCCTTTTGTTTCATTTTGTTTTGCCACTGGAGACACTTAGATCTGGCAAAAGCGAACGCTTTTTGTAAAGGGCCAGAGAGTACCTTTTTTAGGCTTTGTGGATGTCTCTGTGCTACTGCTCAACTCTGCCACTGTCGCTCAAAAGCAGCCATGGCTAACACCTGAATGAGTAACTACGACTATGTTCCAATAAAACTTTATCTGCAAAGCCGGTTGTGGGCCACAGTTTGCCAACCCCTGGGTCAGAGAGTTGGAGGCTATAGGCTCCTGTCATAGTACAGTTCAGTTCCTGTCAGGCATCTTTTTTTTTTTTTTTAAGATTTATTAATTTATTTATTTGAAAGTCAGAGTTTCGCAGAGAGAGAGAGAGAGAGAGGTCTTCCATCCGCTGGTTCACCCTCCAATTGGCGACAATGGCCAGAGCTGCGCTGATCCGAAGACAGGAGCCAGGAGCTTCTTCCAGGTCTCCTACTTGTGTGCACAGGCCCAAGCACTTGGGCCATCTTCTACTGCTTTCCCAGGCCATAGCGGAGAGCTGGATCAGAAGAGGAGCAGCCGGGACTAGAACCGGCACCCATATGGGATGCTGGCACTGCAGGCGGCAGCTTTACCTGCTACGCCACAGCACCAGCCCCCATGACAGGCAGCTTGACATCAAGTTCACACCAGCACACTGAGGAAGACTTTGGGGTCTCAGTGGCTCTTGGTCCCTACTTTGGACACTGAGTCAAGATGTGACTGGGAAAGGTTACTTTGTGGTTCACAATTGAATACCATTGGAATTTAAAAGAATTTTGAACAGGCTCCATTTTGACAGCTGGATCATAAGAGGCTTCATCAATCCAAAACTGACTGCTGGTTTTGGAGCAGTCAGCATTAAGTGAAGCTTCCTGCCATGGCAGAAATATACCAGCATAGTGCTGACACCATGCATGCTGCCTCGTTATTGACTGCTTGTCTCAGGCCGCTTCCAAAAGAGCTGGTGGATCCTAACCTGAGGTGAAGATGAGCTGCTTGTCATCATTAAGAGGAAGCCTCAAAACCTAGTTTTGCATGTGCTTATTGTATCCTAGGTACTTGAACTACCTTCAGCTCAGTTTTCTCATCCATAAAATGGGATAGTAATAATATTGATATCCTATGCTTCCTGTGAAGGTTAAATAAGACAATCCTTTTAATACCTAACCCAGAGAAAGAGTGTAAGTACTTGTTATGAGAAGAAGATGGTTTTTGGCCACTGTGGAGTTTCTGACTGGCCCTTCAGTTGTGACTTGAGAATGGGAACATGCAGCATTATGTTTGCCTTGTCACCTTCTCAGGAGTGTGGGAGACCAGGTCTTCATTGCTAGGACTGCAGACTAAGAAGTCTCCTCTGACTTTTACAGGGTTATCTCTGTTCCTCTTTGTGGATTTTGCACAATTTAGCATCCTGGATGGCGTGGTTGTCTGGCCTGCGCATAGTCTTCTCGTCTCCCTTTCACTAACGTACCTTACTCAAGAAGTTATTTTCCAGTGTCAAACTACATCTCATCTGCCAGCATTTCTGCTTACGAACTCTTTTTATTCCCTTCGGTAGAGGTAGAAGGAAACTAGGTCATCATCTTCCCTTCAAAAAAAGAGCAAAGCTTAGAAGCCCTCAGACAGTTCTGTTATCCAACCTCTCTGTTCCACTCTGCTGGTGGAGAGCCCGCCTATCTTCTCTTCATATTCAGCCATTCCTTTTCTTCCAAAAATATAGTTAGAACTGAATGTGATAATAAGCACCTGGCCTGTTCTGCACTTTGGAAGGAATTTTGTGTGGATTTTGCCCAATGTAGTCCTACATAGAAAACTGACATCTTTTGGTCCTCAAGTTGTGCCACAGTCTGTCAAGCAATGTCATCTTGCCAAAAGAAAGTCAGCTCCCCAGGAAGAGTGACAGTAAAATGATAAGACCTAGTCTGCACACTCTGCAGTATGACAGGCCACTAGGCTTCCACAAGTTAATTATCATACTTTCCTATAAACACACAGCTCTTTAATATTCCTAGTACATACATCCTATTACTTGTATCACGCTAGCTTGGCTAATTTTCTTTCAGTTCCTATTACTTCAAGACATTAAATTATTTTTAGTTCCTCACTTTCTGAAAACTAGTGTATAGAGCAAACAATATTTATGTTAAGTAGTGATCCAGAAATTTGCTAATTACTTATTTTCAGATGAGCAAATATGTATATAGAATGCCTTCCATTTGCTCAGTGCTGTGTGAGGTGTGCAGGGGGGGTGAAGGACAAAGCGCCTACACCCAAGGTCAGTTTTCTAGTGTCTAAATCCAATTTATCTGACCATGACCTACGGCACACAGCTCCAAGGACAAAATAGCAGGGATACCTGATCAGTTGATTCCTTTAAGTCAATGTTTGGGCAGTATTTTTATAAACCTGCATTAAACATTTTGTCATCCATTGAGCAGCACTACAGTTCCAAGTTATTGTCCAATTTAGATTTAATAACATGGCCAAAGCAATTCCCATTTTCTCTTCTGTGGGAGGCGGGAGTAGAAGTCTGAACAGAGGCTGGAAGATTGATGGGTGCAGTAAGCAGCAACTTTGCTTAATAATGACAATGTACTTGAAGTAGCACCATTTAGCATTGCCAGAGATGTGGCTGCTTTGCTCCCCATTTATATAACTTGTCACGTCCAAGAAATTGACAGAAGAGGTAGTTTGAAATAGACAGTTGGAACACATGTCAAAAAATATCTTCTCTCATGATCACATTGAAAATGGCTGGTCAATTTCAGCTCAAGAACTCTTTAATGGTATCCTAAATGCTTTGCTGCCAAACAGAAAACAAACTAAGAAACATTAGAAACTGTGGAACACACTGCTTCTCATTTGTTTCCTGGTGAATGATGTTGACATTGACCAGATGCTTTCCAGGTGGTTTTCCAGAAAGCATTTAAGGGGCAGGGTTATCTAATGGTAAAGAGCCCAACCTCTGAAGCCAGAGGCCCAAGTTCACCCCATAACTCAGGGTTTCATAACATGGGCCAAGTTATTCATCTTTTCTGTGCCTCATCATCCTCTGTCACATGGGAATAATAAAAAGATTCAAAAGATTTAACCATTAACCAGCACTGTTTCATGTTGAATATGCAGGCATCATGTAACATAATAGAGAGAAACAAGATATATTTTCCAAGATGCCACTAATAACCTTGACATAATTCTATTAACTTTTTCTTGGTTCTCATAGCAACCTGGTAAAAATCCATCTGTGTCAAGGACAAAGTAACTATGTTGGAGAGAATACACTAAAATACCAGAGAAAGTCATGTCTCTGGGAATCGGGAAGATCTGAATTGCTCTAAAGAATTCTCTTCTTCTCTACAAAATTCCCTCTGAATGCACATGGCCAGTGTGCAGTCTCCTGCAGGCTTTGCTTTGGTAATTTTCTCATCTAGAAGCACAGTGGCTCGTTGGTAGAAAACTATTTGCAAAAGGGGCAGAATGTTTTCCTGCAGCTGTGATGTGAGTGGTATCCAAGTTATTGACTAAGTCAGAAAATAGCTCTGTGTTATCTTCTGAGCTTCAGCCTGGGAGCTGTATATACTGGAAGTGACACTCAGTAAGGCCACCTTGACACCCTCTGCAGGGAGACGTGCCTGTTTGATACAGACTCCGATTGAGCTTGACAAAGAGCAACTTTTCCCCGGGGCAGGGTGACCAGGAGAACACACTTCCTGTGAATCTGCTAATGAAGAGTCAACAGCCCTGGCCTCCAGCCCCAGCCCTGGATGGAAAGCCTTTAATCATCCTGGATCCTTCCTGTCTGGGGCAGCCACCATCCTGGCTGTCTGCTCAGTAATGAGAGAAAGTTTCTCCCAGAAAAGCCATTTTCTTGAGCTGATTTGCATATTGCTACAGTTGAAAAATGTTTGATAATGATTCTCACCTGCTTTTGAATGGAATGAGGGCATTGACCCGTGTTTGCATTTGTTCTGCAAGAAAATTTGGTTGAAAATAGCCTTTTGGTTCTGTGTTTTTGAACTCTGCCTCAGAGATATCCCTGGGCTCTTCATTAACGTCTCTATCAGCCAGAGTTGAATGGTAAACCAGAGTAACCAACTTGTGCTCACTTCAGTACCAACTCCATGGGAAGGCCATGGGGAGTTCAGAGACCAAAGGCGCAATCACTGCTCCGGCTTCCAAAGAACAGAGCCTAGAGCAGTCTCGGGCACTTGTAACAGGAATTAGTCCATGTCCAGGGATGTGACTTTTGGACATGTTCAATTCTTTTTGACCCTCTGCCAAAAATCCTAACTCCTGAGAGAGTGCAATTGTACACCTCTTGATTAGGGAAGCAGAGGATACCATGCCTAACAGTCTTGCCAGTTTATCAAGTCTTGCCAGAGTATCTACAATGGGGAGAACATTTCTTAAAGCAAACTTGAAATATCAGAAAGACACCAGAAAGAGGGTAAATAGATGCCTAAGGACCAAACAACAGCTTTTGCTACCCTGCGTGTCTCAGGATGGGATGGAATGTCACTTAGGAGCTGAAGTATGCTGCAAAGATACATAGCCATTGCCCAGTGATCTGTACTGATGCACTACTCCTTTGGTTAAATCTCCCTGTAAGGTGTCGGGCGTGCAACAAATCTTCCCAGGCAGACGAATCAATTAATGCACAGGCTTTTATTGGGGTTCCGCTCCCGGGCGAGGTTCCCCGGCCCCAACAGAGCAACAGAGCAGGGGCCCGGGAAGTCACGCGTCAGAGATTGGGAGAGCTCCTTTTATAGATTCAGGGCATGGGGGTTAAAGGTTGAGGCAGGTCTGATCTTCATTGGTTGACCTTTAGGCACCCGCGGGGACCTTGACAAGGACTTTCTTCCCCGGAAGTAGGCCTCTCCATTCCCGGAAGTGTAGGCCTTCCCTCCTTGCAGATCCCAAAGCTACCACTCCCTTTTTGTCAGAGCCTGGGCATGCAAGCTCTTGCTTTCTTCCAAAATGGTCTCCCAGGGTTCAAAGCACTGTCTGCTTACCAGATGACAAGAGGCCCCCAGGTGGCTCTCAGGGAAGGCTATGAGCCTGACTTTGGGCTTTACATCTGGACCTGGACTGTATCAGAGAGGCTTCTTGAGCCACTTATGAAAGCCTATGAGATATTTCATTATAATGACAAAAAAAAGGGGGGGGGGCACAGGGAGAGTTTTGAGAAGGATGAGTCTGTTCCTGGCTGCTCTGTTTGTATGACGTTGACCCTAGAAGGAAGTCAAGAGAACATGCTAACTGCTCACCCCTGTCCCGGGCCTCTTATAGGGACAATGCCATGGAGGGGATAGTCAGCTGCTTAGTATCTATATTTCATTCAACAAAGGCCCAAAATGTGTACTTTCGAGATTATTATAAAAAATTAAGAGTGGACAAAGAATTTCTGGTGGCAGGGGTGGGATGATGGGGTCCAGGCTGAGAGGTTACACAGCTAGGACCAATGTCCCAGGCAAGATAACTGGGCAGTAAACAGCTATGATGCTGCCTGTCCACATAGACACCCTGGACTACTGCTAGAACCTCTGTCATAGCTGGCCCTCAACACAGGATTTACCCATCTCCACCCGCATCGACATGTTTTCCTGTAGCATCTGCTTCTGCTTCCCAAGTCACCAGCTTGCCATGCAAAGTCTGATGCTTAGACACCAATTTAGAGGAGCCCAGATCATATGCCAAGGTCCAGCTACAAAGGAAGTTGGGAAGACATGTTCTTGACTTCGTCCTTGGCAAGAATTCCCAAGAGGAAGTCCGTTCAATGCAATAACAGCTGTCCTTGAAAAAGCATGTGACTTTGAATTTATATGCATTCCGTTAATGGGCCGCATCACTCATACTGTACTATGAATGAATAGACTGTAAATAATGCTTTGTAATTTTATGTTTCAAAATATCTCTTAACTAAATATTGAAAATGGGCCACAATTTTTTTAACCTTCTTATGTCAGGGTTACAAATAGGAGGGTACTTCAAAATGTTCATGGCAAAATGGAATTCAAAGATAATGTGCATTTTCCATGAACCTTTTGAAAATCCCTTATAGAACAGTATTTTTGGAAGATTTATTTATTTGAAAGACAGAGATACAGAGAGAAGGAGAGATAGATCTCCCATCCACTGGTTCACTCCTCAAAAGGTTGCAAAGATAGGAGCTGAGCCAGGCTAAAGGCAGCAGCCAGGAGCCAAAAAATTCATCCAGTTCTCCCATGTGAATTCAGGGGCCCAAGGACTTAGGCCATTTTGTGTTACTTTCCCAAGCATGTTAGCAGGAAGCCGGATCAGAAGTGGAATAGCCAGGATTTGAACTGGTGCTCATATGGGATGCTGGCATTGCAGGTGGCAGCTTACTCTGCTGCACCACAATGCTGACCCCATTCTCTGTCTTAAAATGCACATCCATTAAGAAGGAGCCTTGTGAAGAGATCCTGACAGTAATGCAGGCACTGCAAAACAACGGAAGAAAAGCTCCCTCCGTGTCAGCCTGGGTCATTGTCTGGCCTGCCAGGGATCAGGATCTCTGAGCAGAGTTTTAGGGAAAGGAGGGAGCAGAGGTGAGCAGGCTTTCAAGGTGAAAAGAACTGGGAAGTGAGAAAGCACCTAAGAGGTGGAGAATTAGGCATTGGCTGGAAGGAGAAAGTTGGCTGATGAATAACACCCTGTCAGATACCTTCCAATGTGAAAGTGGGAGCACATTCTTTTTGCTGCTGGTGATAATGCCTAGAATTTACATTTTGTGTTAATTTGACTTCATTTACATAACACCTTATTCTAAAGAATCTCTTAGATGTTGCCTAATTGTCCTCTTTCCCTTCCTCACCCCAAGGCTGAGAAAGTCAAAGTAATGACCTGTATGTGGCATGAGGCAGAGAAATGTGATTTGGTATTTTACTGTCAACCTCATTTTAAGTTTATCAATAGTAGAAGTAGTGTAACAAGAACGCTGAAGGTACATGGACTCTCCCGTAGTCATTTTTCCCTAGATCACGAAAAACTGTCTTTTCCTTTTGTTTGTGTCCACATGTATATGTGTTTTCCATGTAGACATTGTGAACACACTCTCTATAAACTGTTTTTCCACTTAATGTTACATCATTATTGGGGTTTTTGCTTCTAGGTTATTCTTTTTTAAAAAAAATTTATAGGGACTGGCATTGTAGTATAGCAGATTAAGTTGTCACTTGCAACAACAGTATTTCATAACAGAGTGCCACTGATTGCTCCACTTCCAGTTCAGCTCCCTGTCACCCATCTGGGGCACAAGATGGCGTCCCTGGCTCCTGGTTTAAGTCTGGCCCAGCCTCAGCCATTACAGCCATTTGAAGAGTGAACTAGCAGATGAGATCTCTCTCTCCACCACCCCCACCCCACTCCATCCCTCTGACTTTCAATTAAATTAATAAATCCTTAAAAAACTTTTTTTTTCTTTTTATTTGAAAAATGGAGGGGAATCTGGAGACAGAGAAAGATCTATTCATTGACACACTCCTCAAATGCCTGCAACAGCCAGGGTTGCACCAGACTGAAGCCAGGATCCCAAACTCGATCTGGGTCTCCCATGTGGATGACAGGGACTCAAGTACTTGAACTATAACCTGCTGCCTCCAAGGGCATGCATTAACAGGAAGCTGGAACCAGAAGCAGAGCAAGGACTCAAACCCAAGCACTCTGTAAAAGGGGTACAGGGATTCCAAACTTTCTTAACTTCTATGCCAAATACCCACCTCTGTAGAGTTCTTTATTCCAGCCTTTTGTAAATGCCTTCCATTGAATAGTCATTAGAATATTGTCATGCTTCAGTTTTCAATAATTTAGGCAACATTGTAATTACAATCTCTGAGTATAAAGCTTATTTCTTCTCTTAGATTCTGTTCCTAATAGCTTCGGTAACTCTTAGAATTTCCCTTTTCCTCCTACCATTCTTACACTTCAAATAAAATTTCCACATGAATTTTTAAATTCACATTAGAGAAGCAATCTCATAAAATGTTTGCTTGAATGTTTATCATAGTTAGGTTCATGATTGTCAAAAACCGGAAATAGTACAAATGCCCTTTAGGGGATAAATGGATGACACACTGTGGTACATTCACATAGTGGAAAACTACTCAGCAACAAACAAGAACAAACTGTTGATATACAAGGCAACTTGGATGAACCTCAAAGGAATCATGCAGAGTGAAAGAACACAGTCTCCTTGTTCCATTTGTGTGATATTCTTGAAAGGGGAAAACTACAGTGAAGGAGAACAGATCAGTGGTTGCCCAGAAGTAAGAAATGGGGGTATGGTATGACTACAAAGGAAGAATATGAGAATTTTTAAAATGTCTAAATTATTTTTTTATTTACTTGAGAGAGAGAGAGAGAGAGGGAGACAGAGAGCGAGCAAGTTCCCACTCACTGGTTTACTCCCCAGGTGGCCACAGAGGCTGCAGCTAGGATTGAACCAAAACTGAGAGCCAGGAACTCAACCTGTATTGCCCATGTGAATGTCAGGCACCCAATTACTTGAGCCATCACCTCTGCTTCCCAGGGTCTGCTTTAGCAGGAAGCTGGAGTCATAAGCTGGAGCCAGGAATCAAACCCAAGCACAGCAGTGTGGGACACAGGCGTCATAACTGCTAGACTGACACTGGCTCCCTGTGTGTGAGTTTGGGGAGCTGATGGAACTGCTGTATGTCCTACTTGTTGCAATGGTGACACTAATCTGTATATATGTCAAAATTCATAGAACTGTATACAAAAAGGTCATTTTATTGTGAATTTTAAAAAAAATATGAAAAGATCTCCGTTTTATCCAACTGGTCATTTGTCTTTTGACTATTTAATGCCTGTAAAATACTGTCTACCTGGGAAATGTTATAAAGATGGAATAAAATGCTATAAATTGTCTTGTCTCTTGGCATACTGGAGCTCCTCCTTTTCTTTTCCCTGGTGGGCATTTCTCAGTGGGAACAGATCTTTTTTATTTTTATTATGTCTGTGCTTTTTAAAAATACCTATGTGGTTGTTGGGGACCAGACTGGAGCAACTGAGGGCTTCAAGCAGGAAAGTGCCATGATCTGATTTTCCTTTTTGAAGTATTGTTTAAGCAGCTTTGTTGAGGGTGTAGAAGGGTAAAAGCGGGAACAGAAACACCAGGAATAGGTCTTTGATTGTCCAGATGAGAGGTGACAGTGCTGTGGCTATGGGTGAGAGCAGCCGAGAGGGAGAGGAGTGGGCAGGTTTGGGACTCATTTGGGGAGAGAAAGAGTCCGTGAGCTTGATGATGGTTTGAGGGGTGAGGAAGGGTAGATGGTGGCGTCATTTACAGAGATGAGACACCCAGGGAGGAGAAAACTGGAGTGAGTGAGTTGTAGCAGGAGTTGCAAGTCAAGCCTTCCGTGTGAGGCACAGAAACAAAAGAGGCAACTGGATACAAGAGTCTGGAACCAAGGACCAGACCAGTGTTTCCTTGTCCACTTTTAGGACTGTATCACACAACAGCTCTTCCAGACTGGGGTTCGAGGTGCTCTGAGTTGTTTTACTTTGGGGTAGTAGAATACTTCTATTTAATCCTTTCCTGAGAGGAATTGTAGAACCTTCCACCAGAATGCAAGTCATGCTCATATTATTCACAGACACTAGATTTTCTTTTCTATTTAATGTGATTTAAGGATAGGGGGCACCCAGCATTTCTAAATATCCATTGCCAGAAGTTATCAACCACATTAAGTAGGATAGAATACTATTAATAAGCCATTGAGATAAAGCTATCCCACTATAGGTGTCTATCCACTAGAAATTAAATCAGTATGTCAAAGAGATATCTTTGCTCCTGTGTTCATTGTAGCATTATTCACAATAACCAAGATACAGAATCAGTCTAAATGACTCTCAGTGGATGAATGGGGGCGGGGGAAATGTGGCACATACATACAGTAGAATACTACTGAGCCTTAAAAGAGAAGGAAATCCTGTCATTTATGATACTATAGATGAATCTGGAGGACATTATGTTAGATTAAGTAATCCAGGTACAGAAAGACAAATACCTAATGATCTTGTGAAACCTAAAAAAAAAAAGAACTCATTGAAGTAGAGAGTAGAATGGTAGTGACTGGGGCTGAGGTAGGTGGGCACATTGGGGAGATGTTGGTTAAAAGATAAAAAATTACAGTTATATAAGAATAGATCCAGGAAGCAAGAGTTCTGTATGATATGAATATTTAAGTTTATAATATATTGCATTCTTTAAAATGCTGAGAGTGGATAGAAAGTGTTCCCACTGAAAAAATGAAACGATAACTGCGTGAGAGAATGCAGGTGTCAATTAGCAAGAATTAGTCATTCCACAATGCATTTGTGCTTCAGAATATCTTATTAGATACAATAAATGCATCAAATTGGATCTTTCCAGGAAAAAACAAATACAAATAAGTTGATGATTATGTAAGTACATGGCATAGGGTATAGTTAGTAAGAGATTGTATTATTATTATTATTATTTTTTTTTGACAGGCAGAGTTAGACAGTGAGAGAGAGAGACAGAGAGAAAGGTCTTCCTTCCATTGGTTCACCCCCCCAAATAGCCACCATGGCCGGTGCTGCACTGATCCGAAGTCAGGAGCCAGGTGCTTCCTCCTGGTCTCCCATGTAGGGCCCAAGCACTTGGGCCATCCTCCACTGCCTTCCCCAGGCCATAGCAGAGAGCTGGACTGGAAGAGGAGCAACTGGGACAGAATCCGGTGCCCCAACCAGGACTAGAACCCGGGGTGCTGGCACCGCAGGCGGAGTATTAGCCAAATAAGCTGCGGCACTGGCCAAGAGATTGTATTATAACAATTGCGCTCATATTTTCTGCTTTGCCCCAGACAAGGGGAACTATTCAAGATGCACTTTCTCTTGATAACTACCAGGTGTAACTTGAGAACTATCCAGTGATGACTGTTTCTGGGAAGGCAGGGGCAAGAATGGGATTTGGGAAGAGAGGGTTAGAGGAAATCTCACTGCAGCTGGAAAAAGTTGAAGTCTTGTGGCTGGATGCTAGGTCAGTGTGTTCATCAGATTCACCTGTTTAGAAAGTTTCATAATTTAAATGTAAAAACAATATGTTGTTCTTTAATGTGTAAATAAAAATTAATTTGGAAATCCAAACATGAAAGACGATGCCTTTTCCCCATTTGCTCCTTCCTCATTAATCAGCTTAAAGAGTGATCACTTGGGTTTTTCCGTCAGAAAATAGAATTACTGTGTAATGAAATGTTAATGCAGTGTTCTATTCTTGAAGTCACTTGCTACAGTGATGAAGCTATGGCCTAATAGACTTGCTAAATTTTCTTCTAAGTCATTCCTTTTTGAATATTTTATATTCATCAAGTGAGCAGATGATGACCCGGGATTTTTTTTTTTTTTTTTTTTTTTTTTTTTTGTCTTTACAAACACAGAACCATCTCAGCAAAAACTCATCATCAAGCTGTCAACTTCAACATCTTCGAGGGCATGGTTTGCCATGGCGTGCCGCTTGTGACTATTTCAAGAGGCAAAGTGGTGTACGAAGCTGGAGTCTTCAACATCGCGGCAGGAGATGGGAAGTTTATTCCTCGCAAGCCCTTTGCAGAATATATTTACAAACGAATCAAGCAGAGAGACCAGGTGAGTCATACCGTGGTGGGCTGTCACCATGATCTGTACCGTCACCCACTGCTTGATGTCTGGCTGGTGCTGGTGGCGGTCAGTCATATACACATGGATGTGTATTTAGTATACTTAGTATATTCCTGGATGTCAACAATAATATGTGAAAAGTTACAGGCAGGTGCAAATTTTCAGCGAACTCACTGGGGGGATGTATTTCCCTTTACAGAAGGGTGTGTCTATCCAGGGTTTCCTCCAGGTAAGGCCTTGGGCACGTTTTGGCAGTTGTGTCTGAGAGGGGGACATTCAGATGGATAAGGCAGACAGGTTTTATTAGGGAAACACCTGTGAGAGGAAATGCAATGCAAGGGAGCCAGGAAAGGCTGGGAGTCTTGAAAGATGATTCAGGTCTGACCCAGAGGGAAAAGCAAATGGGGCAGGAGCATTGCAATGCCGCCACACCATCTAAGAGCGTCAGCAAGGCCTCCAGGAGCCCTCGAGCCAAATCCTGGGTCTCCCAGCTGCAGGCAGCACCCATTTCACTGGCTGTGAGCCCCCGTGGGGGGTGGAGGTTGAGGGGACGAGGAGGAGGCATGACTGCAATGCGAGCCATGATGGAGTTTAGAACTCAGCCTCTACCCCTGATAGAATTGAGTCCTCTGTTGTTGAAGTTCTGCAGATCCCGTTCTGACCAGACCATGTGGTGGTTGGGGTCAGGCAGATCCATGTATGCGTTTCACCTTGCCTTTCCACCTCCTAACTGGTGATCAGGAACAACTGCTGCTATCATTTTTAGGCCTCTCCTCCATCGGAAAATGAAAACATTTCCTCTCTAACAAATTGTGACACTCAAGTAAGACTTTTTTGCTTTAAATGTAAGCACATAGTAGAAGGTTGATGAGCATTAGTCCTCCCTCTTCGCTTACCCTTTCAAAGGCTCCAGTCTTTTTAATAATTGTATGTTATAAGAGGTATCTGCTTTTATTATATCTTGAGCTTTCATACTTATTTTACACAGTTTTTTTTTCTTTATTTAAAGGCAGAGTTAAAGAAAGAGGGAGAGACAGAGAGATCTTTCATCCACTGGTTCACTCCTCGAATGGCTACAACAGCTGGGGCTGGGCCAGGTAGAAGCCAAGAGCCTGGAACTCCATCTGGCTCTCCCACATGGGCACAGGAGCCCAAACTCTTGGATCATCTGCTGCTGCCTTCCCAGGCACGTTAGCAGGAAGCTGGATCAGAAGTGGAGCAGCTGGGACTCCAACCAGTGCATGGCATTACAAGCGGTGACTTGGCCAGCTGTGCCCGTACACTAACATTGGAAAATTTCAGATTTATCAAGATATATACGTCTGGATTTGGGATGCCCCGAATCCCACATAGCTGGGACAGGCTAGGGCCAGACGGCAGGGCCTGGAGAGAAGTTCTCTGCTTTTCTCCCAGCAGGCTTCACTCATCTGTGTTCCAAGCCTGGCCAGGTAGACTTTGCAACCCTTGGAAAGCTTTCTTTTTTCCAGTTTTCAAGCATACATTTTCTTTTTCAAAGTTCTCTGGCTTTTTTTTTTTTTTTGATTCATTTTGTTTAGATCTTGTAGTCTCTTTGATTTCTCCTCTAATGTGTTGTGAAAATTTTTTAACTCGTGGATATTCGGAATCCATTACACAAGATTCCGTTTTTTTAACACTTGCTAAGGTTTTGATTGCATAAACAAATGCTCTAAGATGCTATGAATTCTCAAGAAGATGTTACAATTCTTTATATACTGCACTTCAGTAATAGCAGCTGATGTTTAAAGTCAAAGTTCATTTTGCCATGGGGTTAATTTATAAATGTTGATAGTGACAGTGACAAGAGTCCCAGGTGTTTCTGGACACGTGTATGGTAAGCAATAGCAGCACTAACATTCAGTGACTGATCACTGCTCACAGAATGCGAGTCTCCTTGCTAAGATCTCTGTCACTGCAGCACCCTGTGGGAGAGAGGTGTTATTTCCCTCATTTAAAAGATTAGGGAACTGGGGCTGGCGCCATGGCGCAGTAGGTTAATCATCCACCTGTGGTGCTGGCATGGGTGCTGGTTCTAGTCCCGGCTGCTCCTCTTCCAGTCCAGCTCTCTGCTGTGGCTTGGGATAGCAGTGGAAGATGGCCCAAGTCCTTGGGCCCCTGCACCCAAGCAGGAGACCAGGAAGAAGCTCCTGGCTCCTGGCTTCAGATCAGCCCAGCTCTGGCCGTTGTGGTCATTTGGGGAGTGAACCAGCGGAAGGAAGACCTTTTTGTCTGTCTCTTCTCACTGTCTGTAACTCTACCTCTCAAATAAATAAATAAAATCTTAATAAATAAGTAAATGATTAGGGAACTAAAGCTTTAAAGGATTAAACATCTTGCCTAAGTCACATAGCTAATATATGGCAGATCCAGAACATAAACCCTGGTTATCTGACTGCAAAATATTTCATCAATAAACTATATGTACTGTAAACTATAGAGGCTGAGTTAAATGAGGTAATGAGAGGTTTAGGTTTGGAAAAGAATCTCCCAAAAATTACATTTGGGACCAGCGTTGTAGTGTAGATGGCAAAGCTGCCATCTGCAACACCAGCATCCCATATGTGCTCCAGTTCAAGCCCCAGCTGCTCCACTTCTGATCCAGCTCCCTGCTGATGTGCCTGGGAAAGCAGTAGAAGATGGCCCAAGTGTTTGTGCCCTTGCCACCTACATGGGGGACCCGGATGAAGCTCCTGGCTCCTGGCTGTGGCTGTGGCTGTGGCCTGGTCCAGCACTAGCTGTTTTGGCCATCTGGGAAGTGAAGTAGCAGATAGAAGATCTCTCTGTCTCTCTGACTTTCAAGTAAATAAATAAATCCTTAAAAAAAACTAATCTGAATTAGAGGCATAGTAGTAATAGATGGATGGAACAGAGGGTGAGTTTAGGAATTGCTACAAGGTAGACTCAGTAGAACTCGGGAACAGATAATGTGATGCTTATGGTAGGCCCAAGGCCAAGCTACCGTGGGTAATCAGTTCCAGTTACTCACCTGCAGGGGTGCTAGATTAATATGGAACACTTGGCAGACTGTACTGTTTTTTGTCTTTTTATTATAAAATATTTCACAAAATATATAAAAGTACAAAGAATTCAATGAGCACACAGAATTGACAAATTTTAATATTTTATCATATTCATTTCTCATGTAAAAATTATATGTATATATATATACACACATACATACTGTTTTTTAAAGCACATAACATGGAATTCATGGCAAAAACCATAAAATGAACAAATAAGGGTATATTATTTTGTAAGAGTATAATTCAGTGATGATAAGATTTTATATACTTAATGATATTGCATCTAAACTTTTTTATTATATGTATAAACTTCCATATATAATAAGAGAAAACATGATATTTGTCTTTTTTTGTCTGACTTTTTTTACTTAGCATAACGATCTCCCATTCCATCCGTTTTGTTGCAGATGTCAGGATTCCATTCTTTATTGTGGCCGAGTAATATTATGTACAAATACTGCACATTCTTCATTCAGACATCCACTGATGGGTATCTAGGTGGATTCCTTATCTTTGCCGTTATGAATACTGCTGCAGTAAACGTGGAGTGCACATTTCTCTTTCATACCCTGACTTCATTTGCTTTGGATATAGTCCCATAAGTGGGATAGCTGGATCTATTTTTAGCTGAGGAATCACCATGCTGTTTTCCATAAGGCTATACTAATTTGCATTTCTATCAACAGTGTAACAGCATTTCCTTTTCTCCACAACTTTGCCAGCATTCACTCTATTTGGGGCAAATGATATTAAATGGGTGGCTTTGCCCTTGTCTTTCTCCTATAGGGAAAATTTGGGGAACAACAGAGTTCACCAACTGACTCCTTTCATCCATTATCCTTTACAAATTACATTGTATTTTATTGTCAGAATTAATTTCAACTTAATATTTTATGAGTTGACTATCAATTTTGGGAATTAATTTAGTTCCTTAGTATTTTCTTTTAATATCAACTTTTTAGGCACTCTAGCACAGTATTATTTTTGAAATAACGACAAGTAACAGTTATCATTGTTATCAGCGTGAGCACTTACTATCTGCCAGGGACTGTATTAGGCCATCTATACTCATTGTTTTATGTACTCCTCACCAGCCTTGTGGTAGATATTGTCACTCCCATTTTACAGAGTAGAAAGCTGAGTCTCAACAAAGTTAAGTAACTTTCTCTGGGCCAAGCAGTAAGTAAACATAACAGCCAAAATCTGTGCTAAAGTCTTTCTGATCTCTTTGTACCATGAGATCTCTGTAGAGATAAGAGAGGAAAATGGTCATGACACCTAAATCATGAAAATGCTTATTTTTAAAAAGTGATCAAAAAATCAAATGTGGAAAGTGAAATGAGGTTTGGGAATTATCTAGAGATGTTTCCAACCCATTAAGCAAAGATAATTTATAGAATAAAATAGATAAATAAAAAGAATAAAATAAAAATATCACACTCAAGAAAAGTTAACGGGAACTCTGGACTTTCAATTCACATGAGGTGATCAGAGCTCTTGCTTTGGTTGTCATTTTAAACACATTCCTCTGCGAGTGGGAATAAGAGTTTAAGGCATCAAGAATGGCCAGCAATGTTTTTCCTACTTCTCTGTTATCTTCCCAGAAAATGAATCAGTACCCATTCTGGATTCTCAAAGCACAGATCACAGAGTCACACTGGCATTCCCCAATTTAGCTTGTTCCTGCTGGAGTGTAATTCACCCAGGACAGCATTTTACTCTTTCCATGATGGCGTTTGCTACATGGCAGGCATTTTAAGTTAATAAATTGCCAGCAGGAGACCAAAGGCTATAGCTTCTGATTTACATAGAAAGACATTTTAAAAATTTACCCAAAAGATCACCCTCTGCCCCATCCCAATAGCTGGATTATCTGTGAGCTTCAATCTTGTCCATGATTTTATCACATAATAAAATTTGTCAGCAACTGCAGCTATCACGATTATTGGATGTTGTTAGGAATTTCAAAGGAAAGAAAAGACATTTTTATCCCATTAGACATTTTTGAGGAGTTTGTAATTAATTTATTTAAAAATTTAGGCAGCTGATCCTTAAGGAAAAGATTTTAAATCAGATGATGAGATATCACACTTTATTTGATAGATGTAATACAAAATAACTTATTCAACTTTGTATAAAACATCTCTTAAGGAAGAACGTTGGGGAAAAGGAAAGAAATAAAAGGGGAAAAAGGCAATAGCAACTCAGATGTTCAAGAGAATGCCGAAAGAGCAAAATTCCATATGATTAATTTCTTACTAAAAAATACACATAGCTCTTTAATTCAAATAGATTTACATTTATGTAATTTTTGTGTGTGTACAGTATTATAATTTCCACCAAAAATTGAAAAAATGGACATCCTTTAAGTTATTCTTTAAGTCATCTCTTTTTTTTCTTTTTCCAGTAATAAGCAATCCTTATTGCTTATTACTGTTGCATTTTATAAAGAAACAGGAATAGCATCGTGGAGTACCGTTTGGTTTCAGAATCCTGCTGCCAGAGCTTTTACTTTGGGTAGAATCTTTGACGTGATCAGCATAAATTGCCTTGAAGAAAAGATACAGTTGAGTGCAGAGTGGATCTTGTCCTTGCAATGGGTATTTTCCATCTCTCAACTAAGTATATCAATGTCTTTCTCAAGGTGGTAGTGCAGAGAAGGTAATTTGAGACATGTCATCAACTGCCATAGAGCCCCAATTTCCTCAGTTTGTTTGCTGGTAATAATAAAAGGTGACACGCAGTTGTATGCCACAGCTGGCTCCTTTGAGCTCACAAAAGGCACTTCTGTGCATCTCTGCTCAACTCCTTGTTCAGGGGTGTCACCTATGCAGCTTGTGGCCTGACCCAGCAGGAGTATTAGGCCAGGGATATCAATTAGGGTTTTAACAGAGGCGAGGAAAAGGGAGGGTACATCTGGCCGTTCCTATTTGCCAGCACATCACTGCACTAAGGACACATTCTAAATACTCTGTGTGCGCTTTATCTAATCATTCAACAATAGTCCAGTCAATGTGTATTGAACACCAATTATATGCTAAGAACAGCTTAATTCTTACAACAACCCTCAGGGGTAAATAGTGCTATTCCTAGTTTATAGATGAAGAAATCGAGGCTCCAGCCCAGACGTCACAGAGTTACTAAGTTGGAACTCAGACCCAGGTGTGCCTGCCTCAGAGTGACTCCTTTAACCTCTGTCACTGTAACACCTTATTCACAAAGCTTAATCTCTGCTCTCATACACAGCCACCGTCCACTGTCCTTGGCATATCACTACCCCTAGTCTCTCTTCAGCGCAGGGTTCATTTGCCCTTGGACTGGCAAACTTCACAAATGATCCTGTCCTGAAATAGGAGGGCCCCACTTTGTTGTGTTGTCCTGGAGAAACATCACAGGAGGTGTTCACAGGAGGCTAGTAGGAAGTTCTCAGGACACCCACATTTTCACTGTTGTCCATCACTTCTCTTGAACCCAGGGGCTGTTCATGTTTCAGTGGTTCACAGAGCCGGGGATCGGTCAGTTCTGTGTAAACTCCGCAGGCTGGAAATGGACTTCATTCTCAGAGAGTCACTGCTCACTTGAAGTATTTGTGGTCTGGTCAATGTTTGCTGCTCTATTTCTACGTTCTGTTGTCTTTACTGATATTTTAGTATCTCAGCCACCATGGGCAGCCTGGGGGTCTGAGGATTCTTCTCTAATTGTCTTGCTAGTCTCAGAAAATCTAGCATCTCCAGCCCTCCATTCTCTGCAAACAATGCAGCTCAATTTTCTATCAACTTATTACCTCTTCTTTCCCCGATCAGCTACCAAAACAGCATTTCTGCAATTATGAAAGTGTAATGATGATTATAATGAAATTGATTCATCGTACAGCATGTGACATTATTCTCACTTTGCCTTTCTATTAACTCATCACAATGTCAGACATTGTTAGATGCCATGAACTCAAATTGAACTCTTCATCTACTGAAGTGAAGCATCAGTGTCCTGTGAGCTGAGGCATATTTAGAACAGGACTTAGAAGACACTTAGAATAGGACGTGGAACAGTCACTCACATAATTTTGCCCTTGGGCCATTTTGTTAGGATGTGAGACCCTCAAGATGGGAGGAATTGCTGTCCTAGTGTGATCACTAAATGCTGACCAGCATGTAATGGGGCGGGGGGTGGGGGGGGTGGGGGGAGATACTGTAACTCCATCAGCCTCCTAGAGGAGTGTCCTTAGGATGTTAGTCTCTTGAGATGCTTCTTAAGAAAGTTGTCAAATAATTTTAGTGAGTTACCCTCAGATGACTCAATTGTCCAGTATCATTTAAGAAGTTCCAAAAGTCCTCCAGTCAAGGAATCTTCATTTAACACACATCTGCTGGGCATTAGGCATGCGTCTAGGTGCTGGAGACTCGGGCATCTCTGATCTCACAGAGCTGACATGCAGTCACATACCACATCACAATGTTTTAGACAATGATGGGTCACATGGCCCACATGGTCCCATGCAATTATATCGTCTAGCAACACTGTACACATCTTAGCTTGTACATATGCACTTTACTGTTTGTACAATGATGAGCTCACCTCGCAATGTATTTCTCAGAACATAACCTTGATCTTAACTGACATACAACTGTACTTGTTTCCACTGTGGTTCATGGATCTTAAGTTCTAGTTACATATATTTTAAAGATTTATTTATTTATCAGAAAGTCAGAGTTACAGAGGGAGAGGGAGAGACAGAGATCTTCCATCCACTCTTCACTCCCCAGATGGCCACAACAGTCAGCACTAGGTCAGGCTGAAGTCAGGAGCTTCTACTGGGTCTCCCACATGAGTGGCAGGGGCCCAGATGCATGGGCCATCCTCTGCTGCTTTTTGCAGGCCATCAGCTGGGAGCAGGATCGGAAGCGGAGCAGCTGGACTTGAAACAGGGCCCATATGGGATGTAGGCAGTGGTTTTGTCTGCTATGCCACAACGCTGGCCCCTCTAGTTATATTTCAGACACGTTTTTGCCTCTCTCTGCTGAGGTCAGTTAGCCACATGGACAGGGAAATCAGGATATTGGGAAAGACAAAGGTGGGAGATAAAATTAGGCATCATAGCACGTAGATTTAAAGTCATAAATTTGAGACCACAAAAGAGAGTGTGCTAGAGAGGAAAGAGGGCTTAAGGCGGAGCTCTGGGCCTAGCACCCTCAGGTGGAGGAGAGGAGAGAGCAGCAAATGAGTCTGAGAAGGCAGCCCAGTAAGGCAGGAGGCCAGTGAGGAGAGCAGGGACTGCTAGACGGCAGGGGAAGAAACCTGCTCACTTTGTTCAATGCAGAACACTTTGATTCTATTCGTTTGGCAGAGAAATTAGAGAAAGAGCGATGGTTATTTTGTCCAGCACAGAACATTTCAATTCTTGCTTATTTGTTTGAGAGATAGAGACACAAACGAGAGATAGACAGAAAGAGAGCTCTCATCTGCGGGTTGACCCAACAAATGCTCCTGACTTCTGGGATTGAGCCAGGCTGAAGCTGGGTGCTGGGAAGTCAGAGCTTAAGCTGAGGCTCCCACGTCAGTGGCAGGGCCCCTGCAACTTGAGCCATCACCTGCTGCCTCCCAGGATGTGCGTTAGCAGAAGGCTGGGGCAGAAGCAGAATCCGAGCATCAGCGTTGAGTTCAGTAGGGTGAACACCATGTGTGACGCTGCACCCTGTACTGGAGTGCTGGCTTCAATCCTGACTCCCCCACTTCCAACCCCTGGGAGTGCAGCAGAAGATGCACCAAATGCCTGGGCCCCTGCCACCCATGTGGGATACCTGGATGGAATTCCTGGCTCTTGGCTTCAGGCCAGGCCTAGACCTGGCTCTTTGAGGTCATTTGGAAGGAGGACCAGGGATGGAAGTTCCATCTATCTATCTATCTATCTATCTATCTATCTATCTATCTATCGATCTAGGTATCTATCTATCTATGTGTGTGTGTCTCCATGTCTCCCTATCATTCTGCCTCCCAAATGAAAAATAGATCTTCAAAAAAAAAACAAGCAGAGGCCAGCTCCGTGGCTCAATAGGCTAATCCTCTGCCTGCAGCACTGGCACACCAGGTTCTAGTCCCGGTCGGGGCACCGGATTCTGTCCCGGTTGCCCCTCTTCCAGGCCAGCTCTCTGCTGTGGCCCGGGAGTGCAGTGGAGGATGGCCCAAGTGCTTGGGCCCTGCACCTGCATGGGAGACCGGGAAAAGCACCTGGACGCAGCGGCGACTCGGGGGTGAACCAAGACACATTTACCATTGCCACTGGAGAGAAGGAACATGGCTAATTTTCCTAAAAGAATTGTAGGTTAAGGGGCTGGCGCTGTAGCTCACTTGGTTAATCCTCCACCTGAGGCGCCGGTATCCCATATGGGCACCAGGTTCTAGGCCCAGTTGCTCTTCTTCCAGTCCAGCTCTCTGCCGTGGCCCGGGAGGGCAGAGGAGGATGGCCCAGGTGCTTGGGCCCTGCACCCCATGGGAGACCAGGAGGAGGCACTTAGCTCTTGGCTTCGGATCGGCGCAGGGCACCAGCCATGGCGGCCTTTGGGGGGTGAACCAACGGCAAAGGAAGACCTTTATCTCTGTCTCTCTCTCTCTCTTACTGTCTAACTCTGCCTGTCAAATAAAAAATAAAAAAATAAAAAAAAAAGAATTGTAGGTTAAATTTACTTAGAAAGCAAACGTGCACCTGAACTTCTGAATAATGTCAGTGATGGTTTCAGATTGTGCAGACACAGTGTCATTGCTTTTCCATTTTGTCACAGCATCTATTGGGCTTCTAAATATACATAGCATACAATGCCAAGGGCATGAGACGGTGCAACGAGGGAGAGATGTGAGTCCAGCTGTTCCAGAGCTTATGTAACTTTTAAGGATAAGAAAATATTACAAGATTCCAAGTTAGAACTTGAATTACCTTTGAGTCTTGTCAAGTCATCTACCAAAAAGAACCATCATGATGTGTGGGATAGCAAAAGGCCCCTGAAAGCAGGTGGTTCATTTTGACATGGCCCTTGGGCTAATGTCCTGAGGTCGTTCTGGAAGGAAACCAGACCCTGCCCACCCAGAACCTCAAGCACAGATAACGAGTGAGACTGTGTGCAGATTAGACGCAGTGGTCAGGGCTTGGATGTGAGATGGTCAGCGGCACAGCAGTAACCACCCAGACCACTCGGTGGCATGGCTGGCGCAGTGAGTGAGCAGCCAGTGAGCAGTTGTTAGGCACTGGGGGACCTGAGAGCTGTCCCAGAAAGGCAGCCAGCCAAGAGAAAGCCCAGCCTGGAGAACAGCTCCATGGTGAAATGCAACAAAGGCGATGTGAGGCCAACCGGAAAAAGAGGAGAGAAACCTTGGGTAGGGACCTCCCACTCTCCCCGCCCCCACATCTACTGGACTCTGGTTCTGGAGAAACAGCAGTACAGCGGCTCTCTGTGTGCTGGGGAGACAGTGGTGTGGCAGCCTCCCAAGCCGATGATGACGGGGGCAGAGGCAGAAAAGGCAGAGAGGAGAGGGCCACACCCCAGCCCGGGCAAAGGCAGGGCTGACACGAGAAAGGATTCTGATTTGCCTGGTTTGAGCCATGCACTCTCCCAGGGCGTTAAGCTGGGGCAGTGGCAGGGACTCCCTGAGCGACCGATCAGCTTGTCCCTGTAGCAGGAGCTGGAGGTCTGGGCTGTGCAGCCCTGCTGGAGTCACTGGTGCCACCATCAGTTCCCAAGAAGGAGTCCAGAACTGACTGAAAAAGGGACACCTGGAAACCACAAGTAGGAAAGATTCAAAGGAACAGTTGTAGCAGGAGGGAGACATGGTGGGAGCCGAGTGGGGACACATGGCACAGGGGCAGGTGACGCAAATAGCTGCCCTCTTAAGCCACTTTCTCAGCAGTGCCAGGCTGTGGAAAAAGCTGATGATTGAGCTGAAATAGGCCACTGGTTTTGCTGAGTGTGAACTTCAAGAGAGAGCCACAGGCAGGCTCCTTTAAGTGATGAGCAAGAAGGGGGCAAAGGAAGGTGGGAATAAACCTTGGTTCTTTGGCACAGCCCTGGGTTTCCCTGCTCATTGTGTTAGGTGCCCTTTACCCTGCCTTGGTTGCTATATCACACGGCCACCCTGGGCTTCCGAGGAGCACCCCGTGGTCTGGCTGGGAAAGTCTAGCCTGGTCTGGAAGGGAGGGTGTGGCCAGAGAGTGGGGCCTGCGGGAGCGGAAGGATTCAGATGTGGGTTGACTGGCAGGGAGGAAGGCTGGGCCCTCATTTCCTGGTGTCTGTGTTCCTAGGGTGAGGAGCACAGGAGAGGGAGGGGATGGAGGGGAGGAAGGCCCAGGAGAGCCTTGGCAGGTGCTCAAAGGGGCAGAGGCCTGGCAAAGCGAGGCCTCCTTTCCAGGGGGCTTGGTGTGCCTTCTGGGGGCTGTGTGTGCTCAGCACGTGTCTGCCGAAGGAGGGATGCCAAGGCCTTGTCTCTGGAAGTTCCCAAACACTGGGAGATGGGTGTTGTTCTCCGCATTTCATGGGCGAGGATGTGGGCTCGGAGGCATTCATTCACTTGTCAGTTCCCCATAGCTAGTAAATGGCAGAGGGAGAATTCAAGGTTAGATCTGTCTTATTCTGAAGGCCTCATTGTTGACCACAGCAGCATATTAGTTTTGGTCGTTACAATGAGACCTGTGGTGATGTGTGTGCGTGTGTGTGTGTTTGTGTTTGTGTGTGTGTGTGTATGAATTACGCGAGTATATATTTATTTACCAGGATCTTATTATACACTATGCCTTCATCATTTCAACAATCAGTCCTCAGCGCCAGCCTAGAGAGCAGGTGCTGTTACTGTTCCCAGTTGACAACTCAGGTGCCTGAAGCACAGAGTGGAGAAACTTGCCTGGGAGATCTGAGCCCAGAGCCAGTGTTCTTAACCACTGCAGTGTACTGCCCCTGGACTGGTCAGTGTGGCCGTGCACATGTCTACCAACAGTGTGATGGGGCGAATTCCCTTGTTTACGGCATCAGAAGTTCAGAACTCTGTGTGAGCACGGGGATAACTGTAGCCAAGTTCAGCGAAGGGATCTACTGCCTAGTTGGGCACTGGAGAGGTGAGATTCTGCAGCAGCCCTGTTAGACACAGAAGCCATCCGGAAAGTGAAAACACACACCACACACCCCCGCCACTCACGCTGCTACAATCGGAAGCAAAATGCTGAGTCCTAGAGGCACAACAAAGCAGTCTGGGAACACAGCTGGACTGCAACTGGAAGAAAAAGTAGGACAGTGGCAAGGTTGTAGGACATGGGTACGGGGCTCAGGGTGGTGAGGATATGGCGGAGACCCCAGTGAACGTGTTTCCAAGCCTTCATCCGATGCAGATGAATGCTGACAAAGAGGGGGCAGCCGGGGCCCCAAGGTTGCCAGGAATTTTAGCGAAAGAGCAAAGGGGTCGGGACGCACGATAAATTCACATTCCTTTTTTGCTCTCACACTTCATAAAAGGAGCTGCTCTTAGCTTTCAGTTCAAGAATGCAGTGAATCACAAGAGAGAAAAATCCAATGTTGTGTTTCAGACTTGCACACCTACCCCAGTGGAGCGTGCACCCTATAGAGGAGAAGTGATTTCATTGGAATCCAGAGGAATGAAAGAAGACTCCGTGGCTGGGACCAGGAAAGAGGCCTAGGCCTGAGCTGGGTGCTGTTGGTAAGAGAGGGTGAGCACAGGAAGAACTCCTGCATGACAGCGTGTGGTTAGCATGTCCCTCCCTCCCTCCCTCCCTCCCTCCCATTCTCTCTCTCTCTCCCTCCCTCTCTCTCTCTGTCTCTCTCGCCTTTGAAGAGTCCAAGATGAAAGGCTTCAAAGTGATGTAAGAATCAAGGACAGCTGAGCCAAGGGAAGACTGATAAAAACCTGTTGACGCAGAACTTTGGGATGAGCCTTCCAGATGGAAGGAGGCCTTGGGCTGGCGACAGACTCATTCTCTGGGGTAGGAGGAAACATTTATCAGAGTCCTGGAGAATCAACTATGAGCCAGAAGCAGTGGGCTGGTGACTCAACAGTGAGGTCTGTTTCTATACTACTAAAAACGGGGGTTCAATTTCATGCTCAAACGTTATACACTGATTGGAACTTCATCTGGAAAAAAATGAATTTTCAGATTATAAATGCAACCATATTCCAGAACTTAGAATGAATAAAAAATGAATCAAATATTTCTTTGGATAAACAAGAAAATTATTTGATAGTATTTGATATACTTTATTTCATACTTTTTTGGAAGTAATATAGATAAGGTGATTTTTACAAAATATTTGAGTACTTCATTAATTTCCTCTCAGTCTTTTTACATGTGAGGTTTTTTAAGTTTTTAAAAATTTTCTTTTTTGGGACCGGCGCTGTGGCATAATGGGTTAATCCTCTGCCTGCGGCGCCAGCATCTCATATGGGCACCTTGGTTCTAATCCCTGCTGCTCCTCTTCCAATCCAGCTCTCTGCTATGGCCTGAGAAAGCAGTAGAAGATGGCTCAAGTGCTTGGGCCCCTGCACCCACATGGGAGTCCCAGAAGAATCTCCTGGCTCCTGGCTTCAGATTGGCCCAGTTCCAGCCATTGGGCCATTTGGGGAAAGACCCAGTGGGTGGAAAACCTCTCTATCTCCTTCTCACTGTCTGTAAGTCTACCTGTCAAATAATAAATAGGTATCTTTTTTTTTCTTTTTTCTTTTATTTGAAAGAGAGAGAGGGATATCTTCCATCTGTTGGTTCATTCTCCAAATGCCCGTAACAGCCTGGGCTAGACCAGATTGGAGCCAGGAGCTGAGAACGCAATCTGGGTGTCCCACATTTGTGGCAAGGAGCTGATTACTTGAACCAGCATTTACTGTCTCCCAGTGTGCACATTAGCAGGAAGCTAGAACCAGAAGTGGAGCTGGAACTCAAACCCAGGCACTCCAGTATGAGTCGCTGGCCTCTCAGGTGGTATCTTAGCCATGTGCCAAATGCCCACCCCAAGTCCTTCCTTTTTGAAGCACCTCTTGCCATTATTGTCCATTTTCTTTTCTTCAGCTGTTTTCTGGTTCTGCTCTGCCAGATTCCTCGGGACAGCAGCTTTCCTGTGTGACTTTGGCATCTCTCTAACATTGCTTTCACTGACTTGATGATATCTACATGCTTGGCCAGTTTTGCAATTTGTGATATTTTTTCAGATGTTTCAACATGTGGCAGTCTGCAAAAGACATCAGAGGTTGACCTGATGGACCAGGATGGACATTGGTTAATTAGGGGAACTGTTGGAGAGAGGACAGCTTTATACACACTCAGGCTTTGCACGCTTGCAATTTTGGCAGCCTATGCTTCCCTGTGTAAATGCAAACTCTGTGGCTGCAGGGATTCGGGTAATGGATGCTGGAGTAACAGAGCCCGCGGTACCACCGCTCGTCCTCTCTTTCACTTTGGAATGTTGTCAATTTCTAACGAAGCTGTCAAGCCCAAAGTTTCAGCATTTTTTGTCATTTATAGATGATTGGAATTCTTCTTCCAATCCAGAAAGGTTTTGTTAAACCTTCAAGGGAGGATCAGCTGGAGAAAGAAATGCTGTTGAATGCTCTAACGTGTCATTAACGACATCTGTGAGGAGCAGGATTAGTGTTTACTGTGATTACAGCGTTTCTGGGAGGTTAGGCTTGAGTTCTGCTCGTCTTTGTGGGGGAGCGTGTTCCACCGAGTTCCTTTCATTCTCTTCAAAGGTAAAATCAGAGCAAAGGCCGCTGCTGTTCCCTTCGCAGTCGAATGGTGTGCACCCGTGGAGAAACAGGCCTTATTTCAAATCTCCAAGATCCTTTAGAAAAAAATAATCGCTCCAGGCCTCTTTGATTCTCTTTCAGAAGCAATTTCTGTCTTTCTCGCTGTGCCTTTGTTGCTGTGTAAGATTGAAGATATAAACGAATATTATTGTGATGGGAGGTTTGTGTGAAAATTCATTGATGATACTTCAGAATACCATCTCTGCTTGTACTAGATTTCTTACTTTGAATTTTTGAAAATCACTTTCTTGTTTAAAGTATTTTTAAGTGCCTACATTTGTTGAAGGACAGCACTGTGATTTTGCATTTGACTGTAATTAATAAACATTGAGATCTTCATTTTTATATCCTGCTACCCTAGTTACTGGGTCGCCTGATTAGTGGGATTCTGGGGAGTTGGTTTTGATTGGAGAGCATGATTTCTTGTGAGACATTTGCTTTGGCAACTCATGGAAATTAGCTCCTTGGGCAGACACCGTGTAAGCAGATTGAATGTTCAACCTTACAAGAAGTCCAAGGTCAGTTATTCAGCCACACCGCTGAGTGCAGGGTCCCAGGGCATTAAATGGAAGGAACATGGCTGAGAGGTTGCTGCACTGATAACCTCCTTCCCTCCTCTTCTTGTCTGTGTTATGATCCCTCTGAGCCGAGAAGCTGAGCTCCTAGTTCTTCTCCTGGGTAGCAAGGCCAAGAGGGATTTTTAAATCACGGAGTAGAGCTGAGTGATTATGTTCCTGTCTGTGCATCTGCCCTGACTTCCTCGCTGAGAATGGGTGATGTATTTGCACATTTGCAGAAGGGCAGTAGGAATCCAGTTATCCTCCTGGCATTTGTTTTGAGCCCACAGAAGAAAGGCTGGGGAGCTGCACCGGGAGAAGAACCTTCCTGTTTAAGCAAACTACTGCTCTTTTTCCCCCTCAGGTTAAGAAATACATTAAAATATTGTATTAGGGCCGGCGCTGCGGCTCACTAGGCTAATCCTCTGCCTGCGGCGCCGGCACACCGGGTTCTAGTCCCGGCTGGGGCGCCGGATTCTGTCCCGGTTGCCCCTCTTCCAGGCCAGCTCTCTGCTGTGGCCAGGGAGTGCAGTGGAGGATGGCCCAGGTGCTTGGGCCCTGCACCCCATGGGAGACCAGGAAAAGCACCTGGCTCCTGGCTCCTGCCATCGGATCAGCGCGGTGCGCCGGCCGCAGCGCGCTGGCCGCGGCGGCCATTGGAGGGTGAACCAACGGCAAAAGGAAGACCTTTCTCTCTGTCTCTCTCTCTCACTGTCCACTCTGCCTGTCAAAAAAAAAATTGTATTATTTCTTTTCCCTCTGTTTTGGTTGGTAGTGGCAGCTCAACAATAGTACTACTAAATTGTCTGCAAGGAAACAGGTAAGTTACATTTTTACCTAGAAGCCAATCCCCACTCATCCTTTAGGATTTAGTTTACATATCACATTCTCGCTGGCTCCTCAGATCCAACGGATCCGGTTTCTTCGTATGCTCCTTTAGAGGAAGAGCCTGCGTACCCCACGTCCCAGCACCACCTGCCATCGCATTACACAGTTGGTGCTCTGCATCCGTGGGCTCCATGTCTGCAGGTTCTGCACCCATGGATTCATTCAACCTCAGCCCCAAAATATTTGAAAAAAAATTGCGTTTGAACTGAGCACATACGGGCTTTTCCCCCTTGTTATTACCTAAGCAATATAGCATAGCAATTATTTACATAGTATTCACACGACATTCCGTATTCTAAGTAATCTAGACTAGATTTGTAGTTTATGGGATGATGCAATCAGCTACATGCAAATACTAAGCACTTGTATGTAAGTAACTTGAGCGTCCATGGATTTTGGTATCTGTAGAGGATCCTGTGACAATCCTCAGTGGTTGCTGAAGGATGCGTGTAACTACTGCCCTACTTGTCCATGTGCCCCAGGAAAACTCACTCAGGGCAGGGCCGGTCTGGCTCACTAGTATTTCCCTAGCATCTGGTAGAGTCTCTGGCATTTGATGGACATTGGATGAATTTTTATTTATTTTTAAATAAAAGAGGAAATGAAGGTATTTCTGCCAACTTCCTAAATTGCTATAGATGAAATTAGTGAGAGTTCTCAATAAAATAAGGAAAACTTTATGAAATATGTTAGCATAAGGGCATTTTAAATGGAGGGTCTAGGCTCATCTATTTAACAGATGTATTTGGGAGAATGAAATAGCTGTAGGATTCTGTATCCACCAAATCCTTTGAAATGAATCTGAGAATCTCTTTGTTGCTTTTTATTAGTCTTTGTCAGCAGCATTTTTGTAGAAACATGCATGTAAATATTAAAACAAGGCAATGAAAAAACATGACTTAAGCTATCAGTGTTCAATACCCTATTTTTCAAAATTGCCTCTGGTTTAAAGAGTCAGATTTCTTTGAAATGCAGACAATTGCACTTTTTGTACAAATAGAAGGAATGAGCAGCATTTCCTCCTCTCTAATTTCACTTCCATTGTCTACCACCTCCAACAAATGGCATCATGAATTGTAAAGGAATAAAACAAAGACTCTAAACTTGGCTCCTGTGTTTACCTGAAGTGATATCTTATAAAATTTTTAAAATTAAAATATGAGATTATCAAAACATATAAAAAGCATAACAATATTTATCACCCAGTTTCAGTTTAAGAAATAAAACCTGACCAATGCATGGAAGTCTCCTACACTCCTCTCCCTGTTTCTTTCCCCTTCCTTTCTCAAGGTCACCAACATCCTCATGCTGGGGTTTTATTCCCGTGAACATTTTATAGCTTTGCTATGTGTGTATGTATCTCTAAGCATTGTTTTGTATGTGATTAAATCTTATAAAGACATTAGATATTATTAGTTTGATTCCTGTTTTTTTTTTTGCTGTCAATGTGTTTGGAAATTATTTATTTTTATAAGTTTAGCTATCATGATTTATTTTATGACTTCATAGTATTCCGTTGTATAACCATGCCATCATTTATTTATTCGTTTTCTTGTTTGATGGGCATTAATATTCCTTTATCTTGCTGTCACAAAGAGTGCTGCTATAAGCATTTTATACAGGCTTCTTTGTGTATATACATGAGACTTTAGGGAAGTGCCTTCAATGTAAGGAGTGGAATGGATCGATGCTAAGGTGGGCACTTTCTCTCCTTCCTGGACACTGGCAAGTAGACTTAAGTTCTGCCCTCATCAGTGGTGTAAGAGTTTCTGTTGTTCCACATTCTCACCAATATTAGACATTGTGCAATTTATTAATTTTGCCAATCTGATCCATATAGAAGGTATCTTACCAGAGTTTTAATTTGCTGAGCTCCTTTTTGTGGTATAATTGCATCGATCTTACTAAGCCTTGGTTTCTTCACTTATAAGAGAGAAACAATAAGGATAACAGTGTCTGCCAAGTACCCAAGGACGTTTGAGGATTATGAAGCCCAGATGGTATGGTCAGTGAATGGCTGTGATTGCTATGTCAATGGCAATATGATGAGTTAATAACGTGCTACTCACACACTGCCAAAGTCCTGACTGTTCTCTTTCTGTGCACAAGTTCATCATGCTTGGTAGTGCCAACTCCTTTGGCAGCCACAGAAGCATGGAAGCCAAGAATGGGAGGGCCAAGTGAGAGTGGTTGGAGTACAGAAAGGATGGAGAGGGTCAGTGGGCCTGGTGGCTTGGGGTCCTGGCACCCGTGAACACTGTGAGCAGGGATGCATGCTGAAATTGGGGTGGTGGGGGACATAGCCTGGCTGTTGAGTGATGGCTGCAGGTGCACAGGTCTCAGTGACGGCATGGAGGCAGCTGCATCTGGCGCCCCCTTCTCTCCATTTTCTCTCTGCGTAGGAGGCAGCATTGTTTAGGGAAGTGATCATGGGTTTGTCACAGGCGAAAGTTGTAGAAGCTACATTTGAATCCAGTGAGAAAGGTACGTAAACTTCCTAAGCCGTATTGATAAAGAATAATTAATGCCTCCTTTGCACAAGATGGTTGAAAGGATGACTTGAGATGATATATGTCAAGCTCCTGGCTTTCCACCACCATGGATCAGATTCACCTCTTCAGCTTGCCCTTGCCTCACCACAGATCTCGCTCTCTTCTTTCCCATCTACCTTGCATTGATCCTGCTGGAGGCAGAAAAGCACTAATTAGATTTCTTGTGAAATCCCCTCTTGCCCTTTTTGGAAAATTCTTCTTGGACAAATTTTTTTAAAAAAGAGCTGTGGGTCCACCATTTATCAATCACCTACTGTTTATAGAACACAGAAACAAACCCCAAAATTTGGCTGCCACTGCTCCTCAACTGTCTCCACGTACAGTGCGTGGCATCAAGAAGTGCTCAGTAAATCCTGGCTGAAAGAAGGATTCATCTTTAGAATAAAAGGCAATGGAGGAGAGCAGGAGAGGAATAATTCATGAATGCAAAGTGGCCTGTGACAAATCGTCACTTGTGTTCATGGTGAGGACTGCATTTGTCTTAGGAGTTATCTGTAGACTGCCATAGAGCACACTCCGTAGAGTGTAGTTTGTAAAATAGAAAGGACCTGGGGTTTGGCCTCTGAGACTGCATAGGCCAAGGAGCAGGGTTTGCGTTACAAGTGGCGAGGGTAGGGAAGCAGTAGTGGAGCCTTTTTCAAGAAGTGCTTTTTTGGCCGTAGGAGAAGATGTAGACTTCACAAGCACTCAGGACTTCTGGCTTTTCTTCCTGAGACCTATAAATGTGCTTAGTAGATTCTTGCTGATAACCCTGACCAGGCCCTGGTTAGCTGCCCAACTGGTACCAAGCTCAGAAGCTATCATTCAGTTCTCTCTCCAGCTCCATGAGACAGCCAGTATTATTATTCTTATTTAACAGATGGGAGACTGAGAGAAGTTAAGTGATTGCCCAAGGGCTCCCAGCCAGTCAGGTGTGAATCCTGACCCATCTGACTTCCCATGACTCCCCTAGTGTGTTCTTTAATCAGGACTTTGGAAACTAGCCATTCCTGAGGGATGTATAGTTGTTGATCATTAGATTTCAGAAGGAAATCACAGTAGCTAATAGTCATCAAAAGCATGTAGATTGAAGCCCCAAGCACTTCATAGATATTAGATCATGTAGTCCTTCCAACAACACCATGAGGTGTGGACTGTGACTCCTCATTTTATACATGGCGAAACTGAGGCATGGTGGGAGTTACATCAACTATAACTTCTCAGAACCCAGTTATCACAGGATGGCCTGGAAGGGGTTGCCAAGATGTGTTAAGCCTTTTCAGTAAATAGAATTTCTGAACCACTCAGGCAACACTGGGGAACTACCATCTCATCTCTATGTCTGGCTGCACTCTTCCTCTGATTAGCACTACATAAAAAGAAGAAGCATAAGAATGACTCTAAAGCCAGTGGCCATTGTCATGGAACTGGACTTGGTTTTTTGTTAGAAGTTAAGCATTCAGGTAAGGATGGCTCTCTTGGAGCAACCTGAAGGCTGAGCTCCCTTTCTTTGATGAATCTTATCTACAATAATTAGACCCAGAACTCATGTTTCCTCCCCCTGAACCTGAAGTCAGTGGCCCAGATGGGAGGTGAGGAATGAGAGTGACTTGCAGTGTGAACAGGCTCTGGGTGTGCCTCTTCCCCTGCTGGGGCTGGAGAGGGGGTGAGGGCAGCTCCCTGCTGCTAAGCAGGTGCCACAGACCACTTGGAGCCTGGCCAAGGCTAGCCCCACCAGTCATCCAGGATCTGAGTTTCAAGTTATGTCAGTCTAGCACTTCCTTTCCTGGGCTCTCTCATACCCAAGAGCATCTATGCTATGAGTCACCTCCAGTGATGCTGAGTGGGCTTGGGTTCAGTAGCCCAATGTTAGTCCCCGCGCGCACCATTTGCTTTTAGGGCTCATGCAAGGTTTAGTTCTGCTGTGAGCTTCCATGTCTTCAGCTACCATAGGAGGAGGTATGCTTGGTTCTGTAGGGGAGAGTTCAAGAGCTCAAAGTCTAGAATCAAATTAGGTTCAAAACTCTCCACTGTCACTTACCACCTATATAACTTAGGCAAAGTGTTTTAAATACAGCCTCACATATCTCATCTTTAAAAGCAGAAATAAGAATGCTTACCTCCTAGGGTTTGACAAAGAATTAAATAGGATGAGGCATAAGCACTTAGCACTATGTTGACAAAAGAAGCCCTCAATCAAAGTTAGCTACTATTTCTTTGAGCTTGACTGTTTTATTGTTTCCTATCAAAGTAGAGTGAACCCAGCTATTGTCAGCTTAGCAACTTTCAGCCTCCTCTGAGTCACAGTTGATGGCCACTGTTGCTCAACAGTACAGTCATAAAACTAAATGAGAAATGGAAAGACAAAGCAAACCCTCCTGAAAAAGAGGTTCCCTAGTGATTGATGGACTATTATCTGACTACTTGCTTTTGGGGTTTCCCTGACTTCGAGAGTGGGGAGACCCATTTCCCAGCGAGGGGCACAGAGATGCATTCCCTTGCTCCAGTAACTGATGAATCTCGTGAGAAACAGACCTTGGTGTTTCCATCTCAAATTCTTTCATGAGTCAATTAACCTTAAGTCTTGTGGTCTCATAAGTTAACAATCAGTGAATGAGAGGTCAGTAAAAAATTGGAATTAAAATGTCTCTGCAGTAAACTCTTCTGAATTCATTCATTCATGCTTTCAAATGTTCACACACAGAAAAAACAGTTTTTGTTCCTCAAAATTTGTTAAAAGAGAAAAAAAAGAGTTGCTTGCTGAATTCACTTCATTATAGTCAAACATGGATTGTATCTAAACTTTAAAACCAATAGTATATTTTTAAATTTCCAGATAATAATCATACATTTTTATGGAGTTCAGTGTGCTATTTCAGTACATGTATATACATGTATACATTATGCAATAATCAATTCAGGATATTTATATTATATATCTTCTCAGACATTCATTTTTCTCATTCCTTTGTGATAAAAACATCTAAAATTCCTCTCTCTTGTGGGTGAGTGTTCCTCTAGAAGTGAACATGCTTCTTGATACACCTGCATCTCACATCAGAGTGCAGCTCTGCTCCCAGTTACAGCTCTCTGCTAATGCATACCCTGGGAGGCAGCAGTTGATGGCTCCAGAAATGGCCCCAACATGGGATACTTGATTTGCATTCCTTGGCTGCTGGCTTTGGCCTTGTCCAACACCAACCATTGTGGGCATTTGGGGAGTGACCCAGTGAATGGGAGCTCGCTCTGCCTCTTTGAGTCTCTGTCTCACTTTGTCTTTCTTTGTCTCACTGTTTCTCTCTGTGTATGTGTGTCTCTCTCTCCCTTCCTCCCTGCCCCCGACTCTGAAATAAACAAATAAATAAATAACACAATTTTTTTAAAAATCCTCTTTTCTAGCTATTTTGATTTACATAATGCAATAGTGTTAACTATAATCACCCTTCTGTGTAACAGTACTCCAGAACCTATTCCCAGTATCCAGCTGTGAGTTTCTATCTGTTAGGCCTAATATCTACCCACCTCCCCAGCCTCTGGGGATAACTATTCTACTCTTTTCTACGAGCTCAGTTTTTTTTAAAAGAGTCTACACATGCATAAATTCATGTGGTATTTGTCTTTCTGGCTGACTTCACTTAGCGCTGTGGTCTGCAGGCCTATCCATGTTGCTGAAAATGATGGAATTTCATTCTTTTTAATGGCTGAATAGTATTTTATCGAGTAGATATACCTTTCTCTGCCCATTCATCTGCTGATAGAAACTTAGGTTGATTCTCTATCTTGAATACTGCTGCAACCTGGGAGTGCAGATGTCTTTTTGATATCTGATTTCATTCCTTTGAACATAGTAGTATAGCAGGGACTATACTATGATCCAAAGACTGCTGGATCACATGGCCAGTATTATTTATTTCCAGATTGCAAAACTGAGGCACAGTGACCCAGTTTATAGGGTTATATCAAAGATCTGGCAAATTAAATCCTCCACACGGGTCACTTCTGCATAGCTGGATCCTATTGTATGTCTTGTAATATCACTAAGTTAACTGTCCACTTGTGCTGGCCACCAAGCAATGACATGAGGGTGAAGTGAGAGCATTTCTGAATTAGGGTGTGCAGAAATAGCATAATACGATTTCGCTGTGGAACCATGGAGTTGAGTCCTGGCGTTGTATGTGACGTGCTGAAGCTCTGGCTCCACCTGTGCAGCAGCTGCACTCTCAGGTACTTAGCTCATGCTTCAGTTGTTCCCATAGACCATGTTCGCTGACTTCCACTTTCTTCCAGGCAACGTGCTGGGCTCCTGGAATATGGAATCACCCTCTTATGAAGAAGTGTGTGCTTTAAGGTGCAGTCATAAAGCAACTTTATTCTTTCTCCCATGGTCCTTTCAAACCTCCTCTCTGCAGGTTAAATCTTGGCCAGGTCTCATAGCTCTGATGATCATGCTCAGATAGCAACAGACAGGAGCCTTGTTTTGGCATGAGCAAATCAATTCCAGTCTAATGATCAGAAAACAGCAGTCCAGAAACCACAAGCCCATGTGTATTCCAGTGAGGTCCTCTGAATCTTCTCACCAGTCCATTTGCTTCTCTCATCTCTATCCATCTTCTTCCCCTCACCTGGTGCAGTTACTGACCCTCCAGTTGTCCACACAACCTCATCTACGTGATGGGGCAAGTCACTAAACCCTTGCACCTCCAGGTCACCCTATACGATATGTTGATGGTTTTTTGTCTACTTTAGTTGATCATCAAGAGATCTAAATGAAAATATTTCCCACAATGTCTGGCACCAGAGAAGCATTCAGTAAATGTTAGCAATTACTATTAGTGCCTCTCTCCCTTCTGCATACAAATATGCTTAAGGTTTTCCTATCCTAAAGGGATTCCTTGACCTCATTTTTTGTTAAGCTACAATCTTTCCCTTCCAGTGAGTTTTGAGCAGTCATTTCTATTTGCATCCCTACTGTTCATTCCCCGAATCTTCCAACCACAGCAACCAGATTGTTTTGCTTGATATCCACCCATGACCATGCCCAACAACCAAACAGGCACCCTATTGAAGTCCACTGCTGAACACTCCTGAGGAAACCCATTTTCTTTGACTTTCGATGGCACTGTACTGATTACTTTCTTTATTAATTTAATAAACAGGGAGTCTAAAGATGCTTGCTAAGGTTCCTCTTATTAAACTTTACCAAGAAATCGCCCAGGCAGGTCTTTTATTCAAGTAAGAGAAATGAAAGAGAATGGGGCAGAAATCAAGGCCACAACTCTGGCCTCGTGGTCCCAGCTTTGCTCTGTGGCCTGAGCTATATAAATGGGAGAGAATTCAAACTGTCTTCACATAGCAAAGTTGTGGTGTCCTTCAGTGGTAGGAACTAGGCACTGAGCTGGGTGCCAGGCAAATGACAGTAAAAGCCCAGCTCCAAGTCCCTACGACTAGACAAGTAAGCCCTCTCTCTGGCTGCAGTAAACGTGGTAGGACAGTTACATGATGGGGTGCCTCAAGGGCAGAGAGGGAGGACACCGTCACAGGTTCCCCTGTCCAACAAGCTTTCTCATCCTCCTTTATCCTCCCCTCTGCTTCTGCTTTCCTCCTGAGCCTCCCCTCTCCCTGGATCCTGCAACTCTCCTGTCACATTGTGGCTGGAGTGAGCCCCACAACCAGGAGGAATCCTTATGTTTGCACACTTGAAAGTCATCTTCTTGACAGGATATCCTCACTGCCAAGAGCCATCTCCCTTGCTTTCTGTCCTTCATTGTAACCAGCACCGTAATGGGCAATTTCATGGGTGTTCCCAAATAGCCCACACAGTACCTGGCACACCATAGGAAGTCAGTAGATGATTGCTGGACATTTATTCATGTCAACAATGACTTGCAATTAATTGAAATTGGTGTAGTTAACAGAATAGTCAGAGACCTCTTGATGGTGGCATCGACTCCTTCCTTTCTGAAGTTGTGGGCCCTTCTGTGTCTTCTTGTGCTTTGTGGAAGAAAAGGTTATCCTGGACGTTCACATCTCCTCTTAGCTTCTATGGTACCTGTCCCTGACAACACCAACCAGGAATGCTCTGGGAGAGTTTAGAGTTCTGATATTCCAAAGTGCTGCCCCCATCAAAGTCTTCTCCTTGGTAGAGCCTCCGAAAGGGTTGGAATTGAGCAAAGTCACTGACCACACACCCCGGCTATTGTCCCTACCGACTGCACCACCCATCTCCAAGAGGAGCCATGGACTCCTCCAGGCGAAGAATAAATCTCATTCATTTTTGCATCTTGGTGCCTGACAACATCCTGGGGAAAGGCTAGGCACAGCTATGGCTTAGGTAAAGTATAGAATTCCCATATTACTTGCAATTCCACTCCAGGTATGCAGCCAAACTCATTGAGAAGAGATGTTCAAACAAAATTTGTCCACGACTGCTTATGGCAGCATGATTCATAATAGTCAAAAGGTGGAAACAACCCAAGCATCCATCAGTGGACACAACATGGTATATATCTACACAATGGAATATTATGCAGCTATAAAAATAAATGTGGCCCTGCTCTATAAGCCATAAAAACATTATACTAAGTAAAGGAAGCTGGGCACAGACGGCTACATATTGGATGAGTCTATGTACAGGAAATATCCAGAATAGGCAAATTCATGGAGAAAGAAATCAAAATAGGGTTTGCTTGGGGCTGATGCCAGACAGGAAGGGGGAGTGACTGCCCAATGGTATGGGTTTCTCTGGAGGATAAAAATATTATGAAATTAGACAGTGATGATGATTGCACAACACTTAGGACACTGAACTGCATACTTTACTGTCGCTCCCCCTCTTCATGGAGGAACGACACAGGACCCTGCGCTGTTCTTTCGTCTGCTCGGCCCTTCCCGGGTTTGCTGCTGGTTCTTCCCGGGTTGGCTACTGTCCCTTCCACCTCTGTGGAAGGGCGGTTCCCCCTGGCCACTTTCCCCGCTTCCGCAGGGGAGCGGCACACCGCCGGCCGGCTCTCTCGGGGGCTGCACAGGTGTTCCTTCAGATAGATGTTCCTCTTAGATGTTCCTGGTGCATGTTGTCTCTCTCCTCCTTTATAGTCCTCTTCACCAATCCGTGCTCTGCTACCCACACGCCGAGCACGCTGCTCTCCTCCAATCAGAAGCAGGATCAGCTCCTGGAGGTCATCACTCAAGTTGGCAAGAGGCAGCTGCGTAGAAGCTGTTTTCTCCTCTCCCAGCGCCATACTGTGGGAGAGCAGATGCATAGAATAAGTCTTAATTCCAGTAACTCAGTCCAGTCCGGGTTGCTCCCCACACTTTACAATTGTACCATGATTACAATAGTAAATTTTATGTAATATTTACCATAATTTTTAAAAGCTAAAAAAAAGTAGGAACACATAACCATTTTTTTAATTTAATTTAAATTTTTTTACTTTTATTTAATGAATATAAATTTCCAAAGTACAGCTTATGGATTACAATGGCTTCCCCCACCCCATAACTTCCCTCCCACCCGCAACCCTCCCCTTTCCCATTCCCTCTCCCCTTCCATTCACATCAAGATTCATTTTCAATTCTCTTTATATACAAAATATCAGTTTAGTATATATAAAGTAAAGATTTCAACAGTTTGCACCCACATAGAAACACAAAGTGAAAAATACTGTTTGAGCACTAGTTATAGCATTAAATCACATTGTACAACACATTAAGGACAGAGGTCCTACATGAGGAGTAAGTGCACAGTGACTCCTGTTGTTGACTTAACAAATTGACACTCTTGTTTATGGCGTCAGTAATCTCCCTAGGCTCTTGTCATGAGTTGCCAAGGCAATGGAAGTCTCTTGAGTTCGCCGACTCTGATCATATTTAGACAAGGTCATAGTCAAAGTGGAGGTTCTCTCCTCCCTTCAGAGAAAGGTACCTCCTTCTTTGATGACATGTTCTTTCCACTGGGATCTCACTCGTGGAGATCTTTCATTTAGGTCATTTTTTTTTTTTTTGACAGAGTGTTTTGGCTTTCAATGCCTGAAATACTCTCATGGGCTTTTCATCCGGATCTGCATGCCTTAAGGGCTGATTTTAAGGCCAGAGTGCTGTTTAGGACATCCACCATTCTATGAGTCTGCTGTGTATCCCACTTCCCATGTTGGATTGTTCTCTCCCTTTTTTATTCTATAGGTTAGTATTTTCAGACACTAGTCTTGTTTATGTGATCCCTTTGACTCTTAGTCCTTTCATTATGATCAATTGTGAACAGAAATTGATCACTTGGACTAGTGAGATGGCATTGGTACATGCCACCTTGATGGGATTGAATTGGAATCCCCTGGTATGTTTCTAACTCTATCATTTGGGGCAAGTCAGCTTGAGCATGTCCCAAATTGTACATCTCTTCCCTCTCTTATTCCCACTCTTATATTTAACAGAGATCATTTTTTCAGTTAAGTTTCAACACTTAAGAATAACTGTGTATTAATTACAGAACGCAACCAATAGTATTAAGTAGAACAAACAAAAAAAATACTAGGAGGGATAAAGTATTAAGTTGTTCATCAACAGTCAGGGCAAGGGCTGATCAAGTCACCATTTCTCATAGTGTCCATTTCACTTCAACAGGTTTCCTTTTTGGTGCACAGTTAGTTGTCATTGAGCAGGGAGAACATAGGATATTTGTCCCTTTCGGACTGGCTTACTTCACTCAGCATGATGTTTTCCATATTCCTCCATTTTGTTGCAAATGACCGGATTTCATTGTTTTTGACTGCTGTATAGTATTCTGTAGAGTACATATCCCATAATTTCTTTATCCAGTCTACTGTTGATGGGCATTTAGGTTGATTCCAGGTCTTAGCTATTGTGAACTGAACTGCAATAAACATTAAGGTGCAGACCACTTTTTTGTTTGCTAATTTAATTTCCTTTGGGTAAATTCCAAGACCTAAATCTATGACCCGACACCATCAAATTATTAGAGAACACTGGAGAAACCCTGCAAGATATTGGCACCAGCAAAGACTTCCTGGAAAAGACCCTAGAGGTGAAGGCAGTCAAAGCCAAAATTAACATTTGGGATTGCATCAAATTGAGAAGTTTCTGTACTGTAAAATAAACAGTCAGATGAGTGAAGAGGCAACCGACAGAATGGGAAAAAATATTTGCAAACTATGCAACAGATAAAGGGTTGATAACCAAAGAAATCAAGAAACTCCACAACATCAAAACAAACAACCCACTCAAGAGATGGGACAAGGACCTCAATAGACATTTTTCAAAAGAGGAAATCCAAATGGCCAACAGGCACATGAAAAAATGTTCAAGATCACTAGCAATCAGGGAAATGCAAATCAAAACCACAATGAGGTTTCACCTCACCCTGGAAGAATGGCTCACATTCAGAAATCTACCAACAACAGATGCTGGCGAGGATGTGGGGAAAAAGGGACACTAACCCACTGTTGGTGGGAATGCAAACTGTTTAAGCCACTATGGAAGTCAGTCTGGAGATTCCTCAGAAACCTGAATAATAACCCTACCATTCAACCCAGCCATCCCACTCCTTGGAATTTACCCAAAGGAAATTAATTTTATTTTTAAAGATTTGTTTATTTATTTATTTGAAAGGTGCAGTTACAGAGAAAGAGGGAGGAAGAGAGAGAAATTTTCTATCTGCTGGTTCACTCCCCAGATGGCCACAAAGGCCAAGGATAGGCCAGGCCAAAGCCAAGAGCCAGGAGCTTCTTCCTGCTCTACCATGTGGGTGTAGGGGGCCAAGGACTTGGACCATCCTTTACTGCTCTCCCAGGCCATTAGCAAGGAGCTGGATCGGAAGTGGAACAGCTGGGACTCAAACCGATGCCCATATGGGATGTGGGCTTCACAGGCAGTGGCTTTACCTGCTTCACCACGACCCCGGCCCCACACAGAGCCATTTTAAAATAAAATTTTTTCACATACATGAGGGATTTGAGAGTGTAGGTGTGAGAAAGTTTGAAGGAAAGTGGGAGAAAGGGGAGTTTACTGTCGACAATGAAAGGTTTAGGGAGCCCAGCTGTGATGCCCCTCAGCTCCGTTCCCGGAGTTCAAAGCCGAGTCCTTCCAGCAGAGCAGAGAGGGGTACATGGTCAGAAATGACGACTGTGAGGACCCTCTGGAACCCAAACTGGTGAGCAGCAGCCTTGTTCTACGTGCATTGCTCCAGCTGAGGGTCTTCCCATCCGATTCAGCCACCACTTGGACAGGAGCCTCTGGATCACCCCTCTGTGCCATGCACTGGACCCCACCTGCCTCGGAGGCTGCCCACTTGCACTCTCTGCCCACTCTCCAGGATGACATCCTATGGAGAGGGACCCCCGCAGAGTTAGATTTGCCAGGGATAGGCTCCCCAGATCAGTATCCAAGGAACTACAGGAGGACCATCTCTGCCCCCGTTCTAGCTGTGTGGCCTTGGGAGAGTGGTTCAGCTCCTCTGAGCGTCAGATTCCGCAGCGGGAGGTGGGAACAGTCCTCACCAGTATGATAAAGTTCAGGATGTGGCTTTGAAACCTCAAATGTCAGATACAGGGAAGGGACAGCACTGAGTTTTTTGCTTTGTTTTTTAAATTTACTTCTATTTGAGAGACGGGGCAGGGGGGGAGGGGGCAAAGATAGAGTGCTCCCAACACCTCCCAAATGCCTGGGAGATGAGAACTCCAACTCCATCCAGGTCTCCCATGTGGGTGGCACTTGAGCCATCACCAGCTGCCTCCCAGGGTGCACAGCAGGCAGAAGCTGGAATCCGGAGCAGAGCTGGACTCGAACCCGCGCACTGCAATATGGGATGCGGGCGTCTCAAGTCATGTTATGTTTCCTAGTAGCTAACAGCACAGGGCTGGAAGTGCAAGCTCCGCTGAGACCGACCCCCGGGGTCCTCAAGAGGATAGGAAACTGGGGTCCGTGGGGTCAGAAGTGTGGGCTGAGGGAAAGACGAGACTGCACTCAGAGCAGCCAGCACCACGCGGAAGGGGAGTGGCGGTCGTAATGACAGTGACAGCGACTGCACATCTTCCAGGCTACACACCACTTCCGCAGTCACCGCAGGGCCCTGGAGAGGCCTGCACGGAGGCCGACCGCCCCGCCCTGTGTGCATTCGCACCCTGTTCATCACTCGGCCGGGCTCCCACTGGGTTATCACCCACACTTCCTTGGCGGGGACAGCGCCGCAGATGGCAGGGACCGTCGGAGTGGGTGAGCCGCGGGTGTGCACAGGGCACCTGCGCCTGCCCCTCCTCGCGTGCCCCACCCCCAGCCCTGCTTGCTTAGCCCTGCTCTCCTTGTTCAGTGGCTCACAGACTCCCAGGGACTCTGCCTCTGGCCAGTCTCACCACAAATCATTCTCATGTCTTGGGAAATCTTGTTCTGGGAAGGCTAGCTTTTTCCTTCCTGAAAGAACACATGCACCCCCACCAATCTATATTTCCTGCTGTGCACAGTCTGCGGAGAGCCTGGGAGGTTTACAGTTGGTGGGGAAGCGTGGACGTGGCCCTCAGGGAGCTAATGAACGCATTACAGGGAGAGGGATCTGGCGGTGATGGGGGTGCAGGCAGAGAGGCTGCACCGGCAGCGCTGCGGTTTCCAGGGAGCTCCTGGGAGGAGGGAAACCCGAGGATTGTCTTGTTGTTCTGTTTTATTTTGTTTGTAGCCAACAAAGGCCTAATGCTGCTTCACAGGTCTGATTTGTAGGCTCCTAGGCTAGTAGAATTATGCCACTGGCTTGAGTGGGACATGGACAGTGAAGGCATAGATGGTGCTTCTGTTTATTGAAATTCTTTGGAGGATGCTGACTGAACACCAAGAGGGAAGGTGAGTCAGAGTTGAGGGGTTGTGTGGGCCAAGCCTCAGAACCACAAAAGGCACCATGGTGTGCGCCATGGGACACAGGACATGGACAAGGAGCCCCCTTAAGTGAGGACTTGTGTGTTGTCACCTGGGGAAGTCGCTTAGCCTTTCTTTCTTTTTTTTTCTAAAGATTTATTTATTTATTTGAAAGGCAGAGTTACAGAGATGCAAAGGCAGAGAGAGAGCGAGATCTTCTATCCTCTGGTTCACTCCCCAGATGACTGCAATGGCTGGAGCTGGGCCAATCTGAAGCCAGGAGCCAGGAGCTTCTTCTGAGTCTCCCATGTGAGTGCAGGGGCCCAAGGACTTGGGCCATCTTCTACTGCCTTCCCAGGCCATAGCAAAGAGCTGGATCGGAAGTAGAGCAGCCAGGTCTTGAACCAGCCCATTTGGGATACTGGTACTGTAGGCGGCGGCTTTACCAGCTATGCCATGGCATGGGCCCTTGCTTAGCCTTTCCAAACCTCTCTTTCTTGATTCATGAACTGGAGACAATAGTGCCTGCTCTGCTTACCTTACTGCGTTGTCACTGTGAGCAACACATGTGAACAAGAGATTGTGAACAAAGAGCCACAAGCAAGCGAGGAGGCTAAGAGTGATACAGTTACAATATGAACGTCATGCTCAAAACGTTGGTTGCTCTGGAAGTTGATTTGTAGTGAAAGAAAATGTTGAATCGGAGAGATTGAAAAGGCAGTGGGAGATTTAGAAGTAGACTGGTGGTAGGGAGGGTGCGTTTGACCTAGCAGTTAAGATGCAGCTTGAGACTCCCACATCCTATAATAGAGTGCCTGGGTTCAAGTCCTAGCTCTGCTTCTGAGTCCAGCTTCCTGCTAATGTGCACCCTGGGAAGTAGCAGGTGATGGTTCAGGTGGTTGGGTCTCTGCCACCCACTTAAAGACCTGTATTGAGGTCCTGATTCCAGGCTTTGACCTGGCCTAGCCATTGTTGTTGCAGACATGTGGGGAATGAACCAAAATGTGTACTGAGCTCCCATCTCTCTCTCCTGAAATAAAAAAAAAATTCAAGATAGACAATGTCAATAATAGCAGAAGGGTGATTCTAAAGGGAGAGTGCCAAAGAAAGGAGAAAATAACTGGGCCCTGAACAAGAAGCTTAGTGGTGGTGATGGAGCAGGAGGAGGCCTGGCCGGGTCCCACTGGGGTAAGCCGGAGCTTTGGTTCAGTGGCGTGTAGAGAATCGGGGTTGGTTGACAGCATGCCATGAGTGTGTCCTGTGAGTCACTGTCCCGTCCCTGTGAGAAAGCCCAGCAGCAGTTGTGGGAAGAGGGAGAAGGCTCACAGAGGTGGCTGACCCGTGGTGGAGGGAGGGGCTCTGAGGATGGCGCAGAGGCCAAGAAGACCACTTCTTGAAGAGCAGGGTCCTGGACAGGGAGCCCCTTGGCTAGGAAGGGGGCCTTGCAGGCCCTGTGGAACAGGCCCAGAGCCACAGGGCAAGGGCAGGCTGATTCCCAGGAGTGGATTGCAGACTCCAATGAGTCTTTCCTTCTCCAGAGAGCAATTAGGGAGAGTGGAGGTGGGTTCCCTGTACCGCCCTCTCTGGCCTCAGAGCCTTGCCCAGTGCCAGGCATACGAAAGGCATTTAGTCCATGTTTGTTGGAGAAACCTGACAAATGAATGGTGCATGAGTCCAGTCCAATTCCAAATGCCCAACAAGCTCTGAATTTCATTCCTCTTCTGGCTCTTTTTTTCTTTCTCGTTCCAAACAGTGATGTGGATACCAGACCACTGTTCCTCCTGAGAACTCCTGACTCTAGCATGTTCCTGGTCTCCCCCCAGTGCCACCCCACCCCCTGTGGTGTATGTACACACAGCAGTGGTGTGCTAATGGCTTGTTTCTATGGCAACCTGCTTTTGTACATTGCCATTCTCAATCTGCCTCTAGTCACCGGGCAGGCATTGCTGTATCACATTCAAATTTCTAACCATGGCAGTTCCCAGTTCTGTTTACATCCTGTCCTGATACAGAATGTCTTAAATTAAGGGAACGTTGTCTTCCCAGAAATTAATTTTAAAAATGCATTAAAACACATGATGACGTGATTTTTTTTTCGATAACTAGAAATATAGAATGTATCCATAGCTTTCTTGCCAAGAAATAACTTCCCCCCTTAGTCACTGACTCTTTTTCAAAACTGTTTTCTGCACACATATGGACAGCCAGCCCCGACAAGATTCTCCAGAGTGGCATCTGGCTGCAGAAATAGCATCTGGCTCTCAAACTCTCCCGCACAACTGTGGGCTCAAACCCGCCTGGCTACTGTCACGACCGGACCGGCAGCAGCCTCAGCATTGAAGCTGAAGACCTGAACTCCACTGCAAGCAAACGCAGGAACAAGAGTCACGGCAAACGTCTGATTTGATTTTACCGTTACCGTGTCGTTTTTATCAGACTGACCTGCTTGTGCCTTCTCAGGCCCTCCTCGTGGTTCGCCTCACTTTAACAAAGATGGATCTTCTTGACTCACGCTTAGGCATCGCCTTGTTCTGTTCACAGCACACACGTTGACCACAGCCTCTTTTTACCTGGGCACCAGTAAGACTTGAAACACTCAGCTGGGGCCCACTCACACTAATACTATCCTAATACTACTAATAACGAAGATTACTGCATGTTTTCTTTCCAGGGTGAATTTGCACATCTTCTGGAAGAACTCTCTTCCATACCTGCACCATTCACAGGCAGCATGGATTGGCCCGGCCTGGGCATAGCAGCTGGTCCTGTTCCTCACCTGAGGTGCATACCCCCATTTTCGCCTTTCCACAAAGCACCATATTGACGCTAGATTAGTACCTGTCCCTCAGAAGGCCCTAGTGGCTCAGCTCCATGTATTGCTGAGGTCGTCAGTCTGGCGCCTTCCTCAATGACTAGCCTGGGAAAGATATTTTCTAAAGGGCTGATTCTGCATAAGCCATGTGGGTGATTCTTGTAGAGGAACATCCTTGTCATTTCTTCATTGTACTGGGAGGAATTGTGTCCACCACCTCACACCCCCAAGAAAAAGATATATTCAAGCCCTAGATCCCCATACTTGTGAACATAATTAGCCTTTCATATAAGTCAGGGTCAGGTTTTATAAGTCATGTAGAGATGATTTGAAGGATATAGGCAGGTGTGCATGGGTAAAGTGTAAATACTACACCATTTTATGTAAGGGACTTGTGCTTCTGTGGAATTCGGTATCCACAGGAGGGCTGGAACCAATCTCTTCTGGATGCTGAGGGATAACCACATAACCTGATTCGGGAAATGGGGTTCTTGCACATGTAATCAACTTACAATGAGGTCATACTGGATTAGGGTGGGCTCCAATCCAGTAGCTGTTGTTCTCAAGAGAGAATTTGGACACAGAGGGGAGCCTGTCATGGGAAGACAAAGGCAGAGATTGGAGTCAGACTGCCCATCAAGCAAGGAGTGCCAAGGATTGCCAACAGCGCCCAGTGGTGGAGGAGACCAGGGAGGATTTTCCCTGGAGATTTCAGAGGGAGTGTGGCCCTGCTGGCACCTTGAATTTATTTCCTGCCTTCAGAAAGGCAACAGCATACATTCTGTTGTGTTAAGCCAGTCAGTGTGGGGTTATTCGTTACAGCACACCTAAGACCAAATACACTCACCAACTGGATCACTAGGTAGAGGTGAGTGGTTAGAGTTCTCCAGAGCCTCCTAACTTCAAGACCCAACTCCCTCGGGATAAAGGGGATTTGCCCAGCTTGTTCTTTGGGTGATAACACTTTCTGTGCTTTTGAATGTGAGAAAAAAATCTTAGAGATTTCCTCATCTTCCAAAACTGCTCAGTAATCAAATAACAAAAGACACAATTCATTAGACAATATTTGAATCATTGCCTAAATGTGTGCAGGTCCTGGGTATGAATGCCTGATATTCTGGTGCGGGGCTACCTGAAAGCTTCCCCACTCAGTGCTGTAAACCATTGGACCTCCCCTCCCATGCCCATCCACTGATGTGAGCACCCCAGGTTGGCTCATGAACCTGCAAGGGCCACAGGAAATTTGGGGATTGGCTGTGAAAAGTATTGAGAATTGTAAATTCTGCCCTTGCAAAAGGCTCTGAACACAATGGTTTTAATTTGGGGAGGCCAGCGCTGTGGTGTAGTAGGCTAAGCCTCTGCCTGTGGCACCAGCATCCCACATGGGTGCTGGTTCTAGTTCCAAAAGTTCCCCTTCCCATCCAGCTCTGTGTTAATGTATCTGTGAAAGCACAGATGGCCTGCATCCACATGGGAGACCAGAAGAAGCTCCTGGCTCCTGGCTTTGGATTGGCCCAGCTCCAGCCATTTCAGCCATTAGGGAGTGAACCGGGGGGATGGAAGGTGTCTCTCTCTCTCTCTCTCTTTCTCTCTCTCTAACTCTGCCTTTCAAATAAATAGATAAACCTTAAAAAGATTAATACCCAAACTTAATTCTACCATCTAAAGATAAGATGCATTGTGATAACTGATCTGAGTGTCTGGTTGCTCTGGGAAAATTCAGCAGATCTGTAGGAAACCAAGAACTGGCTCCCTGTCGGAGGGGGCATGCACAGTCTGGCTTGCCCCTGTCCACCTGCTTAGCACCACTAATTTGTGGTTATCTCCCTGTCCCTGCAAGTCCTGGAGTTTGCAAGCCCTGGGATAGGGGAAGAGAAGCAGAGGCCTGGACTCACAGGGTGGCGGTCGGGATTATAAATTACAGAGTACTGGGAAGTGAGCAAAAGAACATGGAACAAGAAAGATCAGACAGCCGAGGTCACAGAAGCAAAAGGTCTTGTCCAAAAATCCAGGGACCAGGTATTCATCTATTTTTAGATAAAGTAACAGGATGTGGGCACCAAAAAAGAGTGGTCAGTTCCCCAACACAGCACAATGGTGATGACTTAGGCACAACATCCTCTTTCCTATTTTTAACTAGCTCACTGGAGCTGCGTCAGAGGACTTTGCTGCTGACTCATCCTGTGGAGGCATCCTTCTCTGAATTGCATAAATGCCATCTATACAAGCTGAAGAACATCTGAGAACAAAACCCCAACCTGTAGAGACTGCGGCACACAGGGCATTCTTATACATAGTGTCCCGAGGGAGCAGGGTGTCCCAGGCCACAGCTTTCATGGTTAAGTGCTGCAGAGCTGCAAAGAGAAATCATTCTTTTGTTGAAGCTCAGTTTAGACCCCTATGATTCTTTTTTGTACTTAGTGGAGATAATGTGGAGAATTACACGGAGTGTTCAGTGCAACAATTTTCTAGGTGTACAGATACCCCCGCTCCAGGAGTCGGAGAAGAGGAATCCGGAATGACAGCAGAATGTTCTCGGTGTGTTTCTAGGCAAGAAGCACCTCTGACCACGGGGAAGGACTTGGGTGTCCCTTCCTGTCCTGGAGGGCAGCCCTTCCTATTTGCTGATGAGGAAGTTCAGGTTTCAAGACGCTAGGGGGTCCCTGCTCCCACCTCCCCAGGCCTCACAACCTCTGCTGCTGCGACTGTCTCCCAACTATCACCAGCTGCATCTCTTTACCAGGGGCTTTTCCCACAACCAAGGGAACTCACCGTGCCCTTGGGGCAGTGCAGAGGTGCCAGGAACACACACCCCTCGGAAGTGGCAAATGCCAGGGGCCAGCAGGACACGGTGTCTACACCCGCAGCCCTCTCTTCAGAGGCCCAGGTTCTATGGGGAGAGAGGGAGAGAAGGAGGGAGGCAGAGAGAGAGAGAGAGAGAGAGAAAGAGAGAGCGCGAGCACACATGTGCAGGGTATGGGCTCTGGCAGGTGAATACCTAGTTAGACATTAGTAATATTGTTTTGTTGTCCATATTGGTGTGTCTGCATGTATAATGTACTTGTAGTTTGTATATGGGTGTATACACACACACACACACACACACACTGTTGGCCCTGCCTGCACATCTGTGACTTCTGCATCTGTGGATTCAACCAACCACGGAACAAAAATATTTGGAAAAAATAATTGCATCTATGTCAAACATACAAGTATACAGACTTTTTTTCTTGCTGTTTTTCCCTAAAGTATACAGTACAACAGCTGTTTACATGGAATGTGTATTTTATAGGTATTATAAGTTATCTAGGGTGATTTAAAGTATATGGAGGCTATGTGATGGTTATAAGCAAATACTATAACATTTTATATAAAGGACTTGAACATCCACAGATTTTTTTTATATACATGGAAGCTCCTGACACCAATTCCCTCCCTCCCTGACAGATAATTAAAGGATGACTGTGTTATATAAATATAATGTATATGTGTAGAATATGTGTATATAATAAATATTATGCATGATGTGCATGTGTTGTTTATGTACTTTATTATTTATAATCCTTGCTAACTTTGGAAGATGATATTGTTTTCCCTTTACAGTAGTACTATAAAGTTTCCTTTTAGAATGAACTTATCTAAGTAAAAATACTGAATAATTTAAAGAACATTTAAGTGAATGGTAGAGAAGAGCCTATACCAATATGATTAACAGTTGTGGAGGTTATGCATGAGTTGCTGAAGTTTGGGAGATCCTAACATTTTAGGGGGATTTGCTTCAGGGAAGACCAAGGCCCAGAAATAACAGAGAATATATTGGCCTTAATTCAAAGAGGACCTAAATTATGTTACAATTCAAGCCATGTCATAGCCTTGTTCTCTTATTACATTGCATGGGCTAGTCTCAGACATATTTTCTGGCCTGGATCATTCATGTGTTCATTGACCATATATTTATTAAGGATTTTATGATGTGTATTTATACAGGGTGCTATGTTGTGTTTTTATTGAGAAGCTGTGACTGGGCCGATTGCTGCGGTAGGCAGAAAGGAAATAAAATCCACAATTCCTGTACATAATAAATTTAGTGTCTAGTTTGGAAGCCGAGATAAATTAGTTATCCATATGCAAAATAAGAACTGCATGACATAAAGAGCTATAAATTCAGAGGAGTGAGCTGTTATTGTAAATGAGGGTGGCCTAGGAAGCTTTAATTTATTTGCTTTTAGAGATGAAAAATGAAAACCTGGAGGTGTTCTAGTCTGGTGTCTTCTGCTGTGTTTTTCAGCTCCCACGGGTGCATCCGGAGCACCAAGGTTCCGGGGGAGGACTCTCGTGCTCATCAACCTCTGCTCCGAGCACACACGCGTGAGAGTTTCCATGAGTGAATTAGAGAATGAAGCAGTCTGGAAGCCTCTAATGGGTCCAACTCTTCTGATTTGCAGGTTAAACAGAAATGAAATACGATTTAGCATTTCCACATGAAGTCTGTGAGAGAGCTGGCACTGTGGCTGCTCACTTAACTCCCTCCTGTCTCTTCCCACTTCAGTGTCCAGAGAACCTGAGTGGGGCCTGGGAGGGCAGAAGGAAGTGCATGGGGAGAGATCAGGAAGTGTTTTCTGACTGTGGAATTCTGGGGAGCAGGGGCATGAAGGGGAATGCAGGTGACTCTTGAAGCTTCGAGGGTAGGTAGTTTTTTTTATGATTTATTTGAGAGGCATAAACAGGGAAAGAGATCTATCATTTGTTGTCTGACTCCCCAAATGCCACCACAGCAGCCAGGGCTGGGCCAGGCTGAAGCTAGAAGCTAGGAACCCAGTCTAGGCCTGCCAGGTGGGTGGCAGGGACCCACATTGTTGAGTTGTCACCTGCTGCATCCCAGGGTCTGCATTAGCAGGAAGCTGGAGTCAGGACTGGAACCAGGAATTGAACCTCGAGTTTCTTATTTGGAGCATGGGACTTGAACCACTGGTTAAAATGGCTGCTCCGGGAAAGATCTTTTTGGGTAAAAGGAGGGCTTAGACAGGGGGAGTGTGAGTACTAAGGTGGGGAAGTAGACAAGGATCACATGAATGGCTTCCTGGGAAATGTGAACTCACTAGGACTCAGATCCAGCTGGCTGGCAGGTGACGCAGGAAAGCCTCACGTTAGGGGGCAGCAGATGGAGTAACGTGCTCAGACCCTGCCTCCGAGCACACCGTGGACAGGTTGCTCTGCCTCTCTGTGCCTCCGCTCCCTGGTCTACAGAACAACACTAGCGTCCGCAACACTGGATTAAGTGAAATAATACACGAAAAGCCGATGCCTGGCCCCTGCCAAGGGCTCACCACATAATCACTATTATGATGAACTGAATGGAATCAAGAGAGGGCGGGCCTTGGCTAAGTTGTTTGATAGCAGTCCCAGAATTAGAAACCAGTTCCTGCAATTTTTAATTCAATGTCCTTCCTTTCATCACTTCTTATGTTTTAAAACAGCGTATTATTATTTATTTTCTAGGCTATATTAGCATTTCCACTCACAAGACATAGTGTTCTTACTGTTTCAGTACAAACATACTTGCTCAGTGGTTTCCTTTAGCAAAAACAATTTTGATTGATTTCATTCACGCCCTAATTAATATATCACATTTACAGTGAATGCACCGCTTACTTTGAAAAAACCAGATTTTTCAATTTCCAGGTCTTCAGCCCCTGCCATTGCAGTCTGACTCCAAACTGTAAGAAATTATATCTGACATTTAGAATGGAATAACTATTCTGATTGCTTCTTTGTGTCTGTGGAAAAAACAGCATTTATTTTGACCAAATGTTATCTTTTCCCCTTTTCATCAAATAAATCATACTCATGACCCGAGAGCTTCTGCTGTTCTTTACGATTCATTGGCCAACCGTGAAGGAACAAACAAATCGAGTGCTGAACCTTGGGTGGCAGCCATTGGAGAGTCTCTCCAGAGACTGCCGTCTCCCCGGGAATCAGAGACCCCAGGGAGGGCAGCCTCCTCAGTTCCACTCTTAAGTGAGAGACGGAGCTCAGGGAGATGAAGTGGCCTGCAATGCCGTACTGCTACTAAGTGGCAAAGAGGGATTTGGGACCCCATTTTCTCCAGAGTCCCTGTGGCCTTACAGCTTGCATTAGAAGTCTTCCTGAGTTATCAGGTGTTGGCAACTCACAGCCCGCAGGCCACATCTGGCTGGTTGTTTGTTTCTGCAAATGAAGTTTTATTGGAACACAGTCATGCTCGCAGGCTTGCCTCTTGTCTGTAGCTGCTTTCCCGCCACACTAGCAGAGCTGAGTACTTGCACCAGGGACCCGATGACGGCAATGCCTGAAATATTTACCATCTGGTCCTTCACAGAAAACTTTGCCAAACCCTAATGCATATCAGGTCTGCTTGAAATTTTCATTCTTCTGCTCTTTTTTTTTGTGTCCAACCCAATTGTCAAAATTGCAGAAAGTCAGGCTGGGCAGGGAACAATGGGAGAGAAGAAAGAGGAAAGAAAAAGCTAACACTGACTTACCGAACTTGGGATAGGAAGAGCTCTACAGGAGACTATGAAGTATCCCATATGTCATCTTATTTAATTCTTAAGAAAGATGCTGTGAGATTGATACTTTAACTCCCATGTTATAAATGAGAAAACTGAGACTCAAAGAGGTAAGGACTAATGATGACCACAACTAGGATTTGGATCCAGCCTTTCCCATTCTAAAATAACTCTATTCTATCATGTGATTTTCATAGCCAAGGTTACCATCCATTTTTTTAGAAATGTGATATACCATCTTCTAAATTTTGAATTAAAACTAACGTTTGGTACCAAGATATATTTAATAAATAATGAGCCGCAGGTTGAATTTGTCTAATTCATAGTGTCATCATGCTTTCATTTTCGTTTGAGTGCTCATTTGTGTAAGTGGATGGCTTGGACCGCAGGAGATGAGAACAATATGTTTCTCGACACACAATTAGCATTTTACATTATTGAAGAAATTTAATAGCTCGGCAGCAGGCAGAATGGAAGCCCTGTGTGTATGTACACATGATGAATTGCATAGATACCATGTAAATGTGTTTTTATTTAGTCAACAATTCCTCTCTCCAAGGCTTGCTGCAATTCTCTTAGTGGTTACCAAGGTTACCTCATCACCTGAATCACTCATGAAGAACCACAAAACACAGATTGCCAGAATTCCTCTGGCCGTCATGGCTAAGTCTAAGTTTAGCTTTGGGAACCTGTAATTTTACTTTATTTTTTAACCTCTACAGGTGAGTCTGATGACCCATCAGCTTTGGGAACAACTACTCTAGAATGAGCAGGTGGGCAAGGGCTGCACCTTTGTCCCTGTCCTTCCTGGTCTTCCTTGATGTCCTCTTGCTGCTCTGTGTCTGCACTACCTGGGACAGAGGCAGGGCGGAGCCATCTCACCCTCCACGCCGAGTACCTCCTCAGCATCCAGCAAACCGGCAGGAACACTGCCTGCCTTACCTGTGGTCATCGTGGTCACCAGTACTTTCTTTCTGAAATTGCCTTTCTCGCTTTGCATTTACGCAAATACCCCCCAATAACAGATCCAAATCTGATTTCTTCTGCTTGCTGGGTATGCAAATGAGGCTCATGGATATCCGGAATGTAAATGGTAAGAGGTGATTATCTTCTACACCCTATTATTCATCTCCTTTTCCTTTCCTGCTTTTAAAAATGTCATTGCAGCCACCATGGATTAATACAAAAAGGGGCTTCGAACTCTGAAAATTTGAAAGCCTCAGCCGCTTATTCACTTTTTAATTAAAAATATTTTATTTTATTTATTTCAGAGACAAAGAGAGCTCTCATCTGCTGTTCACTCCTCCAAGTGGCTGGGCCAAAGTGGGGGCAGGGCAGAACTATGAACGGGAAACGTAATCTTGTTCTCTCACATGAGTGGCAGGGACCCAGGTACTTGAGCCATCACCTGCTGCCTCCTGGGTGTGCAGCTGGAATCAGAAGCAGAGTCAGGACTCAAACGCAGGCACCACAGCTTGGGATGCAGGGGTCCCAAGAAGCATCTTCACTCTGTATCAAATGCCCACCCTAGTAACTCGTTACTTTAAAACTTTGCTTCTCACTGTGCGTGTGTGGAGGGAATATAGTAGCTTAAAATCATAGGCTTGTAAATACGTATGTGTTCATTGTTTCAGCCAATTCTCTCTTCTACAGTACAAATAATTGACCTCAAAGATCCTCATTACTTCTTGGGAATCACTATTACCGAGTCTGGGTGAAAAATCTAGTTCTTACTTCCTCAGCGTGAGGTGTGTATTTTGGTGTCTTATGTAAATTAGGATAAAAATCTGTGATGTGTGAGGACTTCAACATATCCCACATTGTGACTATGATTGCTTAGCTCCTAAAAGAGAAAGCAGAGATTTAGAATCTAAGACATGGAAGGACATTTAACATCTCACGTAGAACGATGAAAGTGATCTGCTGGGAAGGTGTGTAGAATGACGATGGATTCCTCCCAGAGAGAAACGCAGCTGACAGCAAGGATGGAGTCAAGCGGGGCATCAGAATGACACCTGAAAGACCCCGCAAATTGGGATGTGTGAGATGAGGAACAGTGCTTTAGAGTCACTAAATTAGCGTGAGAAAAGGAAGCTTTATGAAATTACCTAGAGCAGGATCTGTCTGCCTTCAGAAGATTAACAGAGCACATTTCACACTACGTGGATCAAGAAACTTAACTAACCGTTCGTTTAAACAGAAAGTGGGGACACAAGCTGCAATGGAATGAGCATCTTCATGTCCGAATTAGACTGGCCCCAATGAGCAAATCCAAGCCTTCTTTTCAAGGTCGTCTTTTGTGACAGCACCTCCTGGCCAATCTGTCCTTCCAGTGGGAAGGACACTTCAGATGGAGGCCAAATGTGCCAACAGATGAAGACAGCGGGTCCTATGAGCTGCCGAGAGTCATCAGAGAACAGTTGAGATGCCCGTGTCTGGTATCAGAGAGCCTGGGTTTGGTTCCTGGCTCTGACTTCTGACTCGAGCTTCCTGCTAAAGCAGACCTTGGAAGGTATTGTTGATGGCTCAAGTCATTGGGTCCCTGCCATGTATATGGGAGACCTGGATGGAGTTCCTGGCTCCTGGCTTCAGCATGGCATTCGGAGAGTGAGCCAATAGATGAGAACTGTCTGTGTCTCTCCGCCTCTGAAATAAATAAATTAAAACACAATAATTGGAAATAACAGTGATTATGCTGCTTCAAAAAGGTAGATTCTAATGAAAGGAAATTAAGACACCTTTACCACCCCTTCTAGCCCTATTCTTACAGAGAAGAGAGGTAAACTGGGCATTGTAACAAGTGAGGCACGGAACCCAGCCATGGCCCCCTAAAGGCACGGCCTGCTCCACCCATGGCACTCACCTGAAGTTCCTACATATTTTCATTGCTTGTGTAACATCTGCTTGACCCCCGACCACCTTGGAAGTGCTCAAAGAAGGGACAAAGGTGGGCTTCTGGGCACCACTGGTGCTTTCTGGGTGGCTCTGTCCAATGTTTGTGGAGATGCAGGTGATATTATCAAGTAAATAAGTAGGTGAGTTAACAAATAGAATTTAGAACACAGAGGCATCCAATTCTCTCTGAAGCTGGATGCTGGGGTTTGGCTGTGGCCTGAGTTTGTCCCCCAGTGGTCCACGTGTTGGAAGCCTGGTCCTCAGTGTGGCGGTGTGCGGATGGGGGCCGGGTGGCAGGGCTTTAGGTCACACTGGGAAGGGGTGGACGCAGTTCTCAGGCTTGTGATACAGGAGCAAGCCCGGCCATCCCCTAATCCAGTGTGCTCTTGCCTCTCGTGCAGGCTCGTGTTGTAATCCTGTCTACTGTGAGGTCCTCACCAGAGCCAGGCCCTTGATCCTGGAGGATCAAGGTCTGTGAGCCTAGTATTCAGCCTTAAGTATAGTAAAACAAACAACCGGACAATCAACACACCAGACTGATCCAATCCAATGCTTCTCCAGCCTAGCTACTCATTAAACCACCAATGCACCTTAACCATGCCAGAGCCTGGGCCCCAGCCCAAACCGGGCACCAGCAGTTCTTAGACACCCCACCACCACCACCAGGCTCCTGCCAAGGAAATTATGGTTTGTGGCCGGGTTGACCTCATCTTCAGCTGCCGTGGGCTCACTGATCTGCCGTCAAGACCTGACACCTGCTAACGACACTTATCCTTGGGGATGTGTATCTCCCAGCCCTACCTCTTTCTCGTATCTACAAAACATAGGAAAAGACATGACCACGAGAGGCAGTGAGGAAACAACTTTATTAGGCAGCTCTTCAACAAGGAGTGCAGGAGAGGGGAAGTCCCACTGCAGGAGACCACCCACGGGCAACTAGGAGGCACCATCCAGAAGGGGAGGCCCAGGGGATTCTGTTGGGGGAGGAGCTTGGGATCACTGGGTGCTGAGATGAAGGCAGTCAGGCTGGGAGTGCATGCGGCCGAGAGCCCGGAGGGGCTGCGCTGGGTGAGGTCTTCCAACCACAAGGCTCTATCTGGTCTATTGCTAGCAGATGTGAGGGAGGTTTTGAGGGATATGCAAAAGCAGGAGGCTCTAGATGGCTAAAATACTGCTTGTTTGTACTATGTTTAAAGTAATCGAATGAGTACACATTCATTTTGGTGTTTTGTTTGCGGGCAGGGTTTTGAGTTAATGGATCTCAAATTGTAGTAAAGGAGTCAACAAGCCAGGCGTCGATACACAATGATCATCTTTTTGGCCCACTTATCTGACATCGCTGCCTTGCAGAGTTGCGCAAGAGTTAGGAGGACATCGGGAGGCAGACACTGCATCAGGGCAGAGCAGTCGGTGGGTGGTGTGGTCAGAAACTGCCCCAGGCAGGTGGCAGGGAGCCTCTGGCTGTGCCCTGTCCCTTTCTTTGAAAGCACCAACAAGTACTGACCGAGCGTCCCTCAGGCTCCAAGACCTAGGAAGCGCTGGCTGTATTTTGAGTTCCCTCTGAGTGTGGAGGTCGCTTACGTCATAAATGTGCTGAGGTGACTCTACCGCTTCCCCAGGCAGCATTAGGAGACAGCGATGGAAGAACCTGCCAAAACTTCAACAGTGCAGGGCGTCTGGCTTAGCAGTTAAGATGCCACTGGGGTGCCCAAACCCCCTCTGGAGCGCCTGGGCTCCAGTCCTGGCTCTGCTGCCGGTTCTAGCATCCTGCTCAGGCAGAGGCAGTGGGCGAAGGCACAAGCACTGGGGTCCCTGCCACCTGTGTGAGGGACCTGGAGTAAGTTTCTGGCTCCTGGCTTTGGCCTGGCCCAGCCCCGGTTATTTGCAATCATCTACGGGAGTGAACCATCAAATGAGAGATCTCTTTGTCTGTCTCTCTGCCTTTCAAATAAATTTTAAAAATTAGTTTTAAATCTTCTACAAATGAAGTCATTCAGAGTCACTTGAAGTCTGCACAAATCCCAGTCTTCCTCCTGCCATTTATCTCCAGGGATACTTTCCTTACTTCCCTGACGTTACCTGATATATAGTATGAAAATATTAGTAATATTAGAAATCTATTATAAATAATTTAATAAATATTAGAAATAATAGTAATCATAACTACCTCTCAAGTTCAGTGGAGCATAAATGAGGTAGTGTGTGCCAAATGCCTACCCTGGTGCCTAAACCAAAGTTCTTTCTTCAACAGAAAGAGAGAGAGAGAGAAAGCAAAAGAAAGAAAGAAAGAAAGAAAGAAAAAAGAAAGAAAGAACAAATTCCTCTGGAGAATAGCTGTTCCTTGTAGTGGAATTCCAACTGGGACATGTACAAGAATTTAGGAAAATAGAAAATAACTATTTGTCCAAACACAGTAACAATTTTTGCATCCACTGATGTTAAAATTAGAGGGTAAGAGTATGCTTAGAGGCAGGATGTTTGCACGATCTCCAAGTATCTCCCACAAGGTACTTATTAATTACAAAGGGAAAAATAGTAACTTTACAGTGAAGAATCTGGCACCTACTTTAACCCAGCGATCAAAGTCACTGTACCATCAACGAGTCTGGTGGGCACCACGTGCCTCCTGCTGTGATGCGTGAGGAGGGCATAGCCCCGCCCCACACAGTTCTCACTCCACAAGTGCCACCTGGGTTCAACTGAGAGGAAACATCAAACTCAAACTGAAGGACATTCTGCAAAATACTTCGCCAGTTGCCTGGCACTGTCAAGGTCATGAAAGTAAAAGTGAGTCTGAGGAACTGTCGCTGGGAAGCCCAGACTAAGGAAACATGACAACAAAGTGCAATATTGGGTGCTGGCTTGAGTCAAGGACCAGGTAAGGACTATGAATGGGTCATTCAGCAGACACTGAATAAACTCTAGAAATTATTCATTTGTAAGTGTTATTTTCTGCACATGGGTGTTTGGTTTAGTGGTTAAGTCACATGTTGGGACACCTACATCCCATATCAGAGTATCTGGGTTCAAGTCCTGGTTCCATTTCTGATTCAAGATTCCTGCTCTTGCACACCCTGAGAGACAGCAGGTGATGGCTGAAATGGTTAGGTCCTTGCCACGTATGTGGGAGACATGGAATGTATTCTTGGCTCCTGGATTTGACCTCAGCCCAGTCAGAGTCATTATGGTCATTTGAGGGGCAAACCAGTAGAAGAGAGCATGCTCCCACATGTATTTGTGCTCTCTCTCGCTCTCAAAAAATTTTTAAAAGAATTTTTAAAAATATTATTTTCTAATTATTTTATGGTTATTTATGATGTTAACATTTGGGGATAATGCGATGAAGGGTAAAGAGAACTCCTCTCTTTTTGCAATTTATTTCTAAGGTTAAAAATTTCCACTTTGACTATGACCTTGTCTAAATAAGATCGGAGTTGGCGAACTCAAAAGGCTTCCATAGCCTTGGCAACTCATGACAAAAGCCTAGGGTGATTACTGATGACATAAACAAGAGTGTCAATTGTTAAATCAACAACAGGAGTCACTGTGCACTTACCCCTCATGGAGGATCTCTGTCCTTAATGTGTTGTACAATGTGAATTAATGCTATAACTAGTACTCAAACAGTACTTTACACTTTGTGTTTCTGTGTAGGTGCAAACTATTGAAATCTTTACTTAATATATGCTAAATTGATCTTCTGTATATGAAGATAATTGAAAATGAATCTTGATGTGAATGGGATGGGAGAGGGAGCGGGAGATGGGAGGGGTGTGAGTGGGAGGGAAGTTATGGGGGGGAAAAAGCCACTGTAATCCAAAAGCTGTACTTTGGAAATTTATATTTATTAAATAAAAGTTAAAATTTTTTTTCAACATTCAAAATTAGAAGTTAAAAAATAGGAGGCCAGCACTGAGGTATAGTGGGTTAAGCCACCACCTGCAACACCACTGTCCCATATGGGTGCCAATAGGAGACCCGGCTGCTCCAGTTCTGATGCTACTCCTTGCCAATGTGTCTGGGGAGGCAGCAGAAGATGGCCCAAATCCTTGGACTCCTGCGACCACATGGGAGACCTGGATGAAGCTCCTGGTTCCTGATTTTGACCTGGCACAGCCCTGTGTTGCACAGCCCTGCTATTTGGGGAGTGAACCAGGGAATGGAAACTTTCTCTCTCTCTCTCTCTCTCTCTCTGTCTCTCCCCCTCTCTCTCTGTAACTCTGCCTTTCTAATAAATACAAATAAATATGGAAAAAAAAGTTTAAAAATAAGGCCAGGCATTGTGGTGTTGTTAAGCAACTGCCTGGGATGTCTGCATCCCATATCAAACTGCTGGTTCAAGTCCTGGCTACTTCACGTTCCATCCAGCTTCTTGTTAATGTACTTGGGAAGGCAGCAGATGACTGCTCAAATGCCTGGGTCCCTACTATCCATGTCTGGGACCTGGATGGAGTTCCTGGCTTCTGACTTTGGCCTGGGCTAGCCCAGGATGTTGCAGGCATTTGGGGAGTGAAATCAGTGGAGATATATACATACATACATATATATATGTATATGTATATGTATATATATATGTGTGTGTATATATATATATATATGTCCTGGTGTGTGTGTGTGTGTGTGTCTGACTTTCAAATAAGTTAATAAATAATTGTTTTAATCTGATTTTATGTTCCTCATTCTGAGATTTTAAAGATAATAGAATCAAGATCTGAAGAGGTTTTCCTCCCTCCTATGTATTTTGAGTGTAGTTAAAGGTGAAAAGGGGCCCCAGGTGTGCGTTGTCATAAGCATTTCAAGACTTCATCTGTGATCCTAGGCAACCCGACATAAGTGTTGGGCTAAAGGGAAAAAACAGAGACCCAGGCAAGGAGAGCATTGGGCAAGGAGGTGGTGAGAAGAAAGCAGGAGTTGCTGGAAGAGATTCTGGACAAGGGAGGGGCAGGGGAAGAGGGGCCGTGATGAGCTGGGGAACGGCTGGGGACAGAAGACTTGAACCTCGGATGTTTCTGTTCTTGGCGTTTGCTGGTGAGACTCGTAGGGATTTCAATTTTATTTCTATTTTTTTTTCTTGACCATTACTCTATGTTGGATTCATCCCCAAGGGGTCCAGTCATAGTCCAGCCCCACTGCAGCACAGGCCAGAGCACACAAGCCTTTACCAGGTAGCCCTCTGGCTTTATGATCCAAAGTAGTTGGAAGGAAAACCCAGGAGGTGTAAGGTGGCAGAGCAAACACGAACTCACGCCGAGGGCCTGCGGTACCCTTCTCTAGAGCTGGGCAGAGATGGTGACCACCACCAGGAGACCAGTGGAGAATCCCTGAAACGTGGGGCTGGAGAGCTTAAAGTCACTCATGGATTGTCTTCACTTGCCACGACCTCTTGTCTCTTCCTAATCATTTTCAGGACTGGAAACCAGAAATGAACCTGGGAAGTAGATGAGTGAGCATTGAATTCACTTCAAATGACTTTTCACCTAAATTTTTCATGGGGAGGAGGAGCTACTGGTGTGAGGAAAAATTGCAAGACTTTTGAAATAGGTGGAAAAGCATGTTTTCTAGGTATGTCTTAGTCTTTCATCCCCTAAAAGATGTTCTCCGATTCTACATGTTGCAGACAACTGTAACTACTGAGGCAAATGATTATTGGCATGCAAATGAACTTGACCCTGTGGAGTACAACTGATCTCTCCCATCCACCCTGGTGGAAGAAGTCAGCTCTGCATCTTTTAAGCAATTGCATTTTTGGTAGCACTGTATATGTACATTTACTTTGAATTTTTTCTTGAATTGAGTGTAATTTATTACTGTTCCCTCCTTAACAAATAAGCTAAATAAAATTTTAATGTGTGTTCATTTTAAATGTATATGAGATCAGTATGTCTCTGCAGAATGAGCAAATTCCATGAAATTTCGTAGGTATATATATATTTCCCTCTGTTCTTTTCTTTACTCTTGACCTGGGAAAGTAAGCCTTATGGAGCATTGTCTGGTAATAACCAATACAGAAGAGCTTTCTAACGTCTCTCTCCAATCTGATGGAACACAGTTATGTTGGAGAATATCTTGTAAAATCCTCTGGATCAGCATTCAAATCACAAATGTAAGAGCCTAACCACCAACACCTGTTCATTTTCTACCTGCTGGAATACAAACCTTGATGTGAGGTTGGAGAATGCATTACAACCCCCTTCCACCTGCCCTTCAAGCCCAACAGTTCTTTCATTAGAGGTTACACTCCCACCTTGTCCTTACCTTTGTAAGGTACAGACTCAGTTTCCTTTTGACTTCTCCCAGTGGTCTCTTTGATCTTTTCCTAAGTAGCTTCGCGTGTAAGTATTGGATGCGCTCCCTCTCCACGCTGGGGTAGAAGGATGTGGACACCAGGATTTTAAGCTGTATTAGGATGGAGGATAACAGTCCAAGAAGCAGTAATGCCGCAAGGATCACACCGAGAGTAGCCCACGTCTTAGACAGAAGGAGCGTTGGTTTAGGGACACATCTGGGCTCAAACACAGTTATATTGAAGGAAGAGCTGTGGACGATGTATCGAGTTCCTTGCTTCTAAAATGAAAGAATAAAATAATCAAAATGCAGGACACTTTTGTGTTCAACTCCTGCCTTTCTCAATATCTCCCCACAACACAGAGCATCCACCTTCAAATATACAGGGAGCTTTGTCTAAAGGAACCAGCACATATTTTGTGTGTTGTGATTATAGCAAAGGAAAAGCAATGAGTCTTAGTTGTAACTATCGTGGTGTTTTCCAAAGTGGGCTTGTAATGTATGAATTTCCTTGGAAGAAGGCGGTGAATAGGGTTGTCTTTTCTTCGGAGAGCCACAATGCCCACAGACTAAAGTCTCTGAGAGAAAGCACACAAAGATGTTTAACTTTAGCTGAGCAAATTTGACCAAACAAGCTATTTTCATGGAATCCGTTTCTCTACGCTTAGGGCAGGTGGTACTGCTGAAAGATGGAGGAATTCATCTCTGCTGGGAAGGAGGAGACTGTCCTGGAACACAGCCCTGAAGACCCAGGCACGTGCTCCCATTCAGGACAGACAGCCCTGAGCGCAGCACCAGGCTGCAGGACGTCAGCCTCTGCATCAACCTCCTGGAGTTGGGGAGGGGTCATCCCTGTGCACCATTTGATGTTCCTCTCCAGGGTGGTATGCTGGCCTCTGGGCTGCAGGAGACTCTCAAGTCCTGTTTGCACAGAGAGCTTTTCTCACTCCTTGTGGATGCACGTGAGAGGTACGCTAGGTACACAAGAGAAGAAACGGGCTGCCCTCAGCAACTGACACAGAGGGCAGAAGGTGACATTGAGCCACCCAGCCAAGCCACCCGCAAGAGACGTGCATGCTGATTCAGCGCTTTCTCTTTCCTGACCTAGGAAAGTCATTTAATCTCCTCTCTGTGGATTTGTTTTCTAATTTGGTAAAACAGGAATTAATGGACCAGATCCTGCCCATGAATAAACTACTCCCAGTGTAAATTAAGCACCTTGGGGATGGAGCATTAACCTTACAGACTGGAGTGCCTGGTAAGTTATTGTCTACCCTAGCTGTATAGAGTCTTGAGACCCAGAAGACGTAAAATGACTGCTCACAGGCAATCCAACCACACCCAGGGAACAGGGGGACCTTGGGTCTGCCTTTGTACTTGGGAAGAATCATCTGGAAACACTGAGCCTGGGCTCTCAACACGAACGTCAGAGGAGATCTGCAATTTCCCCGGTACCATGCTTGAGCAACCACAAACGTTTGGGTTGCCTCTCCTTGTCTCTTATTAAACAGACAGCCAGCCTGCAATTTAAATAGAGAGATCCCAGTCCCCAGAGCAAAGGCATGCAGTCTTTTTAATACTATTGAAGAAACAAAACACATCGATTGAGTCAGTGATGAGAAATCCTGCAATAAGAAAGCAGCGGGTGTTCGGACTGGGAAGAAGTTATTTAGTCTGAGAGTTTAACTGGGGACTTTGCAATTGGGAGTCAAAGCTTCCTAAAGATTGAGTCAACAGCTTTGTACGAGGTTGGTTGAGGGCAATGTGGAAGACGGATTAGCTCTTTCAAAATGCCTATGTGGTCCCCTGGTGATTTAGAATGTTTACTTCCCTTAAGTCAACAATTTGGTGGGATGGTACCAAGTAAAGGATGGAGGGCAGACTCTGTTCTCCGATGGCCCTGCCAAGTTAATGCAGCCAAAGGCCATGCACATAGTAAGTGTTCAATAAGTAGAAACTATGGCTATTTTTACTTACAGTGCCCACCCAGGCAGCCAGCTTAACTTGGACCATTTGCTCTCTTCTTTATTTCAAACATTTATTTAAAATCATTTGAAAGTGAGAGAGAAATATTGGCAAAACTTTGAACTGGTGTTTATCTTCTGGCTTGACTTCTTCACAAATCTGCAGCAACAGAGAAGACCAGGAGCCTCCAAGGGCATCCTGGGATAAGGGCAGGGCATTGCCAGTCATGCAGAAGCGGGCTGCTGGCGGCGCAGTCTCCCAGCACAGCAGGAGCATTAGAGCGGCGCTCCCAGCAGTCTCGCATGCGCATCTGTTCCAGTGCCCACCGCCCTGCCCTGCTGCTGCTTTGTGTGTATGTGGAGCCTCCCCTCTGGGATGTGAGCCCCTCTGTGAGGGCCGTCACAGTCGACCAGCAAAGCCCAGTGATGAATGGGTTAGGCCATTGTCACGGAAAAGCTTCTGTGCTTTTCGGGGGGCTGGGGGAGGCAGAACCTACTCTTCTCCTCCATGTCCAAAGCAGTGAGAATTGACATATCTGGCACTGCCGTTGACTGAGAGAACTAGATGAGCACAGAGCAGAGTGGGAAGGAGGGCGTGCGAGAATTGAGAGGGGAAGACAAGAAAGCAGAAGGTGGGAGGAGAATGGGGCCAGGGCAGAGAGACCTTGTTACTGGCCACCCCCAAAGATCAAGCAAGTTTGAAATTCTTCTTAGTCTTTCATTTGAAACTACTTCCATTATCTGCCCTGCTCCAAACATCCACATCGACAGGGGGCCTTGTAATTAACTGAATTCTTTAGGGAAGCAGAGAGCTCAGAGTAATCAACTCTGAAAAGCAGCCCAGGATTAGGAGGGCAGGAGCCAGGGGACCGCATCTGCTGAGCCTAAAGGAAAGAGAAGGAAAAGTGTGGATGCAGCAGGAGGGATGGAAGCAGAGAGAGGAGAGAGAGAGAGAGAGAGAGAGAGAGAGAGAGAGATGGAGACTGGCTGTCTAAAGAGGGGGTGCAGGCAGTGTGACTATCATTGTCCCTGAAAACTTTCCCCAGCTAGTTACAACCTATGGGGACTTGATAATGAGGAAAGCAAGTCAGACACCAGCCTGGGCTAGTGTGCTTAATCCCAGAAGGCATCACACACATATGCACGCACACACACACACATCTGCATGCACACACCTGCATGTTTCACTCAGTTCAGCTTCATCATTTCTCATTTTAAGAAAAAATATCGCAAGGAACTGGCACTGTGGTGTAGTGGGTAGAGCTGCTGTCTGCAGTGCCAGCATCCCATGTGGGAACTGGTTCTAGTCCCGGCTGCTCCTCTTCCCATCCAGCTCCCTGCTGATAACCTAGGAAAGCAGAAGATGATGGCCCAAGTCCTTGGGCCCCTGCACCCACGTGGGTGACCTGGAGTAAGCTCCTGGCTCCTGGCTTTGGAACGGCGCAGCTCTGGCCGTTGCGGCCAATTTGGGAGTGAACCAGCAGATGGAAGACCTCTCTCTCTCTCTCTCTCTGCCTCTCCTTGTCTCTCTGTGTAGCTCTGACTTTCAAATAAATAAAACAAATCTTAAAAAAAAAAAAAGAAAAAAGAAGGCAAGTGTCTGATGGCATCCACACCCTCTAAAATCCACATTATCAGTCTTCTGGAGGGAAAATGGAAAAGGAAAAAGATGGGATGTACAAATCCACAGTGCTCTCTGTTGGCATGCATCTGCCAAGAGGCCGGAGATGAAGAGGAGAGGAGAGAAAGCCAGGCTCCTGGAGCCACAGGTGGCATAGGCTCAAATACACTCCTTTGGCTGATCACCAGTTTTCACAGATCCCATGGCAATTAGAGGCTGCCCTTCTGGCTCTGTTTTTTTGGTGATCAGTTCAGAATACTGGTTCTCAATTTTGAATGCCCGTTAGAATATTTTAAAAGCTCTCACCACGATCCAATTAAATTGGAATCCCTGGGGCTTCTGGGGAGCACGTATTGGGCTTGTTTGCTTGTGTTTCTTCAGCAGAGAAGCTCTTGTGTGGCCATGGTAAGGTGCAGTGGCTCAGGAAGTCCTTGCTTCCTAGCACCCAAGTCAGAGTTTCCCAGAGAGTGGGCTCTGGACATCTGCTGTGCAATCACATAGAGCACTGACTACCAACGCTCTCATTTACAACAAAACCTTGGTTGCACTGACGCATCTGGAGACCGCCCGCCTCTGGAATGACTCAGGATACACAGAAAAGTAGTGTTCACCCCAGGAAGCTGCTCCGAGTCTACTGACCTGATCCTGAGAGTGACGGGAAGTCAAGCCCTAACTCCTGGTCTCTTAGGTTCATGCCAGATGTTCCTGGTGGAGAATCAAGTTCATGGCCAACATCAGAGACATCAATCCCCACTTATCAGTGTTTGCTAACAGTAAGAGGCTAAAAACTGAACCCTCCCCCCCCCCCCAATAAAAGGTCCTAGTCTCTGGAATCTGAAAAATGTTACTTCATTTGCAAAAAGGATCTCTATGAGTGCAAAGAAATCAAAGACCTTGGGGCTGAGACATTGTCCCAGTGAGCCCTAGCACAATCACACATATCCTTGAGAGCAAAGTCAAGAGAGGTTTCCCTACACAACAAAGAGACCGAGAAGGCAGCAGTGGGGCCTACCTCTCTGTGCAGCCTCAGGTGAACCTGGAGCCCCGGCAAGCTTTGGAACTGTTTGCTCACTGAGGAGAGCAGTCGATACAGCAGATAATCGGTGGCTGCAAACAGCACCCAGATGGAAAGATGGGTGAGAACAGGGAGGAGAAACAGCCCCAGGTTTTTCCTTTCTTTATGAGTCAGCCAGAAAGACGGGACGACAACATACTTCTTCCTCTCTTTCTTACTCAGCGGGAGGACACAGGGCCTCTGTTCATGTCTCTCCTTCTCATCAAACCGAATGAATTGCCTGGTGATATAGATGTTCTCAAATTTACAACCACAGGGGCCCAAAAATCGTCTCATAAAGAGGCCAGTACTGAGCAGGAGCAGCAAGAGCCCTGCAAAGCAAAGAAGCTTCTGACCCAGGGAGGACAACGTCTCTGTCATGGTCATCACCTGGCACCAGACGCTCAGCACTTGCCCTTTGGTGTCATTTAGCTGGGCCTCCAGGGCATGCTTGGTGCCATAAAGAGAGACTGCCAGTGTCTGGTTCCAAGAAACAAGGTCACCAAATAGAGTTAGTGAAGCCGCTTGGCTATAAATCCACTGAATGGCTTCGATATATTTTTCCAGAAGTGGGAAATGTATGGAAAAGCTCTTTGCCCTCAAGTTGCAAGACATACTATCTAGGAGACCTTTAAAGTTGTGAAAAATATTTTGCACGTGTCCAAAGATCACTATCCCCGTGCCAGCCGCAATCAGAGCATTTCTGCCTTCCCGCAGACCACAAGAGAGAAAGGCAAGAAGCACGAAGCACCGTGCATGCTTGGAGCTGCACAGCAGAATGCTTGTGAGAATCCAGCATGGGGCGAATACTGTGACCGACGAGAGAAGCCAGTAGAAGGCCACGGAGAGGAGGCCCACAGAAATGAGAGCCACGAAAGAGCAAACTCCCAAATGCTGGAGAAAGTCCATCCATCCAGGGCTTCTTGGAGACACATAAGTCCTCCAAAGACTTAGAAAGATCTCAGTGCCTGAAGTCCAGACACCCATGTTTCCTGTGACCCTGGGAACGAAAAGGAAACCAAGGTCAGAAGTCGCCTTTGAATGTCCTCTGATGTTTGTAAAGGGCACGGTGGGAGACCAATTGGTAAAAGTATCGTTCTTTAAGCCTCTCTGGGTCCAACCCCTTGCAATGTGACGTCACAGCTCCTCCCACCAAGGGCTGGATCTGGTTGTCTATGTCTTCAATCTGGGCTGGTCCTGTGGCCTTTTGGGCCAATTGGACATGGCACAAGCAGCCATGTCTCCTCCTGAGTACATCACTCACTCTCATGTGCTCCCTTGGGACCCAAGCATTGCCAGGTAACATGTGTGGCTGCATTAATCTCCTACTGCCGCCATAAAAAATGATCACTTAGTGTTTTAAGGAAATGCGCATCTGTTCTCTTACAGCTCTATGGGAGTGGAAACCTGACGTGAGTCCAGCGCTGAGATCCTCTGGAGGAAGCTTTTTCTACCCTCTGCCTACATTCTCTGGCTGTGGACCCTTCTTCCTCCATCTCAAAGTCGGTGACCTCTGACCTCTGTTTCCATCCTTCAGTCTCTCTGTGATGCTGAACTTCCTCTTACAAGGACATTTGTTATGGCATTGGGCCCACCAAGATACTCAAGGAAAATCCTCCATCCGGAGACCCTTAATCCACTCAGCAGGTAACAATCCACTGTGTACGGTAACACACTCTCGGGCTCTGGGAGCTGGGACACAAACATCTTTGGAGAACCAATATTCAGTCTATTGTGCCAGGCTGGACACTTGAAAGATGAGCAGCACTTCAGTTCCATCGACTCAGATGATAACCAGCCGAATGCTGGACGTGGAAAGAGGCCGTCCTAAGACCGCCAGTCCCTAGCCAGTTGATCACAGTCATATGAATAATAATAAATACCAATTTATTTTAAGCCATTAAATTCTGCACTGGTCTGTTAAGCTGCAATTATTAATTGATATAGGCAATGATACTGTATCATGGGATGAACCTTAAGCTAATGGATGGACTGAAATTTCAATAAACTGTGTTATGTAAGCTTTCTCTTCAATAGTCATCTGTTTCCTTGTGCTCTAATTCTACGGACCAGAAAGCATGCCAAGGGCATCCAAACTTAAACATGGGGTTGGGTGCAGTCTGTTTTATCTCCGTTCAGTAACCATGGCTACCTCCCTCCCCTGCCCCTGTCCTCTGAGTCCAGTCCCCTCCTGAGATCTGAGACTCTTACAAGCAAAATAAGAAGCATTTTGTCACGGAGTTATTCATATTTTCTTTTTCCCAAATCTGGAATATTAAAATGCAGGTGCCATGGGGCTGCTGCCCCCCTGCCAGTGTGCAGATTTGGGCCTGTGATGCACTCAGAGAGACTGGGGTTCCTTTGGAATGAAACTAAATTAATGAGATTGTTCTCTCTCGAATGACATGAAACTTTCTAGCAAACATTGAATCATATGTATGGGATTTTAATGAGGACATCAATCAATTTTTAAACACTCTCAAAGAAATCCCTTCTCACGTCCGATCTGACCGGGCGGGATTTAAGGAGCAGCTTAACGCTGTGAGAACCAGCTCACCATGTGAGAGGGCAGGAACGGAGCAGCCAGAGGTGAAGAAATGAGTCTCTGTCTGCGTCAAGGCTGAATGAGGCTAATGAGGGGCAGAAATAAGGCAGGCGAAATAGGCAGGTTAGGCGTGAATGTGTGTATATTTCTCCTGCAAGAATACAGGAGGCTGGCAGGTGCTGTCATGGGATCTGAATGGAAGCACTCTGAACAGCAAAGAGATCTAGGGAGAATGAGGGGGTGGAGTAGGGTGCTGGCCTTGCTGAGATCCAGGACCATGCCTGCAAGAACTCTGAACTCCATCAGGAGGAAAGGGAATTGGAATGGGGACAGCAAACGCCATAGCTCTTTTTTCCTGCAAGATGCTTCCTTTTGAACTGAAGGTTGGTGGTGCTCACAGGGAAGAGGGGGACAGCTTTGCTGAGGTGCCCTGTGCTCCTGGATCCCCAGAGTTGCCCACCCATCACACACTTGCTCCACAGCACGGGGAGGAGGACTTGGCGGCCAGGAGTGGCTGCTGCCTCTCCTCCCAGACAAGTCCCCTCTCACTTTCTGTATCTTGACTTCAGAATTGACCCCAAACCAATGTCTGGCTTACTGATACCCTCGTAGTTATTAATTTCTCATTACATTGTAGATGCTTTTTATAAAGCATGTCTCTGCAGCCTGCACCCCAGCCCTTGGAGAGGGGCTGTTGTTTGCATTTTACACAATGGAAACGGAGCAGCTCCTGAAACATATCGGCAACGGCCCAGACAGTGGTGACACAGCGAATTGCAAGCCAGCGTCCCTGACTCCTGGGTATGCTCTCTGTCCTGCACCATGTCCTCATTCCAAGACTCCGGCTGTGGGCTGGGGCACTCAGCTTCCTGTGTTTGTCTCTGCAGGAAACACATGACGCTTTTTGCCAGTGACTGATCCAGTATCAGAAGCCCCCTTCCAGTGTTGGCTCACTTCTTTCCCCTGCATGGCAGAGCTGTCCCTGTCAGCATCACACATCTCAAATCAGCTGATTCCTCTCTGAAGCAAGTCAGAAATCCCAGCTGCTTCACTTTTTCCCTAATTTCCCTTATGAAGCACCATTTTGCTTACCTCTCCAAATATTAATAATGTATATTCTGGATTCATTTTTCCCTGCTCTTGCCTTCATTCTTGTACAATGTGTTCCTAGTACAGACATTTCTTTGAAAGTAGGGAACAGACTTATGGACACATTAAAGTTTTAGCATTCTGCAATAAAGTCTAATAACAATTAAATAAGATAGATGGTTGCAATTTTGTCCTGTAAGAGGCACATGTTTTCTTAACAAGCAGAAGCTCTAATCCTATCCTCCTTGCTTTCATGCTGCAAACAACGTCACCAAAAGATACCCAAACTTTCTGCAGTGAGAGGAAAGAAAACACCCCCCCCCCCATGTTATAGCTCAAGCCACAGGGCAGCGCTTTGGGGCCCCGGAGGCCAGTGTTCTGGGAGGCCTTTCCATCCCTGTCGCCAGTAACCTGGATTTCGTCCCCATCCTCTGCCCCTCACTTGAACATTGTTACTCAATCATTCCCCACTTGAATCATTCAAGACCTTCCTGCTCCTTCCCAGTGAAGTTTAACGAGGAGAACCTTAGCGAGCACCCTGAGACCCCTGGAAATAAGATACCCAGTAAATGCAACTCATTTCTCTTGTTTTGGTTTCTTCTTGGCCCCATAAAATGGAGAACTTGCATTCCTTGATCTTCAGACAAAGACGGAATGCCTGAGTTGACGGGAGGCCTAGGGGTAGGTGCTAGATCATGCAACTGCTCCTTAGCCCCTCTCCAACACGGTCTGCAAAGAGAGCTTCTAAGTCTGGTTGAGACCTAGTCCCTCCATGCCAGTCACCCATGCATCCTGAAATGCAGATTCAACGGCGTCGTGTGAACTGCCCGTGGATTGTCAACCACATCCACAAACTTCTACATCTGACAGCAGATCTCTCTTCCCCAGGTGAACGCTGATGCCCCCCTGTTTTACTTTGAGACCCCCACAGCCAGAGATAGGCTCCTCATTCAATCAGGGCCTCCTGGACTCAGGTGCTGTGGTCTGAGGGCCAGTCTGAAAAACTCTCCCTCCCTGCTGAGCTGTGCCTCCCTGGGACAGGGGAAGGGAGGGCATTCAGTGTTGGTCCCACTTTCTCTGTTGAGCTGGAGGGTCAGGGTTGGGGGCGCTTCCTGCACCAGCTCAGCAGGGACACAGGGGCATTACTCAGCCTTCAGGGCTCAGAGAAGCACCACACAGGAACACGGAAATGAAGAGACCCAGACACTCCTTGGGGGCATGGAGCTTGAAGCAATGGGCAGGGGCTTTCTGGAGGCTGGAGATCCCATGCCTACCAAAGTGGCAGGGACAGCAGCCCGCAGCCCTGCAAGCTTTTAAGACCCTATATAGACCCAGTTCTGGCAGATTTTCTGTGTTTTTTTTTTTTTTTTTTTTCTTTTCAGAGAAGTTAGAAAACTATGGATTTCTTAGGTGACATCTGGTTTTAAAAAATGTTGACTCAAATCATTCTTAAGCTTCCTGACAGCTGATTTTGCTCCTGTCAGTTTGCAGCCCTTGACCCCCTGGGTGATGCTCACTTTGCTTTCTTTCCATCTCTCCACTTCGCCTTCTCCTCACCTTGGACTTCTGGAACCACTCCCCTGAGGTTCCTCCTCCCCACCCCCACCTCCCATTTTATCACCATACTGCAAGTCAACTTCCAAAAAATGTACTGTATTGGAGTGAAAGTGACATTTTGAGATTCAATGACTGTTGACAGCCCTGCTTACAGTTCCTACTGTTGAGGAACAGGGGTTTTCTTCTTACTATTTGTTGAACTCTTACTTAGTGTAGGGTTCATCTTATGAGTATAAAGTAAACCGAAAGTAGATCATTGTAAAAATTGAGAGGGAATAAGAGAGGGAGGAGGAGGAGGGGTAGGAGCGTGGGTGGGAGGGAGGGAGGGGAGGAAAGTCTCACTATGTTCCTGAATCTGTACCCATGAAATACAAGAAACTTGTTCACCTTAAAAGATTTTAGAAAAAGAATGAAAATAAAGCAAAAAAAAAGTAAGCTTCCAGTCTCCCACATGGAGGTTTTTCTCTGTGCCTTGAGAATATTTATGCTGGCCTAAAGACCTCAAAGTCTTTTTTTAATTCCTCTCTCTTGTGCTTCCTGGATGAAGTCACTGCCTCCCTCTCTCCTTCATTTCTTCCATAGCTACTAAGAGGCTGCCTGATGCATTTAAGCTGAAATTTCTCTCGATTTTGCCTCCATTATCAATGTTTACTGCTGAACTCAACATCCTTGTCTCCCCAGGATAAAGTCTCTTTTTCTTAATTTTACCAATAGTGACAACCCAAGAGTAATGACCAGGTTCTGGCTTTTATCCCAACCTACAGTTTGCCCCCCATCCCAGGCAAGGAGGCTGTGGCTGGATCTCTAGTGCAGTGTCGCTGTAGGGTCACATCACAGAGGTAAAGCACTCTGCCTGGCTTAGTGGGAGGGAGTAAGGTAAGGAACAGGCTTGGTGCTGAGGGGCCACGCGGAGCCAGTCAGTCTGTGTATCCAACCTGGGCCCACACTCACCTGCCTGTATGCAGGCTGAGCTGTTGCCATGGGAAACAAGCAGCCAGACTTGTGCAGTGCACATCCACCACACATGCCAGCTAGCAAACACTGCTGCCAAGCGCACACCCAGTTGCTGTTTTCCTTGGGGAGAATTGAATGTCAGTGGCAGCAGCAAGGGCCCGGGCATGGAGGGCACAGGGCTCCGAGCCCTATCCCAGCCCTACCGGCCCACTTTAGGGGGAGTGGAGGGGACAGAGCACTGTCCTTCGATCGCAGAGTACTCTCAAGGCATAGACAAATGCTTGCCTGCTTCAGATGCAAGCCTCAGTCAGCAGCTACAGCAAACGGAGCCATGAAATACTAATGAGAACCTCCAAATGAGTGAACCCTGGGAGCTTTCTAAGTTGGGGATATTGAAGATGCATGTTCTCAACGAGGCTCCAGAGCAGCAAAAAGACACCCACAGCCTTCTGCTGGTGCAAGTGCAGGGGACTGAACCTCGTCAGTGGGGACTGAGGGGAGGGCAGAGTCGGGGAAAGGACTGGGGCTGATACCTGGCCCTGGAGACTGTCCCCGTGCTCCCCTCTCTGCCCACTTGCTGAGCCCGGGCCTCCTTGGACATCCTGCCGTTTGCATTAAATGAGGCTGACTCCTGCTGTCCACACTCCCATGCAGGAGCCCACGGCCCGTGCCCAGCCAGCCCAGATGCAGTCTGCAGACACCTCAAGGGGAGAGAGGCCCAAAGGGATGACTCCTCTGTGCCGGCTGGGCCCTTCCACCCAGCTTGCCTGAGCCCCTGTGAGCACCCAGTCAGAGCCCGTCAGCCTGCCCAGCTGCCCTCATGACTCTGTGTGAAACTCGTGTTCACAGACATCTGCTCAAAGGGCCACATGGAAGAGGAGAAGGCACGGGACACGGAGATGGGAGTCCTGTGGTCTAGCCGGCCTCCACCCCAAAGAGATCGTGGGATCTGGGAGGGGGCCCTTCCTGTCTCGGGACCTCAGCTCCAAGGGCTGGCCAGCCTGCTCGTGTCTGAAATGCAAGGTGAGTGACAGCAGCAAGCCGGCTCTTGGCATGGGTGCCACGGTCAGTTCTGAGACAGAAGATCAAAGCCCAGCACCTGTTCATGGGACAAAAGAACAGAGGGCTCTTTCCCTTTTCGGTTTTTCTTTTCTTTTTTTTTAAGCCCTTGCAAACTTATAATTTGGTTCAGAACACACTGTTCTCACAGACTGCCAAAATAGCTTGAGCAGGATCCGAGGCCTCCGCGCAAGGTGGAATGAAAAGCTCACTGCTTTGTCTCAGTCGGCCTTGCCTGGGGACAAGGCCTCGCTCTGCGGAAGCAACCTTCACACCAGAGAGGAAAGATGGATGGAAGCCACCGGGTAAACAGAAGCGCACTTGCGGACCAGTGCTGTGCATCACCGCAGTGCTTGGGCAGCACAGCCTCGCCCGGCTGCTTGCCCTGAGCAGGACAGAGCCAGCCGGCTTCTGGCCACCCGCAGGAGGACTGGCCGCCGGGGGTCAAGGCTTCGACAGCTGGACTGGGGTGCACACTCACAGACGCGATCCTGATGGGGGCTGTGCCTCTGACCCCCTTCCCCAAAAGGTGCAGATGCAGCTGTGAAGGCTGAAATTTCCATTCGGAGACTAAGGCGGCAGGGGGGGAGCCAGGCTTGTGGCCCCCTCCAGTCTCCACTGTTGATGCCCATTGACTAAAGGTTTTTTTTGTCTGTTGTTTTTGTTTTTCCCAAATAAGCAGTCCCAGAAACAAGACTATTCTGAAAGGTTACTTACAGGTTTCTCTCCAGTTCTTCTCTGAGTGCAAAGCTGCCCATCCCGAGCACTGAATCTCGATATAAAGCAAGAAAAAAAGGGAACTGGAAGTGCCCTGAGGGTCACGGCCCCATGAATCAATCTCTTCATTTCCCCCACAGGATGACTCAGGCCTTTAATATCTTCGAAAGGTAAAACCGAGCCAAAGGGCCATTCATTCTAGCATTTTCCTCGTGGGAGAGGTTCCACAAATCAGTCCTAGGAACTAATGAAACTGTATTTTGAAACACAAGGGGCTCAGTTAGGAAAACTGGGCTGGTCTCCCTCCCACTTCTCCTGTCACCCTCTCTCCCATGCCGGTCTCTGCCCCGGCAGCAAAAGCCTTCCCCCTGCCCCCACCAGGCTGAGAGGCAGCTGGAGGGAGAAGCCACCTGCCCTGGCACTGAGGCCCAGGGCAGGGAAGCGCCTTTCACGTGTGCCTGGGACTTTCCCTCTGAGAAATTTAGTCTGCAAGATCAAGGACCAGCGCTGTGACTTCGGAGAGCTAAAAATCTCTCTATACAGTTATTCTGCACCTGTTAGTAGAGATCTCGAGTATCAGAGCAAGCAAAATGTTCTCATCTGTTTCGCATACCTAAGCCGATATCTGCAACTCTACAAACAGGCTCACACTTGTCGAAACATTTTTCCCTTCTCCCTTGCAATTTTCAAAATATCATTCATTTTCTTTCAGTTCAATGCAAATTGATTACATCCAACCCAACTCAAGGGACACTTATTGAGACTACTGAATGCTTAGGCCCTGGTGGGTGTAAAACTTCATGGTAAATTTAGCTCCTTGTCTTGAGAACTCACAATGTATTTGAGGAGGTACAATCTATATTCGTGTAGGATGGACATACCTGGGCAAGGAAAGAATATTTTTTAAAAGATATATTTATTTGCAGCCAGACTTACAGAGAGAGAGGGAGAGACAGAGAAAGAGAGATCTTCCATCTCCCGAAGTGCCCGCCATGGCCAGGGCTGGGCCAGGCTGAAGCCAGGAGCTTCTTCTAGGTCTTCCTTTTTTGCTAATGATAATTTTTTTTACAAATATTTTCATTTCCAATGGACTTACTATACAGGAAAACATAGAATAAATAATTTTCTAGGTTTGACACACATCAAATATCATGGTGAAGACGACAAATGTCTGACACTGGGGAGATAGAGGTGCGGGGCAGCAGACAACAGGGCAGCTGAGATGCTGTGAGCAAATCAACGTCCCAGAACGGCAGTGGGCTGCGGCGGGGGAGCGAGTGCAGGGCAGGCAGCTGCCTCCCAGGTGGGACCGAGTATTCATCAGGACTCCGCAGAGAAACAGAACCGTGTGTGTGTGTGTGTGCCTGTGTGTGTGTGTGTGTGTGTGGAGAGAGAGACAGAGATAGAGACAGAAACACAGAGATAGAGAGAGACAGAGAGACACACAGAGACAGAGACAGAGATAGATACAGAGACAGAGATGATAGGGATAGAGAGAGAGATTTCAGGATTTTATTCTCTCGATTGCGGAGGCTGAGCATTGCATAGTCCAGGCCAGTAGGCAGGAGGAAAGAGCTGAGAGGCCACCACAGCCTCCACAGCCCTTCTTGTACGAGATCGACTTGGTCCAAAGGTGAAGAGACTTTCACTGGAGCAAGAGGGGCCAGGCAGCAGCATGCACACTTCATGGGGGTCATCCCAAACCAACGTGGGTGGCCCCCAGAGAGGGAAGGCCATAGAGAAGGGGCGGCAGGTGGGATCTTGTGGACAGGAAGAGGGAGCCCAGGAAACAGCCCTCGGCTTTGATAGTGGAAGTCACCAGTGTTTTTGGAGCAGCCATTTCAGTGGTGGGGGCAGACGTAAGGGGGACAAGAGCCACTCCGTGGGGGGCAGGGGAGCAAACCCGAGGCCAGGAGGGAAGAAGCAGCCCCGAGGGTTGCCATGCAGCAGTGCTGGAGATGGGAAAGAGAGACGGGCCAGCCGTGGCAGAGATGCAATGGTTTCAGTTTCTGGGAGACTGGAGAAAATTTAGCCTCACGAAAAAGAATGAAGTTAAGAGGAGTAGAGATTTTTGCACTCTTTGAGGCAGGAGGGAGGAGCCCCTAAGGATGGTTCCTGGCATCTTGGGGAGACAGAACTTCTGCCCTGAGAAAGGGGAAGGACTCAGAGGTTGCTGGAAGCCGTTGCCAGAAGAGAGCGCTGGGAAGAAGAAACCCAGGACTCCCCAGGCCAGAAGTGGAGCCAGTGACGTGGTCTTTGTGGTCGCCTGCATTCCCAGGCCTTGCAGTCAAAGAAAAGATCCCTGGAAGTGGGCAAGCTCAAGGCAGAGGGGCTGGGACGTGGGCAGATGAGGTTCAACTGCTACTGCGGTATTTCCTTCCTATGCTCTGAGTAAGCCAGGAGGATGGGGACGCTGGGCTCAGCCAGGACTAACAGGACCAGCTCAACCGTGATCGATGGCTTTGAGCGTCTGCAGTCAGTGCGCTGGACTCTCAGAGCATCTAGCTGCGCTTCACAGATAAACCGCCTCAGCACAGCGATGTTCAGAGGGGCCCGATAAGCAGGAACCACCCTGATTCCAACAGGCCCCCAGCCAGCTGGCTTCAGGGCTGAACTTCCCCCGGGGCGACCCTGGGACTCTGCCTCAACTGGCGGTCACCATGGAAACTAATGTATGATCCCAGAGTCAGCAGCCTCACCTGAACTGCACTGGCCACCAAGGGATTTCTGCCTCCCAGGGTGACTTGAGGTGTGAGGAGTCATAGAAGTGTGGACAATATGAGGCTCACTGTAGCCCCATGGGCTCCTCAGGAGAACTGCGAGATAAAGAGGGTGTTTTGTGACATGGCACAGACATGGGTTATCCTCGTGCCTAATTTAACCCCTTAAAATTGCTACCCTCTTTCCTGGACAAGTTTCATATGCTGAATGAAGAATGTATGAGTTTCTTCCTGTGAGTCCAGTTGTGCCACCTCTGCCCTAATGCTCTGTCCTTTTGGTTTCAAAATGACAGCCCCAGGTCTCTGCCTCTGAGCTCTTCACGATGATATGTCTTGACCACTTCTGCTAGTTTAATCATGGGGCCTGCTGGTTTTGCTTTCACTTCTGTACTGAAGTTGCTACCTCGTCTTGGCCTTGTTGTCCTCTTCAGAACATTTTCTAGCTCATTCCACTTTTTCTCTTGTTCAAGTCCACTCTTCGAACATGGCTGAGATCAAAGGCATGGTTGCAGGAGCTCAAATTGTGTAAGGAAGTCTAGGCAGAGACACAATGAAGTGAAACAGGGAGAGGAAATTGCACGAGGAGCCCTGGACCATCTCAGGAACGGAACGGGAGAAGGTGAGAGCCAGAGGAGACCTTGGCAGGATGAGCGCAAATTCACCAGCCAGGGAGGGCATGTGAGCAGAGCCAGCGGGTGCTGGTACCCCGAGAGTGCCAGTGTGGCCCGAGTGGGTGCTCACCAGCAGGCCCCACCCCCCTTTCTGCCCCCTCCATCCCCGTGGTCACAGCAAGGATATGTGACTCAGCCATGGCTAATAGAACCTGAAGGGAAGTCTCTGAGGAGCGTGTGGGAGATCCTCCTCTGCTCTTAAAAAGACATGCATAGGAGGAAATATGTTCTGCACAAGGCATAGGTTTACCTGTGTGTGGTGTCTGCAGCAGCTGCAGCCATTTTGGTAACATGAGGGGGACACAGAGCTAAAAGATGGAAAGCATTGCTGGTATCTTTTTTTAAAAAAAAATTATTTATTTATTTATTTGAAAGACAAAGTTACAGAGAGGCAGAGGCAGAGAGAGACACGTCTTCCATCCTCTGGTTCACTCCCCAAATCGCCACAACAGCCAGAGCTGGGCTAATCCAAAGCCAGGAGCCAGGAGCTTCTTCTGGGTCTCCCACATGGGTGCAGGGGCCCAAGGACTTGGGCTGTCTTCTACTGATTCCCCAGACCACAGCAGAGAGCTGGATCAGAAGTGGAACAGCTGAGATTTGAACTGTCGCCCATATGGGATGCTGGCCTCGCAGGCGACGACTTTACCCACTACGCCACAGCACTGGCCCCTGCTGGCATCTTTAAGCCACTGAATCCCTCTTGAGCCTCTCGGCCCCCAGACTCCTGCTGCAAGAGACAATAAATACCCCAATTGTACAAGCCACTTTTTAAATAGACTTTTTTAGATTAGTTTTGGGTTTCGCAATAAAACTGAATGAACAACCCAGAGGTTTCCCTGGCAGCCCCTGCCCTCACACATACATGGCCTCCCCCACTATCCTTAACCTCTACCAGAGTGGTGCCTCTGGGACAACTGATGAGCCACATTGGCAAATTATTATAAACCAAGCTTATGGTAGGGCTCACTCTTAGTGTTGTACATGTTGGGTTTGGACAAATGTGTGAATGTATTCTGCATCATTGTAGTCTCCTACAGAGATTGTAGTCTCCTGCATCATTGTAGTCTCCTACTATCCTAAAATCCTTTGTGCATCATTGGTTCATTGCCCTTCCTCCAACCCCTGGCAACCACTAATATTTTTCTTGTCTTGGCAGCTTTTTTTCCCCCATAATGCCACACAATTGGGATGCTATAGTCTGCAGCTTTTTCAGTCCTATGCATTTAAGTTCCTTCATGTCTTCTTGTAGCCAAGCCTTTTTAAGATACCATGTTGTCAAGATATAATTGACATACAACAATATTTTAGAAGTGTTAGTGTGTGTACACCGTGCAACCATCCTCATTATGAAGGCAGTGGACACATTCAACACCCTTGAAGCTCCCGATGCAGATCTGTGATCCTCTCCTGCCCTCCCCTGCTAGCCCCTCCCCAGCCACCACTGCTCTGCTTTCTGTCACTGTAGATTAGTTTGCACTTCCAAGAATTTTATAGATGGAACCAAACAGTATGTCCGTAATGATTTTGATATTCACCTATTTTGTTGTTTATTTTGATAGTTTTTTACTTACTGCTGAAAAGTATTCCATTGTATGAATATACAACTTACCCACAAATTTGTTGATTGACATTTGGGTTGTTCATGTTTTGGGGCTATTAAAAATAAAGCTGCTATGAACATTTGATTATGACTTTGACAAATGCTTTCATTCATTTTGGAAAAAATATTTGCAAGTGGAATGACTGGATCTTATGGCAGGTAAATATTCAACTTCTAAGAAACAGCAAAAGCTTTCTAAAGTGATCATAGCATTTATATCCTCTCCAGCAGTGTAAGAATTCTTGTTACTCCATATCTTTGCCAACACTTGGTATTGTAAGTCTTTAAATTTAGCCACTCTAATTGTTGTGCAGTGGTATATCATTGTAGCTTTATTTTGCATTTGTGTAGTGGCTACTGATGTTTTTATGAAATTGGCCTCTTTAAATCCCTTGGTGAAGTACCCACACTACTCTAATTCATTTTAATTTATTAATAAATCGATAAATAAACTTGAAAGGCAGAGAGACAGACAAATAGAAATATGCCATCCACTGGTTCACTCCCCAAATGCCTATAACACCCAGAAATGAAATAGACCAAAATCAAAAGCCAGGAATTCAACCTTGGTCTCTCTAGAGGGTGGCAGAGACCAAACTACTTGTGCTGTCACCTGCTGCCTTCCTTGGTGTGCGTTGCCTAGAAACTGGAGTACAGCTGGGACTCAAAGTCACGTATTCTGATGTAGGGTCCAAGTCCCCCAGTGCTGTGCTATACACTGGCCCCTAAAACATAATTTAATATGGTCTCTTCATACCATGGCCCACAAATAGAAATGAGGCAGCTTTTCCTATGCTAAAATGGATTGATCACCAACAAATACTAAGCAAGGAAGAAAACTGAGCAGCAGAATGATGTTCATTACATGTCATTTGGATAAAAAGGGGTGAAAGATTTGTATAGGTGTATTTATCTGCTCCATTGTCTCTGAGAAGATACACAAGCAACTGCTTAGCTGTAGCTGCCTCCGAGGAGAGACCTGAGTGGCTAAAACAGAGTTTGCAGAGGACGATTTTTCATTGCATTCCTTGTGATCTGTTTTGAATTTTCAAAGACACAAAGCTTGGCCGATTTAAAGAACAAATAACAGAAAACTCCAATAATAATAATGATAGTCAACAAAACTAAAATTTAATCTTCTGTACAATTAGGTAATAGTTATATGTTAACAGCATTATGTTTATAGAGCCATATGAATATTATGTATAATATCAGTGCTGCAGAAGAAATAGCAAAACAGATGGACATGTGTTTGTGCCAGTTACTCACTGGGTGGTCTTGGACAAGTCACTTATCCTTTCTGAGTCTCTGTCTTCCTCTGAACTAAATAACACCTATTAGTGTTGTGCAAATTAAAGGGCAGCCAGTATTCTGGGCTCTCTTAGTGCCTGGCTTCCTGTTGGCCCCTGCTCCTTCTGGCCATCCGCCCAGATGCCGGCCCAGGCTGTGTCCCTAATGTCTTTTCCACGCAGGCCCAGGATGGAGAAGCCAGCTCCCCGAGCTGCCCTAAGTGGGAAGTCATTCTCACAGCCACCTCCTCCAGGTGGGCGCAGCGGCTGTGACCATGCGGACTGGGTGTCATCCTTGCAGTTCTTCACTGTAAGGGAGGAGACCAGGTCATGAGTCAGCCTGGGGGTGGCGAGATGGGGAAGTGGCTTATTCCTCCCCCTGTTTTCCTTGAGGGGAACGCTGAGGCACTAAGTGGCTGAGTCACATGTTCCTGTCCTGGGAGCTGGGCAGGGACAGGGGGCCTTGGGGACTTGAGCCCCATCCAGCACTGACTTACCCGGCTTGGCCGGCAGTTATGGACAGAGAGAGAAAGATGGATCTTCAATCTTCTCTCCACTCCCCAAATGGCCACAATGGCCTAGGCTGGGCCAGGAGCCCCATCCAGGTCTCCCATGTGGTTGACAGGGACCCAAGTACTTGGGCCATCTTCTGCTTTCCCAGGTGGACCGGAAGTGAAGCAGCCAGGACCAGACCCAGTGTTCCTACGGGACACTGGTGTTGCTGGTGCCAGCTTAACACAACACCAGCCCCCTGTGGCCTCACTTTTAAAAATCAACTTCTCTAGGAGGGAGATAAAAGACTGAACTGAAGATTTCAACTGAAGACCGGAATGAATGATTCTTTGATTTTCACCTGTTTTCTGTGGAAGCACAGCTGTTTACTTGAAACCACAAAACGAGTGGAAAGAATGGGAATGATATTTACATCCGGGTTTAATTGTTCCCTCTCCGCCGGCATCTCTGGCTGGCTCAGCTGGGCCTCCCAGTACCTTCAAGAGAGCCAGATTTAGAAGAAATATTACTTCAGCTCTCCAGATAGAAACACATCCAGCCAGGAGGCACAGGCTCTGGAAAATTGCTAATAAATTGCTAGTGCCTGCTATTAAAAGGATCGATAAGATAAGGGCGGAAATGATGGATGGAGGGACCTTGTGCTTCGGGTGCTAATGGGGGACGCGGCGTCCAGCAGCTGACACCACTCTCCAGTGGGGGCGGAGCTCGCTCATCCACCTCCTGCCGCACAAGCTCCCCTGCCTCATCCGGGGCCTTGAAGCTCAGGGGTTACTGACGCTCATTCTGAATGATTACGTCAGATGGCACGTGGAGGAGCTCAGGCGTCAGGGAAATTGCCCCGTTACTGTCCCTGGTCCTGTTTGTGATGTCTGCAGGGGTCAGAACTGGGGGAGGGGTAGCTGGTTCCTGGTGCAGCTGCCCCAAGACGGAAAGGCCTCCCGATTTTTCAGCTGCCTCAGCCTCCACTGTAGCTCCAGCCAGCCGCCCTCCATGCCTGCCCAAACCACGCTTCTTGTTCCTGGAGAGGAGGCCTTCTTTTCCCCTCTCTGTTAGGCTCTGAGGGAGGCAGCATGGCCCTTCCGAGATCCAGGAAGGGGGGCACCATGCACCCGACAGATGATCTCGTGGTCACACTTTCTATGTCCCAGGAGACATACTCCGGGTGGGATTCCAAGGTGCCCGAGGAGCCTTGTGGGCTTAAAATTCTGCCTGCCCCCTCTCATCTTCCCCAGGGTTGCCAGCCCTTAGCCCTTCCAGAATGTCTTGGACAATCCACAGCTTTTTGCCCAAGTGTTCCCCCAATACCTGTGTTTGCATTCTCAGGGGTCATCTCAGGCAATCAGCTGTGTCTGTGAAGAACAAGGCCAAGAGTCAAGGTGACATGAATGTGCTGCACGTTAGGGGGTCAGAGCTGGGGGTGGATGTAGTCAGGACACTTTAGTCCCTGGTCTTGGTCTGAGCAAGAGCCATAGTTGGGCAAAATAGCAAAGCAGGCAAATCCTTCATGACTCCCTCGACATCTCTCTCTCTTTCCCCAGTGCCCTCCATGCATGCCCCCTTTCTGCTCCAGGGAGATCTGCCTTTGCAATGTGCCTGGGCTCGAGGCAGCTTTCATCCCTTCCTCCCAGACCAAGAGACCCCAGCTCCTTTCAGCAGGGCCTCCCAGCCAGCCAGTACCCTGCTCACCAGGCAGCCCGGGGCTCATGGGTTTAATAGCAAGTGGCTCATGAACCTGAGCCTGTTCAGTGAATGCCCCTTGCTGAGAGGGTCCACACACAATCACTCGCCCACTTAACAACCACGAACAGAGTCAACTCGCTCTCAAATGTACAGATGAGCCCCTGAAGGGTACAAGTATCCCATGTACAAGGCACCCATGTGCTGGAGAAGTTTTATGCACATGTGCCCAGAAATGACGTTAGATCAGGCCACAAGGCCTCAGCTCTGTCCTGGACACCTCTCCTCCCCTCTCCCAGAGGGGCTCAGGAAGATGTCTGCTTGGATCAGAGTAGCTAAGGCACTGCTGTCACTGGGGGTGCACAGGGTGGGGTGGGGTGCGGTAGGGGCCCAAACCACTGCAGTCATCTGTATCCTTGACCTTGTCCAGGTTAGGAGGCAGGTGTTGTAGGGAAGCCAGGACCAGAGGAAACAGTAGCTGGGAAGCGACTGGCAGCATCTCAGATCGGCCCCGGGCTTGCCTTACCTACCAGGAACAAGTCTGCATGCTCTGGATCCAAGTCCAGATCCTGGACTTGACCTGAGCAAGAGCCATATATGGGCAAAATAGCAAACCAGGCAAGTCATTCATGACTCCCTCTCTGATGGGGGACTCCCGGCTTGGAAGGCCCTGGGGAGGTCTGCCCACCCAGGGCCTGGGCCCAGTCTTCAGCCCCAGCTTGCAGGAGGACAAGGGCAGCCTGGACCCCGATAGCACCTGGAGACTTCTCACTGGCACATTTATGCCAGGAGCAGCCACTAACACATTAGGCAGCTGCCAATGTGCCACAGAACAAGCTATCAAAGTGCCAGGGACAGGCACGTGTCCTCCCAGCTGGGGACTTGGTGTTGGGGGGCAGAGAGGGGATTTACACATGCATGCCCAGAGGCAAGGCCATGCGGGAGTCAGCAGAGCGAACACTCTGGTTTGACCCTTGCAGGGGGAGCGGAGGCACAGACCTGTCAGGTGTTGGGTCCCACAAGGGAGGATGGAGTTGGGGGCTGAGCGCTTTTGTAAGAAGAGGCCTGTCATCCACACTTGGCCTGAAGGTGGCAGCTCTAGCCGTGTCTGCAGAGGGTTGGGAATTTTCTTCAAAGTAGGCCAGCTCTGCTGTGCGCTGCCTGGACTCTGGCCAGCCTTGGGAGATTATGAAACAGCCTCATTCTGTTTCCAGAGCTGCGTTGGAGGCCTCATCCATACCGCCCACCACTGCACTGCCTGGAACGGCGCAGAGCAGCCCCTGGCAGAGGGCAGGCCCCCCACAGGGCCTCAAAGAGACCGGGCAGATGTGATCTGAGCCTCAAGTCCATGGGGATAGAAAAGCCTGTTCTGCTACTTGCTAGTCTCGTGGCCTTGGCCTGCTGACTGCACCTCTCTGGGGACAGCGTTTAGAATTCCCGTGATTTGCCCCCTGCTCTCCTGCCTTTGTCACAACCAAGTCTCACTGCAGGAGTCTCTAGGCCACGTGGTTTAGGATAAGAGTGGAGCCTGTGAAAGGACGGAACACTTCTTGGTCCAGTAGAATCCAGTAAGTGGATACCAGGGACTTGGAATCCACTGGGGCCCGCAGCCATTGTTAGTTCCTGCACAGTCTGTGCCATGACATGCAGAGCGCCCCCTACTGGGCATGGCAGGCCATTTACACCAATTAAAGTGTTGAATGTTAAACATGGCCTTTACGGGACTGTGAGGCTGAGATACTGGGAGGTTAAAGCACACAGCTGGCCAGGGGTGATTCAGAGATTCCTACCCATGGCACTTCCACGTGGCTTATGCAGCTAAACTGAGGGGCCTCTGAAAGACACAGACAGCACGCCTGCTGGCGGAGGCCAGGAGCAGCATCGCCCAGCAGCAGGTCTCAGGGGCCCACGGCTATTCTGTGCATGGAGTACAGAGCTCTGCCGCTCGGCCACCAGTGTGCAAGGATGCTCTGGGCTCCCTGTGGAAGCCAGCAGAGCCGAAGGGCAGGCCACCTCTGGGGCCAGGCGGACTGAAGCCTTGGGGAGCTCAGTTCCAGGGTGGTCCCTTCCTGTGCCCCATCCCTGGACACCTGAGCTGTGCGACTCTGCTTCAAGCCCTGAGATGGTGCAAGGCAGGCTCTGAACAAACAGCCAACCCATGGAGCGTGCAGCAGACTGAGAACAACCAGCACCACACACCCCGTGGGAGCCCCACAAACATTAGAATGGAAATTAAGTTGGAGAAGAGACAGCTCGAATGGACTTGGGAGACTGCGTTTTTTCACTCTGTAGATTGCCTTTCAAAGAGAAAAATTAAACACTACATATAAAGCAGACATTCAAAGGAAGACAGACTCTGCTGTCCTGCGGGTACTGCGGATGTTGCGGCCGGCCTCGCCTCTGAGACGCCATCTGTCCAGGTGTCCCTGGCCACCTTCTGCAGATAATGTGGGGGTCAGGGGTGGCGACAGCATGTTTCTGCCTAAGCAACCTTCACCAAAGGATCTGTGCCCAGGAGAGCTTGGAGTGAGAGCAGGGAAAAACCAAACACAGCAGCTGAAACCATTAGAGCCACAAATTGCTGCCTGGGATGCTCCAAGCTCCAACCTCCAACTAAAGCTTTTATGAACCTGCAGAATTCCCAGGGAGCCTGTCGGCTACAGCATCCCAGGCTCAGGCATCTCAGCACCCTCCTGCACAGCCACGGCCGCTGCACTAATTAGCCTGCCCTTAGCCTGATCCAGGCCAGCCCTTCCTTCCCGCTCTGTGGTGCAGTAGCCAGCACCTTGCAGCCTAATTATTCCTGGGATGGGGGTTGTATGCAGAGGTTGGATGCCTGTAATTATATTAAGAGCTTTTGACAGGACCAGCCTTTCTATCTTCTATTTCTGTCTGGTTGAGACTCTATCGTGCCACGGTAATGGCTGAAATAAATGTGGGGAGAAGGATCCATCACCTCTTTCTGGAAACAGAGGAGACAGCCCAGGGCGCTGTGTGCCCAGTACTCAAGTCCACAGGAAGATTTATTGCCTGTTCTCCTAATAGGAAGACTGCCCAGACTTAGATACAGAGCAAAAATAAAAATCCCATGCTATCTCACTTAGAGTTAAGTTTACTGCATTCAATTTTATCCTAATATCAAATAAAACAGAATGCAACCCTCCAAGGGCTTCTGGTCTACCTTCTTCCTACCTTGTAGACTGATTCTCTCCTTGCACACCTGCTCTTGCCTTGACTTGATTTGCCATGCTGGTTAATGTTGAGAAGGTCAAGCCCACTGGCCAGGACCTTCGAATGGCATGTTGGCATGACTGTCTCCCACTCCCAAGCCACCAGCTTCTCTGACCTCAAGGAGAGGTAGTGGTGTAAGAACTGGGGCAGCACAGTGAGGCTCAAGCAGACAGCCTGTGAGTTGGAAGCAAAATGCCCTTCACGGTGTGATACAAGTGTCACAGTTAGATAGCCACTTGCTCCTCCTGGAGACCCTCCCAGTAGCATCGTCAGCTGTCCACTGCCCGCCAGGTACTGGGGTAGGTACATGACACAGCTTTGTCAGTGTAAGCCTCGTGACGCTCTATGATACATTATTATTAGCCCATTTTATAGGGAAGAAGCCCAGAGAGTTTAAGTAACTTGTCCAGTTTCACAATGGGAATTATATTCCTAAGTGAAGTTTGAACCAAGATACCCTGAAGTCTACACTGAGAGCTCCTACATGAAATTGTCAATTATTTACACAGTGATGGAGAGGCAGAATAGGGGAGCTAGCAGAGGGCCAGCCAGTAGTCAGAAATCCCCACGTTCACTTGTACTCCCTGGGATGTAGCTCTTTGGGTCTCCAACTTTGACTGCCATCCCACCCAACCGTCTTCTTTTCTGCCCCTCTCAGGGCAGTTTTCTCAGGGGCTCAAACGGGCTCTAGAAGGGTTGCAGAGACGTTCTCCAGCCCTTGACACCTTAGCTCTCTGAAAGTCCATCAGTTTTAGGTCATGTTCTATGCCTGACCACTGATCTCTCCTTTTTTATAAGTCGGTATTCATCACCTAAGGCAGCCTAATTTGATGAAGAAAAGAGGTTTGTTTTGACGCACAGTTCTGGAGGTTCACAATCCAAGATTGGGTGGGTCCCTTTGGTTCAGACTCTGGTGATGGCACTGTGGCTGGCAGGGTGGCACAGAGCACCACGTGGCAAGAGACAGGGAGTACATGTGTCTGTATTTATGTGACTGCTTGAAAAGCCATCAAGATTTAATCATGGGGCTCTCCTCTAATGGCCCAATCCATTCAGTAACCTCCCAAGGCCTCCACCTCCAAACACACAACTCAAGTTTCTACCATATTAGTGCTGTTATCTTTTTTTTTTTAATTTGACAGGTAGAGTTATAGACAGAGAGAGAGACAAAGAGAAATGTCTTCCTTCCATTGGTTCACTCCCCAAATGGCTGCTACAGCCAGCACTGCGCCGATCCGAAGCCAGGAGCCAGGTGCTTCCTCCTGGTCTCCCATGCAGGTGCAGGGCCCAAGCACTTGGGCCATCCTCCACTGCACTCCCAGGCCACAGCAGAGAGCTGGACTGGAAGAGGAGCAACCAGGACTAGAACCCGGCGCCCGTATGGGATGCTGGCGCTGCAGGCAGAGGATTAACCAAGTGAGCCACAGCTCTGGCCCCAGTGTTGTCATCTTAAGACTTTGAGAATCAATCTGCATGAGTCCACAAGTCACATCATTTTCACCGTAACACATTTTAGTTTAGGAAAATGAAACACCAGCTCTACAGGCGTCTGGCCATTCTGATCACATCCAAGTGCTCAGTCTGATGAGTGAATGGACTACTGTCTTATGTCAGTGGAAGCGACATGATTAGGGCATCACAAGGCTTGCCACTGCTTCATTCTGCTCTATACAGCCCTGGATTAGTCAAGAGAGTGACACAAATCCTGGTTTACAGGAGCTTAAACAGAAAAGGGTGTGTTTTTAGGACACGCTGAGAAATCTTTGAGTAGAGGATGGTGTTGATCCTGTGGCTTGGTTTATGTGAGGGCCAGCTATGCTTGGCCTTTTTTGCAAGGTTGCAAGATGGTTGGGTGCCTAGCCCCATCAAACCTAGAAGAAAGTTGGGAAGAGGTGGGATCAACAGTACCTATCCCTTTCATCAGTAAAGGCATACTTGCCAGCAGCTCCTAATGGCCTCCTACCGACATCTTGTTGGCCAGGACAGTGCTATGTGACTATACCAGCTAGCAGTACCGAAAGGGAGCAACTGCCCATCAGACTAGAGGTTCCAGTTGTAAGGGAGTGGAACTATCTGTTGAGCCAATTGACAAGGAGTATCCACCAGAGGAGCCATTTCTCAAACACTGTAGTGAACATTTGCACACAGGTCCAGGCCACTTCCTAACTATGGGAGCTGAGGGGAACCTAAGAGGCCTCTATGTCCTCATTTGCATATTGGAGGTGTAGGCAGTACTCGAGGGACAGGAATTGTGATACAATGAGTTAAGCTGCTGCTAGGGAAGCCCACATCCCAGGTTAGAGTACCGGTTTGAGTCCTGGCTACTCAGCTTCTGATTCAGCTTTCTGCTAATGCACTTGGCAGTCAGTAGATAATGGCTCCAGAACTTGGGTTCCTGCCACCATATATGGGCCTTGATGGACTTCCTGGCTCCTGGCTTCAGCCTGGCCCAGCTCTGGCTGTTGTGACCATTTGAGGAATGAAATAGTAGATGGAAGATATCTGAGTGTGAGTGGGTATGTGTGGGGTTTCTGTCTCTCTCCATGGCTGCCTCTCTCTATCACTCTGCCTTTCAAATAAATACATTTTTGATGTTCTGAGAACAAAAGAAACCATTAAATGTGAATGTACCTATAACAGCTGGATTCTGATCAAACTCACAGGGCAGAGCTGTGGACTTGGCAGAGCTCAGAACTAAGGCTGCCTGCCCCATACCTCTTGCCCTTCTTCTGCCCGCCTGGTGTCTGTTGTGCCACACGGGGTCGTCTAGAGTAATGAGCTCCCAAGTAGAAGGTGTAAGACAGAGAATCGCAATGGTTTGGAGCAAGTGGCTCACAGCAAATGGGCTGGGTTTGAATCTTGGCTCAGTCCTTACATCTGTGGGTGAGTCATGGAGGTTCCCAAAACCCTTGCTCCTTAGAATGGGATAGCATCAGTACTGATACCATTGAGTTGTTATGAAAATTATTGTAATACTGCTTGTAAAACACAGTATTAGGCAGATGAGGGATCTTCAGAAAGTTCATCAGAAATGTGTGCTATGAAAAAATTATGCATGGATTTTAAAAAATTTTACACCGAAATAAATATCTTTTAATTTTATATTCCATGAGACATTTTAAGTATCCTCACACAGCCAGAGTTTGACAAAAGAGTTGTTGGTATAAGGAAAAGGAACTGTCTTGGTGCTATGCTACTTCCAGGCACAAATTCATCCCAGTGTTAACCTTGCTGAGCTGGAGTAAGAACCACCAGAAAGAGTAGTCCCCGGGAGGGGTCGGGGGAACATTGTGCTACAATGGGTTAAGCCACTGCTTAGGATGCCTATAATTTGGTTTGAATTCCAGCTACACCACTTTTGATCCACCTTCCTGCTAACGCACCTGGGAGACAGCAGGTGATGGGTCCCTGCCACATGCACAGCAGAGCCATGTGGATGGAGCTCCTGGCTCCTGGCTTTGGCTGTTGTAGTCATCTGGGGAAAGAACATGCAGATGGAAGATCTTTCTCTTTCTCCCTTTCTCCCTGTCACTCTGCCTCTCCAATAAATGAATGAATAAATGAATGAAGAATGAATGATTGAATGAGTAAATCTTTAGACGAAAAAGAAAGAAAGAGTAAGCCTGGGTTCACATCCCATCTCTGTCCAGTTAGGCTGCCTGTTACCTCTTTGAGTTAGTTCCCCTGCACAGGGAGGAGAGCACTTCCATTGTCAAGTATACAGAACCGAAGAGAGCACTGAAGAATTCCCAGCATGGAACCAGGCGCAGAGGAAGGCGGGAAGGTGAAGGAGCTGCTTTTGCTCCTGGAACCTTAATCTGGGCTGCCAGGCTGTGCCGGCATGAACGGAGGCAAAGAGGAGCTTGGTATTACTTCTTGAAGACAGCTCAGAGATTTCTCTGGAATGCTTTGACAGGATGCCTGCTTGATGAAACCCGACAACAGCACAGCCCCCTGGGGCTCAGCCACAGTCATGGATCAGTCAAGCAGAGAGGAGTAGACACCAGCAGTTACTCAGGCCCTGCCCTCGGAGCCCTCACTGACATGACAAGCAAGGCTGCAGAAGGCAGGGCTGCCGGGGGCTATGCCCACTCTGAGGCACCAGCAATTCACTTTATGAACCTCCCTGAAGTGGTCTGAGGCCTTTGTGGGTGAAGAGAGACAAGTGAGCAAGACGCCTTACGATTTCTGTGGGATTCCTTCCACGCGCGCACACACCTCGGGTCCACAGGTCGTTACGCTCTGTGATTTGAGAGAGAGAATGGCTGGGGAAGGCGAAACTTTCCAGGCAAAAACGGCAGCTTCGCTCCAGCAGATCTGAGACGTGATGTCCACTGGGAATTCATAGGTTTGCTCTGCATCCTTCAGAATGGAGTGGCCGAGGGCCGAGGAGCCAGCAGACCAGAACAGACACAGATCTGTTTTGTGAGATGCAAAGGTTAAAGCTGATGCTATGCCACCTCCCGGAAGCATTGTTTCAAACAGAGCTTGCTCATTCTGCGTGATACTCATACAAACTAGGAGAAGTTAACAAAGACTTTCTACTTAAAATTTCACACCCAGGAGTTGGGTAATCATGTGAAAACTGGAGAAATGAGAAAGCTGAAATGCAAAGAATTATTGCACAATTTTTTTAAAATCACAAAAAGGAAATTAAAGAAAGACTAAACACAAATTCTTGGACTTCTCATTGTTTTGCAGTATCATGCGCTTAAATTGTTGGCAAATTTTGCACCCATGCATGGGTAAGTCATTGCCAATCTGTGCTTTGGCTTCCTCATTAGAGGGTGGCATGGCCTGGTGGCTGGGAGCACAGGATCTGGACTGAGCTGTAGTTTTGTCACTCCCAGCTCTACAACCTTGACCTTTCATAGAGTTAGTTGTCCTGTCACTCAAATGGAACCAGAGCCTACTTCATTATGGGTAGACACATGATACATGCTCAGGAAATGGTGTTGCTTACTATACTTATTAATAATAATATTCTCCAGGTCAGTTTTATTTAGCAGTCTGGTACCAACAATGGGGACGATCCTCTGGTGCTTTATTTGTGTGTAGATTGAAAAGGCTCTATTTGATCACTAGATGGGCACTGGATTTCGATGTAAACCACCAGTGTGCAGAGACTCTCATTTTCCTCTGGGACCCCCAAGCTCTGTCTCTTATACCATTGGTACCTATATATCCATCAGACTTAAATTAACAACAAAAAGGTTGATATACATGCATATCAATGCAGTCACTATTAACATATAGCCACAAGAAAATCCACAAAAATATAATTTATGATGAAAACCAAGTAAATTCTTTCTTCCATGAACTTTTTGAAGCTCTCTGTTTTAATTATTAACTAATAATTTCACTGAGTTCACTCTTACCAACTTTCTTTCATAAGATTTATTTTATTTATTAGAAAGGCAGAGTGACAGGGAGAGAGAGATGTCTTTCATCTGCTGGTTCATTCCCCAAGGGCTGCAACAGCTAGGGCTGGGCCAGACTGAAGTTAGGAGCCAGGAGCTCCTGGTCTCCCATGTGAGTAGCAGGAACCCAAGCACTTCGGCCATGATGCGCTGCTTTCCTGAGCACATGAGCAAGAAGCTAGATTGGAAGGGGAGCAGCCAGGACTTGAACTGGCGCTCTGATATTGGGATGCCAGTGTCACAAACATCAGCTTAACCCACTGCGCCATAACTCCAGACCCCTCTGACAGCTTTCGAGTGGAGAACATGAAAGGGCTGGAAGACTAGACGCGCTGGCTTTGACCATAAGCTCCACTTGGGTCTGGATGTGTTATCCTCCAGCAAAGCCAGCATACAGGTCCCAATGAATGTCTGCCCATGGGTTCTCCAGTTGTGTCCTATAAAAATGAAACATTTTCCCAATCACCAGCCTCCCCCACTGTCCTGCCTGTAGATTAACAGGCAGCTGTCTAGGCAGGAAAGGAAAAGATATGCAAGAGGGAAGAAGTTCCTCTCTAAATTGTAGACATCACAGACAGCTCCTGGAAAGTCAAAGTCATGTCTGGCAGAAACCACATTCCAGATGGCTCTGCCTGACGATCCCAGGCAGTCTTTGGAGCAATGGTTGAGATTAACTCAAAGTAGCAGGGCCCTCCCACAAAGCTGAGGAAAGTCGGGTTTAAAGGAGAGAAGATTCTTTGAACTGAAATATTCGAACTGAATCATTTAGCTCCCTTAACTTTTCTTTTCTACTATTAGATTAACTTTTCGAAGATGGACAACAGTTTTCTCAAAAGCGAATTTTAAATGATTAATTAATTTAATGAACAAAAGTTGTATATACTTACAATGGACAGCATGCCATTTTGAAATACGAACACATTGTGGAATCGCTAAATTGGGCTAATTAATATATCTATTATTTAATGTATTGATCTTTTTGTGGAGAGAACACTTAAAATCTATTCTGAGCAATTTTTAAGACTATAATATATGATTTTTAACTATGGCTGCCATGTCAAATACTCTTGAACTTACTCCTCCTATCCAACCAGAATTTTGTGTCTTTTGGTCAATGTCTCCACAACACCTCCAACTCCAGTCCCTGGTTACCACGATTCTGCTCTCTACTTCTGAGTTCAACTTCTTGAGTGAGATTGGGTGGTTATGTGTCCTTCTGTGTCTGACTTATTTTACTAGCATAATGTCTTCCTGTTCATCTTGTTGTCACGATGACAGAACTTCCTTCTTTTTAAAGGCTGGGTGGTGTTCTGTGGTGCATATATGCCACATTTTCTTTATCTGTTCATCCACTGATGGATACCCGACTATTGTGAATAGTGCTGCAACGAACATGGGGAAGCAGATATCACTTCAGAGGACTGACTTCATGTTCTTTGGATAACCAGCCAGTGGTGGCATTTCTGGATCACAAGACACTCTGCTTTCAGATTTTTTAAAGAGAACGTGAGACAGAGAGATCTTCCATCCACTGATTTACTCCTCAGATGGCTGCAATGGCTGGGGCGAGGCCAGGCCGAAGCCAGGAGTCAGGAGCTTCTTCCAGATGTCCTATGTGGGTGGCAGGGGCCCAAGCACGTTGGCCTTCCTCTGCTATTTTTCCCCAGGCCATTAGCAGGGAGTTGGATAAGAAGTGGAGCAGCTGGGACTTGAACCGGTGCCCATATGGGAGACCGGTGTTTCAGGCAGCCGCTTTACCTGCTACGCCACAATGCTGGCCCCTGTTTTTAGACTTTTAAGGAAACTATTTTCCACAATGGCTGAACTTACATTCCCACCAACACTGTGCAAGGATTCTCTACAAAAGGAAACTTTTCAAACACTGCACCTTGCACAAGGTGAATGGGTAATAATTATTTTTTCCCGAACTGAAGCAACCATTTTATATTCTATCCACACTCCCTGCCCTCTGACAAGTTACTCTGCTCCCAGGCCTACACAGGCACAGAGACAACCGCTCCTGGTGGGGGTGTCTTCAAACAGGAATCCCTGGCTCTGTCTGATTCCCTTCCCTCCACTGAGGGATGATGGGAACATCTCAGGGCAGATCTCCAGACACTGTGGGCTCTGGGGTGCAGTCGATGCCTGGTTTGTGTCCTGGAGCCCCACTTAAAGCTGCATGAGCTTGGATGGGTTATTTAACCTCTTTTTATTTTTATTTTTAAAGGCAAAGTTAGAGTGGGGGGAGAGATAGAGAGAGAAGGAGAGATCTTCCATCCACTGGTTCACTCCCCAAATGGTCAGAATGACTGCAGCTGGGACAATCCAAAGACAGGAGCCAGGAGCTTCTTCAGAGTCTCCCACATAGGTGCAGGGGTCCAAGCACTTGGGCTCTCTTCCACTGCTTTCCCAGGTGCATTAGTGGGGTCTGGATCAGAAGTGGAACAGCCAGGACTCAAACCAGTGCCCATATGGGATGCCATTGCTGCAGACTGCAGCTTTACCAACCAAGCCACAGCACTGGCCCCTACTAAACCCTCTGAGCTTCAGCTTCCTCGTTGGTAACATTGCTATAGCCTAATATGATTGTAATGAGAATTGAGAGACGTAAGCCAAGCAAAACATGCTTCCAACAGTCATTACTAGGTGTTACTAGGCATAGGTTATAAAGTAATTTTAGGATCCCCGAGCTCACAGGATCCCATGCTCTGTCATGGGCACTCTCTGTGGTCATCCGGCTTGGGGATGCTCCTTGGGACCAAGCGCAAGGCAGTCACAGCACTCTGGACTCAGAGAGGGATTTGCTAAGGCCTGCAGGAGCAGCCGCCAGGACTGGGGTCCGGAGGCTCATTCTCAGGCTCAGGCTGGTCAGCCTCCACCCCCTTCTACATGTTGGCAGGAGCAGAGGCACTGTCAAGGCACGAGCCGTGTGAACCCGAGTCTGGGGATGCGCGCGGAGCTTCCATGAAGCAGCTTATGACGTGGGTATTCAGTTTCTGTAATCTGTTCTAAATTTAAAATGCAAAATGTCAAGTTATCACGTTATTTTGCTTGGAATACAAAAAAAAAGACTGTAAGTTTTAGATGGAAGCTGGAGCTGCTGTTTCACTTCAATCCTGACAGGCCCCTCGCTGGCAGTGGCTTAGCAGCCACCTCCTGAGGCCAAGGTCAGTGTGCTGGCCCTGGAACCTCCGCTCCGGCTGCCTGTGCGGGAGGATCACGTGGTCTCAGGCACCATCTACACTCCCCGCCATGGTGCCTCTCCTGCCCCCTCATCTGCACCCTGCCAAGCTTAAGCCCTACACAAAGGGCTACGAAAGAGCTTGGGACCCTCCTCCAAGGTCTGGCTGCTCAGTCCTCCTGACCCTCAGCCCTTGGCCCTGGAGTAAGAGGAGGCTTCTGGGAAGGAGTGCTCCTTCTGCCCCTGGCCCCAGCCCCAGGGGTCATCCTAGACTTCAGCTGATGCCCAAGGGACCCCACCACAGGCTCAAATCCCCTGGGACGTCTGCAACTTAAAGAAGTACCAGAGTGAACCACGCAGCTCTCAGCCTTTGTTTTCCTGGGTCATAGTTTTCATCACATATCATTTCCTTATCAAAGGCCTGATAAGAATGGTTTTGTGTTAACTAAAAACACTCATTCTGTAAACAAAGAAAATTGGACCTGGAATAATTTTTTTCCATTTTCTTATTTAAAGATTTATTTATTTGAGAGGCAGAGTTACAGATAGAGAGAGGGAGAGACAGAGAGAAAGGTCTTCCATTCTCTGATTCACTCCCCAAATGGCTGCAATGGCAAGGGCTGGGCCAGACTGAAGCCAGAAGCCAGGAGCTTCCTCCAGGCCTCCCACGTGGGTGCAGGGGCCCAAGGACTTGGGCCATCTTCTACTGCTTTCCCAGGCCATTAATAGAGAGCTGGATAGGAAGAGGAGCAGCCAGAACATGAATCGGTTCCCAGGAGGAGGCTTAGCCTACTATGCCACAGCATTGCCCCCCTCCCCCTTTTTAAAAAGATTTGTTTATTTATCCATTTTCTAACAAGGTCTGGTTTCAGCCTCTGTGTAGCATGGATAAGAAAATTTATTTATTGCTTTATAACATAGAGCCAAAAATGATAGAGTTCAGTGAGATGCACCTAGCAAGTTCAAAGCCAGATTAATAGAATTGTGGATCATGAGCCGTCATCGCTCCCCGCCGCCTTCCCGCACCAAGGCCACCAGCAGGTGCACCAAATCCACCACCCAATGGACGTGGTCTGACTGACCGGCCAGCTGCAACCTCATCTCTCCACGTGAATTCCCAGCACGTTATTCTCTGAAGCTTTCTTGTGTGTTTATCTTTTTTTAAGTCTCCAGAGCTTAACAATGTGAACTTAAGTCAATTTCATCCGCATCCGTGTCCACAGAGCTCAGAGCAGTGAGTGGCGCAAAGGCAGGGCTCCTTGCACCTGTAACTCCTGTTGTGTAGCGAAGACCCAAAACAGGGCAGCACTCGAAGAGGAAGGGCAGTGCTACAGGAGAGGGAAGGAGTCGGCATCCAGGAAAAACCAAGCAGGAAAAGCCAAAGGCTGAGTGACAATGTGGAGGGCAGAGGAGGGTTAGGACAAGGCCCTCCTCCTAGCTTCATTCCGGACGTTCAAAAACGAATAAGAATTTTATGTCTTCACTGAGATTTTCCACCAAGTTTCTTCACGGGTGAGCCACCTTGTGTGTATGTGAGGCTCTTCCCATTCTCCGCACCCCAAATGGGCTCCAATCAGCTGCTGGAACCCATCCTCCCCTCTGCTTCCGTCATCCTCAGCCCCAGCTGCCGGGAGCTAGGGGCACCAAGGCTGCATGGGGCAGCACTGTGGAGCATCCCAGCTCTCTGTGGGTGTCCGTGCCCGCCTGCCTGCACTGAGTGAAAGTCACTCCGTGGGCTTTACACACTGCCCTTGGGGGATGTGAGTTAGGGGGACAGAGGCGAGGCCCCGGGCCAGTGCTCAGGGCTGTGGTCATGCAGAGCCCAAGTTGTAGCGATCAGCTACCATGGAGTCAACCACCAGGGGCTCGGGGGCTTAAACGACGGGACTCTGCTGTGTGCTCAGGAGTCTCCTCTGCGCACATTCTCAGGGTCTCTTTGTGTGTCCACATATCCTTTTCTTAAAAGGATACGAATCAGACTGGGTTGAGGCCCACTCCAAGGACCTTAATTTGATTATCTCTCTCTCTTTTTTAGATTTATTTATTTATTTATTTATTTGAAAGTCAGAGTTACACAGACAGAGAAGGAGATGCAGGGTTGGGGGGGTCCTCCATCCACTGTTTCACTCCCCAGTTGGCTGCAATGGCAGGAGCTGCGCTGATGCGAAGCCAGGAGCCAGGAGCTTCTTCTGGGTCTCCCACGTGGGTGCAGGGGCCCAAGGACTTGGGCCATCTTCCACTGCTTTCTCAGGCCACAGCAGAGAGCTGGATCGGAAATGGGAAGTGGAGCAGCAGGGACTCAAACTGGCACCCATACGGAATGCCGGCACGGCAGGTGGTGGCTTTCCCCACTATGCCACAGCGCCCAGCCCCTGATTATCTCTTGAAAGGCCCTATCTCCAAATACAATCAAATTCAGAGGCTTAGGGGCTGGGGCTTCCACCTATGGATCCCTGGGGGAGACCTAGCAAGCAGTGCAGAGGCATGGACCTATGAGCACTACTGGCTTTGGGGGTGGGTGTGAAAGACAGGAGATGGGGGGGGGTGCAGTCAGAGTTTTATCCAGGACAAGGCATAGAGTTTGGAGCCATCATCAAGACTGGGATTGCGTTATAAGATGATTTTGCCCCCAAAACACACAAAAAGATATGCTGACCTCCTAACCCCCCAGTTTCTCAGAATATGATCTCACTTGGAAACAGAGGTGTTACAGGGGTCATGGCATTACAATGAGGTTATTGAGGTGGACCCTGATCCCCTAGACCAATGTCCTAAGACAAAGGGGAAACGTGGACATGGATACAGACACACTGAAGGAAGACACACAGGGCCAGGTCATGTGGAAAGGGAGGCTTGGGCAATGCCTTTACAAGGAAGGCCACAGACAGCTACCTGGGGCTGACGAGTGCCAAGGAAGGAATCTCCCCTCCTGGGTGCAGAGGGAGCGTGGCCTTGTCAACACACTGACGTCAGACTGCTGACCTCCAGAACTGTGAGACAAGAAACTTCCGGTGTCCTAAGCCACCCAGTACTTTATTTCAACAGCGCTAGGGAGCCACTAAGGGTTATGTCTAAGACCTTGGATCTCAACATCTCTAATCTGAACCTGCCGACACTTGGACAAACTCACCTTGGACGGGTCACACGTGTGGCAGAGGCAGCTGGACATTGTGATCCTGAGTGGGTGCCCCGTTCACAGGTGACTGCCTCCTGTAGCTGGTGCCCACCTGACTGACAAACTGAGATCTCACAAGCTGCTCAACAAACCATGGAGACCTCGCTTTAGAAATCACTCCAGGTCTTTGGGATCTAAAGATCTTTACTTCTCAGCCCCAGGAAACTGCCCACACCCTGTCCTGCACTGGGGTCCCTTGCTTGGCAACAAACTTTCCCTTCTTGGTGCTGAGTTTTGGTGTCCTAGTTTTATTTATTTTGAACGGACTCTACCTTATCACAGTCCTTGGAGCAATTACCACAAAATCAAAATGACTCCCACCTGTGATTTCTGTGCAAAATGAAATAATAAACCAGGCTTGGAAAATACTAGCTATATGAGGGCAAGGATCTTTGTTCTGTTCCTTTGATGAATTCTAAGCACCTACAGCAAATACTTGTGAGTATACACTGAATAAAAATTGGTTCAATGATTAATGATTGGCGTCTGTCCTGAGCAGGTCCCAAAAATTTTTCAACAGAGGGGAACTTCCGGTTGTTCAAAATGAACAAGTAATATTTCAGGATATAGGCAATCTCATTTTGAATAATGGATGAGCATGTGCTAAAATCATTTTTTGTATTTCCCCCCAAGTTTACTGCTTCCACAGTAGCTCTTTTTCACCAACATCCCTCTCACCACTTCAGCTAGAGGGTGCGTAGGGGTCTTCTTTATTCCTTGACTGTTTTAGCTGCTGGCAAGCCATGTCCATCACTGTGCTAATCGGGGAGACTGCTAGAGGTGATTCCTCCATCACCTAGAATCTCAATTCCTTGACTTCCTCTCCAAAGACCATTTTCTATTCCACCTCACTCCTGCCTCTCAGATCTTAGATACATTTCTTACCAACCACTGAAATGCCTCATTCTTCCCTTTTTATGCCTCTGCCCTGCCCACCATCTTCGATCTTTCCAGTTCACTGTTGCCAGGGCCCCTATTCCAACAATGCCCAGAGCCCGGCAGGACCTCAAATCTGGTCATCTGACCACTTTTCACCACCCTACATCCACTTATCAGCTTCTTTCCTCACCTCCGCCTGCCTGGATTCCCAATTATTGTGTCATGCTGGCTCAGCAAGGAAAGTATCCTCATGAAACAAATCTCTGTGCCTCTTCCCATACGATTGACTATGGTTGGGAAACACACACGCACGCACACACACGTGCTGGCTGGTCACCTTAAATCACGACTGCATGTCCCACAGGGGTCTTCGAAGCTGCCGAGTGCTGGTGCTGAACAGCCCTACGCTATTGGCCTCCCACCCTTCTGGATGAGAATTTCAAATTTCCTTTGCCCTAGACCTCCACCTTCCTCCTCGCCCTCTCAGCTGATAATCTTGTTCCTATTTCATCAAGAAAATAGAAGTACCTTTCATCCCATAAACTCCCATCAATGGCTGCCACCACACCTACACCCTCAGCACCTGTACCTCTGATCTGTCTTGTCCCACTTCCCCTAGGTGAAAGGTGCAGGCTGCTATCTACAGCCAAGTCTTCCACTTGTGCCTTCAGCCCATCCTCTGATGCTTGCTCAAGACACTCCTCCATCACTTCTCTCCTTTCTCTGGCAACAAGAATTTTCCCACACTGCTATTACTCCCAGCTGAGGCAGGAGGAAATAAAATCAAATCTGCTTGTGACCTGACTCCTTTCTCCAGGCACTAACTACCCCATTTCTTTGCTTCTCTTCCCAGCACTATCTGAACTCACTGCCCGTAGTTCCTGTCTTCTTGTGGCCTCATAAATCTTCTCCAACCAGACTTTGAGTCACACCAGACACCACAACTGTTATTCTCAAGGTCATCATTGTCCGCCATGTTGACAATGAGGGATCTTCAAAATGTTCATAAAAATTCATATTTTAAAAAACTATTCATGGATTTCAAAAACATTTTGCCCCCAAATAAACTCATCTTTTATTTAAAGTTTCCATAAATATTTTTTAAAAGATTTATTTTATTTATTTGAAAGAGTTACACACAGAGAGAGGGAGAGACAGAAAAAGAGAGGTCTTCCATTGCTGGTTCACTCCCAAATGGCTGTAATGGCTAGAGCTGAGCTGATCCAAAGTTAGGAGCCAGGAGCTTCTTTTGGGTCTCCCACCTGAGTGCTGGGGCCCAAGCACTTGGGCCATCTACCACTGCTTTCCCAGGCACATTAGCAGGGATTAGAAGTGGAGCAACTGGGACTTGAATCTTATATGGATGCTGGCAGTACAGGAGACCACTTTACCCACTATGCTACAGCACCGGCCCCCAATAAACTCTTTCCATGCACCCTCATTTATGACTGTGCCCCGTGGCTTCACTTATTCAGCACTGCTTGGTATTGTCAGCCCTTAACTTCTACAGACTTCATGGTTGAGAAATTTCACCCACTTCAAGTTTGAATTTTAAAGTCCTGAGCACTGATGAGCTTGGCCATCTTTTCATGTAAACATTGGCTGTTGCACTTGCTTTTCTCTTGTGTTCATTGCCTTTGCCTATTTTTTCTATTTATTTGTCTTTTTCTTATTGATTAGTAGAAATTTTTTTTCTGTATTATTTTGTCATTTTTTTGGGCTAAAAATGCCCTCTCTCAAAAGAGACGTCTTTGAAAGCTTGATGACCCCTTGCCACTGCCTATATTTTCCTTTAAGTTTAGCATTTAGCACTTCTCGTGACTTGCTTAAAAAGTTCTTTCTTTTCTTCTTTAGCAAGAACCTGGATTGGAAGCAGAGGAGCTGGAGACTTGGACCTGGCACTCTGCTATGGGTTGTGACCATTCTAACTGCTTTACCAAACACTTACTCTGCTTGTAGTCTTTATATAAAGAATCACCTATTAGGATTGATTGGAGTTACAATCTCTTTATTGATCATAGAGGATAAATGATGTATTTTTGTGTTAGCCTTCCTACCCATGAACATATCATCTTCTACATTATTGCAAGTTTTTAGCACATTCCAATAAAGTTTTAAAATTTTATCCATGAAGGTATTTCACATATTTGATTGTAATGAAATAAAAAAAATAACACAAGGTGGGGCCGGTGCTGTGGTGTAGCTGGTAAAGCTGCCATCTGCAGTGCCAGTATTCCATATAGGCGCTGGTTTGAGTCCTGGCTGCTCCACTTCCAATCCAGCTCTCTGGTTTGGCCTGGGAAAGCAGTAGAAGATGGCACAAGCCCTTGGTCCCCTGCACTTTTGTGGGAGACCCAGAAGAAGTTCCTGCCTCCTGGCTTCGGATCGGCCCAGATGCAGCCACTGCGGCCATTTGGGGAGTGAACCAGTAGATGGAAGACTTCTTTCTCTCTTTCTGCCTCTGCCTCTCTGCAACTATGCCTTTCAAAATAAAAAAAATCTTTCAAAAAAATAACACAAGGTATAAAGATTGGAATTAAAGATGCAAAACTGCTTACCTATATTACCAATACTATTTTCTACAAGGAGAATCCTCCCAAATCTAAATACTAATTACCAGAATTAACAAGAGATTTTATCAACATTGCTGCTACTGTTCAAAATGCAAAAATCCTTAACACTTCTGAATACCAGTAACAAAGGTTTAGACAATATAATTTTTGAAAGACACTAGTTAAAGATACTATAAAAATAACTGAAACTTAGGGATAAATCTAACCAAACCTCAGTGTCCAAAAAGGATTGATCTAGGACTTCCCCTAAAATACCAAGGTATACATATGCTCAAGTCCCTTATATATATACAGTATTTGCACATAGCCTATGCACATCATCCTATGTACTTTAGTCATCTCTACGTTATGTAAAATAACTAATATAGTGGGAATGTTATATAAATAGGAGTCAAACTGTACTGTTTAAGAAATAAGAAGAATGAGGAAGGACTGTTCATGATTTTTGGTTGGGTTTTGGTTTATTTTTTGAAGATTTATTTGAAAGTCAGAGTTCCCTAGAGAGAGGGAGAGACAGAGAGATCTCCCATTCACTGGTTCACTCCTCAGATGGCTACAGTGGTTAGGGCTGGACCAGGCCAAACACGGGATCCAGGAGCTTATTCCAGGTCTCCCACTTGAGTAGCAGGGGTCCAATACTTGCAACATCCTCTGCTGCTTTTCCCAGGCCATTAGCATGGAGCTGGATTGGAAGTGGAGCAGCCCATATGGGATGCTGGCATTGCAGGCGATGGCCTTTATCAAATACACAATAGCATCAGTCTCCTGAAATTTTGTTTTTTAAGATTCATTTATTTATTTGAAAGGTATATTTACAGAGAGAGGGAGAGACAGAGAAAGAAAGAGAGCTCTCCCATCTGCTGTTTGATCCCCAAATGGCTGCAATGGCAAGAGCTGGGCCAGGCTGAAGCCAAGAGCCTGGGACTCCATCCCTGGGTGGCAGGGGCCCAGTCCTGAAACTCCTCGATTTAGAGTAGAATAAGATTCTTGTTAGGAATATTTTATCAGATTAAGAAAGTTTTTCTCTATTCAAAATTTGCATAAAAATGTTTTAAATCGTTTTCATCATAAAAGATTATAACATTTTATTGAATGTTTTAATCACATCTATGTGACATATTGCATTTTCTTTTCCTTTGTTAGGGCATAAATTACAACATTTGATTTTTAGTCTCTCACTACCCTTAGATTCTTGGGAATAAAGCCAGTTTGCTCGTGATTTATTATCTTGTTCTGTACTGCTAGTCTTCATTTGCTAACATTTCCTTTAGAACTTATGCTTTCATGTTCAGGAGTAAGATAAGCCTACAATTTTCATTTATTGTGCTGCTTTGTCTGGCTTTGGAATCAATTTTTCACTAGCCTCGGAGAAGAAATTGAGGACATGTTTCCTCTTTTTTATTCTCTGGAAAAATGTGTAATTTGAATAATTTTTCTTCAAATATATGATTGAATTTTTTAAAAATTCTTATCCATTTATTTGAAAGTCAGAGGAATAGAGACAGAGAGGGAGGGAGAGAGGGAGAGGGACAGAGAGAGAGAGAGAGAGAGAGAGAGAGAGATGGGGAAAGAAAGATCTTCCATCTGCTGGTTCATTCTCCAAATGGCTACAATAGCTGGATTTGGGCCAATCCAAAGTCAGGAGCCAGGAGCTTCTTCCAGGTCTCCCATGTGGGTGCAGGGGTCCAAGCTTTCCCAGTCACATTATCAGGAAGCTGGATTGGAAGTGGAGCAGTCAGGACTAGAACTGGCCCCCAGACAGGATGTTGGCATCATGGGCAGCAGCTTTACCCTCTGTGCCCCTCAATGTTTTTAAAAGCAGTGTTACCTTCACGGTAAAACTGAGTAGAAGGCACAGAAATTTCCCATATAGTTCCTTCTCTAACGCATGCAGAATCTCCCACCAGGGGGTACATTTGTGGTACATGATGGGCCTACACTGATACATTATTATCAGTCAAAGTCCATATTTTACATTCGGATTCACGCTCAGTGTTGTACATTCTGCAGATTTGGACAAGCAAAGAGCAACATGTATCCGTCACTATCTGGGAGCTGACAGCCTGAATTAAGACATAGATTAGAGGGGCTGGCACTGTGGCGTAGCAGGTAAAGACACCAACTGCAGTGCTAGCATCCATATGGGTGCTGGTTCAAGTGCCGGCTGGTCCAATTCCAATCCAGCTCTCTGCTATGGCCTGGGAAAGCAGTAGAGGATGGCCCAAGTCCTTGGGCCCCTGCACCCACGTGGGAGACTTGGAAGAAGCTCCTGGCTCCTGGCTTCGGATCGGCACAGCTCTGGCAGTTGCGGCCAACTGGGGAGTGAGTGAACCAGCAGATGGAAGACCTCTCTCTCTCTCTCTCTCTGCCTCTCCTTCTCTCTCTGTGTAACTGGCTGCAATGGCCGGAGATGTGCCAATCCGAAGCCAGGAGTCAGGAGATTCTTCCTGGTCTCTCACACGGGTGCAGAGGTCCAAAGACTTGAGCCATCTTCTACTGCTTTCCCAGGCCTTAGCAGAGAGCTGAATTGGAAGTGGAGCAGCCGGCACTTGAACCGGCACTGCAGCTGGTGGCTTTACCTGCTATGCCACAGTGCCATCCCCTCTAATCTATGTCTTAAGTCAGGATTTCAGCTCCCAGGGAGCAGGGGCTTCCCTCACAGACACACCCATCTGTGGACAAGTCTTGGGTAGTATTACAGGAGTAGCTCTGTGTAGATGAGTGAGGATGTGAGCCCATTTGTAAATGATAGGACATGCAGAGTTTACCTACTTAATAATGGAGTTTAGCAGCAAGTCTTGGAATTACATATTGGCTTTTAATCCAGAAATACAGATAAGGAAAAAAGCAAAACAAAATAAAGAACTCAATTACAACTTTTCTACAGAGACAACTGCCAATAACATTGTCTAGGTACCCTATATTTAACTGCACAGATGGGACTCAGCTTCACATCATTGCCAAAATTCAAACAGTATGAAACAGAGTAGGAACTCCTGTGCCCTTGACCACATCTACTCAGATTCATCCCAGCAGTCATCCCTGTGGCCCAACAGTGGGCTTTCTGCCTCACTGGGAGAAAACAGTGTACACACAATCATTTATGGACTCATTTACACTTGCAAATACGTGACTGTGCCCTGGTTGTTTGTGCTGATAACAAAGAAAAAGCACTGTTACTGGGGCTGGTGCTGTGGCGTAGCGGGTAGGACCACCACCTACAGTGCTGGCATCCCGTATGGGCACTGGTTCAAGTCCCAGCCTGGAAAAGCAGTGATGGATAGCCCAGGTGCTTGGGCCTCTGCACCCTCGTCAGGGACCTGGCAGAAGTTCCCGGCTCCTGGCTTCAGATCTGCACAGCTCTGGCCATTGCAGCCATTTAGGAAGAGAATTGGCAGATGGAAGACCTCTCTCTCTCTCTCTTTCTCTCTCTTTTTCTCTCTCTCTGCCTCTACCTCTCTGTTACTCTGCCTTTCAAATACATAAATACATGTTAAAAAAAAGCATTGCTGATGAATCTCTTATGTCATTGATTCTAAGATGTAACTGGATTTTAGATGCTCAATGTGGGGGGGGAAAGCATCTTATAATCGATACAATATGTTTTTCCACAAATATGAGGCCTAGCACTGCTCTGTCTTGCTTTTTCCATTTACTGATATGTCTTAAAGAATTTTCTGTGTTGTTTTTAGTCCTTTTAAGGCTCTGCGTAGTCATCTGATTGTACAGAGATCATCATCATTTGTTTAACCATTGTTCTAAGAAGAAGTTCTATATTGTTTTAAGTTTTTTACTCTCAAAAAAATAAATAGCTACAGTAAATGCAATTGCTCATACATAATTTGTATTCCTCTTCCCTTCTAGTTTGGAAAAAAATAAACACAAACCCACTGAAAAAACAAACACAGTGAAGTTATAGAGACTTTGCATATACAAAATCGATGTTAAAATTTTATCATATTTTCCTTCCTTTTTTTAATTAAAAAATACATACAGAGTTAAGTCCCTTTCTTGTCGTTTTTCTCTTTCCCTTTCCTGAGTTTGATACTTTTCCCTCCTCTCTGTTTTTATACATTATCTACGTATATTTGTGTATCATGCTGTTGTGTTTTGTTAATTTACGTAACTGATCTATATTACACGTTGTTCTGGCTCATACTTAACAGTGTTGTTGGAACCCACGTGGATGTGTAGCTGATTTTTCCTACCTTGTTATACTCTATCTGCAATCAGGGTAAACTCCAAGACGCTAAACCCTGGATCAAGGAGGACGTGAGTTTGCAGTTGGGTGAGATGCTGCACAGCCTCCTCGCTCTATGGGACAGCAATGCATGTTTTCCCTAACAGCGTGCGAGAAAAGCTTCACAGCCTCACCAACAGTTAACCTTATCAAGCATTTTAAAATCTGCCAAACCTATTGGTAAAGAACGGATTTTTCCACGAACACTTGCAATAGCTAACATTTTTTCCTATGTTCATTGACCATTTGTATGCTGTAAATTTTCTGTTTGTGTCACTTCATCATTTTTAAAGATCATTATCTTAAAAATTCACCTTTCTGATTGATCTCTCTATAATATGGCTAATATTCTCTTACATGGTGTCTTCGTATATGAATACTTTCTCTGTATTAGAAAAGTTCTGTATGTGCTCAAATCTGTCCATCGTTTTCTTTACGGCATCTGAATACTTTCTGTCTTTCATAAAGGTCTTTCTTATCTGAAGCACACGGAGACTTTCCATTAGTTACCTGAGCTTTCTTTTTATAGCTTGGTCTTTAGTCCACCTGAAATTTCCATTTGTGGATGGGATGGCATACGGGGATCCAAATGAACTTTTCCCCCAATGAATACCTTCGTGGCCTCTCACTTGGCTGCCAGGAAGTAGTCACCGGGCAAGGCGCCGCTGAGGTCAGCAGCAGGATTCTGTTCTGAGGGAGCTGCGGAACTCCTGAGGGTTTTTCCAAACTGAAAAAGTGCAGTGAAAACAAGCGCAGTGCTCCCTCCCAGATGGGTGAGCGACTCCCCGCACTGCCTCCACAAGAAATGAAATCCAGTCATTTGCAACAAAATGGAGGAATTTGGAACACATCATGCTGAGTGAAATAAGGCAGTCCCAAAGGGACAAATATCATATGTTCTCCCTGATCGGTGACAACTGACTGAACACCCAAAAGGAAACCTGTTGAAGTGAAATGGACACTATGAGAAACGGTGACTTGATCAGCATAGCCCTGACTGTTAATGAACAACTTAATACGTTATCCCTCTTAGTATTTTTTTTTGTCTGTTCTACTTAATACTATTGGTTGACTTCTGTAATTAATACACAGTTATTCTTAAGTGTTGAAATTTAACTAAAATGTGATCCCTGTTAAATATAAGAGTGGGAATAAGAGTGGGAAGAGATGTACAATTTGGGACATGCTCAAGCTGACTTGCCCCAAATGGTAGAGTTAGAAACATACCAGGGGATTCCAATTCAATCCCATCAAGGTGGCATGGACCAATGCCATCTCACTAGTCCAAGTGATCAATTTCTGTTCACAACTGATCATAATGAAAGGACTAAGAGTCAAAGGGATCACATAAACAAGTTTAGTGCCTGCTAATACTAACCGATAGAATAAATAAAGGGGAGAGCAATCCAACATGGGAAGCGAGATACACAGCAGACTCATAGAATGGCGGATGTCCTAAACAGCACTCTGGCCTCAGAATCAGCCCTAAAGGCATTCGGATCTGGCTGAAAAGCCCATAAGAGTATTTCAGGCATGGAAAGCCAAGACACTCTGGCAAAACAAACAAACAAACAAACAAACAAACAAAAAAAAAAAAACACCTAAATGAAAGATCTCTGCAAGTGAGATCCCAGTGGAAAAAACAGGTCATCAAAGAAGGAGGTACCTTTCTCTGAAGGGAGGAGAGAACTTCTACTTTGACTATGACCTTGTCTAAACAAGATAAGAGTCGGAGAACTCAAGGGGCTTCCATAGCCTTGGAAACTCATGACTGAAGCATAGGGAGATTACTGATGCCATAAACAGGAGTGTCAATTTGTAAAGTCAACAACAGGAGTCACTGTGCACTTACTCCTCATGTAGGATCTCTGTCCTTAATGTGCTGTACGTTGAGATTTAATGCTATAACGAGTACTCAAACAGTATTTTTCACTTTGTGTTTCTATGTTTCTATGTGGGTGCAAACTGTTGAAATCTTTACTTAATGTATACTAAACTGATCTTCTGTATATATAGAAAATTGAAAATGAATCTTGATATGAATGGAAGGGGAGAGAGAGCGGGAAAGGGGAGGGTTGCGGGTGGGAGGGAAGTCATTGGGGGGGGGGGCAATGTAATCCATAAGCTGTACTTTGGAAATCTATATTCATTAAATAAAAGTTAAAAAAAAAATGCTCTGCGAGCAGCACTCCACCCTCCCAGATCCACTTCCTTTCCATTTCAAACAGAGCGTTTGTGATTTGCTTTATACTGCGCACCCCGTGAATGACCACCTCGGATACACCGACACTTCCAAAGTGCTGGAGGTCACTTTGAGAGCTGTCTTTGGGGAAACCAATTCATCTTTACATAATGAACATAAATGTACACATCCGCAGAGCGGGTGATGAACACCCCAGAGCAGTATCCATCCGCTGGATCATCTGCCACTCCCCAAGAGGTGAGGGCGCTGCCATTGTCTTTTTTTTTTTTTTTTTTTGCTTGGGACAAAGTGGGCGCTTGGAAGATGTTAACTGAATGGATAAACCAGCAGGCAGCATCAGAATTTCGAGGGAGAGAAATGTGTGTGATGAATACAGGTCAGAGGTTTCCCAGCGGTGGGACTGTGCTGGCTCTAAGGATTTGGAGGGAGGGATAACAGGACCGGGAACCTGCCAGGTTCATCTGCCCTAAGAATTGATCCCCTGGAAACCGAGCGTCTCTGTCCTCACCTCCTAGTTCAGTTGTCTGGGAGGGGACTGGAAAGTCGCACACAGGAGGCTCATCTCCCTCAATCATCCGTGGGCAAAAGCTCCAGAAGTCCTTCAGCTTTCCAGTCCTGTAGAAATGAAAGGCTCGGAAAACGACTTGCCTGCTCCCTTTCTGCAGAGAGGTGTTAGTCTTGGGAGTCCATCTGCCACAGGGCATTAGCCCCAGGAGGACACCCTGTGCCTACAGTGTGTCCAAGGCAACCTGGACAGAGCCTGACCTAACTCCTCTCAGAGCCAGTTCTGGGGCCAGTCAGCAGATTGCAGCTGGTTTTCTGTGCAGGCCCAGGAGTGACGCAGACAGTCCCTAAGGAACTGACACGTCAAGTAGGGCCAGAGAAGATGTCGAGGACAGAAGAAAGGGCCGCAGCCCACACTCTGAGTCCGAGTCACTGCAGTCTGCCTGGGACACATCCTGAGACAATCAGGACCTTGGGATAAGGACGGTGGTGGTGACACCAGCAGGGAGGGCTGGGCTCCTCTGTGTTCTTCTCCATGGACAAGAGCAGGTGCTCCTGCCTCCTAGGAGCAGGCAGGTGGAAAATCCGAAAGCCCTCCTCTTCTACCAAGGGCAGGAGGATGCTTGACAGAGATTGTGGGGGGGAAATGAGCGCAGTCTTCACACCAGCCCCGCAGGGAGGGGGAGCAGGAATATCCGAAATGACCCTTCACGATTCCTCCTTCTGTTTTGAACTAGAATTAGCAGAGTGGCTATTGACAAAACATTTCCTTCCTTTACTTTCTCCTCTCTCGAGTATGGGAAATTGGGAGCCAAATGGCACATGGCTGGTGATGCTTTCTGCCCACAGCTTAGAAATTCTGATCCCAAGGCTTTTGTGACCACAGTGGTTCCACCTTCCCTCGGCAGGCAACACCAGCTGCCCCCAGTTGGAGACTAAACCACCCTCCAAGCTGATTTCCTTTCCTCTGTAAAATGAGGACTCCACTCACACGGGTCCTGCGCGGTGGCCTGGGGGCCATATTGACATAATGGTCATAAAGTGGTTGTCCCTCTACCCAACCCAGCAAGTCCCAAAGGAGTGTAGGTTGGCCATGGCCACCTTCCTGAGCTTCTCCTCTCATTTTGGCCTTTAGGATTATGGGGGAAGGGGTGGCTAGTTAGGCTAGCAGCTAAGATACCCACATCCCCTATTAGAATGCCTAGATTCGGTTCCTAGCCCTGGCTCCTGACTCCAGTTTCCTGCTAATGCAGACTCGGAGAAGCAGCAGTGATGGCTCAGGAAGCTGGATCCCTGCCACCCATGTGGGAGACCCGGATTATGCCCCAGCTCCTGCCTTCGGTCTAACTCAGCCCTGGACGCTGTGCATTTGGGGAACCAGCACATGAGAAATCTGCCTGTCTGCCTGTCTCTGTCTCTCAAGTACATAAATAAATAATTTTTAAAAGATTTTGGGGAGAATTTTTATGTTTCTGTAACTCAGTGTAATATACTCTTTTTAAGCTTTATTTATTTGAAAGAATTACAGAGAGAGAGAAAGAAGGAGGGAGGGAGGGAGGGAGGGAAGGAGGAAGGGAGGGAGGAGGGAGAGAGAGAATCTTTCATCCACTGGTTCACTCCCCAAATGGCCACAATGGCTGGAGCTGAACTGGGCTGAAGCCAGGAGCCTGGAACTCCATCTGGGTCCCCACATAGGTGCAGAGGCCCAAGCACTTGGCCCATCTGCTGCTGCTTTCCCAGGCACATTAGCAGGGAGCAGCCTGGACTTGACCCTGCCTTCCTTGACTTGGGATTCTGGCATTGCAGGCAGCAGCCCCAGAATATACATTCTAACCTCGTGTTAGCATGGGCTTAGCACGCCTGTCCCTCCTTGATGACCTGCAATGAGACTCTGCCATCTCTGGCATTCCAGAGATTGGAGGAAGGGCCCAGGCCCACGCTGCTCTCCTGCTGGGTCTGCCCACAGCCACAGCAGCTTCTCTGAGCTCAGGCTTTTTCCTGCACGTCAGGAACACAGCCTTTGAAGACTGCAGAACAAAGTCTTTGACGAGCCCTACGCCAGTCCTCCCCGCGGAACCTGAGTACCTTGGTGGGACTTGTTACACAGAAAGCTTTGCCTTCTTCCAGTAGAGCAGAGAAGAGCACATATCGACTCAGTGTTTACTGAGTGCCTCACTCCCGTTAGGCCCTGTGCAGGGCCTGGGGATCCGTCCATGCACAAAACAGACAAACCTGTCCATTCTCATGGAGCTCATATTAGAGCTGGGGAACCGGAGAGGGGTGAAATAGGAATTATAACTAAATCAAGGTAAGTTACCACAAATGACTCAGTCCTTAGCTGAGGATACACCGCATTGGCCTACCCCCAGTTTGAAATATATGTCCTTCTCCCCATTGGCAATGTGATTCAGACCACGTGGCCATAATGATTGCTCTCCTCTTGGAAGGTCCCAGGGCTTGGTCACAGCGTTCGGCAGAGATTTATTGACGTTTCTCTTTAAAACACCCACGTGGGTAGACGAGCAGGTGTGAGACAATACTTGCCAAGTCCTACAGGAACATGGGAGGAGGATCCGCCTTACACAAATGCAGGACTAGAGTCTGCAAACCTGAAAGGAGAAGGACTGCAAGTACAAAGGGCATTGCATGTTAGGCAGGTATGAAGCCCTTCAAAACCCTTGAAAAGAAACAGTATGATCAACGTAAGAAACACCGAGAGAAGAATCCACTCGGGCAGATCATGACCCGGCTGCCATCTTTCCCACACAATCGAAGGCGCTGCCCTAGAAGAAGGCACATGCTCCTACAGCCACTGACTCCTATGCACTGAGAAGTGTGTGCCTTCTAGAACCTTTGCCTACTGTAGATAGGAACCAAAGCAAGCGCACACTCGCAGCTGTTTCACATTTCCTTCCACGCATCATTTTCTATGAGAACTTGATCTTGCTGTTGGAGGTGTTGCATGCCAGCTCCACACTGTTGCTTGGTTAATGTTTCTTGCTCCTTGGGATTCAGCACGTTCATCACCTCCTCCTGAGAGTCCTCTCCCGACTGGTCTAGAACAAACCTTTCAGCCCACAGAGTCACTTGTTTTCACAGAGAAGGAAGAACTAAATATACTTTTAGTTTTATCTGAACTAAATATAACTGGAAGTGATCTTTTCATTCATTCATGTCTCTGTTCGCTTGTTTATTGTACGTGTGCCTCTGCTGGCTGATAAGCTCCCTGGGAATAGATGATTTATCTCGCTCTCTCTGCTCAGCTCTGGGAACAGTGTATGGCAAGAGTAAAATGCTCAATATGTGTTTGCAGAATGGACAAATTAAAACCGGTGTCCGATTTGATTTAACAAAGCAGTTTTCATCTTGCTACTCCCGAAGCAGCCACCCTGCGTCCCTTCAGTTTTTCCACCGTCCATTCTTCTGCCCCAGCTTCTCATGATGTCCTCCTCTGTGTGGCTTTGTTTCCAGCTCCGTGGCTCCCTGAAGCAGCTCAAGTGAAGGCCACCTCCATCTCCTTCAAGGTCGGATCCAGTGACCTTTCTCAGCCTCAGCTGAGAGGCTGAGGCGGGGCACTGAGAACTCTCCTTGAGATTCTCCTCATAGATGGGACCTGAGACTGAACTGACCCCTTTACTTTTCTATGCGCTTTTAGTTGGCCTTTGATATGTGTTCTTCCTGCTGCCTTTTAAGTCAGAGCGTTCCCCGGGGTTCTCTCCTTACAGCTTTGCTTTTCCCACTCCTCTTCATGGCAAGGATTGCACCTGCTATCCTCTCATACATGATGACACGTATGCAGCCAGAGCAGTGGTCCACAAATGGCCAGTCTTTTGCTGGGGGCCCGTGTGGGATTATTATCTTGCATTCATCTGATCTCAGGAGTGATCCTGTGACTTGCTCTGCTAATGGAATGTGAGGAGAAAATATCTCATGTCACTTCTGGACAGAAGTTGCATGAGCCAGTGCTTCCTTGTGATGTTGTCCCTTCCTCGTGCTGCAGTCAGTGGGAACGTGCTGAGATGGAGGCCCCCCTGCGCTGAGCACTCGAGTACCGAGGACAAACGAGGCTCTGCCCAGCCGAGGGGAACACGGGCCTGAGTCACAGTAAGCTCCATCTGTGGTGGCACAGCTGGCTGTCCTGGCTCAATCTAGCCCATCCTCACTGACGCAGCACTGCAGCCTGACTTGTTCTGGAAGCCCCAGTTCTGCTCCTCCAGCTGCCTTTAAGATTTATATATGGATTTACTAACTGTAGTGTAAGCCTGACATATCTATATCTGTGTTCATTATTTTTCCTCCCCAGTCCTAAACCATCCCTCTTCTTGACTTTTCTATTTTGGTCAAGGACATCAACACTCTTCTAAAAGCTTCCTACTCTTGTGTGAATTTTATATGACCACATATCACACTTTGTCCTGCTTTATTTATGACTCAGGCTTGTGGGCTCCTCAGATGCTCCTTGGTCCCAGCCTTCGACCCTTCCTTCCTGCACTATTTTACTTCTTGAGTCATCTTGCAGCTTCCATTCTCTTCCCTTTCCTGGTCCATTGCTCCTCCTTTTTCATTGGCTATTCATGAGTGTGATAAACATAGACACCCAGATCATATTAATCTCTTGTTCAAAAACTCCAGGGTGTTACCATTGTCTACTGAAAATGCTCATAGTCAATGATCTGGCATTTAAGACTCTGTTTTCTCTCCCCCAGTTACTCCTTCGCATGGATCTTAGTTTAGTGCTAAACACTTAACTCACCGTGAATGGGATATATCCTGTGGTGATTCATTTTATGTGTCAGTTTGGCTGGCACAAATGCCCAGGATGCCTAGATATCTGGTGTGCCTGTGTGGGTGTTCCTGAAAGAGATTAGCACTTGGGTTGGTGGACTGAATAAACCGCAGGTGCCCTCTCCAGTGTGAGTGGGTGCAATCCAACCTGTTGAGGGCTCAACCAGGTCAAAAAGGCAGAGAAGGATTGAATCCTCTCTCTCTCACCTTGACTACTGCAGCTAGGACATTGATCTTCTCCTCTCTTGAACTTGGGCTTACACGGATTTCAAGCCTTCCAGTTTGGATTGGAATTTACATCACTGGCTTTCCTAGGTCTCCAGCTTGCAGACAATGGATCATGAGACTTTCTAGTCTCCATAATCACACAAGCCCATTCCTAATAATAGATTTTATTCTGCACAAAGAGTATATCCATATTCTATCAGTTCTGCTTCTCCAGAGAACCTTGACTCACACATACCCTAAGTTTGCTTAACTGTGGCGCTCTTGAAATTAATTTCCTGTCCTTGGGATGCTTTTCTTCCTGCACCCTCCTGTTAAAACTCAGGTTCAGTTTCAAAATCCTGCTGAGATGCCACCTCCTCCATAGACCCTTCTCTGACCACTCCAACCAAGAGTGACAGCACTACCCACTTGCTCTGCTCTATTTCTTCCTATTAAAGCAATTTCTGCAGATCTCTCATCTTCCTTGGAGAGTGGAATTTTCTATACAAAGTCACCATATTCTGGACATCTTTGGCTCCCCTACAGAGCACAGCAGCTAACTTTTATTTTCCTGTAAACATAATTGACTGAAGAAGCACCAGAACATGACTTCAATTCACAGAAAAGTTGTGTGACTAAGCAAAGAGAATTCATGTGAGAATTCCAACTATTGATGAAACGAACAGTTGTATCAATGTTAGGCAATAATTAGTGTTATTTTTTAGTTTTGCAACTAATAAAAAATGGTCCCACACTTGGGTTTTGAAATTTCATTTTATCCAAATTAAACATCTACTGTTGGTGATAATAGCCTCTTACATATTGGAAACATCTGTAGTTCATCATCATCTCCCAGTATAACGTATTAAAAAGCTACTGCCAGACCCCAATTGTGTACTTATGATTGTTTATTCACAACTGTGAGTAATGGAAACCATCAAATCCCCCTGCTATAATTTCTTCCAGGAACAAATATCATTATTAAGGTAATGGCTCCTTGATGACTTTCTCCTTGCTCTTAGATATCAGAAGTCAACCTGAGAATTCATCTCAATTCCTGACTGAAGGCTGGCTAGCATATGACAGAGATCAACTACACTGAGGGTGTAAGCTGAAAGGTAATTCCGGGAGATGTTGGAATTTCAGGCCAGTCAGAGTGGAGACATCTCACTGAGTATTTCAGACACCCAGGTGTGATGACATGCTTAGAAATGTGAGCCATACTCTCAAACTAAGTTCAATAATGACACACACCTGCCCTAACAAAGAATGAAACAAGACTCACAAGATCAAAAAACTCAACATTAACTTAATAGTATTGTAAATACAAACAGAAGCATACTTAGGTACAAGGTAATCATACCACTGAGAATCAAAGAAGAAGAGAAAATCTTAAAACCAGCCATATATGTTTTTTAAGTTATAGAAAGGGAAGCAAGGGTATGCATTATCGTCGACTTATAATAAGAAATAATGGAGGCTGGAAGACAATGGAACCACTTTTAAAGTTGTGCAATGGGGAAGGACTCAACAAAGAATTAATCATCTATTAAAATATATTTTAAAAGTTTGGGTAAGATAAAGATATTTTCAGAACATTAAGTCTGGAAAATTTGTTGATGATAGATATGCATTATAAGATATGTTAAATAAGTTCTTCAGAATGAAAGGAAGTGACACCAGGCAGAAACATGGAACTATAGAAATGAATAAGAGAACTGGGGGCTGGTGCTGTGTCCTAGTGGATTAAACCTCCACCTACAGTGCTGGCATCCCATATGGGTGCTGGTTTGTATTATGGGGCTCCTCTTCTGATCCAGCTCTCTGCTATGGCCTGGGAAAGCATAGAAGATGGTACATGTGCTTGGGCCCCTGCACCCACATGGGAGACCTGGAAGATGCTCTTGGCTCCTGGTTTCAGATCAGCCCAGCTCCAGCCATTAGGACCACTTGGGGAGTGAATCAGTGGATGGATGATCTTTCTCTCTGTCTGTCCCTCTCTCTGTCTGTAACTCTGCCTCTCAAATAAACAAATACGTATTTTTTTTTTAAAAAAAGAGAACTGGAAAAAGGAAGTATTATTAGATATGTAAAGGATTTTTCCTTCTCAGTTTCTTTGAAATATAATTGACTAATTTTCTAAAATAGTACATTGTATTATGGCAATTAGTTTGTTACATAAACAAACTTTTTAAAAAGATTTTATTTATTTATTTGAAAGAGTTACACAGAGAGAGGAGGAGAGACAGAGAGAGAGAGAGGGAGGTCTTCCATCCACTGGTTCACTTCCCAGTTGGCTGCAACAGCCAGAGCCCTGCTTATCCAAAGCCAGGAGCCAGGAGGTTCTTCTGGGTCTCCCATGTGGGTATAGGAGCCCAAGCACTTGGGCCATCTTCTACTGCTTTCCCAGTCCATAGCAGAGAGCTGAATCAGAAGTGGAATAGCTGGGACTCAAACTGGTGCTCATATAGGATGCCGGTACTGCAGGTGGCAGCTCTAGCCGCTACGTCACAGCAACAGCCCCATAAACAAACTATTTGACAACAATAGCTAAATAGGCAAAGTAAGTAGAATTTTGCTGTTGTAAGATTCTTACATTTTATTTGATTTGTAAAATATCAACTCTAAGTTGAAGTGAATACAACCATAAAAATTAATCAAAGCAAATAGAGGATTAAAAGTAGGATGTTAAAACAGAATAATCTAAAAGACAGGGAAAGAAGAATAGATAAAATTATATAAGATAACTTGGAAATGAATGTCAAGATGGTAGACTTAAACTCAGCCATATTAACAATTACATTCAATGTAAATAAATGTAACATTTCAATTAAAAAGCAGAAGTCATTAGACTAGATTAAAAAGCAAAACAAACCTTATACTGCCTAAAAGAGACAGTGATGCTATTTCAATAAACCGGCACAGACAGATTCAAAGGCTGGAAACACTGTGTATAAGGATGACGGTATAGGCATCACATCAACGTAAACTCCCAGATAAGGAACATTACCCACGATAAGCTGTTTAACTCATCAGGAGGAGAGAGTAATAATGTCTCCCATACAGTTAGTAACAGATGTTCAGAATTCATGAACAGAAGTGACGGAGTTAAAAGAAGAAATGGACTCACTTAGAAACAGAGATTTCAGTACTTCTCTTTCAGTAACTGATAACATCAGATAATCAATAAGGATATAAAATATTATAACAATAATATCAATCAACTTGACCTACTTAATAGTTATAGAAGACTAGCACTACACCCAACACCTGAGAAGTATATGTCCTTTTCAAGTACACTTGGCATGTCAACAAGGTCAGTAAAGACTTGGACAATAAGTTTCAATGAATCTCAAAAAATCAAAATCTTGTAGTTTTATTTTTGACCAAACCAGAATTAATTAAAATTCAATAACAATAATAGGGCTAGAAAACTCCCAAATCTTTGGAATTACTACTCTTCCATATGGCCCATGGATCCAAATAGCAATCACAAGGTAATAAAATATGAGAGCTGAATAATAATAAAAATACAAGTCAACATTTGTGAGATGCAGTGAAGTAGTGTTTTGGAAGAAATATAACATAAACTTAAGAATTATATTAGAAAAGAAGAAAGGTTTAAAATCAGTTATCCAAGCTTCCACTTAAAAAAAAAAACACTAAAAGAACAAAGAAAATAAGGAAGTAGAAAGCAATAAAGATCAGAAATCTACGAGATACAAAACAAAGGATAGAGAAATATTACAGACCTCAACAGTGACACAGTGAGAAGATTAACAAAATGAATGAACCTGTAGCAAGATTGATCAGGAGAGAAAATTATCAGGATTGTGAGTAAAAAGGGGTAATCATGTCAGATTTTATGAACACTAGAAGGATTACAAAAATATTACAAAAGCTTATTGTAATGGTAAATATACTAATTTATATAAAATTTAAAAATTCTCTTAAGGGAATTTTCTGATACTCTAGAAGTCTTTTATTTACACAGTGAATTTAATTTATAACCAAAATCTTCCCATTAAAAAAAAAAAAAAGAACGTCAGGGCTGGATGACTTCACAGGTGAATTCTATCAAGTAATTGAAAAAGAAAAATGCCAGTCTTAACAAGTTCAGTCAGAAAATAAAGGTAGGGATATTTTCCAGTTAGTTTTTTCACAAGACCATCATAACCCAGATATGAAATATGACAAACATATTAGAGGAAAAAAATTAAAGATCATTATCTCATGAATAGAGACAAGGGAATTCTTAATAAAATGTTATAATTTGGATCCAACAATACATTAAAATGATAATCATCATGATCAAGTTTGGAATCTTTCCCAATTCTCAAATGGTTTATCACTGGAAAAATCAATCACTATAGGTCATCATATTAACAAACTATCAGAGAAAAAACAATGATCCCAACAGAAGCAGAAAAAGTATTTGACAAATTTAAAATTTATCTGTGATATGAAAATATTTTTAAAATTTTTAAAGATTTATTTGAAAGTCAGAGTTACACAGAGAGAGGAGAGGCAGAGAGAGAGAAAGGTCTTCCATCCGATGGTTCACCCCCCAGTTGGCTGCAACAGCCAAAACTGCACCAGTCCGAAGCCAGGAGCCAGGAGCCAGGAGCTTTCTCCTGGTCTCCCATGTGGGTGCAGGGGCCCAAGAACCTGGGCCATCTTCTACTGCTTTCTCAGGCCATGGCAGAGAGCTGAATTGGAAGAGGAGCAGCCGGGACTAGAACCGGCGCCCATATGGGATGCCGGCACTTCAGGTCAGGGCGTTCACCCACTGAGCCACAGCGCCGGCCCCCTGTGATATGAAAATTAAGAATAAAAGGGAACTTCCTTAATATGATAAAAGTATTGGGGGCCGGTGCTGTGGTGCAGTAGGTTAATCCTCTGCCTGTGGTGCCGGCATCCCATATGGGCACCAGTGCTAGTCTCGGCTGCTCCACTTCTGATCCAGCAGAGCTGTGGCCTGGGAAAGCAGTAGAAGATGGCCCAAGTGCTTGGGCCCCTGCACCTGCGTGGGAGACCTGGAGGAAGCTCTTGGCTCCTGGCTTCAGATCGGCTCAGCTCTGGACGTTGCAGCCAACTGGGGAGTGAACCAGTGGAAGGAAGACCTTTCTCTCTGTCTCTGTCTGTGTCTCTCTCTCTCTCTCTCTTCCTCTCACGGTCTGTAATTCTGCCTCTCAAATAAATGAATAAATAAATAAATAATATTTTTAAAAAGTATGTATAAAAATTCTTGAATTAGTAATCTATCTCCTCCAAGATTAAAAATCTTGGGCAAGACTTCCAGGAAAGCACTAAATGTAGCTTCCCAGGACTGGCACCCTCTGTCTTCCCTCTTACTCTTGTTTTCATTTTTCCTAGAGTGTAGATATGACAGCAAGAGCTGCAGCTATCATCTTGTATCCAAGAGGTAACCTTGAAAAAACACAAGCGTCTATAATTTTAAGATACTTTTATTGAGGACTTTTATTGAGTATTTTAAGATACTTTTATTGAGGTCTATTACTTATGGCTGAATGCAATTCCCAGTTGATACAAAAAATAACTTTGGTTGTTGTGTACTTACTATATGCTGGCTGTGTTGGATGCAATCATTTCTTTGTCATGTAAATTCCTGAAGTCCTTTGGTATAAGCATTTTATCCTTGTGTATTGGTGAAAATAGAAACAGGTGACCAGACAGTAAGCAGAAAGGCTCACCTCCTTTGAGCAGCCTTCCAAGAAAATGAACCAAACCTTCTGTGCTCCCTTCTCATATGCATCCCGTATGGCAGAGGATACATCCCATTTGAGGTACATAGGCCCTTGGCTGTCTGAATATTTGGAAAAAATGTATAACTTGGGGAATATACTGACTTGTACCACGTTATCCAGAATTGTCATTATTAAGATCACATTATGTGTTTGAGGCAAGAGCAAGCGGCAGTCCGAAAGTTTCACAATTTGGACACCAAGAAGGGCACATGCCTGCATTGTCCAGGTTCCTTCCAGGACTGCTGATGGCTGATGCCTCCCTTTCCATTCCTTGGGTGCCAGAGCCCTCTCCTCTCTCTCATGTGCTCAGATCCTATTTTATGAGTGCTAAAGAATGTGTTCAAAATGTAGCTGATGGTCTATCCAGCTCAAAATATATTGTGCCGGGCAGGTTAATACTTTGATACATCCATTTTAGAAGAACAGAGAGGAAAAAACCAGACACACCAAATGTGACCGCAGCTGGGGCAAGGTGCTGCCGATGGCCACTCGCTGTGCTGCAAAAGCAAGGCCTTTCTTTCTAGAACCCCAGTGCTGCTCTGGGGTGGCCCGTGCACTCCCGGGTCCCTGTGCCCCGGGAGGTAAGTGTCCTCTTAACAGCACGAGCTCTCTCCCTCCCCCTGACGTCAAGGTGCTCCCAGCTCTTCAGAGAGACCTGGATGCAATTTGATAACTGAAGGCAGCCTCTAAGGATTGGTTCCTGTTTCCATTTTGTTTCTGGTCTCACACTCACCTTGCTTACCTGCCTTGCTCTGAGCCAGGTCTACACAAAAAAGGACCAAATTCTGCCCAAGGAAAATAGACCAAATTCTAATTCAGGGATTGGTTGTTTTGAAAATACTTTCTTTTCTTACAATCTTCTTCCCTCTCCCTCCTCCTACCCCCGATTCCCCTTTCACGCCCTGAACAAAGAGTTCGAGCTTTGAATGAAGAGTCCAGTCTTTACATCTGAGTACCAAAATAGGATGCGCTGTGAAAAGAGAGAAGCCAGGACAGATGTACTTTTAATATGCAGATGGTTGTTGAAAGCCAAGAGCCTGTTTCTTACATGATTCTAAAACTTGAGACTGTGTTATACCTCATCACTTCTCTCCAAGAACCCTGAAGAACTCGACTTCTGGTTTTTTGGATCCAGAATCCTTTCTCTCATAGTCTTTGGGCATTGGGTTTGTACCTGAGAGTGGGCTGAATTGGCAGCTTTAAATGCTCAGTGCTGGTGGAGGATGGCCCAGGTCCTTGGGCCCTGCACCCACATGGGAGACCAGGAGGAAGCGCCTGGCTCCTGGCTTCGGATTGATGTAGCGCACTGGCCATCGCGGCCATTTGGGGGGTGAACCAACGGAAGGAAGACCTTTCTCTCTGTCTCTCTCTCTCACTGTCTACTCTGTCTGTCAAAAAATAAAAAAATAAAAAAATAAAAATAAAAATAAATAAATAAATGCTCAGTGCTGGACAGATCTCAGAACATCACAATGGCTCTACCCCTCAGCCCCTCTTCTCAAAAGCTTTGGAGATTTTTTGTTTTGACTGTTGTGTATGTGTGTGTGTGTCTGTGTACATGTGTGTGTGTCTGTGTATGTGTGTGTTTTAAATGATGTCATAAATAAAGTAAGTTTTAGGGCTGGCACTGTGGCGTAGCGGGGTAAGCCTCCGCCTGTGGCACCAGCATCCCATATGGGTGCTGATTTGAGTGCTGGCTGCTCCACTTCCAATGCAGCTCCCTGCTGATGGCCTGGGAAAGCAGTGGAAAATGGCTCAGGTGCCTGGGTCCCTGAACCCAGAGGTAGACCAGGAAGAAGCTCCTGGCTTCAGATCTGCCCAACTCTGGTCGCTGAGGCCATTTAAGGAGTGAACCAGCGGAAGGAAGACCTCTCTCTGTGTCTCTCCCTCTCTCTATCTGTAACTCTGCCTCTCAAATAAATAAATAAATAAATCTTTAAAGATTAAATACCGTTTCAGGGATGTTCGTACACAAAGCTCTATAACAAAATAAGAATGCACTCAGCAACACAAAGCTTTTCTCACGATGTCCCCTATTTCTCCTGCTAGAGCTTGAGACTTGCCAAGAAAGCCTTGGACTTGTCTTGCTGTCTTGCTGTCATGCTGCACCTCACTACCCAGACAGGGCCCGAGTTGTTGCTGGGTCCAGATCGGGCTACCCAGTGTATCGTCAGAGTCCCACGGTAATCCGCAGGGTCTCTGCAGTCTTGGGTGACTGTGAACCCCCACCCTCCCCCCACAGGAAGCCTGGTGTCCCCACTCTCCCAGACCTAGGCATGGGAAGCCCAGACTTTTGAGGTGAGAACTGGAGCAGAGCCAGACCTAGTTCCTCGCCGAGGAAACAAAGGTGCAGCACTCACATCTGAGGATCCAGAGGGCCCCCTTCTCCCACCGGCTGTGACGTCCAGAGGCTGAGATGTCCCCTCCCATCCTTGATTCTGCGGGGCACACAGAGCCAGCCCATGCAGAATGAAACTTCCCCACAGCATTTTAAAGAAAGATTTGTTTACAGACACAGAGAGAGGAGAGACAGGGAGAAAGGTCTTCCATCCACTGGTTCACTCCTCAAAAGTCCTAATGGCTGGAGCTGGGCTGATCTGAAGCCAGGAGCCAGGAGCTTCTTCCTGGTCTCTCATGTGGGTGCAGGGGTGAAATCACCTGGGCCATCTTCCACTGCTTTCCCAGGTCATAAGCAGAGAGCTGGATTGGAAGAGGAGTAGCCGGGACATGAACTGGTGCCCATATGGAACGCTGGTGCTGCAGGTGGAGGCTTAGCCCTCTATGCCACAGTGCTGCCCACTCTCCTCCCCCAACCCATGCATTATGAAAATTCTGTCTTGTTTATTTTTAAAATTTTTTCTATTTATTTTCTTTTTTATTTGAAAATAAAATGGAGAGATAGAGAAAGAGAGAGAGAGAGAGAGAGAGATCCTCCATCCATGGTTCACTCCTCAAATGCCTGCAGTAGCTGGGACTCAGCCAGGTGGAAGGTAGGGCCGGGACTCAATCCACATCTGTCCCGTAGGTGGCAGGGACCTGCTTACTTGAGCCGTCATCTGCTGCCTCCCAGGGAGGGCACGAGGAGGAAGCTGGACTGGAAGCAGAGTGGCTGGGATTCACAGATGGGCCACAGGTGTCGCAGGCAGCGACCTAAGCTGTTGCCCCAAACACCTGCCCCTGCCATTCCTGTCTTCAGTAACTGCCAGGCCGCTGCTCCATTCTAAAAGGTCCTGGGCTGCTTGCTGCTAGGGATCCCTTACTGGGGCCTGTTTTCTCACGTAGCCCCAGCCAGTGGATTGCTGCCCCACTGCAAGGGGATACATTCATCTCCAGAAATATTCGTACCTCCAAATCCACCAGCAGGTATACCCGACTTGGCCTGGACTGTCCAAAGGGAGCTCTGTTTTGCTTGCTTAGAAGGATTTGTGCCTTAGGTGAGACAGACAGGCAAGGAATAGAACGGTTTTCTTTTCTTTTCTTTCTCTCTTTCTTTCTTTCTTTCTTTGACAGGCAGAGTGGACAGTGAGAGAGAGAGACAGAGAGAAAGGTCTTCCTTCCGTTGGTTCACCCCCCAAATGGCCGCTGCGGCCGGCGCACTGCGCTGATCCAAAGCCAGGAGCCAGGTGCTTCTCCTGGTCTCCCACGTGGATGCAGGGCCCAAGCACTTGGGCCATTCTCCACTGAACTCCCGGGCCACACACAGCAGAGAGCTGGATTGGAAGAAGAGCAACTGGAACAGAATACGACGCCCCGACTGGGACTAAAACCCGATGTGCCAGCGCCGCAGGTGGAGGATTAGCCTATTGAGCCGTGGCACTGGCATAGAATGGTTTTCAAGTCATTCTAATCAATTTTTCATACTCTTAATATGGGGCATTTGTACATACTTATTTCCCAGCTGAAGATCCATAAGGTCTTATGGCGTGAAAGGTGCTGTATGTCCTATGTACCACATTTCATTTGATTCCTTTGACAGTCCAGTGAATTGGGAGTTTTACTATTTCCAGTTTGCAGGGAATATGGATGACTTGGTCAATGCTGAACAGCAAATAAATGGCATTCTAGGGAGAAGCCAATGGAGTATAATTTTAAAAAACTAGTTTGTGATGTACACACACTGGGAGGAAGTTGCCATCTCGTTATGCAGTCAGAGCAGTGAGGAAAATGGATGTTGGTCATTATCTGACATGTTCCCTAGCGTTTTAAAATGATGTGTTGAAACATTCAGAGGATATAAGGATTATTTCCTGGCAGACGTGGTAATGATTAAAAAGGCATGGAAGAATCTAGAAAAATTTAAATTATCACTCTAAAATTCCCATGAGAAAGATAAAAGCAAGCAAAATATAGAGAAATATACAAAAATACATAAACAGGTATATAAATAAAACTAAAGTCCCAAGCAGTCTGATTACAGAGAGACAGCACTGATGAACTCAGATTTTAACCAATAAATGTAAAGGGAGGAGACTGGATCCCAATGAAGGAACAGAACTAGGGCATGCACCTGGAGGTGCAGTGGCAGGAGGCTGAAGGTGATGAAGAGTTAAAATTGTATATGTGCGGGTGTAAAAAGTTAAGCTTAAGCTTACAGGTTTAAACCTTCCTGGTACAGCTGTAAAAATAAGACAGAGTGAAGTAGCACCTTGACAGTAGGGACTCCATTTTGGAACACTTGAGACTCCATTCTGAGAAAGCACCCCCCTACCGTGAGACTCTGGTCTGAAACTATGATCTCAAATAGTCGGACAATAGCAGTGCACTACATCACCCTTGGCAGAGCACAAAAACCCCCTAGCATGATTGCTCAAGCTTAAAAGTTGAAAGGTTGCACCTGGGTTACCTGGGCTAATAATAAAGATGTGATTTGTCTGTGTCTTACATTAATGTCAAGTCCTAATTGCTAATTGTAATATTGTAACTGGTATTGTCAAGATTATGATAAATATTAATTTCACTTAGGTTTTAGGTTATGTTGACCCCAGTAACCATATACTCTCTTTTGATTTTATGTACTCTCTTTTGATTTTAGCAACTGTGTATAGCAACCGTGCATAGCAACCATGTATTCCCCCCTTCCCGGTTTTGCGGTTTTTGCCTTTATAAACCCTAACCTTTGGTTATTCGGGGCTGCTCTGCTTTTGTATGATCAGGCATCCCCAGCATGCTGGATAATCAATAAATCTTTAACCCTTTGCTGGTTGCATGAGAGAAAAGTCTCTTGGAGTCGTTCCTTGGGCGGTGGGCTTTTTCAGACTCTTAACAGTGACTCTGGTAAGGCTGGGGCAGCACTGACGGCGATAAATATAGCTCTTTCAGTTCTTTCGGGCCCATGCAGTTGTCAAGGAAGGGGAAATCCCTTCTGCTGCAGAGAGGTGATGATGGGAAAAAAATTGCTAGAACGTCTTCGAATTCTCTCTTGCTTCTCTTGTCCACAACTAGAATGATCTTCAGCTGAAAATGGTAAAACTATAGAACAGGTCATGATAGGAAAAAGAGCTGTCATTAGGGTGTGCCTACTTTGTGCCAAACTCATATACATTTTCTCATGAAATCCCAATTATAACACAAAAACGTCAGTGTTATCGTAACCAGCAACCTGTTCCTCCCTTGCTGTACCCTGTCCCACCACGCTGTTTGTTAGCACCTAGACTGCTCTACAAGGAAGACATAGTCGATGTCTGTGGTCGTATTTATAGTTCAGTAAGTCATTTGAGAAAGGCACGAATTCCCCATGGATAAAGTGGGGGATGTGCATGGTGGATTATGGCCAGGTGCAGTGGCTTCACAATGGATTGAAGAACCTGGTGTCTTGTCAGAGAATGCAGGGTTGCATCTGGATATGCCACTTCTCAGATGGGAGACCTTGGTCACATTAGTCAAACTGTTTGAACTACCATTTTCTTATCTGCAGACTGAAGACTGTGACACTACTTGCCTCATAAGGTAATCATAAGGGTTAACTTAAATAACATATTAACTTTGTAAACTATAAGGTGCTACGTGACAGTCATTATTATTCACATTAATATTACCCACAGAGAGTTAGGAAACTTTGATCTTGGCCCTACTTTGGTCAACATTTCACAAAGACATGGATGAAGACTGAGGAAATGCCCTGATCAGGTTTGTGGGTAGTGGAAGGTAGTATGTTTAGTGAGTTTTGAAGCTTTAGCATACAACAGCGTGAATGCCAGGCTTAGGAGAGTCCTAATGTTTTGGTAGACTGGAATGCTAGACAAAACAAGTAAGAAACAATTTAGCAAGAATGAACTTTTTAATGTGTGCATGGCTAAAAATGAAATGCCACAAGGACAGAATGAGCAAGCAATTGCCATGATGGCCAATCTGAGAGATTTGGTTGACCAGTAGCCCAGTCTGACATGTGAAGTGGCTGCAAAAAGAGGCAACAGGTTCACAAGTGGCACCTATAGAAGCAGAGTCCATAGTACTTGGACCCATACCCATCTACTGTCATTTCCTTAATTCTGGAGAGGGTGGATAGAGGATAAGTAAGATGATAAGGTTTCTAGTAAGAGACATGTGGCTGGAGAGATTAGAAGCATCCAGAGAGAATAGAAGCATAATTGCAAATCTCACCTCTACAGCAATAGTCAACACGTATTTGGTCTTACATGCTTGATATTGTGCTAAGTCTCTTTTCCATGTTACTTCATTTCATCCTCTCAACAGGTGAGCCAGGTATTATTATTATTTCCCCTTCCCTCATTGTATAGATGAGAAAACAGAATAAATGACTCAATCAAGGTTACATGACTAGTGAGGGAACACATACTTGAACTTGGGCATTTTTATCCAGAACAAGCACTTTTAGCCAACATGCTATTCTTCTTCCTATCAATTGGGAATAATGTCATTGAATTTAAAATATTTGAAGGACAATCTGTGGGAGAGGGACAGGCCGTATTTCTAGAAGGCAGTACGAGTCCCAGGAAGTACAGAATACCGGAAGGGATATTTAGGCCAAGCGTTAAGAAGAGCCAGATACAAACTATGGAGTGAAATGTGAAATGCATTGCACAGTTTATTTCTCCATCCACTTACCAAGCAGGGGCTGCATGCCCACCATTAAGGGTTTTGCCTAATGTTATGAGGTTGCCATAGGTAACCTCAATGATTCCTCCAATATCTTACAACTTCATTGGACTTGTTGACCAAATGTATTAAGACTAATGACCTCAAGCAGCAGGAACCCCAACTAACTACAGCTAAAATGTGTGGGCTGTCTTGGAAGAGCAAAGAGGCAGCTGGTCTCAACCATAATGGAATCAAGAATGTGACATCTGTAGGACTGTCTCTCCAATTCTTGCCTCCAGTTGACTTTGTGGAGTTTCTTCTATCATAAATGAACGTTTATCATACATAAGAAAACAGCAGCCACCAACAGTTCCTCATTTCTATTTTTTCTATCTAATAGTTTTTGTCACTGGAGATGGACTGCCTCTTTGGCAGGAAAGCAAAGTAAATAAAACAAAAATGAACCTTCACAGGCAAGGGCACAGGTCGACCTAGTTTAAGAGTCTACAACTCCACATCATTCAATAGGGACAGAGGAATGGGATTATTTACAACGTGACAGATCTCATGGGATCAACAGGGATAGATCAGAAAAGGAAACACACTGAACCACAGGGTGCCCTGTCCCAAGGCAAAAAGACAGGAATCTGGTGCTCAAAGGACAGAAGGGCACTATAGGCTTTTTGATTCAATCTTATGCAAATTATGAACATAAACTTCAGGACTCGGGAATCTTCTAGGTTGATGATAGTGATCTTTCAGGCAATATCTGGAAGGGGCATTCACAGTTAAGGCCCTACAATATGCTCAGGTCTTAATCTTGAAAACAGAACCACAGGCTTTGGTTCCTGTAGTCAAAGACCTAACCATTTAATGGGATTAAGGGCTGAGTCGCACTCAGAACCATGTTAGATATAATTACCTAGAGAATTAGCTCTTACTAGTTATCTCATTTACAAAGAGATCTCACATCGGGTACAAGCAAAAAGCTCTCAGTGGTTTTAGAAACAGCCCAGGATGGAGAAATCTGTATCTACTTGTTCACTATTCATTCACTCACAAGCACTGTAAGAGATACTGTAAGATAAAAAATCATAGACTCATGAGTCTGTTCTCTCAAATACCTCCCTCGCTCTTCTCTCTGGAATATTCTGCATCTTAGTCTGGCCTCCTGCTACCATCATCTCCTGTTATTTAACCCCTATCCATCATGCTAGATGTCAGCCTCTGCTGCTTTGATTGGGTTAAATGCCGTGTTGTATCCTCCCTTCTATCCTCAGGGCTTCACGTTAGGCAAGTTACCACACTTGTCATCTTTCATTGCCTGTATCTTCTTCAGTAGAATGAAATGTTCTCTTCACTATGCCTGGACTAGTGCTTCAGAAATAACAGACTAAACATTGCTTGACAGTTATTTATTGAGTACTTATGTGGTAAGCATTGTTCTTGGTTCTTAGAGAACAGAAGAAAAAAGGGGCCAGTGCTATGCTGTAGCAGGTAATGCTTGTGGTGCCAGCATCCCATATGGGCACCAGTTGCTGGCTGCTCTACTTCCAATGTAGCTCCCAGCTAATGGCCTGGGAAAACAGAGGAAGACGGCCCAAGTACTTGGGCCCCTGCACCCACAGGGGAGACCTGGAAGTTCTTGGCTCTTGGCTTTGAACGTGTCCAGCTCCAACCATTGTGGCCATTTGGGGAGTGAACCAGCAGATGGAGGATTTCTCTCTCTCTCTCTCTCTCTTGCTCTCTTTCTCTGTAGCTATGCCTTTCGGATAAATAAATTTTTTTTAAAAAGAATAGATATGGTTCATAAAGACGCTTATATGTTGGTTAAGTGTTGATTTAATGAAAGCAGAGTATATAGCTCAAACTCCTTATTTCCCAGATGAGGAAATGAATTCCACAGCAATTAAATGACCTGAGTCAAACCACATGGAAAATTTGAGTGGCACACTTTTTAAAAAATTGGTTCATTTACTTAAAATTTTCCTCCTGCACACTGCTTCTCATTTTATAAACCAAAGGTGGGTGTGTGAACTTCTATTTATTTAGTCCATGGATGCCAGCAGGACATTGAGGGAGGGCACCATGTGTTGAGTGAATGTAAACAAACATGGACAGAGTATGATTTTATGTGTACAGAACAGTAAAGGTTTAGTCTGGGATAGGCACACAGCATTGGTGATTTCTTGCCCAATTCTGTCACAGACCTTACAAGAGGGACCTTCATGCTCCTTATTGTTGCTTGGGGAACACTGGCACCTGGGGTCCCTGGAAGAGTGAAGGACTTGGCATCAACGGCAGCGACAATTTTAGGGTTCAGTCGGGAACTGCTAGTATGGCTCAGTTCTGAGCTGGGAGTCATGAGAAGCACTACCATAGGCCACTTTTGAGAAAGACAGGCTTTTCAAGAGAAGGCATATGAGAGAGGCAAGGGGATTTTTTTTTTTTTTATCATGGGAGTGTATGAACAGCCAAGATATAGCTCACTAGAAGAGGGAGCAAATCCTGAATAATGAAATATGGGAGTGGTTTGGGCAACTGGACTGGAATTGAGTCCTTGGGAATGGAGGAAATGGTTGTCTTGAAGACCGGAGAGCACTAGGATTGGGTTTCAGTTGGATAACTGGGAAGTGAGAGACCAAAGTAGCTCTTACATGTGGACTCTGGGGAGGGTGCCAGGGATGGGACACCGCTGAGGCCCCTTTTTCTCTCATTTTGGGGAAACGCCCTAGAAGGATATGGAGAAGCTCTCACCCATTTACACTCACACAGCGGAGCCAGGCCCTGGCAGCATGCGCTCCTCACCCCACAGCGCTGGGCAGAGAGACGCAGAAGCATACATCACGGCCACCTCTGGCATCTTTTTGCCCAGGAAAAGAGCAGAGCCTGTGCATGATTCTTGGTAACTGCCATCAGTCACGGCCATGACTAACTCAGAATCTCACTCCTCTCACCCCCATACAACTTGTCACTGAATCATTTCACCAGAGAACACCTCAATCCAGTAACAACCTTAAAACAAAACAAAACAAAAACAAACAAACGAAAAACAACCAGCAACTTCCAGTGAAGTGAGCAGAGTCTTTGGTACTTGAAGAAAATGCTCTCCTGAGGGCTACTGGCTAAGACCAGCAGTCCACTTATGCCATGCAGAGGTAGGAAATGACGACTGTGTGGTCTTTAAATGACAAGCGAGTTTAGGGACATGCTGTGGCAGGCTGGGGATGTGTGGGAAGAAGTCAGAGAAAGCACTGCACACAACATCTGTAAAGAAAATGTTTTATTGAAAGTGTTAATACCATCACCAGAATGAATTTGATTTACATTAGTTGGTGTTTGTTACAGGACTAATCTGCCCTTTTTTTCCCAACTGAAATTCCCTTTACTTTGAAAACATACTATGTACAGGGCAGCAATGGTCACTGGCATGGTGCTATTTACATGACTAAACCACAAGTTGAGGTGCAGACATGTGAAAATTAAAAAAAAAAATACACCAACTTTTAAATAAATACTGCATAATGACAAGTATGTACAAATATTCCATTCAGTCATGTCCTTCTTATTAAAATTAGAAATAATTTGTATAGGAATATGCACAAAAGATTATGTGACTGCATCTTGCTATCAGGAGAATGGTGAATGTTTACTCTAAGGGGTAGTGTAGACACTACAGGCCTATTAAATCAATTGTTGCTGGTACACAGATGTCTAAATTATTTCAATAAAGTTTTATCCATTCTTTTAACAACTTTACCTGGGTCCATCATAGATCACAGAACGTCAAGACACAGTCTCGGTGTATTTCATATTGCACCACATAAAGAGAAGGCATTTTTAGTGATACTCATTTTTAACTTTTGCACCATATCAAGCACAACAGTTTTTAATGGTCAGCACTGAATTAAAAAAATAAAATAAAAACAAAAGCAAAGAAAAGAAATTGTGCATGGCCTTACTTTAAATAAATGGAATGTATATGTGTTTCAAAAGCTATTATAAGAAATTTAAATCAATCTGTAAGAATGTATTATTAAAGTGTATGTCAACAACCAGAAAATATGGGTGGCTGATTACGTTAACCAGTGACGTTTCCCCCAGATAGGGGAACTTAGGAGAAATTTGACCTTGCAGCACCACCCAATGGTAATCACTGTCTGTAAAAGCAAAGGCAGGGGTTTTGACTTTAGGGATTTGCACATAGACTTTTGGTGATGGCATCAAAGAACTATTAATAGGCATACTGACTTTTTTTGAGTCACCTAAAAATTGGAGCTTTAAAATTCTTGCAAATTTATGTTTACTATATTTCTTTAGAAATATAATTTGTGAAAAATTGAATTTCACTACAGAAAAATGAATTAATAAACAGCCCTGTGTTTCAGGGCTCCAAATTTTTAGCAGTGTTTCTATACACATAGTAAATGGAAACTGGCTAAAGAAACTGCTTTAACTGATTAGAAAACAAACAAAACCTAAGACCTTCTATAAATAATACTTTAACCCCTGTATGAATAATGCTGGTGTTAAAATAAATTCATTAGACATTACAATGGCCACATGATTTTAGGATTTTCCTGTAAACTCAACTTTGAGGGTCAACAAAAAATTACCATGCACTGTACAATAAATTGCAAAAGTTCAGATATCTTCTTTGTCAAATACATGCTGACTTACTTCAATTTACTCCCAAGTCATGTTGCAAAATCCTTTTCAACATGCTTGAAATAAAGAAAGCTCTTAAATAGTTGTTTTCCCTTGAGAAATTCATAAATTCAGAAGCTTTGATAGCTCTGAATCAAACATGGGGTATAAGAGGGGATCAGATGAAAAATTTGTAACTTTTTAGTACAAGATTCACTCTGGTAGGGAGAAAGAAAAGAGTAAAAGAGGGAGAAGAGGAAAAGAGAGAGAAGAGGAAGGAAGATGCAAAAAATTTGCACATATGGAACTTCATAAGATTTGTATATTTAACAGGGAAATAAATTGAATCTATTACACTCATTTGTCACATAAAGAGAATTTTAAGTATCTTCTAGAAAGTACTTTCATTTGTAATGTCTGCCAAAACACAGACTATGATTAAAGAATAAACATGGTGTGTCTTTGTATCACCCTGTTGCATTCTCTTCCCCTTTTAAAACCATGCACTAGTGAAATTTATTTTTAAAAATAATATAAATTGTTGAAAATGGCTGATTTTTATTGTTTTTTTTTTTTTTTGCAAGTTGCAGCCCCAAGAAAATAATTTAAGTATTCAGCTAATCGGTGTCCATGCAAAAAGAGTTTCTTTAATTTCATTCAGGACAGCATTGCCACAGAATCTTGTTTCCCGAGTCCAGAGTCTCTTGGCATTAGGGAATGACGGGTTGACAGGAGCTACCGAGTCTGCCACTGTCCCTGCTGGACTGACCGCTCAGGTTCACCATCCAGAGGGGGGCTGATGCTTTGTTCCTGACCACTTCTTTGGTCTTCTGCTTTTCACCTGATGCTTCCTAGAACTTCTCTCCTAGATCTGTCACATAGCTTCATGGCTGTACAGCTCCATTTCTGTGGCATAACGGGGCTTTGGGTTCAGATAAATGAAGAAAAAGGTAAGATAAAAATATAAAGGTGCCGTTGAAAAGGGCTTCTGTTGCATGAAACTGACTGATTCTTTGAGATTAATCCATGGCTTCAGATTGGACCAAAAATGAGTGTCATTGAACTCTAAACCTGATAGTTCTTCATAGTTCTGCTCTTTCACCTGAGGGCCTTCGTTAGGGCACAATGTGTGCAACTTCCTCTGAGAACACAGGATCGCGTGGTATCCCTAGAAACAGGCTCAGAAGACACAACATTAAGCATGCAGTGTTACCAGGGTTGGCGACCTGTGATTTTTTTTTTTTTTTGTAACGCTGGTTGCTGTGACAACAGTTTTACAGCTGCTATGAACGAGAGTAAGAAGGTCCAGTTGAACTTTCCAGAGATGACTGGGAAGCTCTTCTCGTCAGAGGGGCCAGAGTTGGATCTACTAGGGAGGAAGGGGGGAAAAGTTTGAACCATCCAATCACCATATTGGATAGTTCCAGTTCATCTAAAAGTATCTGGGCCACTCCCATGAAGGATTTGTGATCCATGCGACCATAATCTCCCCAGACGATAATCTGTTGGCAAAATTAAAAATAATGTTAGCATAATCATGTATATAACAAAAGTCTTGTAAAGTACTCTGAACAATAAAACACATTCAGTTAGTGTTCCAACATCAAAGACAAACTTAAGTAGTGGCATTTGACTAATGGAGTAGCTTTCTTTAACTTTTGGAATCCAAAAGTACATTAGAACTGTCCCAGAGTGCTAAGATCATAAGCCGTGCAGGGAGATTGGAGTTTATGTGTGATGGGTGTTCGCGAGTCATTTAAAGAAGAGGACAGTGTGTGTAGTTTTATGGTACTGACCACTGCTTCGATGTTTCCAACATATTTCAGTCGTGAGAAACAGAAAACAATGTGACGGAGAGATAACTGGGTCTAAAGTCCGACTCTGTGAAAAGATGTTCTGCGGCCAGGGGATACAGAGCTAAGTAAATACCTGTAGAACTTTTCCTTGGGGACTCTCTTCAAAAGACAACAGCTGCTGGTAAAGTGGTTCCAGCGTTTTTCTTGCCACTTTTGTTTTCTTTTTGGCTATGCACACTCCGTTATCTAGTAGATACACCTTGACATACGGTGCTTGGGAAAGAGAGCACAAAGGAGAGAGCACGTGATGAGCTGTGGCGGTGGCATGCCCAGTGTACTCCTGGCTGACAGCCGCAATGGGTTAATCTCTGGCTGAGAGGGTGAGCAGCCATCAAAAGTCACCGGCCTTCCCACATTATTGAAAAACTACTCAATAGACAATTGGTAACTGTCAACCATACAGAGAGTCTTAGGCAATGTTGCCAAAACCTCTGACTTCATTATTATTTTGCTATCAACAGGTTACATAGATTTACAAATTGCATTCAATGAGAAATGCTTCCAGTTCCAACAGGACTCAAGAGAGATGTCTTACTCATTCTTCAACTCATCAACACATAAATGTAAGTACACCTGCTTTAACTCACCCATCCTCACACATCTGTGGGGAGCAGCTCGGACTGGACTAAGTTACTGGAATTAAGACTTATTCTATGCATCTGCTCTCCCACAATATGGCGCTGGGAGAGAAGAAAACAGCTTTTACACAGCTGCCTCCAGTTCAACCAATAAACTGTAGGACTTGCTCCTGATTGGAGAGCAGCGTACTCGGCGTGTGGGCAGCCGAGTTAGGATTGGCGGAGGAGGACTATAAAGGAGGAGAGAGACGGCATGCACCAGGAACATCTAAGAGGAACATCTAAGGGGAACGCCTGTGCAGCCCCCGAGAGAGCCGGCCGGCGGTGTGCCGCTCCCCTGCGGAAGTGGGGAATGTGGCCAGGGGGAACTGCCCTTCCACGGAGGTGGAAGGGATAGTAGCCAACCCGGGAAGAACCAGCAGCAAACCCGGGGAGGGCCGAGCAGACGAAAGAACAGCGCAGAGTCCTGTGTCGTTCCTCCACGAAGACGGGGAGCGACATAATGGTGCCGTGACTCGGATATGAAGCCTAGGCAGGGCTTAGTGTCGTTCCCCCACGAAGACGGGGAGCGACACACATCACTTATTATCACTCAAAAGCCTTTGCTTGTTGGTGACCATGTGGGTACAAGACAGTGATGGGGTTTTATGTGTTATGTTGAAAGTAGCTGGGAAGAGGCAACTAATTATGAATTCTGCTTAGCATTTAACTGGAAAACATAGTAACAGAATCATTTCCTGGCATGTGTAAATCATGGTGTTGTTTACAGCAGAGAGCTGACTAGCTCCCAGACTTATACAAAGGCAATTCTCCTAATCACCACTTCAAGGCTGTACAATGAGTAACATACAGTAATGAATAACATAATTCAAAATGTCTGCAAGAATAGGGAAGTTAAGAGATTCAAAATTACAAGTCACCAGTGAAGGTGCTGAGGCTAAGACCTGCATTTATTTCAGAATCCTCCTGAGTGATTCTTTTATACATCTGCTCCAACAACTTCTACACAATGCATTTGGAGTCACGGTGACATTTGCCATGGCTTCAGGCATCTTAGACTGTAATGACATTTCAGCAGGAAATATGTGGCATAAAAATTTATAACAGTGCCTCTTTTTGTTTATAAATTATAGGAAGCGAAAGTCTTCTCATTAGAATACCCAGCAGACAACAGGTTCATGCTCTGGGCGGGGCCTGCACCGGCTTTTACTCTAATCCCAGAGCACTAGCGAGTCCTCAGAAGAAATTCTGAAGCTCTGGATCAACGGAAGAGTAACACAAACTCCAATTCACAAGAAAAAAGAGCTTTTTATGTGCATGTTGTGATGAAATGGATTATCCAAATGTGGCAGCTTTGACTTTGCAGTGGTTTCTACCACGTGTGATTATAGGTAACAATTAACATTATTGTATGCTAAACTGATCTTCTGTATATAAGGAGAATCAAAAGTGAAGCTTGATGTGATTGGAAGGGGAGAGGGAGTGGGAAAGGGGAGGGTTGCAGGTGGGAGGGATGTTATGGGGGGGAAGCCATTGTAATCCATAAGCTGTACTTTGGAAATTTATATTCATTAAATAAAAGTTAAAAAAAAAACAATTAACATTATCTCCAACAGCTCACCCTCGTTGAAATGCTCACTTATGGGGCTGGCACTGTGGCACACTGGGGTAAGCTGCTGCCTGCAGTGCCAGCATCCCTTCTGGTCACTGGGTTGAGTCTGGCTGTCCCACTTCCGATTCAGCTCCCTGTAATGTGCCGTGGGAAGGCAGTAGAAGATGGCCCAAGTACTTGGACCCCTGTACCCTGTGGGAGACCCAAAAGAAGCTCCAGGCTCCTGGCTTCGGATTGGCCCAGCTGTGGCTACTGCAGCCATTTGGGGAGTGAACCTGAGGATGGGAGATCTCTCTCTGTCTCGCTTGCTCTCCCTCCCTGCCTCTCCATCCCTGTTGCTCTGTAACTGTGACTCTCAAATAGACAATCTTAAAAAAAAATGCTCACTTAGGATAAACACCATGATTACTACAGCCCCAAATCTGTCAGACAATTCACCCATCTTTGAGTATCCTTCATTGTCTAAAAAACAAAGTTTTCAGCATTTAATCCAAAGTTTGTTAGTGGAAATAAGACAAATTATGGACAAAAATAGGAAAATTTCTTCTGTTTTTACCTGGCAGTGTCTTGGAACCTGGTTTTACAACAAGGCCACGGGCCCGAATGATTTCCACCTCCAACTGTCCCTTTTTGTCCATCATTCCTACCTGGATGTCACCTATGGGCATGGGGAGAAGGAACAAACATGTCTTAATATACAAACGCAGCAAGAAAAATGCTAGTGCTAAAGACTATGGTATGACACCATTGATCATTTCCTATATATTTTCTTAAAAAATTCAAATAAATTTAAAATTTTAGCCATGATGTCTTCCTTCAAAAAAGCAGTAAAATTATAACGGAAAAACAGGAATCTTCCTTACTGTTAAAATCTAAGAAACTTTATTCTTGCTGATAATATTGTTAAAGACTCTATGAAATTTAGAGAATGTACTTTTTAATAGCATAACATGAAAACAATGAAATAATGTGGCAATAATTCTTACCCATTGCAGGTGTCGCCAGGGTCTGGCGTCCTACCAATTGAGCAGGCCCAAGGCCATCCAGGAAATCACTGAATTGGCTGTCAGAGGCCAGGCGGACACCCGGGAAAATCAGACTGAAAGCAAAACAACATATGGGATTAACCCTTCACTATCCATATATTCCAGGCAAGCTCAAGTCTCCCTCCAGCCTCCTTCATGTGTCAGGATAGTCAGTGTGGCTGACTGCCCACTTAGACTTATCCCCAACATCCCACTCTGCTTCCCTTGGCTCTTCCTCCACGTTGGCTAGCAGCCCCTGTAAGCCACCAGAAGCACCTGTCACACTGGACTGCGAGCTCCTAGTCTTTCTCTCCTTTGGTCTGGAGGACAGGGCCTGGGATTTCTCTGTGAAACCACTCGGTCTACACATGCACTGAGCACTTACTTCACGCCAGGCTTTATCCTATTTAATCCACCTGGCTTAGCTGTGAGAGCGGTTCTATGGTTTATCACATTTTATAAATGAAAAAACTCTTCTGGATCATTCCCCTCCATGTAGAAATATGCTGTTGATTCTGTCACTTGACCAAAAAAAAAAAAAAAAAATAATCCCTTTCCTGACTCTACTTCCCTCTCTCCAGCTACAATTCCTTTTCTTGTCTGGGAACTCCTTGCAAAACTTCTGAGTGCTGTAGTCCATTTCTTTCCTTTTGAAACTCTAATCATTTTTCATTTTCACCACTCCACTATAACTTTCCTGTTCTGATCATTAGTCAAACTTACCTAATGACCACAGTGGAAAGCCCAGCTGTTATTATTCATCTAACTTAATGTATTAGCAGTACTGGGTATGTTGATCCGCCCCTCTTACTTGGAACACCTTCTGCACTTCTTGGATTCCATAGCCTCCTAAGTTTCCTCTTTCTTCCTTCTGCCACTCTTCCTTAGTTTCCTTTGCCAGTTCTGCCACTAGATACAGGAGCTCTATCCTTACATTTTCTTTATGTCTGAATTTCCTTGGTGATCTCATACAATCTCAAGGTTTTAAATGCCATCTCTGCTGCTATTACCTAGACTGCTGTCTCCAGCTCGGGCCTCTCTTTTGAGCCACAGAACTGCATTTCAACTGCTTAGTCTACAGATCTGCTTGGAAATCTGTATAACAGGACAGAAAACTTAACCTGAAACTCAAGCGAAACTTGAATCCCCTCCACAACAAACTCTGGTCCTCTCAGAGGATTCCCATTTTGATAAATGATAACTCTGTTCTTCCAGTTGTTCAACCTGACATTGATCTTTCTTCTTTCCCGGTTATAGACTGAGTTGTCTTCTCCCAACATGCGTGTGTTCAAGCTTGAATGCCCAACCTGACTGCATGTGAACGAAGCTTTTAAAGAGATAAAGCTAAAAGGGGTCATAAGAGGGCAGCCCTATTCCAATATGCCTGGTGTCCTTACAGGAAGAGGAGACAGCAGTGGAAGCAGAGGCAAGGCCACGAGAAGACAGAGGAGACCATCCTCTGTATCTCTCTTCCTTGCTTTATTTTTCTCCTTAGTACTTACAATGCCTAATCTCCTATATATTTTATTAGATTTTCTTGTACATACATACATTTTACATTTTTTTTTCTTGTTTATTGCCTATCTTCTCCATTATGTGGAAAGTTTGATGAGGGTAGGGTCTTTCATCTGGCCGGCTCACTGCTAGATCTCTAGCTCCTAGAGCTATGCATGGGATATTGTAAGCACGTAATTAATAAATACTTAAGCTCAATCAATTAAAATGAAGCTCAGAAAAATCAAATAACTTGCTCAATGTTCTACAGCACCAAAAGAAAATTAAACAACCAAACAGATGAGAATCTAGGTATATATGATTGAAAAACTCTTGGCCTTAAGTATTGAGACTGACTTCCTTGTATGACTTACAGCCTCAACTCATGGCAGGGTAATTGAAACCTTAGAAGGTATGGTGATATATTTTGGATAAATTTATGAATATTCATCTCATTTCTCCATTAAAACTATAAATATCTGGAGCTGGAGCCACAGTTTAAAGGTTTATGCCTGTCACAGTATCTTCCTAACACAGTATCGTACAAAGGTCAGTGTGCTTGATGAACATCTATTTTTCATTTGATCCTTCACCTCATTATAGACTTCCTTGATGAACTTCCTTGATAAAATCGATTTCTTTCCCCCACCTCAACTGCTAAATATTCAATTAATAAAAATGCTTCAGTCTATTTCTAAAAGCACATAAGTCTTTATAAATGTATGGAAGCTATCTATGCCTCTTATATTTACATAGTTGTGCTAGACACACAATCCTTAGGGTACACCTTTACTGCTATGGCAATAGCTCCTCTGGCCTCACATCCATGAACTGGCAGCATCTATGTTGTTAACCATCTAGTGCTCCCATGGAGATGATACAGTGAGTTCAGTACACTCTACTTTCCTCTCTCAATGTTCTTTACAGTCCCATTCACAGATCTCTAGTTGCTAATTGCTGCTAATTTGTTGGTGACAGAGCTACAAACTCTTTAAACTGCTTTAAAAATATCTCTGGAAGTTGATTCAAAGGAAAGCTCCATGATAACTAAAAGATAAAAAGGCTTATCAACTTTCTTGGTGGCATTTCTTTTTGACTACTTAACACAAGTAAATTAATACTAAATAATTAGAATTATTTGCTACTGCATCATAAAAACTAGGTATCAGAAATTCACATGTTTTTAGTAATGACTGTTAAAGCAAAGATTTAAAAATTAGTCTTGTTTGCATGGTGTGGTATGTGTGCTTATTATTTTTGTGCTTTTATATATTATTTAAAGCTAGGGCAAAGTATTTTTTTTTTTTTTGCATGTAATGTGAGAGTCACATTTTAGCATCTTGCCATTAAAGCAAAACACTTTATCCCAAAATTTATTTCCCTGGATATAAAAAGCCAGATATGTCACATCACCCAGTGGGAGGTGAGCCAAGTTCTCTTCACAGGAAATCAGTCAGTGAAAACTAGGACGGTGCCATGAAGCACGTGGGTTGACTTTTATGAAAGCAGAGAGTGAGATCGAGAAAAGGGTCCCTGGCAAGACTTGGAAGAGGCACACATCATGGCCAGCCTCACTCACTTTCCTTCGGAGCTATAGCTGTTCATGCTGCCGTCTGTGGATTCTCGGCTGGCTTGGCGAGTCATCCAGTTCCTCATCTCCACTGCCAGGCCTGTCTCTGTACTTCTTTGGACAGTGCTCCGTAGTTTTTTCCCACCTGCTTCTGCCAGGACAGAAAACAAAAGGTATCACAGTTTTGCCATCTCTAGCTGCTAATGAAAAATATCACCCAATGCTTTGAGATCCTCAGATGAAAAGAACTGCCTAAATACAAAGAAAGAAAAGGTAGTTAAAATTTTAAACAATGTCTTAGATGGAAATTTTCTAAAAAAAACTTTAAGCGCAAAATACTATTGTCTTATTTCCACTTAGAGCAGGGTTCAGATTGTTAACATAAGAGAAAAGAAGATACAACCTAAGGAAAAGAAAATAAGCCTTTTTTCATTGTAATATTTAAATGTCAGGTTAATTTATGCCTATTGTTTTTATTTCTATTGTAATAGTTAAATGTCAGATTACCTTATGTATACTTTCTCCCCTTTCTTTTGTCCTAGTGAAAGAACAAGGCCTTCCTACTATTTACAAAGAACAGATGGTGAGTAATCCTCCAACTCTAGCCTTAGTTTTCAACACAAAAAAAATCTGTTCTTTTGCAAACTGACAGATATCAGAAGGCAAGAGAGTTATACAAAGGAAATAACCTTATTAGACAACAGCCTCACATTTGTTGGTAACTTTCACAGATTCTCGTAAGGAGTTGCAAGAATCCAGCAACATCATATGAAAGTGCTTTTAATTCTGAGCCTTGGAGAGTCCTGTCATCAAGGGTCTTCCAACAGCTGGGAGATGAGGTTTACTTGCAGAGGTCGATCAGAAGACCAGTGGGAGTACTACAGGTGCGGCAGAGGCATTCTCCGGAAGTGCTATCTGGAGAGGTTAGGGAGGAGAGAGCCTCGCTGAGGAAGTGGATTTGGATTGGCTCTGTAAAATGGGCAGACTGGGACGCAAAGAGGAGTGAGAACGCAGTGTCTCGAGCAAGGGAAACAGAATGGGCAAAGGTGTAAAGGTGGGGATGACTGTGCATTTAAGGCAGGTGCAATGGCCCAAGTACATGAAAGAGTGATAGGGGAGTGGATTAGACAAGAAACAGCCAAATTACAAAGGGCCTTCCATGTTGGAACGTAGAGTTGAGAGACTACAAAAGCTACAGCAGGAGGGTGATAGTCCAAATTATTTGGCTTAATATATTTCTTGCTATGCCTAAATATTTATCCACATTGACTGTACTGTCTTTGGGATACAACCATATGGTAAGCTCTTTTAGTGTCTGGTATTAGCAAGTTCTTTTTACATTTATAAATATTTGCTGATATTCCCAGTGATTTGTTGAAGTTTCTTTTCACTAAGCCTCTGATTTTTGCTCACCATTTTCAAACGCTGCTTAAATTTCATTCTCTATTTCCAATTTTAATGCATATCAAAATGCTTTAAAGAGTACAAAATATAAATTATGACTGTTGTATAATTTATTTCAATAATATAAGGCTGATATCTTAGATAATTGATAATAAACATGTTGTACTGATATGAATTATAAGAAGCAATAAAGCATTCCCTATTCAAGAGGGAAGGATGTTATTTATGGAGAAATGTTAGTTAATAAATGTAAGAGGAATTATAAAGCTTAAAAATTAACAATTTGCAATCTGCAAAAGAATAAATGATTCAAGCAGGGCTCATCAATGCAGGCTAAAACCATTAAATGAAACATCAGGGAAAAGATGTTCATATGAGCAAATAATCATTCCACAAATTAGATCTAATAGTTAAAGGGGGTGGGAAATGTACTCTAACACTGGGGAACCTGTAGCACTAATTAGTAGCACCAGTAGTGAGATAATCATCTGTACTTTCTGATACACAGAGTGCCACCCATCAAGTTGTTCTAGACAAAGATACACAACATGTTTCTATCAGATCTTTGGAATCAATTTCCAGCTTTTGCAAAAGGGGATAGAGTTACAAGATAAATTGCTCACACACATCAGACAAACCCAAACCATAGAATATTGTTCAAGGAAACAACCTTGTTTCTTTCTCAGTAATCCTCATTAAAAAAAAAAAAAAAAAAAAAAACTTAACGTGTATTATAGGAAACTAAAAAACACCAGAAGCAAAGAATACAGTCATCTACTATGTCAAGCAGCTCACAGTTTGCTGAGTCCTGTGTGTGTACATATACATAACACCCAATCCTATGTGACAGATTATACAGAATGCATCGTGCTCTCTTCACACATCATGACTATTTATCCACAGCTAACGTTGCCGCACCATAAACACACTGGCATTCTTCCCCAAACCAGCACAAACATAATGATGTGTACTGTTCAGACAAGCGTACTGATCATTTCATTTCCAAAAGATAAAACTTCATGTGTATTTTAATATAAGGATATCTATAAAACATGTTGTGTGCCACTTTTACTTGTAACATACTTTATGCACTTCAAATAAAGACTTACAGTTGTCCACCATATGCAAAGTGGTGTTGAATAAATTACATTAGTCTATTATATTCATACATTAGTATTTTTAAAAAGTTGACATCATTAAAAAGTAGGTGAGGGATTTGTTCTAGACTAAAAGATATAAAAGAGATATAAACATCAAATGCTATGAATGTCCTTTTTATTCTTATTTGGGAAAACAAAACAAAATAAAAAACAGAAATAATATAAACAAAGTAGTATTTAAAACAATTTTAGGGTAACTGAGAAATTTGAATATGGAATACATAATAGATGGGCTTAGAAAATTGTTAACTTTAAAGTGTACATATTATACAGAATTATAAGTACATATTATAAGTACATATTATAAAGAATTTCACTATCATCAGGAAATAAATGCTAAACATTTAGATCTGAAATATTATATTGCCTATTGCTTACTTTCAAATAGTGTAGCAAAAAATACACACACATATACACACACACACATATATATATAAAGAATGATAATGTTAAAAAAAGGATGAGGACATAGAATAGACTCTGTAATTCATGAAATATTAATATTTTTATTTGAGAGTGATCTACAAATGATTACACCAAAAAGCAATAAACTTTTGTCCAAATAAGCACTGGAATCATGTGAAGGGCCGGGTAAAGGGTGGATCCCTTGTTCTCCTTGTGCTTACTTCTTGTGCACAACATCCTCGTGAAAAATTGCCATCATGTCAGATACATGATTTCAGTGAAATCTGAAAATGTGGACTATGAATATGAACAGAAAACATGACTTGCAAAGGAAGTAAGATTCCTGGGGCTGGTGTGGCACATAGGGTTAAGTTGACATTTGAAACACTGTTGTCCTCTATCAGAGTGCCAGTTTGAGACCTGGCTGCTCCACTTCTGATCCAGTTCCCTCATAATGTGCCTGGGAAAGCCATGGAAGATGGCCCAAGTGCTTTGACCCCTGTCACCCACATGAGAAACCTACATGGAGTTCCAGGCTCCTGGCTTTGGCACAGGCCAGCCCTAGCCGTTGTAGCTATCTGGGGAGTGAACCAGAAATTGGAAGATCTTTCTGTCACTTTGTCTTTCAGATAAATAAATACACCATTATTTTTTTTAAAGAAAGGAGCTAGTTTTTATTTAATATCTGACTCTAGCCTACTGTTACACTGTGATGAGAACCAATCACCATTTGTCAGAGAATAACAAGTGAGCATGTAACCTTTTTGCTGACTGACTAGTTTTTACATAAATCCTCTTCATAAAAACTCTAGAACTCCCACAGTGGAGAGGTCAGCTCTGGTGTTACACTGATTCTCTCTGAGTCCCCAGCTGGGTGACACTGAGCAAGTACTTACCCTCTCTGCCACTCGTTTTCTCAAACTGCGAGATGATGGTGATGGCAATAACGCCTTCTACTCAGGATTTTTATGAAGATTAAGGAAGATGACGCACTTAAAGTGCTTAGAAAAGTGCCTGATCCATAGAACACTCCAGTGAATGGTACTGTTATTATTATTGCCACCACACAGGGAACAGAACACATGAACTCTAGGCCTGCCTTCCCCACTGCCGAGCTGGCTCCGTGGCCTTCTGAGTCATACCCTCCTCTCAGAAAAAGGCAGAGGAGGAGCGCAAACGATCGCTCCTCTCCCTTAGCTCCAAAGCCTGTGAGTTGCTGTCAGTGCATGTTCTGGACCATGACCCACAGCATCCGTGGAGGCCACACACTACACAATCTCAATCTTCTGACAGGATTAAAGAACCCAGCTAATGCAATGAGTGTCTGTAGTAGCCCTTTAAAGCCTGTCTTTTTAAATGTTCCACTATCAGATACATTAATAGGCTTATTTAAAAAACTAAATTTATTTTTCAGCATCAAAAAATCATTGTGTCACAGTCACAAGAAAAGCAATTTAACTTACATACAACGCATCATAGTGATGCACATCATTGTTCCAAATGAGCTATCATCTAGTTCAATTTAAAAACCAAACAGTGGTGAAGGTCTACAGAAAATAAGAGCGGTAGGCAGAATTCTAAAAAGATGGCTCCCATGACTGTGTACTTTACATGGACAAGGGGATTTTGCAGACGAGAATAAGATCACAAATTAGTTGACCACAAGATAAAGGAGACTATCTGAATGGGCCTTGCACTCGATGCACCTTGGCAGCCTTGAAGGTGGAACAGCCATGTGGAGAGCACCCAAGGACAGCCACCACCTGCAGTGATGCTGGGTTGACAGGGACCATAGCCCTACACCGGCGAGGAACAAGATTCTGCCAACAACCTGAACGGCCCTGGAAGCAGTCCCACCCCTCAGCTCCATGAGAGCCTCCAGACAAGAGCCCTGCCCAGCTCTGCATTCCTTTTAGGTAAATTTTTAAAAATGAGGAGACCTATAAAATATCCTGTTATGACCATGGGGGTAGACCAATGGGAATCTTAAGAATTTAGCTATGATTTCTTTAAAAAAAAAAAAAAAGATTTACAGAGTTACAGAGAGAGAGAGAGATCTTTCATGAGCTGGTTCACTCCCCAAATGGCTACAATAGCTGGAGCTGGGCCAATCCAAAGCCAGGAGCCAGGAGCTTCTTCCAGGCCTCCCAAGTGGATACAGGGACCCAAGCACTTGGGCCATCTTCCACTGCTTTTCCCATGCCATTAGCAAGGAGCTGGATCAGAAGTGGAGCAGCCGGGACTTGAACCTGCACCAATATAGGATGCCGGCACTGCAGGTGGTAGCCCTACCAGCTATGCCACAGCACCAGGCCCCTAGCCATGATTTTTAAAATGTGTATTTTGAAAAAAGTATATACAACACACACATACATAACTATAATGTGTGTGTGTACTCTGAGATATTAAAAACATCCAAGCAATAAACCCTAGAATTCAGGCTGAATTTGTGTTGTTGTTGTTATACTACCTAACACACTGGTGTTAGCTATTATAAGCCATAATGCAGGTGGAGAAGATGCCTGCAGGTAAAAATCCAATTCTTGAATTGACAAACAGCACAGGCAGAAAGCAGAACACAGGAGGTGTCCTTGTTATTCTGCTCTGCTTAGTTTGATGACTCATTTACTTGGCACCTGTATTCAAAGAAAGCCACTTGATTAAATAAAAGACCGGAGTCAGTTTTCCCTGACAATATATGGAAACCAGAAAACTCTTCCAGTAACTTGACAACAAAAGTCAGAAGGTCCTTTCTGCTGCTGACTTGGAACTATCATAAGCCCCAGGCAAGACAAGATTCACAAAGCAACTCCAAACTCAATCTCATGGTGACCTTTCAAAGCTCAGACCCTCAGAACCCATTCCTACTTGCTGTCACCTGCAAGGTCTCGAATGGCAAGAAGCCTTGCTTTGGATTCAGGATTTTCTTGATGTTAAAATAGAAAACAATTATGGAAACAGTTTGAAAATTTGTTGGTTAAAGATTCTGAAAACTGGATTTAATTTTTAGTTTAGACTAAGGCACTATGGTTGCATTTTATTCAAAATCACCATTTTTCAGAGTGAGAATAATTTAGAGATACCATTTATATTACATCTAGCAAGTATAAAAGTACATTAAAATGAGGATACCTAAAATTATTGACTCACAGATTTTGGAAGCAATTTTGGAGACCCAGTGCACTTCGATGGTTTATGCACTCCCTTATTGTAGCAATGAAGAAGTTAAGGTCCTGAGTAGGTAGTTCCTCTCTAATAGAAGACTTTTTCATCTTCAATAACCATTAATTATTTCAAATTGTACTTTCACGTTCTTCCACTTTGCTTCTATGATTTATGAAGCTTTAAGAATTGCTTGCAGGGGCAGGGAGTGTATGGTGTAGTGGTTAATCCATTGCTTAGAATGCCCACATCCCATATTGGAGTACCTGGGTTCGATACCTGGCTCTGAATTCTGATTCCAGCTTCCTGAAAATGTACACCCTGAGAAGCGCAAATGATGACCTAAGAAGTTGGGCTCCTGCCGCTGTTGTGGGAAATCTGGCTTGAGTTCCTGGCTCCTGGTTTTGGCTTGACCCAGCCCAGTTGTTGTGGGCAACTGGGGAGTAAACTAGCAGATGGGTGATTTCTCTCTCTGCCTTTCAAATAAGTTAACAAATAAATTTTTAAAAACTTGCCTCTACTGCCTTCAGCAAGCTCAAGGATGGCCAATGTGGACACAACTTCCCACCAACAGATTTTATACCAAGACACGAAAGAAGCTGATTTATTTACTTGTTTGGTCCTGTAAGACCTCAATATGGGGAGCATTGTCAAGAGCAGATTCCTATAACTAAGTATGGACAGAGTAAAGTCTTCCAGCCATTGGTTCATTCCCCAAAATGCATTAAAAGCTAGGCCTGGACCAGATCAAAGCCAGGACCCCTTGAACTCCATCTGGGTCTCCCACATAGGTAGAAGGGACCCAAGCACTTGAGCCATCATCTGCTATTCCACACACATTGGCAGAAAGCTGGGTCAGAAGTGGAGGAGCTAGAACTGAACCCAGCCCTCTGACATGGGATATAGGCATCCGAAGCAGTCACTTAAACTGCTGAGCCAAACATCCACCCCTATTTCTTATTATAACCAAATCAAATCTATTCTCACAGATATTTATACAATAGTATAAGTATATAAGGCAGCCTTCCATTGTCTTTTAAATAAGAGGTTTTATAGTTTTGTAATTTTTTTTGTTTTCACCATTAGAAAATTGATCAATTTGAATTCAGCTCTGTTAATAAAAGTCTGTATTTGATATTCTATTTTATAAATGCTTTCATGGTTTTTAGACTTATGTTTAAAGAAATTTTGAACTGTTGAAAAACTTCACATTTTAAGCACATTAAAGCAACAACAAATTTCAATATTTAGAATAGTTTTAGGCTTACAGGAAAATTGTGAAGACAGTAGAAAGTTTAGAACACTCCACGTACAGTTTCCCCTATTATTAACATCTTAAATGGGCGTGGTAAATATGTCAAAATTAACGGCCTTAGTTTTGTGATCTAGGATACTACATTACATTTAGTCATCATTTCTCCTTAGATTCCTCTTGGAAATAAATTTTTAATGTCTCTAATTCCTGATAGTCTTTTACATTTATAACTTATTTTAGTTCAGCTTTTATACATGAAATTAGCATGTGGTATGGTGATTCACAATACAGCCATGCACCTCACAATTATACTTTGATCAACAATGGATCATGTATATGACAGTGATCTCATAAGATGATAATGGATTTAAAATAGTCCTATCATCTGGTGATGTCATAGCCTTCATAATGTAGCCTGATGCATCACTTTCATGTTTGTGCTGATACTAGTGTAAATATATTTACAACTGCTAGTTGTATAGAACTATAGCAAATATATAAAGTAAATAATAATTGATTCTGATAATAAAGGACAATGTTACCGGCTTATGTATTTACTATACTATAATTTCTATTGTTAGAATGTACTTGCACAAGTTTACTGTCACACAGTATGCTGTGTGACACTGGCAGTAGGTCATCAATCCTGTGCTTGCTGAGCCTCTTGATTAAAAGAAGAGGTCACAGCAAGTGACTGACCTATGTACCCTCTACGTCTGGGTAGTTACCCCGTCCATGATGTTCATACGATTATGACATTGCTAACAATACATTTCTCAGAGTGCATTCCTGTCATTAAGCAAGCATAACCATTGTATTCATAAACATCCATAAATATAATCATTTAGTTTTAGTGAAAACGATATATGAATCAAAAATACTCATCAACAGAAAATAGGGTTTGGCCTTGTGGTAAAGTGGGTTACACCAATGCCTGCCACCCTGGTATCCCATAAGGACACCTGTTAGAGGGTTAAAGTTTAGGCTGTTCCACTTCTGATCTAACTCCCTTCAATGCACCTGGGAAAGCAGCAGAAGATGGCTCAAGTATTTGAGCCCTTGCCATTCATGTGGGAGACCCAGATGAAGTTTTAGGCTTCTGGCTTCAGCTTTGTCCAGCCCCAGCTACTGCAGCTATCTGGCGATTGAACCAATGGATGGACCTCTCTTTCTCTCTCTGTAATTCTGCCTTTCAAATAAATAAAATCTTTTTAAAAAGAAAATGTATCATATCATAAGAGAAAATGCTAAATGTAAGAAAACAAGTTTTCAATACTACATTAACTTAAACTGTTTGACATTAAAAAAGGACAGAATTGAAGCTTTTAAATGTATTAGATATGCTCAATATTAAATTCAATTCAAATTTCCACTTCCAATATAATAACTGATTGAGGTCAGTCCTGCATGTTAAAGTTATGGAATGAAAGGTTTCCGGGGAACAGGATATTCACAGAGTGCCAAAGAATCACTCCATCACTCCAGAGATTACCTAGTAATTACAATGGGAAAGATGTATCTTTTCCATAGACAGAATCTGGAAATCATCTCTTAGCCAAGTGATCAAACTTAGCTTGCCACAGTCTGTCTACTGATGGGATATATGAAGTTTATGTTGCACCTATGACATTTAACTTGAATCTAATTACACTTCCATATCTAATGTCTAGTTTACTGGAAATACAGGAAATAGAGAAACTATCAGAGAAATCCAGAATTTTAGACATTCTACAAGACAATTTTTTTCGACTCTTCAAAATCAGCTTCATAAAAAAAGTGAAAGTATTCTTATAGACCAAGCACAAAAATCAAATGCAATGAGTGGGTCTTGACCAAATTCTGGATTGAGGAGGAAAACAAAATGCTTTAACTGAAGGAAATTAAGTAAAATTAAGTATGAAATTAATAGAAGTGACAACGCTTTGCTTATTTTATGTAGTTTTTTTTTTCTTTTTTTGTAATTAGGAGATGCATGCTAAATACTTAGATGTGAAGTATGGTGATATCTGCAATTTACCTTACATTCAAAAATACAGGGGTTTGGTGCTGTGGCTTAGTGGGTAAAGCCGTCGCCTGCAGTGCTGGCATTCCATATGGCTGTCTGGGTCATGTGGGAGACCCAGAAGAAGCTCCTGGCTCCTGGATCGGTGCAGCTCTGGTTGTTGCAGCCATCTGGGGAGTGAATGAGTGGATGGAAGACCTCTCTTTCTCTCTGTCTCTCCTTTTCTCTCTGTGTAATTCTTTCAAATAAATAAATCTTTAAAAAAATACATACCTACATGTGTGTTCGGCAAAAATATATGCTGTATCAGTGTGTTTATATGTGTATGCAAATGTGCAATTGTGCACAGTGTGGGGAGATGATCAAGTCAATTAAAATTGGTTAATTTGGGTAGGTGTTGTGGCAAAATGGGTTAGGTTGCCACTTGAGATGCCCATATCCCATATTGCAGTGCCATTTCAAGTTCTGGCTACCTTCTGGCCCAGCTCCCTGCTAATGCACCTGGGAAGCAGCAGATGATGGCTCAAGTATTTGAGTTCCTGCCACCCGGGTGGGGGGACCCAGCAGTTCCTGGCCCCTGGCTTCAGTCTGGCACAGCCCCAGGTGTTCTGACCATTTTGGGAGTGAACAAACTGATGGGAGTCTCTCTCTCTCTCTCTCTCAGTCTTTTCAAATCAACTTTTTAAAAAAGATTAATCTATGTAGTTGATATTCATTCCTTTTTTATGTTTAAAATATTTCAAAATAAAAGTTGAAAAGGAAAAAAATTCAATTACTAAGTTCAAGGCCAAGGATAGAAAGAAAAAGGTACTTTGTCTTCCCAAATAACCATGTGAAGATGCTGTGGATATAAAATCCAACCACCTCTAGTCTGCACAGTAGCATTGTATCGTGGTTATTATTATTACTATCACTTTCCACAGGAGTAAGTTGCCCAAATCAATGATGAGACTGGCAATATATGCCTGTATTTGTTTCTCAATGCATGTTGCTTACCACCTTCATTTAATATTTTGCACACTAATTTCTAATTTTTAGAGTAATCTGTGACTTGAAACATCATCTCATGTTCTGCTTGCAGAACCAAATGAACAAATTGTTTTACGGGTAGAGTTGAGATTCAGGTAATTTATGCTCCCTGTTCTTTTATGAAAAATGAGAAAATGTTTCATTGCCGAACTTGGGGTTCACAAACATGGAGGCAACATAAATTTATGATAAATATTAAAACAAATGTGCTAGGAACAACTTTCTCTTATAATACACATATGCATTTTAATCTTTCAGTGCACAACACAATATGCACCTTTCAACAAGTGATGCAACAGCAGTCAAAGGGAAAACACTGCAAAAAATTGTTGATTTGCCACCACCTGGGACTGCAGAGGACCACTTTGTATCTTGATCCTCATCCACGAAACAGAGGGGCCGTGCCAGAAGACCAGGACACCCTTTCCCACTGTGAACCCCTTTATTAATACTGATGTTTAACAAGAAACAAAACCATGCTTCTGCTCTCTTGCTGTGTGTCATTTTATTTTATTTTTTCATAAAATAAGGCTTATTATTTTGGTATTCTTTCTTTTTAAAATGTTTTGTGTAACTGCCTTGGCCAGCTCATTTCAGGTAACTTTTTTTTTTTTTAAGACTTACTTATTCATTTGAAAGCCAGAGTTAGAGAGAGAGAGAAGGAGAGACAGATAGATCTTCTTTCCGCTGGTTCATTTTCCAGATGGCTACAAGAGCCAGGGCTGGGCCAGGCCAAAGCCAGGAGCCAGGAGCTTCTTTTGGATTCCTCAAGTGGGCAGCAGGGGCCTAAGCACTTGGCCCACCGTTCACTGCTTTTCCCAGGCCATTGGTAGGGAGCTGGATGGGAAATGGAGCAGCTGGGACACAAGCTGGAGCTCATGTGAGATGCCGGCATTGCAGGTGGTAGCTTTACCTGCTATGTCATAACGCTGCCCTCCCCCCATTTTGGTATTCTTAAAAAATGGAAAAATTAGAAATCACATCTCCTCTTATTAGCCTTTGCCCATTTGTCCTTTTTATGGTATTTTTTTATTCTTAATGCCTGATGCTGCTATTACAGTACTAAGGATTAAGTGAAAATCCATTACAAAATAAAGTCTTGGTCCAAAGTTAAAATAGAGATTTGCACAGGCCCCTCTTTTGGCTTTTTAAAAACAATCAGCTCTATCCATGGTCATGCATTAGCCCACTGATACTTGTGACTGTTTCTCAAGAATGGATGTGACTTACCATCAACATGTTCTTAAGTCTTAAGTTAAGATATTTTGAAGCAGTATTTTATGGTGGTATGATCATGACATTTTAGAATCAGATGATACGAGGTCAAGTTCCTATGTGATCATGTGCAAACTCCGGGTGAGCAATTTATCTCCCTGAAGCTCAGAGTTTTTATGTGTAAATTTGGGATCATACTTAGCTTATGATATCCAGTATATGAAATGTAGTAGTGTTTAACATAGAGTGATGATTAGTGATAAGATACTATGACCAAGGTGAAAGTTATGGAAGCTGTAAAATGTTACACAATTCCTTATTTGGAAAAATGATTGTAATGATATATGAAATTATCCTAAACTTGGTGGGAAGAAAACTATGCATAAATAACTGGAGTCTGTTGACCAAACTAGCTAAGAGATTGACCTATCACCCAAATTCATCTTTCTTAGAAGATTTCAAGGTGCCTGTCATTATTGAGAACAAAGGAAGTTGGCAGAAATCAGAAGCTACAAACTAAAAGACCAGAGTCTTCAGTCTGAAAGCTTTTGTCCAAATGAGGTGTTTGGTTCGAGTGAGACTTGAAACAGACTGGAAGCAAACAGACTCTAAGCCTACTAATTTCTGAAAGGCCAGTATAAAAAGTTATTACTGGGGCCGGCGCTGTGGCATAGTGGGTAAAGCTGTTGCCTGCAGTGCCAGCATCCCATTTAGGTGCCAGTTCGACTCTGGCTGCTCCACTTCCCATTCAGTTCTCTACTATGGCCTGGGAAAGCAGTGGAAGATGACCCAAGTCCTTGAGCCCCTGCACCCACGTGGGAGACCCAGAAGAATCTCCTGGCTCCTGGCTTCAGATTGGCGCAGCTCCAACTGTTGTGGCCAACTGGGGAGTAAACCAGTGGATGGAAGACCTCTCTCTCTCTCTCTACCTCTCCTTCTCTCTCTGTGTAACTCTTTCAAATAAATAAATAAATAAATCTTTTTTTAAAAAAGGGATTACTAGCTCATCTTATATAATTCTGTTCAACCCCTAGAGATAGCTATTAAATTTCCAAGCCTGTACTAGCAAGAATCAGCTCCAGGGAGCTTCCTTTTCAAATACAAACCTTTGTGGTCACGTTGAATAAAGGGCAAAAAAAAAATGGTCTCCTGGGAAATATACAAAACTAGGGCTGCTGGATGAGTAAACTAAGACAACTACTCTCCCATTAGTCTTTGCCATTTCTACCCAGTGGGATTGGAAAATGCGGGAATGATACTTTCCTGTTTCCTATTCTCTCCTTTCTAAATGGATTTTTTTATTTTGATTATCCTATTGTTATTGTGCCATTTAAATTGGATGTATTGTAATCTATTCTTAAGCATAACATGAGGAGCCACATTTGGATATGAGTGAGACAACTACACATTACCCAAAGATCCAAGACTTCTTGCAGCAGTAAATGGATGATATTTTATACCTGCCTTCCTAAGGAGGAATTGGCAATGTTCTATATGCAAAAATAAGAGTGTGAATGGATACCTGAATGGCTAAATCCGTAGAAAAAGTTAAAACTTAGAATTACATATCCTTTACCTTAGATTTCATCTTCAGAATTCTTCCCTTTCCTGTCTTCTTATGCTTATTGAACACAGAGGAAAATAACCAAATAGCAAACTATTATTTAAACAAATTGAAAATAGCTAATCACATTGAGATTAATAGCTTTTCATATAACCACTGGTAATTATTTTATATTATAAGAAGATATTTATTAATGTTTTTGGTTCACCAGCATGTGGCCCCTCTGCCTGGGGCCGGCGCTGTGGCACAGAGGCGCAGCAGGTTAATGCCCTGGCCTGAAGCACCAGCATCCTATATGGGTGCTGGTTCGAGACCCAACTGCTCAACTTCCGATCCAGCTCTCTGCTAGGGCCTGGGAAAACAGTAGAAGACGGCCCAAGTCCTTGGGCCCCTGCACCCATGCGGGAGACTCAGAAGAAGCTCCTGGCTCCTGGCTTTGGATCGGCGCAGCTCCTGCTGTTGCAGCCAACTGGGAAATAAAACAGCAGATGGGAGACTTCTCACTTCTCTCTCTCTCTTTCTCTCTCTCTCTCTCTCTCTCTTTCTCTCGGCTCTCCTCCCGCTGTGTAACTCTGACTTTCAAGTAAATAAATAAATCTTAAAAAAAAAAAAAAAACCTCATCTTTCCACTGCGGAAATTAAAATAGTCTGATGTCAACATCCAGTCTGCTGTGTAATTAAAGCATGAGCATAGACTGAGGCACTGATTTCCACAACTTTGAATCTGCAGCTAGTGAAGCAAAGAAGCAGACAGCACTGACTTTCATTCTAATGAGGGTGATGGCCAGAATATATAATTTCCAGCAGGTGTCTTGGACGAGTATGCAGTCATTCACTTAAATGCTGACAACAGTGCAAGATTCAATGTCTGGGTCCCAAGATGGCAGTATAGCAACAGGATGATCTAAGTCATGTGGGGCAAAATTATAAAAAAGGAGAGAGGATACATGCTGGAGAAAAAGCTGTGGGAAACTGGTGACAGGAGGCCCAGGAGACCAACAGAGACTGGGCAGGTCCACAGTGAAAGAGCAAATAAGAAATGGAAGTGGCAGGGGCTCAGACCAGAGAGGTTGGCGCCAGCCCCCAGCAGACCAGGTGAGATGGGAAATCATGGGTCCACCGAGCTACAAATAGCAGCGGGAGGGAGAGCTTGGTGAACTGCTTTTGAAGCCCCATGCAGGAAAAAAGATAAGGTATAGAGGACCAAAAAGAGAGGTCAGACACCCCCCTGCCTACCTCTCTCGCCCTCCTCCCCACCTAGACCTGTAGTCGGCTGGGAGAAGTTACTTTGTTTGCTTACATTTTCGAACAAAAGGAGGAGAATGCTGCCTTTGCCTCCAGTGCACATGCCCATCAATTGTGGGGGCCACCTCACCACACCCCCTATGCAGGAACAAGGACCACAACATTTCAGAAGAATTCCTTCCCCACCATGCAAGCTATACAACAAGGAGAAGTCCTAAATATCAAAAACTCAAGCTTGTTCCATCCACCATTGAGAAATGAGCTGGGCTCCAGTAGGTGGGGCTCCGTGCTTCCAATTGCAATACACAGACACACAGCAGCTCATAACAAAGGGAAACCTCACCACAAGAAAATCTTCACAGATAGAGGTACAATTCATTAAGCAAAGCAATATAACCCTGAACACACCAGAGACTAACATCCAAGCAACCTGCAACTTTGAGAAAAATGGCGGGTCACACCAACAGAAGTGAACAACCTCCTCTAACCAAAAATCCAGAGGAAAGCTATAAAGTCCCATGGGGGCTTTACACTGGATACCCTCCTCCAGCCTGGAATACTGAACAGCACACCCAGGCCACAACCAGCACACACCTTTTGGAACTCACTCAAAGTATAGATGTCTTACTAGATCACAAAGACACAAAGAGAAAAGCAACTAGACAAAAAAAAAAAAAATGCAGAAAAACAAAGGAAAAACTCTAAATAAGAATAAGCAAGATACTATGAGCCCCTGAAAGGAACACTACAATTCTTCAATAATAGAAGGTGAGGATGAAGAGATAGAGGATATGCCAGAAATGGAATTCAGAAAATTAATCATCAGATTACTTAGAAGCAATCAGAAGCAAATTCATGATCTAAATTAAAAGTTCTCCCAAGAAATTGAGATATTAAAAATAAGTCAGAATGAAATACTAGAAGTGAAGAATTCAAATTCAATAGATCAAATAAAAATTACAGTGGAAAGCCTTAACAACAGAATATGTGGGACAGAAGAAAGAATATCAGAACTAGAAGACAAATTTATGGAAATATAACAGTCAGACCAAAAAAAAAAAAAAAAAGAAATGAGAAAACTAAAAAACATGGTTGGAGATCTACAAGATACTATCAGACAACCCAACATATGGATCCTAGGAGTTCCGGAAGGCATGGAAAGAGAGAAAGGATTAGAAGGCCTTCTTAATGAAATAATAACAGAAAACTTTCCCAATCTGGAGAAAGAAAGAGACATCCAAGTACAGGAGGTGCACAGAATTCCCAATAGACACGACCAGAAAAGATCTTCACCATGACATATTGTAGTGAGAATCTCCATAGTAAAACATTAAAAAAAATCTTAAAATGTGCATGAGAGAAATGCCAAATCACATTCAGAGGAAATACAATTAGACTTACTTCAGACTTCTCATCAGAAACTCTACAGGCAAGGATAGAATGGCAAGACATATTCCAAGTCCTAAGAGAAAAAAACTGTCAAACCATAATACTGTACCCTGAAAAGCTCTCATTTATGAATTAAGGAGAAATAAAGATCTTCCACAACAAACAGAAATTGAAAGAATCTGTAACTACTCACCTAGCCCTACAAATAATGCTCAAGGATATGCTACACACAGAAACAGGAACATCACTATGAAAGAAGATGAACACAGAAACTGACTAAGTAAAAGTACAAAGAAAACCCAGAGTGAAAAAATTAGGACTATTAACAGAAATATGGCAGGGCAAAGTTGGTACTTAACAATAGTCACCCTGAATGTAAATGGTTTCAACTCTCCAGTTAAAAGACAAAGACTGGCTGAATGGATTAAAAAAGAAAACTAATCTATTTGCTGCTTAAAAGAAACACATCTTACCAACAAAGATGCACACAGACTGAAAGTGAAAGGATGGAAAAAGATGATCCATACTAACAGAAACAAAAAAAGAGCTAGTGTAGCCATCCAAATATCAGACAAGATAGACTTTAACACAAAAACTATTAAAAGAGACAGAGAAGGACACTATATAATGATTAAAGGATCAATTCAACAGGAAGATGTGACTATTATAAATGTATATGCACCTAATTACAGAGCACCTGGCTATCTAAAGAAATGCTAATGGATTTAAAGGGAGATATACAATAGTAATGGATGACTTCAATACCCCACTTTCAGCAATGGATAGATCAACCAGACAGAAAATCAACAAGGAAACAATAGAGTTAATTGATAAAATAGACCAAATGGAGCTAACAGATATATACAGAGCCTTCCTACATGTAGCCAGAGAATACACATTTTTCTCACCACTGCATGGAACTTTCTCTAGGACTGACCACATGCTAGGCCATAAAGCAAGTCTCAGGAAACAAAAAAATCTAAATCATGCCATGCATCTCCTTAGACCACAATGCAATGTACTTGGAAATCAGCAACTCAGGAATCTCTAGAATATATGCAAACAGATCGAGACTGAACAACATGCTCCTGAATGAATAGTGGGTCATAGAAAAAATCAAAGGAGAAATCAAATAATGTCTGGAAATGAATGAAGATGACAATACAACATATCAAACTTATGGCATATAGCAAAAGCAATGTTAAGAGGAAAGTTTATAGCAACTGGTACCCAAATCAAGAAATTGGAAAGGCACCAAATAAATTAGCTATCAATGTATCTCAAGGATCTAGAAAACCAACAGCAAACCAAACCCAAATCTATTATGAGAAAAGAAATAATTAAATTACAGAACAAATCAACAAAATTGAAACAAAACAAAAGATCAGCAAAATGAAGAGCTGGTTTTTGAAAAAGTAAACAAAATTGAAACACTATTAGCCCAACTAACCAAAATAAAAGAGAGAGAAGAACAAAATCAATAAAATTAGAGATGAAAAAGGAAATGTAACAACAGACACCACAGAAATAAAAAAGAATCATCAGAAATTACTATAAAGAGCTGTATACCAACAAACTGGGAAACCTAGAAGAAATGGATAGATTCCTGAACACATACAACCTACCTAACTTGAGCCATGAAAACACAGAAGACCTAAACAGACCCATTACCAATACAGAAATTAAATCAGTAATAAAGACCCTCCCAAAAAAGAAAAGTCCAAGGCCAGATGCTGAATTATACCAAACATTTAAATAAGAATTAACTCCACTTCTCAAGTTATTTAAAACAATTGAAAGAGAGGGAATCCTCCCTAATTCTTTCTATGAACTCAGCATCACCTTAATTCCAAAACCCAGAAAAGACACAACAGAGAGAAAACTATAGACCAATTTCCAAATGAACATAGATGCAAAAATCCTCAACCAAATTCTGGCCAATCAAATCCAACAACACCACAGAAAGATCATTCACCTGGACCAAGTGGGATCTACCCCTGGTATGCAGGCATGGTTCAATATTTGCAAACCAATTAATGTGATACATCACATTAACAAATTGAAGAACAAAAACCATGTGATTATCTCAATTGAGCAGAGAAAGCATTTGATAAAATACAACACCCTTTCATGATGAAAACTCTAAGCAAATTGGGTATAGAAGGAACATTCCTCAACACAATTAAGGCAATTTATGACAAACCCATGGCCAGCGTCCTATTGAACAGGGAAAAGTTGGAAGCATTCCCACTGAGATCCAGAACCAGACAAGGATGCCCATTCTCAACACTGCTATTCAACATACTCTTGGAAGTTTTAGCCAGAGCCATTAAGCAAGAAAAAATAAATCAAAGGGATCCAAATTGAGAAAGAAGAAGTCAAATTATCCCTATTTGGAGAAGACATGATTCTATATATAGGGGATCCAAAAGACTCCATCAAGAGACTATTGGAACTCATAGAAGAGTTTGGTAAAGTAGCAGGATATAAAATCAATACACAAAAAACAATAGCCTTTGTATACACAGACAATGCCACAGCTGAGAAAGAACTTCCTCTTCTTCTTCTTCTTCTTTTTTTTTTTTTTTTTTTTTTGACAGGCAGAGTGGACAGTGAGAGAGAGAGAGAGAGAGACAGAGAAAAAGGTCTTCCTTTGCCGTTGGTTCACCCTCCAATGGCCGCTGCGGTCAGTGTGCTGTGGCTGGCACACCACGTTGATCTGAAGCCAGGAACCAGGTACTTCGCCTAGTCTCCCATGCTGGTGCAGGGCCCAAGGACTTGGGCCATCCTCCACTGCACTCCCGGGCCACAGCAGAGAGCTGGCCTGGAAGAGGGGCAACCGGGACAGAATCCAGCGCTCCGACCGAGACTAGAACCCAGTGTGCAGGCGCCACAGGCGGAGGATTAGCCTATTGAGCTGCAGTGCCAGCTGAGAAAGAACTTCTAAGATCAATCCCATTCACAATAACTACAAAAACATCAAATACCTTAGAATAAATTTAACCAAGGATGTCAAAGATCTCTACGATGAGAATAAAAAACATTGAAGAAAGACATATGAGATACAAAAAAAAATAGAAAAAACTTTCATGTTCTTGGATTGGAAGAATCAAAATCATCAAAATGTCCATTCCTCCAAAAGCAATTTACAGATTCAATGTGATACTAATCAAAATACCAAAGACATTCTTCTCAGATCTAGAAAAAAATGATGCTGAAATTCATATGGAAACATGGGAGACCTCAGATAGCTAAAGCAATCTTATACAACAAAAACAAAGCTGGAGGCATCACAATACCAGATTACAAGGCCTATTACTGGTGTAAAAACAGATGGATAGATCAATGGAACAGAATAGAAACACCAGAAATAAATCCAAGCATCTACAACCAACTTATATTTGACCAAGGAGCTAAAACCAATCCCTGGAGCAAGAGCAGTCTCTTCAACAAATGGTGTTGAGAAAACTGGATTTCCACATGCAGAAGTATGAAGCAGGACCCCTACCTTACAATGTACACAGAAATTCATTAAAAATTTATTAAACACATAAATCTTCAACCTGATACCATCAAACTATTAGAGAGCATTGGAGAAACCCTGCAAGACATTGGCACAGGCAAAGAGTTCATGGAAAAGACCCAAGAGACATAGGCAATCAAAGCCAAAATTTAAAAAATGGGACTACATTAAATTGAGAAGTTTTTGTACTGCAAAAGAAACACTCAGGAAAATGAAGAGGCAACCGACAGAATGGGAGAATTATTTGCAGACTATACAACTGATAAAGGATTAATAACTAGAATATATAAAGAGATCAAGACACTCCACAACAAAACAAACAACCCAGTTAAGAAATGGGCAAAAGACTTAAACAGATATTTTTCAAAAGAGGAAATCCAAATGGACATCGGACACACACAAAAAAATGCACAGGATCACTAGCTGTCAGGGAAATGCAAATCAAAACCACAATGAAGTTTCACCTCACCCTTGTTAGAATGGCTTTCATATGGAAATCAACAAACAACAAATGAGAGTGAAGATGTGGGGAAAAAGGTATCCTAAGCCATTGTTGGTGGGAATGTAAATTGGTACAGCCACTGTGGAAAACAGTATGCAGATACCTCAGAAATCTGAATATAGACCTACCACATGGCCCAGCCATCCCACTCCTGGGAATTTATCCAAGGGAAATGAAATCAGCAAATAAAATGTTACCTGCACCCCCACATTTATTGCAGCTTGATTTACAATAGCTAAGACATGGACTCAACCTAAATGCCCATCAACTGAAGACTGAATAAAGAAATTACGTGATATGTACTCTATGGAATATTACTTTGTGGTAAAAAAAAAAAAAAGAAATTCAGTCATTTGCAACAAAATGGATGAATCTGAAAAATATCACACTTAGTGAAATCAGCCAGTCCCAAAGGGACAAATACTATATGTTCTCCATGATCTGTGATAACTAATAAAGCACCTAAAAGGAATCTGTAGAAGTGAAATTGACACTTTGAGGAAACAATGACTTGAAGAACCCTTGCCTTGACTCTCGAGGAGGTTTTTTTTTTTTTTTTCATACTACTGGTTGAACACTTTACTTAACATAAAAGTAATCATATGTGTATAAATTCAATTGAAAATAGATCCCAGTAAAAAATAAGAGTAGGAATAAGAGAGGGAGGAGGAAGTTTAGAACTGCAAATTGTATAGTTCTTCATACATTCCTACAACTTACTTCTAAGGGTACAGTTTTAAAACTTGCCATGGAACCCCAAATCCCACTAAGCTGGGTGGTAAAAATGCCATTTAAATGTTAAAGTGATCATATTAATTTTTTTAAGTTTATCATATAGATAGGATTAAGTGTTAAAGGGATCATATAAATAAGATTAAGAGTCTGATAATAATAATAGATAGAATTAAAAAGGAGAGAATGTTCCAAAATGGGAAGCAGTCAACACAGCAGACTCATAGAATGACAATTACTCTAAATAGCACTCTGACCTCATAATCAGCCCTTAAGGCATTCTGGTCCGGCAGAAAAACCTGGAAGAGCATTTCAGGCATGGAGAGCCAAGACACTGTGGCAAAAAAAAAAAAAAAAAAAAAAAAAAACAAAAAACAAACCCTACACGAAGGATCTCTGTGAGTGAGACACCAGTGGAAAGAAGCAGCCATCAAAGAAGGATGTGCTTTTTTCTGAAGGGAGGAGAGAACTTCCACTTTGCTTATGGCCTCATCTAAATACTGATGGAGATTGTGGACTCAGAAGGCTTCCATAGCCTTGGGAGCTCATGTCAAGAACCTCGGGTGATCACTGAAGTCATACATAGAGTGTTAATTGTTAAATTAACAACAGGAGTCACTGTGCACTTACTCCCCAGGCAGGACCTCTATCCTTAATGAGTTATACTATGAGAATTAACTGTAAAACTTGTTCTCAAAAACAGTTTTGTGTGTGTGTGTGGGTGCAAATTGTTGAAATCTTTATAAAGTTAATTGAAAATGAATCTTAATGGGGAATGGGACTGGGAATGGGGGAGGGAGGAGGAGGTGAGACGGAAGGAAGGGTGGGAGAAAGAGTATGGTGGGAAGAATCACTATATTCCTAAAGTTGTAATTATAAAACTTGTACTCATTAAATGAAAGGTTTCATTGGGAAAAACAAATGCAGTGTCTGTGCCAGCAGCAGTGGCAGTCTGACAGTGCATTCAGGACAAGCTCTGAAGTATGGTTTGGGTACCATTCCTAACTTCTAGCCCAGTTTCTCCAGTGTTTCTAGAGATTCTATGACTAATCCAGTATCCCTTAGCAAATACCTACTCTGTCCTAATTGCCAGATTTGATTTTGTTGGCTGCACTTAGGCACTCTAAATGAAACAAATTGCACCCATTTTATAATTTAGTTTTGTTTTGTAATTTAAGATAGAAAAATATATTCCTAGTTTATATGGAGGTAAGTATATCTAACTTTTGGGTAAAGTACAAAGAGTACATGATATTCAAGCACTCTTATAACTGCAAGAATGGAAATTGTTTAATAAATATAGTCCATTTCAGTTTTAAAAGCTTTTCTCTATCCCATGACATGAACATAGAAACCAACTAATTTGTGTTCCTTTATTCATTCTCCACATATTTGTTAAGTTATTAGGTACAAGGTACTGTGGAAGATAAATATATGTAATATGTGATCATATAATTCCTAATTATTTGATTATTTTAACTAGCTGATGATGTAAAATAGCAAATGATCCAAGAAAATATATGCTAACTACTACATGAGTAATATTAAGTGTCTAGAGCTATGCTGATTAACATAATTTTCTGTGAATGATAAAAACATTCTATAATGCTCCACTGTCCAATAAAGTCATTACTAGATACTTGTAGCTCCTGAGCACTTGAAATATGGCTAAGATGATTGAGGAATAAAATTTTAATTTAATTTATATAATTCAAATAGGGCTAAAGATTCATGTATTAGAACAGATTTGAAAGAGAACAGTCAACAAATAATACTAGTTCAAAATACTACTCCAAGATAGGTGCTATTATGTACATTTCTCATAAAAATGAAGAAACTAAAGTTGAAAGAAGTGAAGTATTTTCTTTCATTCCTACAACTAGGAATAGAAAGAGTCAATATTTCAAATCCAGGTCTAAGCTCTCTTTCTACATATCTTACAGCTGCTTTTTCTTTTTAAGTCTATGGCTGTCTACCTCCCACTACCCCATTTTATTTGCAAGACAGAAGGGAGTGGGGGAGAGAGAGAGAGAGAGAGAGAGAAAGAGAGAGAGACAGAGATATGAATTATCTTCCAATTGCTGGTTCACTCTTCAAATGCCCACAATAGCCAGGGCTGGGCCAGGCCAAAGTCAGGAACTGGGAATTCAGTCTGAGTCTCACACATGACCCAAATACTCTGGCCATCATCTGCTGTCTCCTAGGGTGCACATTAGCAGGAAGCTACTGGGATTGATTGGAAGCAGAACTGGGACTTGATCCTAATCACCCCAGTATGGGATGTGGGCCTCCCAAGCAGCATCTGAACTGCTGTGCCACCCCTGTTATTACTTCTAAAGATTTCATAAAGTAGATGGGACATGAGTTGAGCTTTGAAGGAGGCATTATGTGTAGTGGCAGAAGAAACAAAGAAAGGCATGAATACAAATTTGGAGGCAGAAAGGTAAGAAGACTTAGTTTTTATAGATCCAGAAAGTAGAGAGAAGGTTGGCAGACTATCAGATGATTTCAAAGGTGAATTAATGTGGTCCCGATCTATCAAGGGGACAATAAGAGGGGAAGTAAGCATTTCCTTGGCAGAAGTAATGAATTAGTGGTCTTTGGTTCACATTTGGATATTAACTGTGTTTTGTTTGGCCCAAATAATGTTAAAAAAATCTTTATTTGGGTGCCAACATTTTAGAAGTTTAAATATTCTAAGTAAACAAAGTGAATTTATCTCTTGTCTTGGGGGAAAATGAAGGGAAAATTTGCCAACCTTGAGCTGATATTCAATTTGGCATCAAAGAGCTAAGCTGTCTCCAGCTTTTCAGAGCCCGCTTCTTTCCCTTTTGTCTGACATGTGTCCTACTTCTCTGGCCCCTGATTTATAGGAATAATAAGAGAACAACTAATTACTAACCAATCACGTTGTAGTAAAGAGTTGAACTTTCACTTTAGTCTTATTAGACAAAAAATATTTAAAAATTATACTTCAATTCTTTTGCTCACGGTGATGCAAATGAAAGCAGACCCTTTTGGTGATGTCTTCAAAGCTCACAATAACTACTCCCCTCCCCACAGAAGGCCATTTGGTGACAAAATTCATACACCTGGTCCTGCTCTCTGGCTGTAGTGATGGGACCAATCTGGGTAAATGAAATCTCTGGGAATTTGGGGTGGGGATTGAGAAAAACAGGTTGTTAATGTGGGCAGAACTTATCAGGTGCAGTTGGAGGCCAGCGGCTGCCTTCTTCCACTGCACATGTGATCTTGGTCACAGAGTAAGGGAAACAGCTAGCCCCTGGCAGAGGACAAAGCAGATATGCCGAGATGGGAGCCATGGCAAGAAAAGGCAAACACAGGCCCATGTGAGGCTGGAGGGGTTTCTGCTCACGGGTCTGATGGAGCATTCTTGCATGAAGCATTATTTACATTAAAATAAATACTCTGTTTCCGTTTTCAGGTAAAAGAAAAGAAAATGAAACTTCAAAACTAGAATTGGTATTGTTATTTTATATCAGCTTTTTCTTCAACAGTTCAAACAAGACTACGTAACACAGCAACAGGTAAAAACTCTTCTTCCCCAATTAAAAACTGTTGTAACATGAGGTAGCAGAGACCATTTACATTAAATTACAGTCCATAGGAGGAATATATGAGATGTTTCCATAAAGAAACTCACTCCCATTGCTGATTTTGAATTTAGCAAGTGTACTAAAGGATGAAAGAAAATGGAAGTTTAAGTTGACTTCTATATTGACTACTTATATTACTTAAAGGATATAGTTTTGACAATAGCAGTGGGAGATGCCGAATCTTCAATTAGAAAGGTAATGCTTGAAAAGCACTCTAAGTGGAATTGTTGCTTAATATATTTTTTTAGATTCCATAATTTTTGCTTCACTTTTCTACTTTAAATGCAAATCTAATATAAAAACATTATGCTATTATTGAATGGCATGAACCCACTTATGGAATTATTTATCATAAATAATTATAATCAAGGAAAAATAACATCTCCCATAAAAATCCAGTCTTTATCAATGTCTTGCTCTCAAAATTATTATCACTGTCTTTTAAAAGTTTGGATTATATGTTACATTTTAAAAATAGTATAAACATATTGAATAGTAGTCAGCTTCACTGGTACTCAGCTTGAAAACAACAAGAGACTATATACTGTTGTTATTAATACTCACAGACACTTACCAAATAACTACTGTGCTAGGTATGATGCTGGCACTTAGGAGGATCACATTTAAATATGTGGAGAATGTTTTACTCCAATGGAACATGAGCAAAGTTCTTAACTGTTTTAATCACATGAGACTAATTTTAGGAATTAAGGGTCAGATGTTTGGCTTAGAGGTTAAGATGCTTTTTGAGATACCTGCATCCCATATCAGAGTGCCTAGGTTGAAGTTCCAGCTTCCTTCTAATGCACACCCTAGGGGGCAGCAGATCATGACTCAGGTACTTGGGTCCCAGCCACCCGCATGAGAGACCCATATTGGGTTCTGGGTTCTTATCTTCAACATAGTCCAGCCTCAGCTGTTGTGGGCATTTGGGGAGGGAATCAGTGGATGGAAGACCTCTTTATTTCTGTCTCTCTGCCTTTCAAGTAAGTAAGTAAATAAAATTTAAAAAGAATTAAATGTATTATTTACTATACACGAAAATTAAACTAAGATAATGGCTTTTAATAGTCTCCTTACTGCAAGAATGGCCTCCTAAGGAGTGGAGGGGAGGTAAAGGGGTCTTTTTATTTCAATCTACTCAGCTCACTTTTATATTAATCCCTAATAGCTTCACTGTCATATGCAGAGTCTTGGGTTTCTGGTGATTTTTAAACCATTCTTATTTCTTACATGCCTTTTCTATAATTTAATTTTCAAAGTTACATGCCTTGATTTACTTAGTTAAATACAAGTAGTATAGGGTTGGCATTGTGGCATAGCTAGTGAAACTGCCTCCTATGACTCTGGAATCCCATATGGGCACGAGTTCGAGACCTGACTGCTTCACTTCTGATCCAGCTCCCTGCTAATGTGTCCGGGAAAGCAGCACAGGATGGTCCAAGTGCTTAGACCCCTGCACACACATGGGAGACCCAAATAAAGCTAAAGACCTTGGCTTTGTCTTGTCCCAGCTCTGGCCATTGTAGCCATTTGGGGAGTGAACCAGAGGATGGAAGATTTCTCTCTCTCTCTCTCTCTCTCTCCCCCCCCCCACCCTTTGTCTTTCTATCTTTATAACTATGCCTTACAAATAAATAAGTAAATCTTGAAAAAAAAAAAAAAGCATACAAGGGGCCAGTGCTGTGGCTCACTTGGTTAATCCTCCGCCTGCAGCGCTGGCATCCCATATGGGTGTGGGGTTCTGGTCCTGGTTGCTCCTCTTCCAGTCCAGCTCTCTGCTGTGGCCTGGGAGGGCAGTGGAGGATGGCCCAAGTGCTTGGGCCCTGCACCGGCATGGGAGACCAGGAGGAGATACCTGGCTGCTGGCTTCAGATCAGCACAGCACCAGCTGTGGCGGGCATTTTGGGAGTGAACCAATGGAAGGAAGACCTTTCGCTCTGTCTCTCTCACTATCTATAACTCTCTCTGTCAAATAAAAAAAAAGTTTAAAAAAAAAGCATACAAGTAGTGTCAAGTTGATAGGATCCCTTCTGTATGATCATTGAACCATATTTTAACCAATGGTGGCAGGCCACAAAATCAGGCCATACTCATTAGATGTTACATACCTACCTAAAATAAGGATCACACACCCTGAACCACATGAAACATTAAGACAGTCTCTGAGGAACCAGAACCCTGGTGTTAGGAACCATGCCATTTTCCTACTTTAATGGTCATAAGCATGCGCCTTTGGATGTACTGATGGAATGTTGTGGGAATGCTTCTCCTATTAAGAATGGTAACACTGGCCGGCACCGTGGCTCACTAGGCTAATCCTCCACCTTGCGGTGCCCGCACACCGGGTTCTAGTCCCAGTCGGGGCACTGGATTCTGTCCCAGTTGCCCCTCTTCCAGGCCAGCTCTCTGCTGTGGCCAGGGAGTGCAGTGGAGGATGGCCCAAGTACTTGGGCCCTGCACCCCATGGGAGACCAGGAGAAGTACCGGGCTCCTGCCTTCGGATCAGCGCGGTGCGCCGGCCGCAGCGCGCCGGCAGCGGTGGCCATTGGAGGGTGAACCAACGGCAAAGGAAGACCTTTCTCTCTGTCTCTCTCTCTCACTGTCCACTCTGCCTGTCAAAAAAGAATGGTAACACTTCCTTGAAATGGTTCCTTCTTTCTTAGAATTGCCTACAATTTTTACAAACTCTATATATGGTAAAATTCTACCTTAGGGAGGCAGACTTGGTCGGGGGGCCAAGTAGTTTTTATAATGAAAATGATATCTTAATGGGATTCAGAGATAAAATAAGTCAACATAATTTACAAATTGTTAAATAATGTGTAAGGTACTACTATTATTACTTTTACCTAAAAAGAGAGACAAGCTTCAGAGATTTGGAGAACATCTATGTGGAATATATTCAGGGACAAGGATAAAAACAAATAGCAAGTGTACAAACAAGACGCCACAATGACCAGCGAACAATATTAAACAGTATCTGTTTATGAAATTAAAGGCATTTTACACATACAAAGTGCATGATAAGTGGTAATTATTATGTACTTGTTTTTTCTTTCTTTCTTTCTTAATTTATTTGACAGATAGAGTTATAGTCAGTGAGAGAGAGAGACAGAGAGAAAGGTCTTCCCTCCGTTGGTTTGCTCCCCAAATGGCCGCTACGGCTGGCGCTATGCTGATCTGAAGCCAGGAGCCAGGTGCTTCCTCCTGGTCTCCCATGCCGGTGCAGGGCCCAAGCACTTGGGCCATCCTCCACTGCCCTCCTGGGCCACAGCAGAGAGCTGGACTGGAAGAGTAGCAACCGGGACTCGAACTGGTGCCCATATGGGATGCCAGCACCACAGGCAGAGGATTAGCCAAATGAGCCGCGGTGCTGGCCCCACTGTACTTATTTTTTCAAGGCCACATACTATACTACAAGGAACTGCAGTATAAAGAAGAAGTAACATATGGAGTACTGCAGCAAGGATTATAAATTCCAGAGCTAGATTATGGGGTTGGATCCTAGCTCTGCCACCTTATAGCTGTGGAATCTGGGCAAACTGCTTTAAAAGGTTAGGTGGGATATGAATTAGAGAAAAACTGAGAGCTATCATTTACATTTGGATCAACCTCTCCCTCTCACTTTCTCAGACACCCTTCTTTCACTCCTTATTTAGTCTTTCTTAAATTCTCCCACTGCACTCAGCACTTTACCTAACCAACATTTGCCACAGTTACAGTTACATTGTTTTTAATGTCTTTCTCTAGACACAGTCTCAAATCACTGACCTGGACCAATGCTCCTCTACAATTTTTTTTTTCTATTGAGACACACACAAAGGACACATAAAGGTCGTGTGGCTAAAATACTCATGAGTGTTATGTGATGCCTATTCTAGTTTATGAAGCAAGTAAACCCATCCTAACATGATTCCCACACTGGTTGGGAACAACATGCCTAACGAAAGCAGGGTCCTACTAGCCAGCGGGATTTGACTGACAGCTGATTGTTTAAGTGAGCCACTGTGGTTTTAAACCTCGTCTGTTTTTGTCTGTCTTGGCACATAGCGCAGTAGCTCATCTCTAGTATGCCCTGTCTTCCAGTTCTTTATCCTCTTGTCGTGGCTCACTAGGCTAATCCTCCACCTGTGGCGCCGGCACCTCAGGTTCTAGTCCCAGCTGGGGCTCTGGGTACTAGTCCTGGTTGCTCCTCTTCCAGTCCAGCTCTCTGATGTGGCCTGGGAGGGCAGTGGAGGATGGCCCAAGTGCTTGGATCCCTGCACCCACAAGGGAGACTGGGAGAAAGCACCTGGCTCCAGGCTTCGTATCGGCACAGCGCCGGCCGTGGCAGCCATTTGGGAGTGAACCAATGGAAGGAAGACCTTTCTCTCTGTCTCTCTCTCTCTCTCTCACTGTCTATAACTCTCTCTCTCTCTCTCTAACTCTGCCTGTCAAAAAAAAAATCAGAGAAGAAAGTTAATATTTCTTCCTTTGCTGTAAAATGATGGTAAATCAGTAAAAAGGTCTCCCATTTATGAAGAATACTTCCTGTCTAGTAACAAGTAGAAAACTGTAGTTTTCTTTAAAAACTCTGCTTTCCTTATGAACATTTTGCCTTGGCAACTCAAGAAATCATATTATGGGACAAAAACGTGTTCCAATTTCCCATGTGTAGATGTAGAAATTTCTTTCGAGATTATTCATATGAGCCAAGTTTAAGTGAATGCACTTTATATTGTGAGACAAAAATCACATTTAATAATTTTCTCTTTTCTCAAAAAGGCTTTCAGGGTGGCATTTTGTAAATTCCACGTTCCTAGTTATAACTTAAGAATAATGATGACAGCTTGTCAGAAGTTAGTACAGACTAAAGACTTACTGTAAAGATTGAGACCTGCACAATGGGTCCACAATAATGTGTGTTTTAGTTAACTATGCATTTTCAGGCACACCTGGGTTTGGGCTCCAACCCTACTCACCATTTACTAAGTGTGTGATCACAGACAAGTATACTCAACAATACTGTAGTACAGCTTGAGAGTTGAGGACAGAGGTTGTGTTGCTGAATGGGTTCAAACACTAACTCTACCACACCTATCATCTGGGCCAGTGTCAGAGCCTCTTTGTGCCTCAGTCTCCTTGTTTGTGAAATGGGGAGAATAAAAATATTGTCTCATAAGGTTGTAGTGGGCCTGAAAGAGTACATACATGCCAAGTTCTTAGAGAGGTGTGTAGCCAACAATAAGTACCGAAAGTCTGAACTACAACTGTGATCATTCTTGTCCACTTTCATTTTTAAATTTCTTGACTTCTTTACATTCCCAAGAATTTTAAATTACTTACTTATAGAAAGCATGTGAGATGGAAATGCATAAGCAAGAAAGGCAAAGAGCCATTACGAAAACTGAGTCACATTTACTGAGGAAAATTCCCTATTGTTAAAAAACTATTGACTTACATCAAACTGATATTGCAATAAGCTAGAAGAAACTTAGATAGCTGTAACTAACGAATTAACATGACGATCACTTTCCAGACATAGTATTAATCCTCTATCCCCCACCTCTCCCTTCCTCCACAAGGGGTAAATTACAGAAGGTAATTTCTTATCAATTAGGGTTCATTACAGATTTTCTAATAAGAGGCCACTGGTTGTCATGGAATAAAAGCAAAATAGGTCCGAATATATACATTAATAGCATGAACGTCGTGAAAACTAACCTCTGGATGTAGTTCTAACAATAACACATCAGTAAGTAAGCAATTATAGTAATAATATACACTATATAAGTAAATTAATAAATATTTCATTATTTACCAGTAAATGATTACTTTGATTTACAAATCACATTTTCATTGTTGCTATTTTATAGGAAAATTCTTCATGATGAAAACACAAGTGTTATCCCAAACTTTAGGAAGGACTCTTAACCACTTGAGAAGTTTAAACCAGGGAGTCTGCCCCTCCTCCTCGCCTCTCCCTCCCTTCCCCCTTACTTCTTTCCTTCCCTTCCTTTTTTCTTTTCTCTCTCTCTTATCTCCGCCCCCACCTCCCCTCAGCTTGATTACACCAGCATTGCTCAAACGGCAGGGATGGCCAATCCCCAGTCAGATTCACAGTTCTGGTCCAAGTGTCCACAGCACAAACTTGAATGCTATGAACCCTGGACTTGTGCGCATAGTTACAGATCTTCCCCTCATTCCAATTTCGGGCTTTCGCAGGCTGATTCCTGGCTCAAAGTTTTGATACTGCATTTTCCCATAGTTTTCAGGTGTTTCTACCCTGGAGGCAAAATGCTAATTCGAAGACAGCAGGCAGGCGTGACCAGAAAGGAACCCTGGCGGGGAACCCTGGGCGAGCGCAGCACCTCCCGCCAGCCAGTCCGCATCCTCACCCAACTTGCAGCACTTGACACCTCAACTTGGCCCGCACCAGCCCAGACCCTGCGTCGCTCGGATCAGCGCGCGCTTTAGGCTCCTGCTTCAGCCACGGTCCCGGGGGACGAGGGGCCGGGGGACAAGGCTGCTTGGAGCCCCCTATCCCCCTGTCAATCCCCGCAGCGGCCGACTAGACCCCAGCCCACGCGGGTACGGGAGTCTCACCTCCTTCTTCCTCCTCCAGGGAGTTCATGCAAGGGAAGTAGCCGGCCAGGGCTTCGAAGGAGGCAGAGAGGCTGCTCCGGCTCTGGGAGCGCTGCATGGAGCGCCCCGCGGCGCCGGCGCCCCCGGAGCCCTGCCGGCCCATCTTGGAGGAGGATCCGCTTTTGCCGCGGTACAAGATACGAGGCGTCTTGGCGGCTGGGGCGCGGCGACCACAGCGGTTCCGGAGCCAGAGGGCCGGGGGTCGGCTTGGTGCCGCGGGACCCCGGGGTTCGGGCCCCTGCCTCCCCGACCCGGCCCGGAGGAGACAAGGCTGTCCCGGCCGCCGAAGGCTCCACTCTGCTGGGGAGGGTGAGAGAAGTGGGGACCCAGGCGGCGGCAGGTGGAGGGAGAAGCGGCTGCTCGGCGTGCAAGTCGGAGGTGTCGCCCAGGGGAGCCGAGGATCCCGGCGGCTGGAGCTGCTGGAGGCGCGGCGCCCTCCTTCGCAGGGGCGAGGCAGCTGATGCTGAGGTCCCCGCCAATCAGCGGCCGCAGGGGGAGGCGCGGCTCGCAGCCCCGGGGCGCGCGCCTCGGGGTCTGGGCAGCCCACCTTGCGCGCAGGGAGGGGAGGGAGAAAGCCAGAAAATTAGGTGACAAATTAGATGCGGTCAATTAGGCATTTCAGACTGGTAATGATCTGCCAGGTGCATTTTTGGTAGGCACGTCCCCAGTCTTCAGGTTCACTTCACAATCTGTTAACGCACCTCAAGCAGGGACCAGAAATATTAAAAATTTTCCTCGAGCCCACAACACACAAAGGTTCTCAATTTTTACCAGGTTCCAGGAAAGCCAATGTACAGATAAAGGTTTCTCTTTTATCACCTTTCTTCATTAAAAATATAGCAAGTCAACAGAGAGGAACAAAGATAAAAAAAAAAAATCGAGAATGAAGAAGTGCGATGCCGCCTATCAACTTTAATTTTAGGGATCTATAATGCTTTTTTTTCTATAAATTAATTAATCTGCCACCCATTGTTGCTAAGAATGATAACAAACACTGTAAGACTTAGCATTGTAACATAAATTTGGAAGTAACACACCTATTCTAGAAACAAAGCAGTTAAAGAAACAAGGAGTGCATTCTGCAAACTCCGAGTCCACTCCAGAAATAAAGCAGCTTCAATTCCATTTCACCAGGAGTCAGAAGGTCGCTTCACTTTTTTTTTTTTTTTTCATAAACCTAGACAAGTTAGTCACTTGATCTCGCTGTTTCTCTCTGTCTAGGGAGGTGCCAGGGTAGGACACCATGATTCCGGTCCTAACCATGTCACAGCATCATCACTGGCTATGTGTAATTGGGGGGTTTCATATGTTTTATAAAATGAAAACCCTACAAACTAAAATAGTTCTTTCATTCCATAACATTTCCTGGGGTCTTCAAAAAGTTCACAGAAAATGTATATTATGAAAAAAACTGTATGTGGATTTCCAAAAATTTTTGGACCAAAATAACTTATCTTTGAATTACACTTTCCACGAACTTTCTGAAATGCCTTCTATGCTTGGTATACTCAAAGATTCAAACACTCACGTGATTAGTATTAACTGAATTCCTAGTGTATGCCAGATGCCTCTGTAGATGCTTACAATACTTCAGCCATACAACCCCAAACGCCCTGATCTCGTCTGGTCTCACCTGATCTTGAAAGCCAAGCATGGTCCAGGTCCGCTTGGGCCTGCTTAGTACTTGGATGGGAGATGCTTACAATACAAGAGTGATCAAAACAGCTAAAAATTCCTGAGTCGTGAACTTTACACTCCGGTCAGTAAATAAAAAGGGGTTTTCGGAGTCGATCTTACTGACAATGTGACATTTGAACCAAAGTTAGAAGAAGTTAAGGAAGTTAGCCCTCCAAGATACTGGGGCAAGAGAAAGTCTGAGGGAGCAAGAACACTTAGTGCAAAGGTGCTGGAGATGGCACTGTGGTGTGGACTGTAAAGCAGCAAAGAGGCCAGGATGGTCGGAGGGCAGCCCATGAAAGGAGGACAGACCATGCCAGGCCTTGTAGCTGCATCAGGACTTGAGCACCTCACTTCAAACTTTCAAGGTATGAAGATGGCAATGTAATCATCTTCTCAAATCTTTCTAAAAATTAGGAAACCTGGAGCACAAAGAACAGTGTCACTGTAATAAAGTAATAGCTGTGGGATGTTTAGTCTTAGGATCATCAAGTTTCTTGCTGTTGTTTTACTGATAGACTTGTTTTTCCCATTCCTATTCCTAACACTCTTAGTCCAATTTCCTTCCCATTATTCACCTGATAAAAGAATTTCAAAAGAACACTGATAAAACCGGGGAAGTCTATGGGCACTTTTCATACCATATCACTCTTATTCAGAGAATAGAAGCTTTTTTATTAAATGAGATTTTTCACTCTAAGTATAAAGAGAACCACATTATGTTGGAAACTGAAAGGTAGCCATTGAAAGCCGGCTAATGTTTTTTCAACCATGGGTCAAAATTTTTTACTGAGTTATGACAAATAACTTACTAAGTTTTGATTAACATTTTTAAGAATAAACAAAATATCAGAGTTATGCCCATGTAGCTAGCAGATCAACTGCAGTATTGTTTCATGAATATGTATATGTGTGTGTGTGTGTGTGTGTGTGTGTGAGAGAGAGAGAGAGAGAGAGAGGTGTGAGTACTGAATTATGATGTAAAATGTATTTCACTTTTTATTTTACATTAGAGGACATTTAGATTGAAGACTGAAACATTTTATTTCTAAGAATACCTGTCATTTGCTCTTGGTCAGAAGGAATTATTATATTAGTGGCTTAAAAATATTTATTATATTTATTATAGGGATTGGTGCTGTGGCGCAGGGCGTTAAAGCCCTGGTTTGCAGAGCCAGCAGCCCATATGGGCACCAGTTTGAATCCTGGCTGCTCTATTTCCAATCCAGCTCCCTGCTAATGGCCTGGGAAAGCAGTGGAGGATGGTCCAAGTACTTGGGACCCTGCTTCCATGTGGGAGGCCCAGAAGAAGCTCCTGGCTCCTGGCTTCAGATTGGCTCAGCTCTGGCCATCGAGGCCATTTGAGTGAAACAGGGGATGGAAGACATCTCTCTCTCCCTCTGTCTCTACCGCTCTCTATAACTCTGTCTTTCAAATAAATAAAATAAATCTTAAAAAATACTCATTACACTTATTTTTTATCAGGTTATTTGTCAGAATGAGGCAAGGCATAATACAAGGAAGCAGTTGTTACTATAAAATTCCAATTACCAACTTGGAACAAGCGAGAACTTACTAGTGAACTCCACTAATGTGTGTTAGCAAAACATGGTGGGAAGAATTTGAGTACTTTTGAAAGGACATTCCTAATTTCAAATCAAGAGAAAGTATCAAATTAGAGTGGACTGAGTAGAGAAATTCTAGAGCAATAAACTGGCAAAGAGTGGATGGAAAACTCTCATCCAGGCAACCAAGGACATCACAATGAGGGTTGAAAGTCATTTTGGGGGCCGGCGCCGCGGCTCACTAGGCTAATCCTCTGCCTAGCGGCGCCGGCACACCGGGTTCTAGTCCCGGTTGGGGCGCCGGATTCTGTCCCGGTTGCCCCTCTTCCAGGCCAGCCCTCTGCTGTGGCCAGGGAGTGCAGTGGAGGATGGCCCAGGTGCTTGGGCCCTGCACCCCATGGGAGACCAGGAAAAGCACCTGGCTCCTGGCTCCTGCCATCGGATCAGCGCGGTGAGCCAGCCGCAGCGCGCCGGCCGCGGCAGCCATTGGAGGGTGAACCAACGGCAAAGGAAGACCTTCCTCTCTGTCTCTCTCACTGTCCACTCTGCCTGTCAAAAAAAAAAAAAAAAAAGTCATTTTGGAAAGCCACATCTTGGATCCCTATTGAAGACTACATGGGAGGGGAGTCTGAGACCTGAGTCAGGGCTCACCCTGAGCCCGGGCCCTACCTTGGATGTGTCAGTGATCTGACTTCATGCACCAAAAAGAGGTTGGTTTGCAATAGCCCACATTTACCTACTGCTATGTGAACACCACTACAGACCTGCAGGTCCATAACAAGGTTGTTCTGGTAGCATCTTGATATTTTTCCTAGGATATGAGTGATAGAAGAATGATGCAAGGAGGAGTAGCGGAAGAAGAAGGAAAAAAAAAATCTCAATTTCAGGGAAGAAAGCCTTAAAGCAAGAGTATTGGCACAAAGAGGTACCAGAGAGGTACACACAATAATGGCTGCAGATTTCTAGCCTTGAATGATAACTTGTAGAATATAATGAACTTATGAAGAAAATTCACAATTCTGCCTTTTTCAGTCCTATGTGCAATTGTTTTCCTATGTTGAATCAATAGTATCTAAATAATATTTGTTTTCTATATTTTAATAAGTTGATTTATTATTTCATATTTCATTCTGACATAAAAACTATTACCCCATACAGAATTTTAAAATTTATATAAAAATCAACTTCTGATAAGAAATAAAAATACCATTCCTCCATAGCAGAAGATTCATGCAGTGCATAGTTTATATCACACACATGTACTATATGTAGCTTTGGCTATAGTCCTCCAATGATAGGTCATTATACAGTTTCATTATAAAAAACTAAGTACAATTCCAGAATACTTATAATGCAATATCTCCAATTATTTATAACTTTCTTATTCATCCAAAGACAGAGAAAAAAGTGAGTCACAAACATATACAGTAAACTGCCTTCTGAAAGCAAAATATAGCCTTGAAAAAACTGCATTAAATAGGAAAAATCACCATTGTAAAGAAAGATAAACATAAAACTTTCATATACCATCATAGTACTCTATTTGATGAAGATCCACTAGCATATTTTATGGAAATATTGCGGATGTGTTAGATATCCTCTTGCTAAAGAAAAAAAAAACACTGTATTTCAGAGTACATAAAACATATTACATTTATTAAGCCACCCAAGTCTTACATTTATCCTGAATGTCATGATTATCTCTTTTTTATGGATGCACCAATAAAGTTTCAACAATAATTACTAGAAAGCAGTATAGTAGGACTCAAACTCAAATCTGGGGCTCAATGCCATTTCACAGATGTCTCATATCACATATACTTACAGAAGATGTAGATGATAGATATGATGTGAATTACTTTAGTCTAAAATAAGTAAAATAGGACATCTGCCATTCTATGAGTCTGCTGTGCATCCTGCTTCCCATGTTGGATCATTCTCTCCTTTTTTTATTCTATTAGTTAGTATTAGCAGACACTAGTCTTGTTTATGTGATCCCTTTGATTCTTAGACCTATCAGTATGATCAATTGTGAACTGAAATTGATCACTTGGACTAGTGAGATGGTATTGATACATGCCACCTTGATGGGGTTGAATTAGAATCCCCTGGCACATTTCTAACTCTACCGTTTGGGGCAAGTCAACTTGAGCATGTCCCATATTGTACATCTCCTCCCTCTCTTATTCCCACTCTTATATTTAATAGATATCACTTTTCAGTTAAATTTAAACACCTAAGAATAATTGTGTTAATTACAGAGTTCAACCAATAGTATTAAGTAGAACAAAAAAATACTAAAAGGGATAAAGTATTAAGTTGTACATCAACAGTCAGGACAAGGGCCAATCAAGTGGCCTCAAAATCAGCCCTTAAGGCATTCGGATCTGGCTGAAAAGCCCAGGAGAGTATTTCAGGCATGGAAAGCCAAGACACTCTGGCAAAAACAAACAAACAAACAAACAAACAAAAAGCCACCTAAATAAAAGATCTCTGTGAGTGAGAACCCAGTAGAAAGAATGGGCCATCAAAGAAGGAGGTGCCTTTCTCTGAAGGGAGGAGAGAACTTCCACTTTGACTATGGCCTTGTCCAAATAAGATTGAAGTTAGTGAACTCAAGAGGCTTCCACAGCCTTGGCAGCTCATGACAAGAGCCTCGGGGGATTACTGACACCATAAACAAGAGTGTCAATTTGTTAAGTCAACAACAGGAGTCACTGTGCACTTACTCCTCATGTAGGATCTCTGTCCTTAATGTGTTTTTCCATGTGAATTAATGCTATAACTAGTACTCAAACAGTATTTTACACTTTATGTTCTGTGTGGGTGCAAACTGTTGAAATCTTTACTTAATATATGCTAAATTGATCTGTATATAAAGATAATTGAAAATGAATCTTGATGTGAATGGAATGGGAGAGGGAGCAGGAGCTGGGAGGGTTGCAGGCAGGAGGGAAGTTATAGGGGAGAAAAAGCCATTGTAATCCATAAGCTGTACTTGGGAAATTTATATTTGCTAAATAAAAGTTAAAAAATAAAATAAGTAAAATAAATATTGATACTATATCTCTAAAATCATAATAATCTAACTATATGCTGATTCTAAATCTTTGTCATTCTTGTAAAAACATATCAGTATACATAGCCATAAATGTACTTTAGTCCTAACAATTCTAACAGGGATGTGAAGATCATGTCATTTATGTATCACTTTATGTAATACTTTTGAAAAATCGCTGAAGTTGAAATTCATTCCTTTATATATGCATGAAATAGTTACATGGTATGCAGATCAGAGTAGTTCAATTAAGAACATAGTTGCACCTTTGCCAGCCTGGCCCTTTTCTATGCTAGAAATGATGTAGGTGATGATGAAGACAGTGCAAAGTGACCTTACCAAGGGAAGGAAAGAGAAACTAAGTCTGTCTGGGAGGGAGTGGAAAAAACAGGCAGTAAGACCCAGAGGTGGACTGGTAAACACAAATAGAAAAAGAAATAGTTGCTTCTGGCATTCTCTGGGGTTTTCCAGCCAACCGAGAAAAGCTTGCTTGCTGAAAGAGACAGGACTTGCTCAGGATGGGTTATAAATCATGCTGCAGACTGAACTAACCTCTCTCCTCTTGATACAGGAGGAAATCTGTTCTTAGTGCCACAGGAACCCATCTCTACTTCAGTCTTCACAATTGAAGCCAACTACTGTTGTCACTTTCAAGTATTCCTATTTACAGCATGTGGTTCTATGCTGAATAACAATATTTGCAGGTATATTTTGGTTTGTTTTATTAAAAATTAATCCTGAGGGCCCGGCACTGTGGTGTAGTGAGTAAAGCCTCTGCCTGCAGTGCCGACATCCCATATGTGTGCAAGTCAGAGTCCTGGCTGCTCCACTTCCAATCCAGCTCTCTGCTGTGGCCTGGGAAAGCACTAGAAGATGGCCCAAGTCCTTGGGCCCCTGCACCTGCGTGGGAGACCTGGAGGAAGCTCCTGGCTACTGGCTTCAGATCAGCACAGCTCCAGCCATTGCGGTCATCTGGAAGTGAACCAGTGGATGGAAGACCCCTCTCTCTGCCTTTACCTCACTGTAACTCTGCCTTTCATATAAATAAATAATTCTTTAAAAAATTAACTCTGAGAATCTGAAATAACTTTTTTTTGCTATGGCAAAATGTCATTACATTTAAGCCATGAGAAACAAAATTCACCAAGTCAATATTTTCAATACTGACTTCAAATTGCTAAAAGTATTTAATATTCTTGAGTAATTACCTCTGACCTAAATATGAAATACTAAATATATAATCTTTTTTACCATTCCCCAATTTATTTCAATATGGTAAAAATAAGCTTTGAACTTCTGAGATTTCAGTTTTCAAAAAAATTATTTTTTTATTTTTTACTTGGCAGATCTTGAAAGTGAAGTGCAGATGTTACACTTAGTTCATCAACTGAAAACTTTCACAAAAGCTATTGAGATCAAAAGAGAGCATGAGAAAGCAAAAAGGAAAAATGAAAGGATCAGCCTTTTCATTAATTCATTATTTCTTCATGAAATGCATTTACGTTCATAGAAGTAAGCAAATACCTTTATTAATTAGGCTAAAATGGTGATAAGATTTGACTGAAGAATAAGAGGAAAAAAATCATATAAATCAAAGTCACATGTCACCAAAGCAGAATGGCTAGGTAATACTTGAGAAGAACAAATATTTGGATCCAGTATGTCCTTTGTGTATAAAATAAGGATAGTAGTTAAATTTATGTTTTTATACATTATACCTCATTTAATTTTCATAAATACTCTATGAGATACCCTCATTACTCTCATTTCACAGGTAAGAAAATTGATGCATATACATTCAATAAATATTCTAGACACTATTCTAGTTACTGAGGAAATGGCAGTGAACAAAGGTGAGCAGAAAACCATATCCTTATAGAACTCATACTCTAGTGGAATAAAGGCAACACATCCCATCACTATATGCCAGGTCTTTCTTTAATAAAAACTTTACATACTAGCACATAAGTTCATTTAATAAACACATAACCTATGAGAGACTTGCTGTTCTTACTATACTTGTCATATAGTTGAGAAAATTGAGAAATATTTAGAATATCTCTTGCCCAAGGTCACACAAGTTAAGAAATGAAACCAGGAATAAGTCCAAAGAGTTTCAAGTAGAGTATTATAAAGTAACTTGTCCAATGTCATCAGTGGAAAAAACAGCTTTTGAATCTAAGCTTTCTGAATCTGTAATCCATACTCTTAACTACTGGGTGACATGGCTTAAGACAACCCACTAAGATGAACAATTAGGCAATGGGACTGCCAATATTCACTGCTTTTCCATTCAAAACAGAAACTTCTGGCATGCTAATTCTGTCTTATTATTTGATATATAAATCTTTATTTACTTATCATAAGAAATGAGAAGTTTTAGGAGAAACTACATGGATAAACCTCAGGCAAAACTCACAAAGCCAACTCAACCTCCACAGAAGAAAGGAAATACATATTCATCAGATTTGCAACTTATGGGTGTTTGGTCACTCCTGAATGCATAATTCCAAAACTGGTACACAGTCAATCATAGGAGAAAACACTTTGGACAAATAATTCCAAAATTTAGATAATAGAAAATGAATGTTCATAGCTTCTTACCATCTATGCAAGTTTTAAAAGTCATATGAAATAATATTTTCAAAGAAAAACAAAAGTATTCATACATAAAGGAAACTGTATTTTACTGATGAGATTAAGCCTGATCCAATGATAAGTTAAGAAACTACAAATTAACTAGAAAGTCTGACATTTAAGGAGCCTTGTTCAGGACTGGGGATAAAGAGCTACATGAAATATGACTGTGTTTTAGGTATTCAAGTAGTTGCCTTTCTAACGTACATTGGCCTTCACACTTTCATTTCCTTGGTCATTCAGATATTTATTGAAAATCATATGCCATATTCTTTCTAAGGATCTACGGGTAAAATATATGCAAAAATGGATTGGACTCTCAAGGATTTCAGAGCCTGGAGGTAGGGAGAATAATAGATAAGAAAACCAATTAAATGCAAAATAGTGGTATATTATTGATAGGTCCTAGCCACTATGATGACATCACACAGGGAGTGATCAGCTGTACCACAAGGCAAAGAGAAGAGATACCTGAGTTGCATCTTGAAGGGTGAATGGTAGGCAAAAAATAGGGGTGAAGGAAATTGAAAAAAGATACCCTGACCAAAACAGCTACTATTTATGTCTGTCTTGGATCTGTGAAAATGGTTAAGGGTTTGAACAGGGCCTCATTTCCTCCCAATTTTGCTAGGGCACTGGTAATGGTAAGGGATATTTCCAAGTTTGAGAAACCCTTGCTCCAACCACTGTTCTAGCTTAGTTACAGATTTATACCAAGACTTCATAGTAATGGTAGAACATACTCAGATGTGTTACAGAAGAGATATTTCCATTATAATTCCCTTGGACTTCTGGATGAGTATCATTGCACAAGTTCTCAATTGTTAAGACAGGATTTGAGTATTTTGTGAGTATAACCATTCTGTATGAATACATAGCAAGATCTAAAAATTGTTATCATACTTTCAGGTACTGATGGCAGTAACTTTAGGCAATACTTACAAAAGGTATGCACACTTAAAGTTTGCCTTATTCATTCATTATTCATTTACTCTTTATACCAAAGAATAATATTAGATAAATATGGAAAGCAGATGGGTTTCCCTATTCACAATTAAGTCTAGTTCCTACTAATTCTGTTATTTCTTTTTCTTTACTGGGTAAGCTTCATGTATTCATAAAGCATACATGGCAGAAAAGTTTTGATTACCATTTTGTTCAACTAGGTCATGTACTGATTGAATACAAATGGTTTAAGCTGTTTATATTGCTTGATAACATGCTGATAAAAAACTGCCCAGCTGACTTCTAATTGCAGATATTACTGCATATGAGGACACGGATTTATAAAAAAGTCATGTAAAGTTGTTAAAGACCAGAGGCAGTAGAAAAGAATGAGCATTCTGTCACAGCATTAAATTTTGCAGGATTTTTAAAGAGCATATCGGAAAAAGAAAGAGTCCATGGAAAACATTCATGATATACAGATCTAGGTCAAGCATCACCTAGATTGGGCATAAGTGAGATGCTGCCTGAAGGTAGTTCTATTCCTAGCTCAGTACATTTGGTAAACAGGATTGCATGCAAAGTGGTCAATTTAGGAACCAAACTAAGTGATTTATCATCAATTGATTCTCACTTAAGGGATTCTGTGCTAAAGATGTCTGTCAGTAATTTCACAACAGCAAATAACAATACAGATTATAGGCTTCCTTCTTAAAATTCAATTAACATTAATTCCATATAATCTGCTTCCCTCATTTCCGCAATGAAGTGGGAGGACCTGAGCAGGAAACCTGAGAAGTGCCATACAGAAACTCTAATAATGCAAGTAATTGCAAAGACAGGCAGACTGCCATGTGTTCTAAGAGCCTATGTAGAGGGCTTCTCCTCAATCCCAGCTTTATAACTTGAATTTTCTGCTTGGCAACTCCTTCTGCAACTAAACCTTCTAATGGAGGAGAATTTCAAATCCCAACTTTATCCATAATTCACAACAAAATACATTTAGGGAAGAACTGCAAGTTAGATCTGTGATTTGCAGCCTAAAAACAAAATTAGCAAACCCAAGAGCCATTTTACTTAACTGTGTGTGACTTTCACAAAGAGTATGTTTGTTTTTCTATCCACCCACCTCCCCTCTATCTGATCAATAAATATTAATTAGGTACTACTTTTGATTTCCCAGGCACTTCCTTAAGCCAAGGAGTACAGTGAAGAACAAATGGGAATAAGTCTTTTCCCTTGTAAAGTTGACAATAAAATTAGTACACAAACATTAGCAAATAACCACATAAAATTAACTCATAATTATCATAAGTACCGTGAAGGAAAACTGAAAAGTGTAATGAGAGTGAGAGACTGGAGTATGAGGAAGTTACAGAAGGCTCAAGACTTTTCTGAGGTGACCTTGAAACTGAAATATAAGTAGGAAATTGTAGGTAAATAAGGAATTGAGTTAAAGATTTTTCTATGTAGAAAGGACAGCATGTTTACAGTTATAACACTACTCAATAATCAACTACTTCTCAAATATCTCAACACAGTTCTCAAAGAGTCTGAGTAGCATAGTCAAATTATTGTCTCCTATGGGGAAAGTGTGTTAACTTGTTCGGGTCGTTCAATAATTTTTAAGTGAGTTTTACTAAGTCAGTATATCATTAACACTGACACAGTTCATAGAGCCCCTTAAAAGCCAGGTAAGTAATTAGTGAAATATACTGACTATATCAAGGGAGCAGTATGGCAGTCTTTGGAGTAAAGAAATCAAGATTTACCTAACCCAGTTCAGGAGGAACATGTGTGTGTCTATGTGTGTATGCATGTGCACATGTACATGATGAAATTCTCAGAGTATGCTTTTCTGAGAAAGTGATTTCATTTTGAGATTGACTACTATAGGTTGTAGTTTACCACACAGCAATTATCAGTCATTTCAGCCATCTACCAATCTTATTCTGATGTTAGGGGGAAACACAGAGATTAAAACTATTCTGAGGGGGAGAAGCTAATTACTTTAAAGATAGGTTTACAAGTTAAAACACTCAAGTAAAGTCATGAGCTTGTACTTTCTTACATAAAATGCTTAAAGGTACAACACCGATCTTTAAAGTACAGAAGAAAAGGAAAGATCAATAGTCTAAACCAGATTACATAAATGATGCATGCAAAACAGTTATGCTTATGCATACTTTTTCCATGTTATGTTTTTTGTTTTCCCTTATATGGGAAAAATTCTTTGCATCAAAAAACTTTTTAAACTAAAATAAATTTACTTTTAATTTAGTTTACCCATAAACTTTTTGAAATATATATAAACCTGATTCTTCTCTAAATTATGAATAAGTCTATATATGTGTACAGGTCTTTATATATATATAGTTTAGGGTATATATATATATTTATACTATGTATTTTTATATATGTATAAATGTGTCCTGATTATTCTAAAATCTTTTCTCCAATAAGTTTATTTATTGTCTTGCTGCAATCAGCTTGTGGACACTGAAAAACTGTAGTGTAGAATTTCTGAGTACCATTTACCTTTTATGCATTACTCATTTTTTTGTGATACCTGGCATTGATCTTACAGCTGTGAAAAAGTCATGGCTTTGGGACTCACAGTGATAAACTATTGATTTCAATTCAAATAACACTGTATTTCACACTATGAAGGCAGCATTTTATAGATTCTCTGGGTGAGGCAAAAATTTCTTTATATCTCAATGAATTTTATAGTTCACAGTGATCTTAAAAAATGTCGATGCTACACATTTTAGCACAATTCAAGGTGACTGCCCATGTGGGAGACCTGGATGAAGATCCTGGTTTCTGGCTCCTGGCTTTGGCTTGACCCAACCCCAGCCATTGTAGTCATTTTGGGAGTGAATCAGTGGATGGAAGATCTCTCTCTCAAGTTCTGGCTCTCCCTCTCTTTCTGTAACTCTACTTTTTGAATAAAATAAATCCTTTAAAAATTATAAGAATACCTACAAAAACTTTTGTGCCTCTTATATTAATCATTTTCCATGGTTTAATGTTAATAGTTACTATATTTATCTGGTGCATATTAATTTTGTTTTATACAATGAATTCCCTCAAGTTTTTTTTTAAGTTCTATACATTCATCTCTAAAACATTCTAAGAAACTAGTCAGTTTTCATTTCATCTTTGCTGAAGTATAAAGAAGACAAAAGGCAACACATTAATTAGTTGAAATCTGGGTGAAGCCTAGTTACTTTGTCAGTTTGAAAACTTTATATATTTCCTCATATTTGATATTTTTTATAAGAACATATGTGAAAGAATATATTCCCATCAAAATATAATCTCCTGAAAGTGTTTAAAAAGACAACTGACTGGTACCTAAGAGAATTTACTGACTGCTCAACTATTCATAAGATAAAATAAAAATAGATTGAATATCAACTATCATGTACTAACACAGTGCTAAGCAGTAGAAACAGTATATACCATTAACTAATTAATCATTGGTTAAGTTTATTACTTCTGATCATTAATTATTTTTTCTGATCATTAATTATTATTTAATTAATAAGTATGGAAAAACCAAGAAAACAGATCAAGTAACTCCATGTAATTAAAAACAAAAAGTCAACAATGGTATGTATTTGGAATACTGTGAATGTAGCTCAAAAGCATTTAAGAATATCAGAACCAAAGCAAAATGAAGACAACTTAAGTACTCCTGTTTTGGCCATAATAACACCACACTTTCAATATCATAGGATATTAATTTTACAAATTGCAGGACTATTATATCCTAAAACACAGTTCTGGAAATCACAGTATTCATTCGGAAAAGGAAAAATCCAAAAATAAGTTGCTTAGGTGATCACGAAAAAAAGCACAAATTATAGAGCCGCAAAATGACTCAGGAAATAAGTCAACAAAATGCAACTAATTAAAAATATAACAGCCCTTTAGCAGGTCCAAAATGACTACCTTGTCACATTCAATGAGAATTTCCGATCCTTATCTTACTGGCTCTGTGAGCAGACACAGGGCTGATCACCCTCATTTGAAAGCATTACCTGGACTTTCATAAGGTCACATTTGTCTAATTTTCTTCCAATCTTTCCAGCACCATCTCCATACTCTCCCACCCAGGCTGGCTGACTTTACCTCTTCTATTAGATTTACATCTTCCATATCTGTAACATGCCCTCTGGGTTCAATTTGGGGCCCTTTTCTCCTGTTATACATCTCCTGAGATTGTCTCATCTCATGTAGAGCTTTAGAAATCAAATGCATTCACTCAAATGTTACTGCCCAGCTCACATTTCTCCATATGAGCTTCAGAGCCAGTGACTGCCTACTTGATATCACCAGCAGAACTCTCAGACCTCTCATTCTATTCTCTTGAGTTCTTTCCCATAGAAGTCTGCTTCTTTTCTTCTTTTTCCTCTTAGTATTGACAAACCCAGCCAGATAGTTGTTCAAAGCAAAAACCTGAATATTATCTTTTATTCCTTACTTGCCTTACAGCATGCTGCCTCTTATCTAATCATCATCAAATTCTTTTCTCCTCTACCCAGTTCTCTCAATCCTCCCGTTCAAGACTCTTTCACTCTTGCACCCTAGACATTCCTCACAAAGCAGCTGGGGCTATCTTCATGTCAGTACCCTGTAAACATTCTTATGTGTTTTTTCTCAGCAAATGCAATAAAATACAAACATGTGGCATGAGCTCAGACAGCCTGCATATGTTCCCCCAAATTTATCACAAACCAGACTGAAACCACACTGGTATGTGCCCGAGACTGGCCAAATTCTTTTCTACTTATTGTTTTTTCTTATTGGTTGATTTTTCATTCTGTAGGACTCAGCCTAAAAGGCTTTTCCTGGTAAACCAACCTGAAATAGGAACATATTTTTACTCTCCGAAGTGGTTTCCTATCTTGTTTTTCATGATATTATTTTGAAGGTAATTTGTAAATGTATTTGTTTACATCTATTCTCTTCATGTCCTTATTTGACTATAAGCTCTGCAAGAAAAAAACAAAAACAAACAAAAAAACCTGTTTTGTTCACTGCTGTACACTCCCTCCCTACCCAGTGCTTAATACATAAGAGACAAGCAATCTTGTTAATGGAATAAAATAAAAATAGAATTTTGCTGTGTGTTTTTAGTTTTGAACCACATTAAAATCTAGTACCTCATTTTAAGTAGGATGATGTCAAACATCCAGAGAAAGGATTTCTTAAATTGTAAGCCTATACTAGGTGTATTTCAAGATGTGATTGCAAAGTTAATTTACTCTCAGTCCAAAGACCAGAGTGGCATTTTGTTCCTATATCACTAAACTGAGCTCTCTACAAGTTATTTACAATGTTAGAAAATGTTGCTTCGGATTATGTCATGTAATGTTGTCATTGAGAGGTCGGTTTTACTGAAAGATACAGAACTTGTATTAGAAGAAGAAACAGGCAGCCTTCCACTGTGCAAGGGTCCTGTGATGCTGCACAATAACTCAAAGACCCACGGGCAAAGATGAGCACTCTGAATCTTCTAGAGATGTCCGGCACTCCCCAAAGTTTATAGCAACATTAAAGACAAAAAGAGATATGCATAAATGGGGATAAATAGAGAAAATAAATCCTTTGTATAAATACCTTTTCCAATATAAAGGAATCCTCTTTAATTTTCCTTGAGAACACTCACTCAGCCACAGGTCCCTCATTCCAGACAATGGCCAAAAAACCGCAGAAATGACAGACATAACTTCACTCTCGGGCAGTGTAGTATTTGCACCTGCAAACTCTTCTTGAATACTTTGATGATAGAGAATTACAGTTTTAATTAACAACTGATTATTCTTACTACGATGTCAAAGCCAAGATGTAAATTCCAAGATGTGGCTCCAGCTGTGCCTTCCCTAATTGTACAAAAGTTCTCTTTCATACAGATGCCTTGAAATATTTAAGACAGCCATTACTTTCTTCTAATACCTGATGTCTCTCCATTTTTTCCTTCCTCCTTCCTTTCTTTTCTTTCTTTTTTGTGGTAGCTCTGCCTATACTAAAAATCTGCACATCATCTGGACTTCACTCTTTCTGTCATGGTACTTTCAATTCTGTACCACTTCCCTTCTTTCATTATATGCCCCTCTACCTCTCTTTCATTCTCTGCTATTTAAAAATATGCAATGAGCAGAAACTCCCTGTTCAGCCTAAGGGGTCTCTTATATATCTTTTTCCCTTATTTTGAAGTATTAGAATCAACTCCTCTTTTCATTATATATGTCAGAATTGGCTGTTTTCAAGCTCCTATCCTAAGTCTAATTATTGACTCAAAATCAATATAATTTGAATTCCAACCCATTTCCAGGTTGTGACTTTCAGATGCATATGCAATAAATTTATTTTTTCCTGTAAGACACTCAAGTTATTTCATTTACCTAAAGCAACATTTAGACACTGACGATCTTAAGTACCTCAGATACATTAGTACACAAAACTCACATTCTAACAGCGGGAAACAGACAATGAACAACACATACAATAAATCAATCAGTTATGTAGTAAGTTGAAAGATAATAAGTGTTCAAGAAAATAAATAAGTAAGAGGGGGGATGTGACAGGGTGGTCACAGCAAAAAAAGTGATACTTGAGCAGTCTTGATGATGGTTTTCTTGTCCTCAGGAGTCTACTGCTTTTTCTTTATTTTTTTACAACTGTATTCCTATAGACTTATTTCACACTGTTAATATGTGAGGGAGGCACTATAATAGATCCTGGAGACTCAAAGATCTATGAGAGTCCATTTCTACTGTTAGTTCACAGCTGGTAGAAGTAGCTATCCTTCTGTGGTAAGTGCTATAACAAAGGCATGACAACAAACCATAGAATTAGGAATAACTAAATCTGTTTGCTATATTCTGTTGTGAACTCTAAGAAAATATGGTCTTCTTTCTCCATCAGTTCTTTGTTGTTCAGATGAATAACATTAGGTTAACAATTAAACATTAGGTTTAACAAAAAGGTATTAACCTAATTATCCTCAAAAAGACTTCCGCAAATATTTAGGTATTTGGAGCTTTTTAACTATTCTATTTTGCTTCTGTAACAGATCAATGACCTTTTAAAAATAGCATCTCCTTTTATTAACCTATTAAATATGAAAATTATGTAATTTAATTTGCTTTTCAACTTCACTTACATGCTGTGTACTGGATTTCCCTTGACAAGTTCATGGAATTTCAGGTCCACTTAAAAATCCACTCAACATGGATTAAAGACCTAAATCTACGACCTGACACCATAAAATTATTAGAGAACGTTGGAGAAACCCTGCAAGATATTGGCACCTGCAAAGACTTCCTGGAAAAACCCTGGAGGTGCGGGCAGTCAAAGCCAAAATTAACATTTGGGATTGCATCAAATTGAGAAGTTTCTGTACTGCAAAAGAAACAATCAGGCGAGTGAAGAGGCAACTGAAAGAATGGGAAAAAATATTTGCAAACTATGCTACAGATAAAGGAATAAAAATCAGAATCTACAAAGAAATCAAGAAACTCCACAACATCAAAACAAACAACCCACTTAAGAGATGGGCCAAGGACCTCAATAGACATTTTTCAAAAGAGGAAATCCAAATGGCCAACAGGCACATGAAAAAATGTTCAAGATCACTAGCAATCAGGGAAATGCAAATCAAAACCACAATGAGGTTTCACCTCACTCCGGTGAGAATGGCTCACATTCAGAAATCTACCAACAACAGATGCTGGTGAGAATGTGGGGAAAAAGGGACACTAATCCACTGTTAGTGGGAATGCAAACTGGTAAAGCCACTATGGAAGTCAGTCTGGAGATTCCTCAGAAACCTGAATACAACCCTACCATTCAACCCAGCCATACCACTCCTTGGAATTTACCCAAAGGAAATTAAATTGGCAAACAAACAAGCTGTCTGCACCTTAATGTTTATTGCAGCTCAATTCACAATAGCTAAGACCTGGAATCAACCTAAATGCCCATCAACAGTAGACTGGATAAAGAAATTATGGGAATTGTACTCTACAGAATACTATACAGCAGAAAAAAAAACAAAACAAAAAAAAAAAACAACAAAAAAAAAAAAACAATGAAATCTGGTCATTTGCAACAAAATGGAGGAATCTGGAAAACATCATGCTGAGTGAATTAAGCCAGTCCCAAAGGGACAAATATCATATGTTCTCCCTGATTGGTGACAACAAACCGAGCACCAAAAAGGAAACCTGTTGAAGTGAAATGGACACTATGAGAAATGGTGACTTGATCAGCCCTTGCCCTGACTGTTGATGAACAACTTAATACTTTATCACCCCTAGTATTTTTGTTTGTTTGTTCTACTTAATACTATTGGTTGAATTCTGTAATTAATACACAGTTATTCTTAAGTGTTGAAACTTAACTGAAAAGTGATATCTATTAAATATAAGAGTGGGAATAAGAGAGGGAGGAGATGTACAATATGGGATATGCTCAAGTTGACTTGCCCCAAACGGTAGAGTTAAAAACATACCAGGAGATTCCAATTCAATCCCATCAAGGTGGCATGTACCAATGCCATCTCACTAGTCCAAGTGATCAATTTCTGTTCACAATTGATCATAATGAAAGGACTAAGAGTCAAAGGGATCACACAAACAAGACTAGTGTCTGCTAATACTAACTGATAGAATAAAAAAGGGAGAGAATTATCCAACATGGGAAGCGGGATACACAGCAGACTCATAGAATGGCGGATGTCCTAAACAGCACTCTGGCCTCAGAATCAGCCCTTCAGGCGTTCGGATCCGGCTTAAAAGCCCAGGAGAGTATTTCAGGCATGGAAAGCTAAGACACTCTGGCAAAAAAAAAACAAAAACAAAACAAAAAAAAAAACAAAAACAAACACACACCTAAATGAAAGATCTCTGCGAGTGAGATCCTAGTGGAAAGAACAGGTCATCAAAGAAGAAGGTACCTTTCTCTGAAGGAAGGAGAGAACTTCCACTTTGACTATGGCCTTGTCTAAATATGATCAGAGTCGGTGAACTCAAAAGGCTTCCATAGCCTTGGCAGCTCATGACAAGAGCCTCGGGGGATTACTGATGCAATAAACAAGAGTGTCAATTTGTTAAGTCAACAACAGGAGTCACTGTGCACTTACTCCTCATGTAGGATCTCTGTCCTTAATGTGCTGTACATTGTGAATTAATGCTATAACTAGTACTCAAACAGTATTTTTCACTTTGTGTTTCTATGTGAGTGCAAACTGTTGAAATCTTTACTTTATATATACTAAACTGATCTTCTGTATATAAAGAGAATTGAAAATGAATCTTGATGTGAATGGAAGGGGAGAGGGACAGGATAAGGGGAGGGTTGCGGGTGGGAGGGAACTTACGGGGGGTAAAGCCATTGTAATCCATAAGCTGTACTTTGGAAAATTATATTCGTTAAATAAAAGTTAAAAAAATCTTTTTATGAAATGGCCTCTTTCTCCTATTTTTTCTTTCTATATAATATGTTTATATGGAGGAAGATAGAGTATTTCCTAATATTTTACACCCAAATCTCATCTCTCCAGATCATATTTACTTCTTTTTTAAAATTTTATTCAGAGTTTAAAATTTATAACACAAAAATTATGAAGTACTTATACAAGGAGTTCCCATATATCTCTCAATCCATTTCCCTTATTAACATCTCATATTAGTATATTTGTCACAATTAACGAATCTCACGCACCCAGCCTCCCCTATTTTCTTAGACATAGTCCTTTTACCCTATCACTCCTAATCTCTAATACTCAACATTCTTTTGTGTTCAGATTGAGATTTTATTTAACTCCCACAAAAAAGGGAGAACATGCAGTATTTATTTATCTTTTTGTCTCTGCTTATTTCAGTCAACATGATGTCCTCTAAGTCTATCCATTTTGCTGCAAATGACAGGATTTCATTATTTTTACAGCTGAATAATAGTCCATTGTGTGTGTGTGTGTATATATATATATATATATATATGTATACTGCATTTTCTTTATCAATTCATTTTTTTCAAGGAGAATTTGGTTGATTCCTTATTTCAGCTGTTGTGAACAGTGCTGTTATAAACATGGTGGAATAGGTACCCCTTTGACACAATGAGTTCATGTCATTTTGGTGTATACCCAGTAGCAGGATTGCTTGATCATGTGGCAGTTCCATTTCCAGTTTTTGAAGAAATCACCATAATGTTTTCCACAGTGCATTCCCCTCAGCAATGTATAAGAATTCCCCTTTGTTCACATCCTCTTCAGCATTTGTTACTTCTTATCTTTTGGACAATAGCCATTTGACAAGGATGAAGTGATATCACATTGTGGTTTTGATTTGCATTTCTCTGATGGCTAATGGTGTTGAGCATTTTTTTTTCATATATTTGTTGGCCATCTGTATTTCTTCTTTTGTGAATTGTCTATCAGGTCCCTTACCCATTTCTTAACTGGAATGGTTTATGATGTTTTTCAGTTTTTTGAGTTGCTGATGTACTCTGAATATTAATCCTTTGCCAGTTAAGTGACTTGCAAATATTTTCTCCCATTCTGTCAGATGTCCCTTCATTCTATTGATTGTTTCCTTTGCTGTACATAAGCTTCTGAATTTCATAGAATCCCATGTTTTATTTTACTTTTGTTGTTTGTGTTTTGAGGGTCTAATCCAAGAAGTCATCCACTATACCCATGTCTTCAAGTGTTTCCTCTGTTCTTTTTCTGGAAATTTGATAGTTTCTGCTCTTACATTAGGCACCTAATCCACTTGCGTTGAATTTTGTATATGGTAGGAGGCAGGAATCTAATTTCATTCTACATATGTATGTCCAGTTTTGCCAGCACTATTTATGAAAAGACCAACCTTTCTCCAAAATATGTTCTTAACACCTTTGTCAAAAATCAGTCGGCTGTTTGTATGTGGATTAATTTCAAGGTTCTCTACTATATTGATCTATGTGCTGTTTTTATGATAATACCATGTTGTTTTAATTACAATATTTTGTAATATGCCTCCACCCTAATTTTTTTCACCCTTAGGATTTCTTTACCTATACTGGGACATTTGTGATTCCATATGAATTACAGGATTTTTTTTTCTAATTCTATAAAGAATGTCATTGGTATTTTGATAGGTATCGCATCAAATCAGAATTGCTTCAGGTTTTTAGACATTTTAACATTATTAATTCTTCCAATCCATAAGCAAGGAGTATCTTTCCATTTTAGGGGTCTTTGATGATTTCTTTCATCAATGTTTTACAATTTTCATTGTGGAGATCTTTCACTTCTTTGGTTAAGTTTATTCCTAAATATTTGATTTCTGGCAACTATTATGAATGGGATTTCTTTTCTGATTTCTCTTTCAGTGAAATCACTGTTGGTGTATAAAAATGCTGCCAACTTTTGTACATTGATTTTGTAACCTGTGACTTTACTGAATTGGTTTATCAATTGTGGAGTCTTTGCAGTTTTCTATGTACAACATCATGACATCTGCAGACATGGGTACTTTGACTTTCTCCTTTCCAATTCTGATGCCCTTTATTTCTTTCTCCTCCATAATTGCTCTTGTTAATACTTCTAATACTTACTGAATAAGGGTAGTAAAAGTGTCATTCCTGGCTTCTTTCAGATTTCAGGGGAAATGTTTCCAGCTTTTCTTCATTCAGTATGATATTGATTGTTGGTTTGTTATAAAAAAAAAAAACCTTTATAATTTTGAGGTATGCTAATTTTGTTCCTGATTTGTGGCAGGTTTTTTATCATGAAGGAATATTGAATCATCAAATGCTTTCTCTGCCTTTATTGAAATGATCATTCTTTTTGTGATCTCTGGCTTTGGTATCAGAGTGATGCTGAGCTCACAAAATGTATTTGGCAGAATTCCAACCTTCTGAGTATTTTGGAATGCTTTGAAAAGTATTGTAGTTAGCCCTTCTTTAAATGTTTTGTAGGTTTCAGTATAAAACCATCCTAGATTTTTCTTTGATGACAGACTTTTACTTATGGCTTCATTCTTGTTGCTTGTTAAGGATCTGCTTAGATTTTCTCTATCTCCTTGGTGCAATCTTGGTAAGTTGTAAGTATTCAGAAAGTTATCCACATCTTCAAGGTTTCTCAATTTGTTAGAATATAGTTTTTCATATGATCCTTTGTTTTCTGTGGTATCAGCTGCAATGTCTCCTCTTTCATTTCAATTTTTATTTGAATTTTTTCTCTTTGTTAATCTGGCTAAAGGTCTATTTTGTTTACCTTCTCGAAAAACCAGCTTTTCATTTCGCTGATCTTTTGTATTGTTTTTAGTTTCAATTTCATGTATTTCTGCTCCTATTATTTCTCACATCCCGGTAAGTCGGGGCTTGGTTTGTTCTAATAACTACTGTGTTCTTTTACAGGTGTCATGCTTCCTGTGTCCCTACATTGACATATGCATATCTGGGATAATAGTTCCTTTTTCAATGGGGTAAGTTTCACTGGAAAAAAATTTTAATTTAGATGGTATGTGCCACGGGCTGTTGATTTGTCTTAAGTTCCAGATGAGCCCCCAAATGTAACCTGTGAGAGATTCCTTCAGTGGTAGTCAGGGTCAGTACTATCTTCAAGAGCCACCGTTGTTTAGACTGTAGCAGCTGTGGAGGCAGCAGCAGGACTCTAAAGTGGACATGAGCTTCCAGAGGTGTGTGTCTATGGTACGGGTGCTGGGCAGCAGGGCAGCAGGGCAGCAGCAGGCGTCGCGCTTTGTTCCTCTCTCTTTTCTGGCCTTCAGGGTTTGTGCTATTTGCAGATCTCACCACTTTCCTTACTGAAGTTTTCTCCTCAGTCTCCTGAGTTCTAATTTGCATGTAGAACCCCTTTCCTAGCAAAATGGGTGTCCTCTGTCCAAGAAGCCAGGACAGAAGTGGTGGGTGGTGGGTGGTGGCAGCAGGCAGCAGCAGTGGCAATGGTGTGCCCGGTTTCTATCCCTTTTCTGGTTTTCGGAGTCTCTGTGGCATTAGCAGTCCTTGTCACTTCCCTACTGAAGCTTTCTTTAAGTCAGTCTCCTTAGCTGTAATGCTTTATAAATTTAACCCTTTTTCCAGCGAATTGGTATCCCCAGCCAGGGTGCTGGGGTAGGAGCGGTGGCAGTGGCAGCGTGCTTTGCTTCTCTCTCAGCGGGCATTCAGCGTCTCTGTGCTGTCTAGTTCCTCTCACTTCCCTCAGACAGTCTCCTGGAAAGGAGCTTCTTCCCTCGTTGTTCGGAGACTTTTGGCTGAGGTGGGTGCACATTCTCTCTGCTCAACCATCTGGATCCCGACCTCCCAGATTTACCTCTTCATGTTCAAATTTCAGGTTTCCTCTTGTTTATTATAGCACAGGTCTTCCTGTGGTGTCCAGTTTGTTATTTACGCCAACAAATCGCTGAGCACCTTTGCCTGTTGTGATTTTTCTTGTTTTGTCATACTGATACCCTCCACACAAAGTATTCTTCCATTTTAGGCAGATCTTTTTCCTTCTCATACTTCAGTTTAAAGATCTTTGTAAAGGTTAGTCAATTCCTACCCACATATTTTCCAAGGTCTCATGAAGTGTATTATATCTTTAGCCAGGAATACTCCATAACACCATAATTCAGTGATTAACCAACAATCATTTGTTGGAAGAGAGCTTTAAAACTCACACCTACCTTCCTGAAGAACTGGTGACTCATCACACAGTGAGTCACTGAGACTGATGAGTGGGTATCATATTCCCTGATATGAAAAGGAGAGGTAGGCTCAAAACGCCAGTACCATAATATAGACAATTAAATAGTATTTGATTTCCATCTACATAGCCATTGAGAATATATTAAGCTGGATTTTAAAACTTTAAAAACTGATCTTATTTGTAATGTCACCTCTCATGTCTCTCCCATTTAAATCTGCCAGTCCCTATTTTCAAGCTCCGCAGTTGGACAAAGACCTTGATTAAGCATGACGGAGAGATGGGCTGCGTCTAGCAAAAATGGCCAGGTGGGCCCAGCTCTTATCCCTTTTCAAATAAGAGAAATGGTTGGCCACACTGAGTCTCCATTCCTACTTTTCTATCTTTGATAGACATTTTGAGTCTTGTATGTCAAAAGGAAGTCTTTTTTTGTGTGTGTGTGTGTGTGTGTGTGTGTGTGTGTGTAGTCTACTGCTATTTCGACATATCTTTAAAAGATGTCTGATTTAGGCAAGTCATTTAATCTCTCTGCCTCTTGGTTTCTTCCTAAAAAGAGGAGGGGTAACTTTTCTATATGGCCTCTATGAATGGTCACTGAGCTCTTTCAACTTCAGCAGCTTGCAGTTCTAAACGTTTTGCTTTCTTCCGTACTGCGCTAAGTCAGTCTCTACTATTGTGAGAGCCTTTAAACAGCCTCGTCAGATATTTACTTCTTTTTACTCAGAAGACATACGGTACAGTGCTTAATGATGAGGACTCTGAATCAGACAGGCTTGGGTACAGCCCATCCCTCACACTTCTGAGCTGTAAGGTACACTTGGGCAATTACTCTCTATGTCTCAATTTTCTTATCATAAGTGGAACACAATAAAAGTAATAACCTCATAGATTATGAGAATTATCTTAATAATGGATGTGAAGCTCTTAACACAATGCATGATATATATTGGGTAAGTATTACTATCATCAATATTTTTATGTGATTTTAAATGGGTGTCTTAATGATTTATTCTTTGCAGACTGACCCAGGGCAACATTTTCCATGACAGACAACTATATAGAAACAAAGAACTTAACTTCCCTTTCATGCAGCCATCATATTACCAAACAAGGCCTTGATCATAGTGGGTTTTTCTGCTTCTGAAGTTCAGACAAATAAGAATTCATAATTTGAATTCAGACCAGGCAAAAAATAATACACGTTTTTAACTTTTAATATAAAGTGCTAATATGATTTCTAAACACAAGAACACAAACAATTCAACAAGCCTCGTCCATGGTTTTTGACTATTACAGAACCCAGATGAATCACGTTGCCATGGTAAATTACTGCGTCTCTATTACACAGTTTCTTCCTTTCCTCTTTATAACATAAACAAACGATTTTCAATGATGAGTGTGCCTGAGAATCACCTCGGGCGCTGGTCCTGCTCCAGATATTTTGATTCACATATCTAGAAATTTCTAACTATCCCCATAGTGATTCTAATACTGGGGACCTAGGAACACACAATGATCAACACTGGTATACATGGTGCCTGATCTGTAACAGCTCATAATGGAATTTGTGGCAGACAGGGAGATAACTTTACATGTGCATAACACACACATACACACACACACACATAAGCACTGCAAAAGTTCTTTTATATGTTAGTTTTTCATAGCCTAATAAAACATTTTCCAAAAAGAAAGCATACATTAAAATGTGATCCATTTCCTAGGCTGTCTCTGGCAAATACTCAAGACAAAAAGTAATTAAATCATATTAAATATAGTATCAGCCTGCGTTCTCAATCTGGAAACAGAGGGTTATATAATACATGAGGGAGAAAGAGAAGGAGAAGAAGAAAAATACATGAAAAAAAGAGGAAGGTTTAATTCCCTACTTCTAGGCACAAACCAAATCTTAAAAGCTTGGGAATGAGGAAAAGGCATTGTTTTCACATTCCTAGCACACTTTCTGCACTGTTTTCTTACCCCACTTCATCTCTGTGTACCCTAAGATGGCCAGACTTCCTGGTCTCTCAGTTTAGTACTTATCAAGACTTACTGCTGTCCTCCCTCCAAGATTTCCACAGCCAAAGAACTGCTATTCTTACACTGGTTTTGACAGTTACCTGGTAGAATGGATTTGTCATTCAAGGATATTTTTATTTTCAAGCCAATAGCCTTAATCATTTGATGAAATTTCAGGCAATGTCAAAATGATTTGAAAAATATATGTATAGGCAAAGTTAAAGAGGAGTGGCAATTTGGTTAGTTTCCTCACATATAAATAAGGCAATTCCAGGATTCTTCTCTGTGCCCTGATCTGAATTCTAACTTTGCCATAGCTTCTCTCTTTCCTCTAAAATTGAACACAGATTTGCTAAGAATGCCAAGTAATTTTTTTTAAGAGTTAGGTTTTCTGGAATTAGCAGTTGGGGGTTGAGACTAAATTTTCAGACAGGTATTTGACATTTGATGAGAACTATCTGTGCATATATTTTAATATTTCAAATTTCATTAGTACTGTCCATAGACATTTAGGCCTAACTTTTGTGCAATGCTTCTTTGAGGCAGAGGGAAAACACCATTACATCAGATAAAACAGGTTGCTGATGAAATAAAATCAACATTGAGAAGACAGTCATCTCAAGCCAATGAATTCCACGTTCAGGACTAAAGTTGATCACCACCTTGCTTGCATTATCTATGACTAGAATATTTTGTAATATTAAAAATATGATTAAAATGGAAAGCGGATTTGAATTTTCCCCTGACATTACATACAGAGACAGTTTCACAATATAGGGTATTGTATATTATATTTACATGTATTTTAATTAAGTCCTTATGTGAATAATTACTTTCAGATTTTATTTTATTCAAGTGGCCAGGTCAAGTTGAACTCCCAGAAGTGTTTGGCTGTGTCTTATCTAGCATGTACATGTTGGGGACCAACTACTACTGCCATATTGATATGCAGCAAGTACGTAGACTTAGGAACTGTCAACTTAAAATATTCAAACTGTTGACTTCTCCTTACCCATTTACTTACTTGAGAAATGGCTGTAGCCATTACTTATCTATAAAAGTCACCAGAGCTGATCACTGACATCATACATAAGAGTGATAATTGTGAAATGAACACAGGAGTCAATGTGCACTTACTTTCCATGCAGGACCTCTATCCTCAGTGAGTTGTACTATTAGAATTAACTGTAAAACTTGTTCTCAGTTTTTATATTTTGTGTGTATGTGTGCAAACTGGTGAAATCTTTACTTAGTATAGAGTTGGTCTTCTGTGTATAAAGTTAATTGAAAACAAATCTTAATGGAGAATGAGACTGGGAATGCGAGAGGGAGGAGGAGGGGAGTAGTGGTGGGAGGGTGGGCATGGTAGGAAGAATCTCTATCTAAAGTTGTACTTATTAAATTTGTACTCATTAAATAAAAGTTTTTAAAAAATAAAAAATAAAAAAATTTTTAAAAAGTCACCAGAGCAAAAACTTGAAGTTTGAATGTCTCAGAAGTGGTTTCTAATGGGTTGCTTTCATTATTTCATTTAATACAATTAAAATTAAAAGTACAGTGTCTAGTTGTATGAAAAACAACTCTTCTGAAATGCATCAGAACTATTTGCACGATCCTACATTGCTCTTTTAGGGTTCATCTGATAATTTTTTTAAAAGATTTATTTTATTTATTTGAAAGGCAGAATTACAGAGAGAGGTAGAGTCAGAGAGAGATCTTCCATCTGCTGGTTCACTCTCCAGATGACCAAGATGGCTAGAGCTGAGCTGATCTGAAGCCAGGAGCCAGGAGCTTCTTCTGGGTCTCCCATGTGGGTGCAGGGACTCAATCACCTAGGCCATCTTCTACTGCTTTCCCAGGCCATAGCAGAGAGCTGGATCAGAAGTGGAGCAGCTGGGAGTAGAACTGGCACCCATATGGGATGCCTTAGCCTGTTGCGCCACAGTGCTGGCCCCATTTGATAAATTTAACAGCTGTCTATACTTGGACCATGATGTATTTATGGGACTAGATAGTTAATAGTTCAAGAGCTTTACTGTTTTAAAAACTTGTCACAGGAGCAGTGTTGTGGCACAGCACATTAAACCGCTACCTACAGGGGTGCCAGTTTGAGTCGCAGCTGCCCGCTTCCAGGGTAGCTCCTTGCTAATGTGCCTGAGAAAAAAGTCAAAGCGTCCCATGTGCTTGAGCCACTGTCACTCATGTAGGAGACCCAGAGGGAGTTCTAGGCTCCTGGCTTCAGCCTGGCCCAGCCCCAGCCATTGTGGATATGTGGACAATGAACCAGTGGATGGAAGATGTCTCTCTTTCTTCCTCTCACTCCTCTCTCCGCAACTCTGCCTTTCAAATAAATAAATAAATCTCTAAAAAATTGTCACAAATCTTTCCCAATTTATTTCTTGTTGGAATTTATTCTTTTATTTACATAATGAAATTTTGTGGTATTACAATTATATATATTAATTTTCTACTCCTGAAATTAACTATTTTTTTGATTAAAAAAAAAACCCTTGCTGTTTAATTTAAATCAAATATGTTACCACTGTAAATGTTTTCTCATTCCTAGGCCTGATACATTATTTTGTATTTGGGGGACTGGGAAGAAGGACAGTGCCATAGATTTGAAAATGTCCTAAGAAGGTCCTGGTATGAATTCTATCAATAACTACCACTTCACAGGGAGAGAATTCATTCTATTTCTCTTTTAAATATTTGGTAAAGTTGATTTCCAACATTCAGTTCTTCTAGGGTCACAGAAGTCTTACGGTTTAGAAACTATCCTTTGTATTCCATATCATATTTTTCCCAGTTAACTGAAGAAAGTTTTTGTGATTTATATGTCTTCATGTGGGCTAAGGACTAACCAGTGTTTTCCTAAAATATCTATGTTGAGTCCCAACCAATAATATCACAATGTAACCCTATTTGGAGATAGAGTCTACAAATAGATTAAGTCACCGTGCGGCCATTAGGGAGGGGCCCTATTCCAATGTGACTGCTGTCCACATAAGTGGAGGAAGAGCCACCAGATGCGCACAGGCACAGAGAAAGGACGAAGTGAGTAGCCAACGAGAAGGTGACTACCTGCAGGCCAAGGGAGAAGGCCCCAGACGAGGCCAACTCTGCTTGCCCCTTAACAGTGGAGTCCTATCTTGCAGTGCCGTGATAGAGTAAAATGTCTGTGTTTAAGTCACCCAGTCTGTGCTACATTACTTTGCAAGTACTAGGAAACAAATATCATATGTTTTCAGATAAAGTGTCATGTAGTATTTAGATTTACAGTGCTTTCAAAAGCTTTATCTCAGTCTCTTTTTAAAAATTTAAATATTTTACCTAGGATTATTTAGATCTATTCAAAGATTTTTCTGAACCATCTTTCATAAGTTTGCTATCCTTATATATCTGTTTAGTAAAATGTAATTGTAGAGTGAACTTCTATAAATCAAATGACATTTCCTAATTCAGCTGCTTTAAAAACTGGTGTGTCTACTCTAAAGGGAAATAGGATCTTTCAGTTTAAACAAAGGTAAATCATTAACATAGTCTTTTACAGTTTTACATACATAAGTCTTTGTTTCCTAAAGGCAGATTTTTTTTTCCTCACTGATAATGTTATTGTAATTATTGGGGCCTACTTCACTTATGTGCTTTTAAGGATACTGTTATCCTAATAGATTCTTACAAAAGAGCTGTTCATTAGGAAGGGGCACACTCTAAATCTTATTTCAATTTTCTTTTTAAGAAAGTATTTTAAAATTTAAATTGTTAATATCGGCTTCTGAATGAGTCATCTACTACTTTGGTAGATTGGGATTTTTGGAATTGATTTTTCTTCATTAGCATTCCAAATCATCACTTACAAATTCTTACTTACAAAATGCAATTATAACTCATTCAATTCCCTGAAATAAATGGAAGCTTTGAATTCATTTTTATCCCCCCCACTTATCAGGAAGAAAGTCAAAAGGGAACATATGTTTCTCACTTTCATCATCTGAAGTGCTCAGTAATAGAAGCCTAGATAATTTTCAAGCACCAAATACATTAAAGATTAACTGTTTCATTTTCTAGCTATTTAATTAAGTATAATAGCAATATAATACCTCACATTTCTAAAATTTCTCAATCCAATATCAGATAAACCTAAGATGATGGATTCTTAATATCCCTCTACCATGCAGTTACTTTCACAACAATCTTCTCTTAGAGATTACTAATGGCATGTATTAAATTTAAGGAAGTTAATTTTGGGAATATTTTAAAGTTTGTGTTAGTTCTAAATTTGTTTAGGAAGGACTGAATTCTACATAGCAATGTAAAATTCCCATACATCTAAGTAGGCAAGAGATTAAGAAAAAGCAAATATATTTAATAATGTTATTTAAATTATTTTTAAAATCAATTTGTATGCAAGGTTTAAAATGATTTCAGTACACATTGGTATACTATTATTATTAATATTGGTTTTGGGAGAAAAACCATAATTGTATATATCTATAGGATGAATATGATGTTTTGATATATGTATACAATGTGGCATGATGAAAACAAAGCTTATTAACAAACCCATCATCTTGCTCACCTATCATTTTTCATGGTGAGACCTTGATATTTACTCTCTTAGGCATTTTAAAATATCAAATACATTATTATTGACTAAAGTTACACTGGTGTGCAATAGACCTCAAAAGCTGTACCTTCTGTCTATATGAAACTTTGTTTCTTATAATCAATAATCTGTTTTTCCTTTCCTTCTCATCCCTCATCCCCAACCTCTGGTAACCATCTTCCAACTCTCTACTTCCATGAGTCCAACTTTGCTAGATTACACATGTAACTGAGATCCTGTACCATGGGCACACAATGGGCAAAGGACAATCTCTTCATGAAATACTGCACTGTGGGTAAAACTGCATAGCCATATGCAGAAGAATGAGAGTAGATCCTTATTTTATGACACATACAAAAGCCAATTCAAAATACAACACCAGAAAGTATAAAATCAAAAAGTGCTCAGCATCACTAATCGATTTGGAAATACAACCAAAACCACAGCAAAGTGTCATCTTACACCTGTTAGAATGGCTTTATTATTATTATTATTTCAGAGGTAGAGAGACAGGGAGAGACAGACAGACATAGAGAGAAAAAGAGAGTGTGAGTGCCTATCTGATAGTTCACTCCTCAAGTGCCTGCAGAGGTTGGGGATGGGCCAGGGCCAAGGCCAAAGCCAGGAGTTGGGACTCAATCCAAGACTCCCATAGGAGTGGTAGGTGCCCAATTACCTGAAATCACTGCTGCCTCCAAAGATCTATATTAGTAGAAGGCTGGAGGCAGGAGCTGGAGGTGGTTATCAAACTCAGGTCCCCGGATGCAGGCATCATAACCCAGTGTCTTAACTGCAGGTCAAATGCCTGCCCCAGAATAGCTTTTATAAAAAAGATGAAAGATGTAATGTAAATGTTGGAGGGGATGTAAAGAAAAGGGAACTCTATACATTTTTGGTGGGGATGTAAATTAGCACAGCTGTTCCAGAAAACAATATGGAGGCTTCTCAAAACAATAAAAATAGAACTAGCATACAACCAAATAATCCCATGTATGCATGCATACATACATGGAAATGAAATCAATATCTTGAAGAGACACCTGCACTCCCATGCTCATTGCAGCATTATTCTCAAGAGCCAAGATGGAAACAAGCTAGCAGTACATCAGAGATGAACAGTTAAGGAAAATGTGGTCTATAAATATCTACACAATGGAATATCAATCATGCTTAAAAAGGGGAGGAATCTGGGGCTGGCACTGCAGCGTAGCAGGTTAAGTGCATGTCTGAAGCGCTGGCATCCAATATGGGCACCGGTTCAAGTCCTGGCTGATCCACTTTTGATCCAACTCCCTGCTAATGTCCTGGGAAAGCAGCAGAAGATGGTCCAAGTTCTTGGGCCCCTTCATCCATATGGGAAACTCCGAAGGAGCTCCTGGCTCCTGGCTTTGGACTGGCCCAGCTCTGGCTGTTGCAGCCATTTGGTGCATGAACCAGTGGATGAAAGATTCCCTCTCTTTCTCTCTCTCTCTCTAACTCTCCCTCATAAATAAATAAATAAATAAATCTTTTAAAAAGGGGAGGGGAATCATTTTTGAGAAGATGGGTGAATCTGGAGGATATTATGCTAAGTGAAATAAACCAGGCACAGAAAGACAAATACAACATTGGCATAGTTTAAGATAAAAATGATTATTCACCCTGTCAGTAACTTAGATTTGAATATAAATATAGTATAGTTAAGCATTCCTTCTTTCAAATTTCTCGTCTCCAAGTTCTGGCCCGAAACCTTATTGCCTCATGTCTGGCCTTAGTCACAGCCTGCTCACTGGCACTTCTGCCTTCAGGCCCTCTCTTTTAATCCATGCTAGACATCTTTGTCAAGTTTGTTTTCCTATTGAAATCAAATTAGTTTCTAAGGAAAACAACAATCAATCTCAGTGAATTGATAGGACAAAAATATAATCCACCAAGCTTGGAATTCAGGGTTTCCAAAGACCTTCTCAACTTTATTCCCCACATTTCAAACCCAAACAGCTTTAATTGTCTTGCTGCTCTATTCACTGCCCCCAGCATATCTCTTCACATCTCATCTATTTCTCCTTACTTTAATCCCTTAGTAGGGTGCAGAATGTATCTATCTGTACAAAGGCTCCTTCCATGTGCAGAGCCCAGAGCTGGCCCTCACCCTGACCATTGCTCTATCCTGGATTGAAAACCATTTAATTCCTCCAATCCTCAGCCTTGAGACCCTCCCACAGTCATGACAGAGCTTCTAGTTTCACTCTGAATGCTGCCGTTTCTAGGTATTTTCTCTTGTCATGCTCCTCCCTACTTACAGTCCAGGTGCATCACTTCCCTCATTAAAGCAAACCTAAGCTTGCAACTCAGGGCCTTGAGCAGGACGCCCAACTCTGTAGCATCTCCGGCACCTTGCAGTTCATTTCTTTCTTCCCAAGCTTAGGCTTCTGAATTCAAGGCCACAACAGCCTTGCAAATATGAAGACTGTTAAAGACATTACTGCATGCTGCTCACAGAATGTCCTCCTTTATCTCTGTTTATTGATACACTGCCTTTCAAGATTCACTTTAATTCTACCAACTCTCAATTCGAAGGACCATACTGAAGCCTCCCTGCTCCAAAATCCCTTTATCTCACTCATTCTTTCAGTGCTTATCATAGACTCCCTGCTGAAAGAGTTTAAAATATACCACTCTAGCGTACTGACTATTTAAGTTAAAGCACTGAACAGCAGGTACAAAAAATCACTCTGACCTTCATGCTGTTTCTTAAAAACAGAAGATTAAATTCCTATATGTAAGGTATCTTCCTTATCATCAAGGATGGAAAATCAACACCAAGAGAGCTCTGTACAGACCTTGATAAAATTTGTAGTTCTTATCTTTTAAGCCTCCTCACAGAATTTAGCTGCTTCCTCACAGTTTATTACTCTTTGTCCCATTCAGTGTAGAAGCAATTGATTCTGCTTCTTCAGGTCTACATTTCCTTAAGCGGGTTCCTTTTATATGCTTTCCTCTAGTTAGCCTATCTCATGTCAATATAATTCTTACATCCAACAAGAACCCTAAGTTGATGCAGATAAATTTTGCTGCCTTACCGTGTATCATTTTACTTTTGCATTCAGCTGCTTACTACTACACACCTTTATTTGCACGTTCCCAAGGCATCAAAACCTCAAAATATTCCCAAATACCTAATTCTCTCAGCTAAACTTGCTCCTAATTCTGTCTTCTCTCACTTGGAGTGTGACATAACCATTTATTCACTCAGTCACCCAAGACAGAAAATTGGGAGTCAACTTTGACTTCTTGTTCTTCCTTGTCCTGCCATCTATGTTTAATCGTTATTTTAGACCTTTTATATACCTATCAAATTGTTACTTCTTCCTTCCTAGTTCAGAGCTGTACAATCTCTCACTTCTACTATTACAAATATCCCCAATTTGCTATTCTGTCTTCAGTCTAAGTTCTTTCCGATTCAACCTTCATGAAGAGATTGATCTGTTTAAAAAGCAATATAGTCTATGCCATTGCTTTACTCACAAACTATTCAGTGGTTTCCTATCTTTATTTTTTATATTTTTTATTTATTTGACAGGTAGAGTTATAAACAGTAAGAGAGAAAGACAGAGAGAAAGGTCTTCCCTCCGTTGGTTCACTCCTCAAGTGGCCACAACTGCTGGAGCTGCGCTGATCTGAAGCCAGGAGCCAGGTGCTTCTCCTGGTCTCCCATGCGGGTGCAGGGCCCAAGTACCTGGGCCATCCTCCACTGCCCTCCTGGGCCACAGCAGAGAGGTGGACTGGAAGAGGAGCAACCAGGAGTAGAGCCAGGGCCATATGGGATGCTGGCATGCAGGCAGAGGATCACTGTAGTGTACCACAGCACTGGCCCCTCCTTCTCTTATCTTTAAAGGCACATTTACCCTCCACTTTTCTTTCTTTCTTCTTCTTGTCTCTCCCTCCAAACTCAGGTAATACTGGAATATGTGAATTGCACTGCATTCCAGGTTATTTCTTAACTCTGACATGTTTGTGAAGTTGAGGTACACAGAATATTCTCCTTGTTCCTTTTCTGTTTACCTGGACATTTTCTACTCATATATTCAGGTATCCTCCAGGAACAGTTCCCAATCTCTGCAGGTTGCAGTAGGGCCCTTTCTCTGAGACTCCACCATTTGGAGTCTGTCTCTACCAGACAGTAATAAAACTATGTTCTATTATGTTTATTCATGTATGGATTCATCAAATATTTATTGAGCATTTACTATGGGTCATACACATTTTGTGCTACATTTTGTGCTACATTTGTGCTACATAGTAGATGTTCAATAACTGTTTTCTAATAAATGAGTGCATATACCAACATAACTTTAAAAGGATAATTACCATGTTTCATTTATTTGAATTTATTTCTATTCATCTTCATATCCCCATCTTGTTTGCACCATAATTTATACACAGTAATAGCTCAGAAACATTTTGTTTTGTTTATTTTTACAGTCTTTTAAAAACACTTTAATTCATTTATTTTTAATTTATTTTGAAAGGCAGAGAGATAGAGGTAAAGAAAGATACAGACAGGAGCTGGCTCTGTAGCATAGCCGGTGAAGCCATCGCATATGGTGCTGCTGTCACATATGGGCGCCAGTTAGGGTCCACTTCCAATGCATCTCTGCTGTGGCCTGGGAAAGCAGTAGAAGATGGCCCAGGTTCTTGGGCCCCCGCACCCATGTGGGAGACCCAGAGGAGGTTCCTGGCTCCTGGCTTCAGAACGGCGCAGCTCCAGCCATTGCAGCCAATTGGGAAGTGAACCAGTGGATGGAAGACCTCTCTCTCTGTCTCTCCTTCTCTCTGTATAACTGACTTTCAAAGAAAATAAATAAATCTCTTTTTTTTTTAAAAAGAAAGTTACAGACAGAGATCTCTCATCTGCTGGCTCACTCTCCCAGTGCTCAAAACCACCAGTCGGGACTGGTCAGGCTGGAGCCAGGAGCCCAGAATTTAATCCAGGTCTCCCATTTGGGTTGTAGGGACCCGAGTTTGAGTCATTATCTGCTGCCTTTCCAGGTACAGTGACAGGAAGCTGGAATTGGAAGCAGAGCCTGGATATGTGATATGAGGGCCTCCCAAGCAGCAAATGCCAACCCTACGTTCAGGCTTGATTTAAAGAAGTTTTCGAGAAAAAAAAACTATAATTGATTAAAATTTACCATGAAGACTTTTAAAAAGTTATATGATAATCAATGTAAACAAAGCCCAATAATATTTGTAAACTCTGAAATCTTTACTGCTCATAATTTTGGTAAACTATTTGTAGAAAATTAGCCCCAAGTATCAATTCTGGAACCGCAACATCTGAGGCAGCGTCTGCGGAATAATATGCAACAAAGACAGTGATAAAGCAGGATAAAGGAACATTTTGGTTATTTGCAAAAAAACTCTAATAATATTGATATTTGCTATGGAAAATAATGTAAGAATAGGGGAAAAATCATTTAAAGACCTGCACAAGATCTACACACTATGCCTATACCAACTACTGGTTAAGCATCTCGCTTTGAAAGCTGCTTATATTCTACCACATTATTAAGGAAAAACAAGAAAACCTTCCAGATATGGCTGGTGAGCAAAATCGTGTAATATTTAAAACAAGGGATTATTATCAGAAATGATGGAACAAGGATATAAGCCTCAGCCATTTCAGGTTCTTGTTACCCCTGCCTTCTTTTAGGAGACCAGTTCAGTCTCAAACCCTACTGTTCCCTACCCCAATACTGTTCCCCACCCCACCCCTGCATTCTTCCCCAGGTTTGGAAGCCAGTGGGCCAAACTGAAAGAACCAGTTTGAAGAAGCTCACCTCTGCCTACTAACCCCAACCCCCACCCCTAGCCCACTTAGGAGATAAAAAGGCCCAGGCTGGAGCCATGGCTCAACAGGCTAATCCTCCCCCAGCAGCGCCAGCACACTGGGTTCTAGTCCCAGTCGGGCGCCGGATTCTGTCCTGGTTGCTCCTCTTCCAGTCCAGCTCTCTGCTGTGGCCAGTGAGTGCAGTGGAGGATGGCCCAAGTGCTTGGGCCCTGTACCTGCGCATGGGAGACCAGGAGAAGCAACTGGCTCCTGGCTTTGGATCAGCAAGGTGTGCTGGCCACATTGGCCATTGCGGGGGGTGAACCAATGGAAAAGGAAGACCTTTCTTTCTCTCTCTCTCTCTCTCTCTCTCTCTCACTGTCCACTCTGTCAAAAAAAAAAAAAAAAAAAAAAGGCTCAGCCTGCTGGGGCCTGAGATGGCAGTTGGTCAACCTTTTCAAGTTTATTTTCTCTGAATAAATTCAGTCTGGCTGGAAGTTCATACCCTGTATCCTCTCTGTTCTGCACCTCTTTTCCTTATGGTTTGGTGTTCCATGTGAGGAGGCACCAATCTGAACTCTTTTCCTTACAAGAAACTCTTCAAAATAAGAAACATAAATATATAAATCCACCCAAAAAATGAATATGGGTGAGGAAGGTATACATGAGTATATAAGTGTAGGTAAGAGCAAACTACAAGATTGATGATCATGAAAAGATTATCAAACTTGTCAGTAACTGGAGAAACATAGTTAATACAACAATAAGATATTACTTGTTGCTATAATTCATGCTGATCATCATCCATTCATGCTGGTATTAGATACGCTGAAACACTTAGCACATTAAAAATTGGGAAACAGGTGCTGGCATTATGACACACAGGTTAAATCACTGCCTACACTGGATTCAAGTCCTGGCTGCTCCACTTCCAATCCAGCTCCCTGCTGATGCACCTGGGAAAGCAGTGGAAGACAGCTCAAGTGCTTCAGCACCTGTCACCCACGTGGAAGACCAGCTGGAGTTCCAGTCGCCTGGGTTAGGCCTGAGCCAGCCCCAGCTGTTTAGGCAATTAAGGGAGTGAATTAGTGGATGGAAGATCTCTTTCTCTCTCTGAGTATCTAAATTTAAATGCATACATATATATACATGTTTGTGTATATAAAACAATCTTTTTAAAAAAAATAGCACATATACATATATATTTTGTGTGTTTTCCAACATTTTAATTCACATACGACTCTAAATGGTTCCTTCTGATTTAACCTGTAATTTTATTACTGCATTTTGAATATCATGTTTGGCAATGCATGTCAAATGTCACACTTAGGAAAAAAGCATGAGTCAAATGGAATGCATTTTGGTTAAGAGAATGCAATGTTTTGGGTGAACATTTGGCCTTGTGGTTAAGACACCACTTGGGATGCCCACACCCCATATCAGAATTCCTGGTCCTGAGCCCCTGGTATGTTCTTGATTCCAGTTTTAGGATAATGCGCACTCAGAGGGCAGCATGTGAAGGCTCATGTATGTGGATCCTCACTATCTAAGGTGAATTCCTGGCCCTTGACTCTGGGCTGGCCCAGCCCTAGCCATTGAGGGCATTTGGGGAGTGAATCAGCAGATAAGAGATATCTCTTTTTTTTCTCTCTCCAACTTTCCCTTCCTCTATTTTTATTAGATTATTCGTTCTTACTGACAAATAATAATTGTACATATTTATGGGATACAAAGTAATATTTTGATACATGCATAGATTTTAATGATCAGATTAGGCTAATTAGCACACATTGCTTCACATATTCAAGATTTCTTTGAAGTGTGGATGTTTAAAAGTCTTCCTTCTAGCTATTTAGAAAGATACAATATGTTATTACTAAATATTGTTACCCTACTGTGCAACAGAAACCAGAAGGATTAATTTTACAATAAGGGAAAAATAGTTTTTCATTCAATAAAATTGAGTTTTAATTTATAAAAATATATTTTTTGAGAAATTTAATTAACTTTGAAGAAGAACCCAGAAATGATCCATCTTTTGCATGCACTTAGACAAAACTATAGCTTATGAGATATAAGAATATTCTCCACTTAACACACTAAAACAAAGTAAATCTTTGAGAACAGGTTTTACTATTGATTCTCACAATCCAACTCTTTGAGGACAGAGGTCCTGCATGGGAAATTAGTGTGTAGTGAATCCTATTGTTAATTTAAAAATTAACACTCTTATGTATGACATCAGTGATCACCTGAGGCTCTTGATATGAGCTGCCAAGGCTATGGAAGCCTTTGAATCCACACACTCTGTCAGTATTTAAACAAGGCCATAAGCAAATTGAAAGTTTTCTCCTCCCTTCAGAGAAAAGTACCTCCTTCTTTGATGACTACTTCTTTCCACTGGAGTTTCACCCAGAGAGGTCCTTTATGTAGGACACTTTTTGCCACAATATCTTGGCTTTCCATGCCTGAAATGTTATCATGGACTTTTCAGCTAGATGAGAATGCCATAAGGACTTATTGTGAGGTCAGAATGCTACTTAAAATGACTGTCATTCTACGAGTCTGCTGTATGGACTGCTTCCCAAATTGGAGCCTTCACTCCTTTTTAATTTCATTATTACTACCAAACACTTAGTCCTATATATATGATCACTTTAACACTTAATCCTATCCATATGCTCACTGTAACACTTAAAATGCTATTTTTACCACCCAGCTTAAGGGGATTTTTGGTCCCACAGCATGTATACATATTGAAGGTACACATTAAATATATTACAATAAACAATTTAAAAGTGGGGGGGAGAGTGGAGATAAGAGAAAGAGAGGAAGAAGAAGGAGGAGGGGAAAGTTAGGGAAAGAAATGGAGGAAAAGAAGAAGAAGAAAGAAAAGGAAGATAAATTTCTTAGTGTAGACTTGTGTGAAGCCCTTTCCATCCTCATTCTTCAATTTTTCTTGTGTTGTCTCCTACCATATCAACCGAAATCTCTCCATAGTATGACTATGTATTAAATGGCTCCTCAGGTAGGGCATAAGCTACATGAGGACAGGTACCATTTGTCAATTTTGTTGCGGCTACATCCTTTCCATCCAAGCCAGTGTTTGCCCACAGTAGGTATTCAAGGAATATTTGCTTAAGGAATGAATTAATAACGTTCAATTTTATATTGGGCTTATTCATGGTAAAAGAAAGAACACCAAAAGCTAAACTTAAGATCTTGAAAAAATATTTCAGATGGGTTTTTTCAGTTTTAAATTGCAAATTTAAGTTGCAAAGATAAGTTCCCAGATTTCATTCCAGGGATGCAAACAAACCAGTCTTTTTATTTTCATGGATACGCATTTGTGGCACCAGCTGAATCACTTTTGTATTGACTAATAGATTTAAATGGAAAAAAATATAAAAAATTTTATCTTCAGCTTTCTGAGAGCAGAAAGATAAATACTACTTCTCAAATAACAAGAAATGCTCTTATAAAGTTTCAAGTAGGCATATTAGAATTTTCCTATCAAAACAGGATTTTTTGCTTTCTTATATGGAATTTCTTAGTCAAATATCTATCACTAAGTTTTCCTTTAGAGTTCCTGTTGAACATTACAAAATGATACAGAATAGCACTCTATCAGTTTTACAAAGTATACATCTTCAAGATCTATCACTTAGCACTAATAATGTATCATCAGAGAGAAATTTATATTGTGCTGAAGAAATGATCCTTCAAATGCAGATGTTGTTGATACTTGTTTTTTAGTAATTTCCCTAGCAGAATTTATAAATGCCTATTCACTGTCCCCTGTAATAGAAAGAACCCTTAATAATGAATTAATTTGTCAAGAAAAATCTTTTAACTGTATCAACAATGTAGCTTGTTTTTTACAATTAAACTATCTTTGTGTGGGAGGAGGTTGGTTCATATACATTACGGTGATTTTTCACTAGGCTTAATTCTTCTGGGAACAAATATTTTCTAAGACAAACACTCTCCTAAGGAATTGAATTTTCTTTCCAATACATAGGATACTTTACTTAAATAGAATTTTGCTATTGGACTATGTCAATCAGGTCTAAACTGACAAATCATCATTACATCATTGGACTATTTATTATTAACAGATCAGAAATAGCCAAATATTACAGTGGTAAAGACTGGTTAAGCAAGCTAATTTGCACTTAGATAATAGCTTCTTTGAAACTGCTAAAGCTTCTAAATACTTGTTTTGGCTTTTTAAATTATGTGTTATTTTCAACAAACCAACCTCCTTGGAAACCTCTTTATCTTTTGGTCTTAAGCTCCATTGTTCTCTGGAAAAGCTTAGCATTCACTCTAAATATGCAAGCCTAGTGCCTCACTTCACTATATGAAGTAGGTACATCAGATTATTTTCACCACAAACATACCTTGTAGGTAGCACATGTGTTGATTCATAAAAATGGGAATTCACAAACAGCTATATTTAATGCAAGCCTATTCACTTCAGAGGCAGAAGCATGGAACAACCTTTATAAAATGAAGACTTCAGATGATAGACTTGATTTCTCTGTGCTGAGAAACCCCCATAAATTCCCTAGCAATAGAGATTAAACTTCAGATATTAAACTAAAATTTTTATTAGCAAATAGTAGAAATTAAATGCTACCAAAAGACAGACTCTTAAAAAAAAACAAACAAAAATAAAACCCAGAACAGTTTAGGTAACAAGTTCTTTGTCTCCCTTTCTTAAGAAATAACTGTATCTCTTTGCTTGATTATATCTTTTACTCTAGAAAGGAGAGATTAATACAAACAAACAAAAACAAAGTGTCCTGAAGTGTCTGAGAAATCAAGAGACTGGTGCATTAGGCCTTTAATATAACTGCAATCTTTTTTTCCCACCCCAACAGTAATCAAGTCAATAATTCAAAAACAGAGTGCTAACTGCATCTTTCTCACTTATGATAGCTTGAAACAACCTATGAAATGGTAGGGCTGTTAAGTAGTTAATCAAAAAGTCTTAAGTTGCCAAAATACATGCCACTGTTATATTGATAAATAAGCAGGTGATATCCCATCAATACAATCATGACACACCCAGAGCCTTACTCACTATTCAATACTAAACTTAAGGAGGAAAACAGGCAAACTTGAATACACTTGGAAATGAGTCAAAGTATTTGCAAACTTGAATAATAAAGATAAGAAGGATAAAAACTGAAAAGGAAATTCAAGTAGGACATCAGTACTTTCTTTAAAAATATGAATATATGTCATACAAGGGCTGTATGAGTTCAAAGAGTAGAACTAAAACCAATGGATGGAAATCCCAGGGAGTCAGGTTCAAATAATATTCAAAGCTCTCTGGAAGGTGGCTTATACTTATCTTTAAGCAGTGAATTCTCTGTCACTGAAGGTGGTTACTAGAGGCTAATGGCTTTTATAGATGATACCAGAAGATTCAAGCAATGAATTGGTAGGAATGGTCACTTCTAGTTCTGGGACTCTATAATTATTGAAGCAAAGGATTAATGAGATTTTTCTTTGTCTTCAAAGATTCAGATTAACAACTTGTTTATTTAATAATTGAATAGTTAATAAAATATATACATATTATAATTTTTAGGCATTCAGAATTTTTATAAAATGCATAGAATTTAAAGATGTAAACATACATATACATATATACACGGGATATATTTCCACATTTAGAAAATATGTATTTGGAATGTATTTGAAATATTTATACATGTATTTGGAAAACATTTAGAGTATACATATTTGAAATATATTTATTACACAGATATATTTGGAATCTATACAGATTCTGTATTAATATATAGATATCCATAGAGATATCTGGCTATCTATATCTAAATTTAGATTTACATATAGATGTTTTGTTTTCATTGTTGCTATTTGGCCAGAAATTTCCAGGGTTTTTCCTAGGACCTTCTGGTGATTTCATAATTTAGGGCCTCCACAGAACTAACAGGCTCCGTTCCACAGTAAGAGTAATGGAAGTAAAGGGGAGCACCCGAGGGCACAGGCCTGGGCCATCCCAGGTCAGGAGGACAGATCAACATCTTGTTAAAAAGGCTACTGATTTGTCTGCCACCAGCGATGGAAGCATTTAGATGCTGGAAAGTTTCTCTGGTGCCAAAGCTGTAAGTGTTTTCAGAGAAAAGATGCTCTTTTCCAGCGCCTTCTTCCCGTCACTTTTTGAAAAGTCATCAGAGGATTCTTTTTCTTTGATTCCCACTGTCAGCTGTCCTTTATGATACCTTATGGTAAAGCTGCCTATTTACTATTCTTAGAATAAACAATTAATAAGCCTATCCAGAATTTATTTTTTTCATTTAACAAAAAATAAATCTTTAAAGCACACAAACTACTTAGGCTCTGCTTCAGAATGAGTAATTACAGACATTTTCTTAGCTTAACAGCTTGTGGGTTATATCCACATAGTCACTCATTTAATAAGCATGGATGGACACCTACGGTAAGTCAGCCACCGTGGTTGGCACTTAAAATACCATGGTGATTAAGATACATGTGATTCCTAATCTGACTGGACTTTTTTCTAGGAGAGGACCCAAGATTGTAAGATAATATGATTAGGGACTGGCACTGTGGCGTTTAGTAGGTTAAGCCTCTGCCTCTGGCGCTGGCATTCCATATAGGTGCTGGTTCGTGTCCTGGCTGCTGCACTACCGATCCAGCTCTCTGCTTATGGCCTGGGAGAGCAGTGGAAGATGGTCCGAGTGCTTGGGATCGGCTCAGCTCCAGCTGTTGCAGCCATTTGGGGAGTGAACCAGTGGATGAAAGACTTCCCTCTCAGTCTCTCCCTCTCTTTGTCTGTAACTCTGCCTCTCAAATAAATATCTTTAAAAAATATGATTGTAATACAAGGGAAGCATGTATTAACTGACTTAAGAGAAGCAGAAAGTGCTATGACAGTTCAGAATAGGAGAGCCCATTTCTGGCTGAGAAAAGGTGAAGGAGGAAAGTCTTTGTGAAAGTGAATTGGATTTTAAAGTGTAGCGTGTAGCTAGGGTTTCAATGGATGCAGATGGAGAGGTGCACAGCAACACAGCCTATGTGCAAAGAATGACATGGGCACCAGGGTGGGAAGGTACAAAAGGAGTGGAAAGGGGCCAGTGCTATGGTGTAGCAATTAAGCCACTACCTGTAACGCCATATGGGTTCCCTTTCATGTCCCTGCTGCTCCACTTCTGATCCAGCTCCCTGCTAATGTGCCTGGGAAAGCCAGCAGCAGATGGCTCAAATCCTTGGGCCCCTACCACCTAAATGGGAGACCCAGAAGCAGTTCCTGGCTCCTGGCTTGGCCTGGCCCAGCCCCAGTTATTACAGCCATCTGGGAAGTGAAATACCCAAGGAAAATTCTCTCTCTCTCTCTCTCTCTCCTCCTCCTTCTCTTCCTCTCTCTGTAACTCTGCCTTTCAAATAAATAAGTAAGTCAGAATTACACAGAGAGAGGAGAGGCAGGGAGAGAGAGAGAGAGAGAGAGAGAGAGAGAGACAGAGGTCTTCCACCCAGTGGTTCACTCCCCAATTGGCTGCAACAGCTGGAGCTGCGCCAATCTGAAGCCAGCAGTCAGGAGCTTCTTCCAGGTCTCCCACGAAGGTACAGGGGCCCAAGGACTTAGGCCATCTTTCACTGCTTTCCCATAGCAGAGAGCTGGATCAAGCAGCAGGGTCTCGAACCGGCGCCAATATGGGATGCCGGTGCTTCAGGCCAGGGCATTAACCCACTGCGCCACAGTGCTGGCCTCTAAGTAAATCTTTTTTTAAAAAATAAGTAAACCTTTAAAATAAGAAGACTGGAAAGTACTATTCATCTCTGCTGTGCAGGCAACATGTCAGAATACTAAGGATGAATAGGTAAATCAGAGAAGGATATAATGTCAACCTAAGGAGTACGAAATTTATTTGGCAGCTGGGGGAGGTTTATTAATGGAGATTTCTAAAAAGTAGACTGAAGCTAGAAAAACATCGCAGGGTGGACTAGCCATATCGGCAGAGGAAGTATCTGTAAGTAGGGAGATTAAGAGGTAGTTACTATTTTAATGGTACAAAAAACAGATAATGGACTAAACTAAGGTGATAGCATGGAGAATAGAAGGAACTGCTAAGAGAATTCACAACACTTAGTGACTAATTGAATGAGAGTGTAATTGTTAGAGAAAAAGCATGTGTCTCCTGAATTTCTACTTTAGGTGACTAGCTGCATGGAGAAAGCATTACCAAATAGTGAAAATGAACAATAAAGAGCTGATTTGAAGAAGACATGACAGTTAATTCAGCTTAGGGCATACTGAGTTGAGGTGACCAGGGCACATCCAGATGGAGATGTATAATTCTCTATGAAGATGTGAAGAGGATTTGGGATAATCTTTAAAGTAGTAGTTGCTATAGTTGTTAAAGAGTTGATGAAATTGCCACAGGAAATAGGGTAGACATTAGAAACTTCAATAAATCAAAGTCAAGAGCAAGACACAAAAAGGAAAAGGAACGTGAGAAAGAGGAGAAACAGATTGTTGGAAAGTCTGGAAAGTCTAGAGTTAAGGGTTCAAGAAGGATGTGCATGGTATGAAAAGATGGAGAACATCGAAGGACGAAGATTTAGAGAACAATTTGGTATCTGGCAGATAGGAGGTCTGTGATTTTTTTGGGTAAAATACTTTCAGCCCACTGGTACGCAGAAACCAAACTGCAAAAAGTTAAAGCATGAGAGTGGTAAGGAAGAAGATAATTAATAATAGGCTTGGAAAAAAAATTTGTGAAAGGAGGGAAATGTCAGGGCAAGTAGACCATAAACCTTTTACTTGCTTCAGAACCACTTAGAGTTCTAATAAAAAGCAAATCACTAAGTCTCACATCAGAGCTGCAGACTCAGTAGGTCTTATTAGGGCTAGTTTGTGTTTCTGGTTTTAAAATGTATTTTTAGCCGGCGCCGCGGCTCACTAGGCTAATCCTCCGCCTTGCGGCGCCGGCACACCAGGTTCTAGTCCCGGTCGGGGCGCCGGATTCTGTCCCAGTTGCCCCTCTTCCAGGTCAGCTCTCTGCTGTGGCCAGGGAGTGCAGTGGAGGATGGCCCAAGTGCTTGGGCCCTGCACCCCATGGGAGACCAGGAGAAGTACCGGGCTCCTGCCTTCGGATCAGCGCGGTGCGCCGGCCGCAGCGCACTGGCCGTGGCGGCCATTGGAGGGTGAACCAATGGCAAAGGAAGACCTTTCTCTCTGTCTCTCTCTCTCACTGTCCACTCTGCCTGTCAAAAAAATGTATTTTTAATTTTGAATTGACACATAGTAACTGTTTCATGCTTATGAAACTCAGTGTGGTATTTCAATAAAATGTGTGATGATCAGATCAGGATAACGGGCATATCTATCATCACAAACATTTATCATTTCTTTGTTTTAGGAACATTCAAAATCCTCTCAACTAGCTTTTTTTGAAATACATAATTATTGCCAACCATGCTTAATCTGTGCCACAAAAACAGTACAAATTACTCCTCATATCCACCTGCGTTCCTGTTCCCATGAACCATCTTTTCTCCACTGATCTCTCTCTCCTACCCTTCCCAGCCCTGGTAACCACTCTTCTACTCTCTACTTCGATGAGATGAACATTTTTATACCTTCCAAATGTAACTGAGAACATGCTGTATTTGTATTTCTGTGCATTACTTATTTCAATAATGTCCTCCAGTTCCATCCAGATTACTGCAAATGACAGAATTTCATTAATGTTTATGTTTATGGGTGATTAATAGTCCACTGTGCATATATGCCACATTTTGTTTATTCAGTCATCTGTGAATGGGGAGCTAGGTTGATTCCATATTCTTGGCTACTGTGAACAGTGCTATCACAAACACGGTGGTACAGATATTTCTTTGACATACTCATTTCTTTTCCTTTGGATATCTACCTACTGGTGGAATTGCTGAATCTTATGGTAGTTCTACTTTTTTGAAGAACCTCTGTACTGTTTTCCATAATGACTATATTAATTTACACTCCCACCAGCAGTGTATAACATTTATCTCCATATCCCTGTCAGCAGCTGATATTTTTTTCTCTTTAAACAACAGCCATTCTAGCAGGGTGAGAGGATATCTCATTGTAGATTTGATTATTTATTTCCCTGATGATTAGTCATGATGAGCATTTTTCTCACTTGTTGGTCATCATGATTTTTCTTTAAAGGTAAGAAAAGGGGGGATTCACCCCATGATTAAATTTATAGAGAGTAATTAAGTTAATAAGAACCAAACAATCTGTGGACATGGGCTAATACCTGTAATTCAAAAAACTGTGCTTTAGTAGTCTTGCACATTAGTATGTCTATGCGCTTTACATGCATTAGCAATCTTGGCCCATACAACTGCTGTCTCTTTAACAATTTAAAAGACTGTATAATTTATTTATTTTTTTTAAGACTGTATAATTTAAAAAATGATATACCAGTATATTTGTTGTAGAAAATCTATAGAATACGAAAAATGCTAGTGGAATAAATCCTCATATTCTCACTGCTTGAAGGAAGGAAACTATACATTTGTGTATTTATTACCTGTAATTAAGTAAAATGAAAATTAAATAATACTCTATAATTTTCTGTCCTTTTAAAAAATCTGGCATATTGTTAATTCGCCATTCCCCATGCATACAGAGCAAACTCTCCTCTGGATACTACATCTCTCTACTTCGCCTACTATAAGGGTGACTATTTCACATCTCTCATATTGGGCAAACATTATATCTAACTTATTTGATATATTTTGAGTGTTTCATCCACAGAAAATACATAAATATTATTTCTATTTAGCTATCTAGGACATTTTATAAAGCCTGGCTCATAATGGACACTATATGAAGGCACTTCAAAAAGGTCATGGGTCTCTGCTAATGGCTTGGGAAAGCAGTAGAAGATGGCCCAAGTGCTTGGGCCCCTGCACTCACATGGGAGACCCAGAAGAAGCTCCTGGCTCCTGGCTTCAGATCACCCAGCTCAGGCCATTGCAGCCATTTGGGGAGTGAACAAGCAGACAGAAGATCTCTCTCTTTCTCTTTCTCTATCCCTCCCTCCCTCCCTCCCTCCCTCTCTCCCTCTCTCCCTCTCTCCCTCTCTCCCTCTATCTCTCTCTGCATCTGACTCTCTGTAACTCTGCTTTTCAAATAAACAAATCTTTTTTAAAAAAAGAAAGATGAATGGAAATGGTAAAATAAAGTAGAAAAATAAAATTAAAATAATTAGAATTTCAATTACTAGAAATATACAAACTATATAGTCCTACTTAAATGTTATAATTGAACTTCAAATTTAACTTCAAACTCCTTGGCAGTCAACATCATAGGAAGGACAGAATTAAAAAATAAGAAACAAATATCAGTTCTTCTAAAGAAAGCAATCCTTTTGGTAAAACAATATTTTAGAAAGCGTGGTTTAATACATGAGTTTACTTGGTTTAGCCGTACTCTATCAGACAGAGCAGAATACAGTGCATCAAACAAATTTTACTATGAGGTAAAAGTATTAGCTACTTTTATACTTTAATGGACTCATTTTTAATAACTTCATTTATTTCCTTTTCTTCTGAGACTTACCAGAAGAATGTTTTTACAGATATCTTTTGAACAGCTGGAGCTGTTCCATGGTTTATATTAAAGGTATGATCATCAACATTTGTAAACAGTTTATGAACTGCCTTCACATACATTATACAATTATGCCCTCAAATCAACTCACTGAAATGGGTATTATCTCCATCTTACAGATGAACAAGGCAAGGCTCAAGAAGATGCACATCCTGAAAGTGGTAGAGACTACATCTAGGCTGTCCATTATGGCAGCCCCAAGCTACACCTGGTAATTGAGCACTTGAATGTTGTTGATCTGAATCAAGATATATCATAAGTGTAAAATACATACCAGCTTTCAAACTTTTTGGTACAAAATTTGAAAGTAAAATATCTCAGTAACAAGTTTTTACCAATTACTGATATAATATTGTGGATATGTTCAGTCAAATGGAAATATATTGCTAAAACTAACTATATTGGGACTCCAAATCCCATTTAGTTGGCAGGTAACAATGCCATCTTACTATTTAAAGTCATCAGTTTAAGTTCATAACTGATCATAAAGATAGGATTAAGTGTCAAAAGGATCACATAAATAAGACCAGTGTCTGCTAATAATAATTGATAGAATTAAAAAGGAGAGAATGATCTAACATGGGAAGCCAGATACACAGCAGACTCATAGAATAGCAAGTGCCGTAAACAGCACTCTGGACTCAGAATCAGCCCTTAAGGCATTCAGATCTGGCTAAAAAGCCCATGAGGGTATCTCAGGCATGGAAAGCTAGGACAATGTGGCAAAAAATGACCTAAATAAAAGATCTCTGTGAATGAGATCCCAGTGGAAAAGGGGGCCATCAAAGAAGGAGGTACCTTTCTCTGAAGGGAGGAGAGAACTTCACTTTGATTATGGCCCTGTCAAAATAAAGTCAGAGTTTGTGAACTCAAGAGGCTTCCACAGACTTGGCAGCTCATGACAAGAGCTTCGGGTGATCACTGACATCATAAATAAGAGTGTCAATTGTTAAATCAACAACAGGTGTCACTGTGCATTTCCTCACCTGGTAGGACCTCTGTCCTTAATGTGCTGTACTATGAGAATTAATGGTAAAACTAATCTTCAAACAGCTCTTTATACTTTGTGTGTCTGTGTGGGTGCAAACTGTTTAAATCTTTACTCAGTATAGAATTGATCTTCTGTATATAAAAATAATTAAAAATGAATCTTAATGAAGAATGGGATGGAAGAGGGAATGGGGGATGGGATGGTTTGTGGGTAGGAGGGTGGTTATGGGGGGAAGAACCACTATAATCCAAAAGTTGTACTTTTGAAATTTAGATTTATTAAATAAAAGTTTGCTATTAAAAACAACTAACTATATCTGTGTATTAAATTCTAACAAGACTGCGAGAAAATTCAAATTCAAATATGTGGCTCACATTATATTACTTTTTTCCTATGGTTGTCTAAACTAAATCTCATAGTCCTCTTTCACTCTTTCCCAATATCATTTACCTTTAATATATATCAATAATTTTATTTTATAAATCAATGATCATTCTCATAAAATTTTCCAAGTTATTGCCTTTTGTAATTGCAGCTTCCTCATCTGTGGAAAAAGCCACACTATATTGCACAAATTTACCTCCTGGTTCTAAATAAGCAACATTAGGGACATTCAAAAATGATCACAAAAGCCATACTACCTTTAATCATCAGAATGTATAAAAATTTATAAGTCCCATTAATGCCATAGCTTTCCCTTTTGATTAGACAAGTCATCTGTGAGTGGATCACTGGACCTTTATCTCACCCAACTCTTTTTCCCTATCATTGCATTTCTGTTCTCCCTACCACATCTCTTACTTTACCTATTATCATCAGGCTAGTCCTAAGAATGGAGTAGAAATACATAAAACAGCTAAGAAGCTCATTTTAGTTCCTTAGCCAATTCATCTAATAACACATTCAACTATAGAAATATTAAGAGATTTTTGTATATGCATATTCTATTCATGGTAAAGTATAAATATTATCACATTAAGTTTCTTTTTTTAAAATATTCTGACAGGCAGAGTGGACAGTGAGAGAGACAGAGAAAGGTCTTCCTTTGCCATTGGTTCACTCTCCAATGGCCACTGCGGCCAGCACGCTGCGGCCGGTGCGCTGCGGCCGGCGCACCGCGCTTATCCGATGGCAGGAGCCGGTATTTATCCTGGTCTCCCATGGGGTGCAGGGCCCAAGGACTTGGGCCATCCTCCACTGCACTCCCTGGCCACAGCAGAGAGCTGACCTGGAAGAGGGGCAACCGGGACAGAATCCGGCGCCCTGACCGGGACTAGAACCTGGCGTGCTGGCGCCGCAAGGCAGAGGATTAGCCTAGTGAGCCGTGGCGCCAGCCCACATTAAGTTTCTAAGACATGATCATTCATTAATAACATAGCAAGCATTATTATTACCTTCAAATATGTAACAGAAATCTAACATCCAATTATGGTAAATATAAAATATTGTACCAAAGAGGCTTTTCGTATTTTTTATTTTTAATATTTTTGAAAGGCAGAGTTACATAGAGAGAGAGAGAAAGACCTTCCATTCTTTGGTTCACTCCCCAAAATGGCTGCAATGCCCAAGGCTTGGCCACGCCAAAGCCAGGAGCCAGAGCATCTTCTGTGTCTCCCATATGAGTGCAGGGGCCCACGCACTTGGCTCTCTTCTGATGCTTTTCCAGGTAGGTACATGAGCAGGGAGCTGTATCAAAAGTGTAGCAACTGGGACCTGAACTGGTGCCCATATGGGATGTTGGTGTCACAGGCAGTGACTTTATGCCCTACACCACAGCGCTGGCCCCTTAGCCTAGTGTTTAAGATGCTTGTATCCTGCATCAAGAGTGCTTTTGTTTAATTCTTGGTTCTGACACCCAGTTCAAGTTTCCTGCTAATGCATCCTGGGAGGCAGCACCAATGGCTCAAGGAATTGGGCTTTTGCCACCCAGTTGGAAAGCTGGAAAGAGTTCCTGGCTCCTGGTTTAGGCACCAGCCCAGCCCTGGCTGCTGTGGTCATTTGTGTAATGAACGAGTAGATGGGGGTACTCTCTCACTCTCTCTGTCAAGAGATTAAGTCATTTTGTTTAAAAAATAAAATAAAATACTCTATCAATCTACAATTACCTATGAGATGTGGAAAGAGATGACTATACCTTCGTGGAATCTTAATCTCTCTCCCAATCCTCTCAATCTCAAACATGTAGGAAGAAATACTTCTACACTGATTGTTCTCTTTATAGAATACAATTGGGATATTTAATGCATATAATAGGAATGGGTGATGAACAAAATCACGTTCTGCCTCACTTACTATTTTTTAAACTATGTTTTAAAGCCACACGCCATATGCTAAAGTTGTCTTAAACAGTCCAGTAGCTTATATTTTTTAAGGCAAGGCTAGAGATCCAAGAAATAGAGAATTGCTAACATGGAAGTGAAAAAAAAAACACCCTAAAATAACATCATAGTTTCAAATTTGCTAACTTGTTGATTCAAGACAAATGACATATTTAATTTAATGCACTAAAAAAACACAGCAATTAACTTTTTGTGCTAACTCTGGTTCAGTAGCATCCTTCCAAAGGATAGCTTTATACTTACTCTCAAAAGTCAAAATTTCTCTCAAAAGTCAAAAATTAAGAATTACCACAATGAAGTAAGGTCTTGCTTTTAAATAAGAAATGTTAAATTAATAATTCCTAAATTGATGAGCCTTGGCAAAATGAGTCTGTAATATAAGTATATATTGTCCTGATCACCTCCTGGCCCAATAGCATGAGGGGATTCACTGATCTGATCCCCAACAAAAGTGGTGAAAATCCTAAAGAATGACCACTTGAGAAATACTTAGGGATGCATTTAACAAAAGAAGTGCAAAATTTGTACTCTGCAAGTTACAATGAAAAAAATTGAAAGAAATTCAAGATCTAAATAAAGGGAAAGCACTTCAGATTTATGGATATAAGACTTAAGATTGTTAAACTGGTATTACTTCCCACATTGATCTATAAGAATCAAAGCAATTTCTATCAGATTTCTTGCTAACTTCTTTGCAGAAAATGACAAGCTGATTCTAAAATTCATGTGGAATTCATGGTCCCCAGAATAGCCAAATAATCCTGGAAAAGGCAAACAAAGTCAGAGGATTCACATTTCCCAGCTTGAAACTTCTTACAAACTTACAATAATGAAGACTGTCTGATACTGGTATAAATATAGACATGTAAATCAATGGAATAGACTTCAAAGTTCAGAAATATACCCACATTTCTATGGTCAATTGACTTTCAACAAAGGTGCTAAGATATTCAAGGAGGAAGGAATAGTCTTTTTTTCATCAAATGGTCCCAGGACAACTTAACAGCCACATGCAAAGGAATGAAGTCTACTGCTTAGGTTATCATTTGCAAAAATTCAATCAGTATGGAACAGTCTTAGAAAGAAATCTAGGAGTAAATATTAACGAGCTTGAATTTGGCAAAAGATTCTTTGATAATGATGCCAAAAGAACAAGAACAACAATAAAAATAAATAAATTTGACTACCTCAAATTTAAAAACATTTTTCCTTCAGTGAACACCATGAAGAAAGTGAAAATTCAACCTACAGACTGGGATAAAATATTTTAAAATCAGATATCTGATAAGACATATATCCATAATGATATATGATATATAAAGCATTATGATATATAAATATATATTACATTTAATTAAATTATATATAATTGAATTATTTGTAAATATATTATGTATGAATATATAATATATAAATATATTATGATATAATATATAGCATTATGATACATAAATATATATAAAGCATAATGATATATAAAGCATTCTTAAAGGTTAGTAACAAAAAGACATGCAAACTACTAAATAAAATATGGGCAAAAACAGCATTTCTCCAAGGCAGACATACAAATGACCACTAGGCACATAAAAAGGTACTTAACATCATTAGTCATCAGGGAAATAGAAAACAAAACCCACAATGATATAATAACTTCACAACCATGAGGATATCTTGAATAAAAATAAGATAGCCAGCGCTGCTGAGGACCTGGAGGAATTATAGCCCTTCCACCTGCTTAGCGGGTATGTAAAATGTTGCAGCCACTCTGGAAACAGTGTGGCAGTTTCTCAAATCATTAAATGTAGAGTAACAACATCACCCTGTGTTGCCACATAGTGATATATGTCTAAGAGAAATTAAAAACATACACCTGTACACAAACACTTCCATGTGCATGTTTATGCCAACTCAAAAGTAGAAACAAACCAAGTGTTCATTAATGGATGAATGCATAAACAAAATATGGTATACTCACAGAATGGAGCAAGCTTTGGCCATAAAATGAGTGAAGTACTGAAACACGCTACAATATAGATGAATCCTGAAAACATTACACTAAGGGAAAAAAAATCAGTCGTGAAAGACCACATCCTATATGATTCCATTCATATGAAAGCCCAGAATAGGGAAATCTCCAGATACATAAAGTAGATTAGTAGTCTGTTATGGTTAGGGGAGGAATGGGTAGGATAGGAAGACGATAGCTAAACATCATGGAGTTTCTTCTGAGGTGATGAAAATGTCTTAAAACTGGAGAGATGGTTGCACATGTCTTTGAATACAAGTATTCTAAAAACTATGGGAATGCACACTTTAAATAAGTGAGCTGTGTGTCATGGGAATTATACTTTAGTAAAGCTCTTAAAACTAATATATTTATCTAAAAACAATGAACATAAATAGAAGACTATATTCCTAAATATTAACAGTAGTTTGTGGGATTTAAACTTTCTTCAATAATGGTACATGAACATATTTTTCCCCCAGGATAAAAGTTACAACTCTCAACACAACATTCTCCAAATTATGTAGATTATTTCTATGGAAAACTGTTCTAAACAGGTCTAGCAAAAAAGCAGACATCTACTGTTTAAGATGAGATTCAAGAAAATGATATTTTACCACTCTTGGATTACATCTAACACTCACCTTGAGGTTAAGTATTTATTGAGTTTGTTTGTAAAGCGCACTATTAACTTTCAAGAAAAGTTAAAATATGATACAAATAAGTAAACAAACATTCCTTCAGAAGAAAATAATAGCAAGTGCTGAAGTATAAAAAATTAGATATTCCCCAAAGATTAATGCACAAAGAATTCAGTTGTAATTTGGTACATGTTATAATAATGTGTTGTTATTTTCATGAAATTGTGGGTCACAGCCTTTTCTTCTTATGGTACAAGTGAAATAATAATGAAATTCTCTAAAATAAAATTCATTTTTAGAGAAAAATTGACTGTGGGAATTATAGTAACAAGTACTTTCCCCTTAAATTATACCACCATCATAGCACCTTTAATGAAATCAGGAGTAGAGTTTGATTACGCTTGTGATTTGTACTATGAAATTACAACAAAAAAAGCTGGCAGCTTAGACTAAATACCCCTGCAGTTCTTGTTGCTTAAGTCATTTGGTTATGGCATTCTTAATGGTGAGAAGTCTAATTATTTTTATGATGCTACAATGATAAGCAATATCTTAGAATATTGAATTAATCAGGGCACAGTTTTTTTCTCCTTCTCTTAACCCCATCTTTTTTTCCAAAGATTTATTTATTTATTTATTTGAAACGCTGAGTTACAGAGAGAAGAGAGACAGAGAGATCAATCTTCCATCTGCTGAGTCACTCCTCAGATGGCTGAAATGGCCAGGGTTGAGCCAAGCCAAAGCCAGAAGCCAACAGCTTCCTCTCAGTCTCCCACACATGTGTCAGGGGCCCAAGCACCTGGGCCATCCTCTGCTGCCTTTCCCAGGCCATTAGCAGGGAGCTGGATGAGAAGTGGAGCAGCCAGGACTTGAACTGGTGCCCATATAGGAGGCTGGTATTGCAGATGGTGGCTTTACCCACTATGGTACAACATCAGCCCCTGACCCCATCTTTTCTTAAAAACACACGTTGCATTTAAATTTGGGGATTTTTGCATTCTAAAATAATCTAAAGCCAAGGTAAGATTCATAGACAAAAGGTTACTTGGTCAAAATGTGCCAGGGAAGTTACCTACTCTATCTTTTAATGTAAAAAACAACAAAGGACTTTACAAAGTCTGACAATTGAAAAAAACATACATTAATATGTTCAACCTAGATTTTTTTCTATACTTATCTGACCATTAATTCTTATTGTTCTCCTCATTACTGCTGGCATCAAAGGACTTACTGTATTCTGGGATACACTTTGGGAAATGATGCTTTTGGTAAAACAGTTTTCTATTTTCATGTGTCTATTATCCATTTTTAGTAAGTAGCACATTAAATTAGAAAAGTTAGAATGCCACAGGCATAAAAGCCCTTAACAATTATTTCTGATTACTTCTGCCCTTGTTCTTGTCTCTTTGTCAATACATTAAAAAGATTTACTCTCTCATTCCTTTGAAAATATTGATATCTAGAAATAGATCTTAGATTGGCAAAAGACCCAATGCCATATTATTACATTAGATAATGCAATGACCTTAAAAAGCAATGAATCATAAATTAAAGTTTATCCTTCAAAGAACTAAAGAGGATACAGTACAAAGGAAAAGCTTATTTTGCTTTCTTATTTGAGAGCATGGCTTATATAATGCAGATTTTAAAAATAAAGGAAAAATATTGCTTCTTATTCTCATCTTTTTTTAAAGCAGCAAGTCATATTGATCTGTTTTTCTTTAGTAGTAGGGAACAAGTGAAATAACATTTTTAAACACATGTCAAGACAGGCTACAATTAGTACGTTATAGGTTTGAGAAGATTCACTTTGAAAGTATACTTGGAGGAAGAGAGAAAATTATGATTTTCAGAAGATTTGATGATGTTTTTAATAGGCAGAGTGACAGACAGAGAGCTCCCCAAATGCCCACAACAGCCAGTTCTGGACCAGGTCAAACCAGGATCTGAGAACTGAGTCCAGGACTCTCACATGGGTGGCAGGAACCTAACTACTTGAATCATCTTCTATTGCCTCCCAGAATTGTTGTAAACAGGAAGCTGGAATCAAACGGAAAGCAAGACTTGAACTGTGACGCTCTGATATGGGATACAGGTGTCTCAAATGACATCTTAGCCACTAGGCCAAACACCCTAATCTTGTATTTAGAAAATTCCAGGCCGGCACCGCGGCTCACTAGGCTAATCCTCCGCCTAGCGGCGCCGGCACACCGGGTTCTAGTCCCAGTCGGGGCGCCGGATTCTGTCCTGGTTGCCCCTCTTCCAGGCCAGCTCTCTGCTGTGGCCAGGGAGTGCAGTGGAGGATGGCCCAGGTGCTTGGGCCCTGCACCCCATGGGAGACCAGGAAAAGCACCTGGCTCCTGGCTCCTGCCATCGGATCAGCGCGGTGCGCCGGCCGCAGCGCGCTGGCCGCGGCGGCCATTGGAGGGTGAACCAATGGCAAAGGAAGACCTTTCTCTCTGTCTCTCTCTCTCTCACTGTCCACTCTGCCTGTCAAAAAAAAAAAAAAATTCCAAGGGATTACTAATAAAACTAATAAGAAAAAAGTATTATAATTAACCAGCATTCGAAAGGTAGTCTGATAGTCTGAGGGGCCAGTGTTGTGGTGTAGTGTGTTAAGCTGCTGCATCTGAAGCCAGCATACCATATGGGCTCTGGTTCGTGTCCTGGTTGTTCCAGGCTGATGGCCTAGGAAAGGTGTCAGAAGATGGCTTAGGTCTTGGGCCCCTGTTACCTATGAGACCTGGAGGAAGCTCCTGGCTCCTGGCTATGGCCTAGCTAGCCCTGGCTTTTGCAGCCACCTGGGGAGTGAACCCATGGATGGAATCTCTCTCTGTCTTTCCTTCTCTCTGTAACTCTACCATTCAAATTAATTAATTAATAATAATAAAAAAAAAAGCTGGTCTGCAACAAGACTGAAAAAAACAAAATCAATGATTTCACTTGGAAAATGTAATAAATAGATGAAAATGGTATTTACAATAGTAAAACAAATTACAAAATAGTTAGGGGCAGAAATAACAAGTTATGCCTGTTAAATATATGCTAAAAATTACCTAACAACATGAAAGAAGGGTTTAATCCATGGGGGAATGGATGATGATTCTGAATAGAAAGAATCAATATTACAAAGATGCCAATTCTCCCTAAATTTTAATACAATTTTAATTTTATGGTTTACCCAGACAATAAGAGATTATATAAGAGAATTTTGAAGATGAATAGTTGGAGCAGTTTTGTCCTTCCAGTTAGAAAAATGAATTATAAGTCTAAATAGTAATTACAACATTATGATTACTGTTTTAACTCATAAGTGGATGAAACAGTTAGAAATCCAGAAAGAGCAAAAATAGGAGCAATTTAACATATTCTAAGTATGAGATTCTAGACCATAGATACATCTTGGGTAACCAAATGAGCTATCTATCGCCCATGAACTATCCATTTGAAAAAAACAAGTTTAGATCCCTACTTTTTAACATCTGTAAAAGAAATACCAGATGCATCAAAGATCTAAATTCATAACAACTTCATACACATACATATATATACATATACATATATATAAAATCAACATGTAATACTTTGAGAGGGAAAGTTTTTACTAAATTTACAAAGAAGCAAAAATGGGTAAAGATTGTGAATAAGCAGTTCACAGAAAAGATAAAAGTGCATTCTTATTATAATGAAAAGTCATTGATTAAGTAATAAAATAATAAAAGAGTGCACTCAATAAGTGGTTGTTGAATACTGAATAAAATGAAAAGGAAATTTTCTATCAGATTGGCAAAGATGACAAACAATTCACACTAGAGTAGACAAAAATGAGCTCTTTAATATTCTCTCAGAAAATAAATAGTACAATACTTTAAGAAGGTAATTTGCAATAGTTTTCAAAATTAAAAATAACTATGCCCTTTTAGGTAGCTATTTTGTTTGCAGAAATTATTCTACAGATATATTATATATACACTGGGATCAGTATAAGGATGCTCACTGTAGTACTGTATAAAAAAAGTCTCAGTAAGGAGCATTCAGTTAAATCTAAGAAATAGGAGAGTTTTCTGTCCAGCCATACAAATGATGCTTAAAGATGTGCTACACACAGGAACACAGAAAGATACTCATCATTATGAAAGAATGGAAAGGCAGAAAATCTCTCAGTAAAAATACAGAGGAAATTCAAACAACAAAATTATTTAGAGAAAAATGGCATGGCCAAGTCATTACTTATCTATAGTTACCTTGAATGTAAATGGCCTAAATTCTCCAATTAAAAGATATGGATTGGGGCCGGCGCCATGGCTCAATAGGCTAATCCTCCACCTGCAGCACCGGCACACCGGGTTCTAGTCTCGGTCGGGGCACTGGATTCTGTCCCGGTCACTCCTCTTCCTGTCCAGCTCTCTGCAGTGGCCCGGGAGTGCAGTGGAGGATGGCCCAAGTCCTTGGGCCCTGCACCTGCATGGGAGACCAGGATAAGCACCTGGCTCCTGGCTCCTGCCATCGGATCAGCGCGGTGCGCAAGCCGCAGCGCGCCGGCCGCAGTGGCCATTGGGGGTGAACCAATGGCAAAGGAAGACCTTTCTCTCTGTCTCTCTCTCTCACTGTCCACTCTGCCTGTCCAAAAAAAAAAAAAAAAGAGATATGGATTGGTTGAATGGATTAAGAAATAAGACCCATCTATTTGCCGCTTATAAGAAGCACACCTCAGGGGCTGGCGCTGTGATGTAGTGGGTAAAGCTGCCACCCGTAGTGCCAGCATCCCATATGGGTACCAGTTTGGGTCCCGGCTTTTCAATTTCTGATCCAGCTTTCTGATATAGCCTGGGAAAGCAATAGGAAATGGCCTAAGTCCTTGGGCCCCTGACATGGGAGACCCAAAAGAGGCTCCTGGCTTCGGATCAGCACAGATCTGGCCATTGCGGGCAACTGGGGAGTGAACCAGCGGATGGAAGACCTCTCTCCGCCCCCCCCCCCTCGCAACCGCCTCTCCTTCTCTCTGTGTAATTCTTTCAAATAAATAAATAAATCTTAAAAAAAAAAGAAACATACCTCACCAATAAAGATACACACAGACTGCAGACTGCAAGTGAAAGGATAGAAAAAGATATTCTATGCTAATGGAAAGCAAAAACGAGCAGGTGCAGCCATCCTAATATCAGAAAAAATAGACTTTAACACAAAAACTGTTAAAGAGACAAAGAAGGGCACTACATAATGATTAATGGATCAATTCAACAGGAAAATGTGACTATAATCAATGTATATACACACAATGATAGGCTGCCTGGCTATTTAAAACAAATGTTAATAGATCTAAAGGGAGACAGAGACTCCAGTACAATAGTAATGAAATATAATAACCAATACCACATAAATAATCATTAGAAATTACTATAAAATTACTATAAACAGCTATACGCCAACAAATTGGAAAATCTAGAAGAAATGGGAAGATTCCTGGACACATACAATCTACTTAAATTGAGCTATGAAGACACAGAAATCCTAAACAAACCAATAACCAAGGTAGATATTGAATCTGTAATAAAGACCCTCCCAACAAAGAAGAGCCCAGGACCAGATGGCTTCTTTTTTTCCCAAAGATTTATTTATTTATTTGAAAGTCAGAGTTGCAGAGAGAGAGAAAAGGAGAGTCAGAGAGAGAGAGAAAGAGAGAGAAAGAGAGAGAAAGAGAGAGAAAGAGAGAGAAAGAGAGAGAAAGAGAGAGAGAGAGAGAGAGAGAGAAAGTCTTCTATACACTGGTTCAATCCCCAGATAGCTGCAATAGCCAGAGCTGTGCCTATCTGAAGCCAGGAGTCAGGAGCTTCTTTCAGGTCTCCCACATGGGTACAGGGGCCCAAGGACTTGGTCCATCTTCTACTACTTTCCCAGGCCATAGCAGAGAACTGAATCAGAAGTGGAGCAGAAGGGACTTGAATTGGTACCCATATGAGATGCTGACACTGTAGGCGGTGGCTTTACCTGCCATGCCACAGCACTGGCCCACCAGATGGCTTCTTTTCAGAATTCTACAAGACTTTTAAAGAAGTAATTCCAATAATTCTCAAGCTATTCAAAACAAATGAAAGGGAGGGAATTCTCCCAAACTCCTTCTTTGAAGTCAGCATCACCTTAATTCCTAAACTAGAAAAAGATGCAACAGAGAAAGAGAACTATAGACCAATATCCCTGATGCACATAGTTGCAATAATCCTCAACAAAGTATTAGCTAATTGAATCCAACAACACATCTGTAAGATCATTCACCTAGTTCAAGTGGGATTTATCTGTAGTATGCAGGGATGTTTCAAAATTTGCAAATTAAGAAATGTGATAAATCAACAACTGAAGATTTAAAAAAACCTATGATTATATCAATAGATGTAGAGAAAGCATTTGATAAAATATAACATCTTTTCATGATGAAAACCCTAAGCAAATTGGGTATATAAGGAACATTTCTCAACACGATCAAGGCAACTTATGACAAACCCACAGCCAGCATCTTATTGAATAGAGACAAGTTGGAAAGTATTTCCACTGAGATCCAGAACCAGACAAGGATGCCCACTTTCACCACTGCTATTCAATTTAGTCCTGGAATTTTTAACCAGAGCCATTAGGCAAGAAAAAAAATTAGAGGGATACAAATTGGAAAGGAGGAAGTCAAACTATCCTTATTTTTGATGACGTGAGTCTATACATAGGGGAACCAAAAGATTCCACTAAGAAACTACTGAAACTCATAAAAGAGTTTGATAAAGAGACAGGACATAAAATTAACACAAAAAAATCAATAGCCTATGTTTACACAGACAATGCCATGGCTGAGAAAGAACTTCTAAGATCAATCTCATTTACCATAGCTGCAGAAAAAAATTAAATGCTTTGGAATACATTTAACCAGAGAGGTGAATGATATCTATGATGAAAATTATAAAATATTCAAGAAAGAAATAGAAGACCTCCAAGATGGAAAAATGTTGCATGTTCATGGATTGGAATAATTAATCTCATCAAAATGTGCATACTACCACAAACACTTCAAAATACCGATGAAATTCTCAGATATAGAAAAAAATGATGCTAAAATTCATATGGAAACACAGTAGACTCCAAATAGCTAAAGCAATCTTATACAACAAAAACAAAGTGAGAGGCATTACAATGCAGATTTCAAGACATACTACAGGGAAGTTACAATCAAAACAGCTTGGTACTGTCATAAAAATAGACAAGTAGACCGAACAGAAGCTCCGGAAGTCAATCAATACATCTAAACCAACTGATCTTTGACAAAAGAGCTAAAATCAATCCACGGAAAAAGTACAGTCTCCTCTACAAAAGGTGCTGGGTAAACAGGATCTCCATGTACAGAAGTATAAAACAAGACCCCTTCCTTACATCTTACAGAAAAATCAACTCAAAATGGATCAAAGATCTAAATATAAGATCTGATGCCATCAAATTACTAGGTAACCTTGGGGAAACTCTGAAGGACATTGGCATAGACAAAGACTTCTTGGAAAAGTCTCTAGAAGCACAGGCAATCAAAGCCAAAACTCAAAAATAGGATTACATCAAGCTGAAAAGCTTCTGTACTGCAAAAGAAATACTCAGAAAAGTGAAGAGGTAACCAACAGAATTGGATAAATACTTGCAAACTATGAAAGTGATAAAGTGTTAACATCCAGAATCTATAAAGAGCTCAAGAAGTTCAACAACAAAACAAACAATCCAGTTAAGAAATGAGCAAAGGACTTGAATGGGCATTTTTCAAAACAGGAAATTCAAATGGCCAACAGACACTTGAGATAATGCTCAGGATTACTAGCCATAAGGGAAATGCAAATCAAAACCATAATGAGGTTTCACCTCATGCCAGTTAGAATGGTTCTACAAACGACAAACGCTCCTGAGGATGTGGGGGAAAGGTACCCTGGTCCACTCTTGGTGGCAACGTGAACTGGTGCAGTCACTGTGGAGGACAGTTTGGAGATACCTCAGAAATCTGAACACAGACCTACCATATGATCCAGCCATCCCACTCCTTGGAATTTACTCAAACCAAAAGATAACCAGCATATGGAAGAGTTATCTGTACTCCCATGTTTATTGCAGCTCAATTCACAATAGCTAAGATAAGGAATCAATCCAGCTGTCCATCAACTGCTAACTAGATAAATTATAGTATATATATACTATGGAATACTACTCAGCCATAAAAAAGTGAAATCCTTTCTTTTGCAACAAAATGGATACAACTAGAAATCATTATACTTAGCGAAATAAGCCAGTCCCAAAAAGACAAATACCATATGTTTTCCTTAATCTGTGGTAATTAATAGAGTACCAAAAAATGTAATGTACTGGAGCAAAACTGACATTTTGAGATTCAATGAGTGTTTTCAGCCCTTGTCTCTTCTGTTGTGTGGAATAGTGTTTTTTCCTTCATACTATTTGTTGAACTCTTTACTCAGTGTAGGGTTAATCTTATGAATGTAGAGAAGATCATTGTAACAGTTAAGGGGGGGAACAGGAGAGAAAGGAGGAAGGGTAGAAGCATGGGTGAGAAGTATCACTATGTTCCTAAATCTGTACAAATGAAAAACATGAACTTTATATATCTTAAATTGAAAAGGAGAGTTTTCTACAGAATTCCCTACAAGTTGAGATATATCTATATATACTAACATTTAAAAATTCAAAAAATACATATTTAAGTGAAAAAGAAATAGCAAATTGCAACAGAATATGTGGAGAGCATGTACTGACATGTGCAAAGGTAAAATTTAGACAATTATGCAACTAAACAGTAATAGCAACTATCTCTGGGAGATGAAATCCATGCAGAGGCGGCAAGGAACTGAGGAAAAAAACTTTTATTTTCTATTATAGGTGTTTGTATTATTTTAGTTTTTAGTAATAAAAGCAGGTATTAGTTATATAAACTAAAAACAGAAAAGGAAACATTTTTGATTTATGTATTTTTAGAAAGACAAAGGATTGATTATATTTAAAATAGGTGTGTATTTATCAGAACTCTATAATTTAAAAATTATTTCCTATCACTTTACAGTATTTTCCTAGCCAAGCCACTTAAGTGGTCCAGTTTACTAGGTAACAAATTAAGTTTTATGTAAATTACAGAGAAGTGTATTAATTCATAGTATAAATTATGTATAAAATCCCATATTTTTTAATCAAGTGAAAATTGACAGTCTTGCAAAGTACTATTAACAAAACTTAGCCAAAGCAAAGAGGAAGTCATGTTTTTCAGTGCAAATCCAGAAAATATTTTCTTAAAATCTTCTGCAATAAGCATGAGCGTGAAGAACCGAGTTATTGCCAGAAGCTTATAATCACAGAAATCTACTTCATGACACTGATAGTGTACCGTCACTGAAATGTAGTCACTGGTATCAAGTATAAAAATGTCCATTTTATGATCCTTTAGTTAAGATAACCATGAATATCTTGGTTCTTAATTAGTAAGAATCATTTATTTGGGGTTTTTAGATGAGATATTGTTATGCTCAGGTACCCTATGTCCAATGACACAGAGGCAAAGATAAAGGCATTGTCTCTGATCAAACCAGGACTATGGTTCAACAATGAAACAAATCATTTAAAATGTCTAAGAATTACTGTTTAGCTTGGTATTCCTTAGCAATTGCAAAGATATTCTCATTTTCCTTAATAAAATAAAATCTAGAATATCTCAAGCTAGCAATGGTGTGAGACTTTCCATTTGGAAAGGCACATCTTGAGCATAGTGACTTTCTTAAAAAATCCAATAACTTTGATATTGCATGCCAACTCCTGTTGCCACCATCATGGTGGCTCACTACTTTAACTATGTTTTAAGTGTGGCATACAACCTTCCCTTAATTTCCTGAACTGTGGAAGAGACATGATCAGAACAGTTAAATGTGACAACACTAAGGCTTGTAACATCTTTTTTGTTTTCTGAAGATTTATTTTTTTTATTTGAGAAGCAGAATGACAGAGAGAGCAGGAGAGATCTTCCATTTGCTGGTTCACTCCCTCAATGGCCTCAACTGCTGTGGCAGTGCCAGGCTGTAGCTGGAGCCAGGAACTCAATGCAGGTCTCCCACGTGGATGCAGGGGCTCAAGTATTTCAGCCATCTTCCACTGCTTTTTCAGGTGCATTAGCATGGAGCTGAATGGGAAGTTGAGCAGCCAGGGATTGAACTGGTGCTCATTTTGGATGCTAGCATTGTAGGAGGTGGCTTAATCCACTTTTCCATAATGCCAGCCCCAGAAGGCTTGTAATATCAACAGCAATAACAAGATGTAGATTTTAGTACAAAACCAAATACCCTCATTTATAAAATATGGCTTAATGTCCCTGAAGTTCCGTGGTAGACAGATTTCTAAAGATGTCCTCTCAAGATTCCATTCTGTGGTTAATCTAACACTAACCTGGGTACTGATGTTAAAACTGGAAGGTTGTTCTGTGTTACCCACATGGGCCAAAATGAGTCTTTAAAAGTAGAATAAGGCACAAGACTCAGTCACAGAATTTCATCAGAAGAGGGAAGCAGGGAACAGATGCGACAGAAGACAGAGAGGGTGGAAGTATGGGGAGGACCAGATTCAGTATTTCTGTCTTTGTTAATGGGAGAAGAGACCAATGAACCAAGGAGTGCAGACTGCTTCCAGACGGGGAGAATGGTGCCCTGCTGACAACCAGCAAGGAGTTGGGGAATTCAGTCCCACAACTATATGGCATGGAATTCTGTCAACAATTTGAATCAGCTCAGAAGAGGGTTCATCCTCAGAGGCATCAGGAAGAAACAAAGTTCTGCCAGCACCTTGATTTTGGCCTTGAGACACTCAATGCAGAGAACGAGCTGAACCTGACTGCACCTGGACTTCTGACCTACAGAAAGTACAGGATCACAAATTTGAGTTGTCTAGTGTCTCTGAATGTGTGGTTATTTGTTACAGCAGCAATAGAAAATTCATATAGTCTCAGACTCATATCCTACTTCCTATCCTTCTTTCATATGGTAGACACAAATCACTAGAATTCCTTATATACAGTTTTACATCTCCTAAAAAGCTAGAACCAGGGCCAAAGGGAAATGCATTATGGAGACACCATTATTGAATGCCAATTTCCTTGATTTGTTATATTTATAAAATTAGCATATATTGATTCAGTGCTAGACACTGAGTCAGTATTTTATTGTTAAAAAGATAAATGTGATCCCTGTCCTCAGGGAGCTTACAATAACATTCAATCAATGCAGCTATCTGTGTTCTGTTTTTATGAAGTCAGTAATGTAGAAAAAACTGTGTACTTACGTTGTTCTTACATTATCATTTGAAAATAGCAGACTACCTTCTATCTAGGCACCAATGTGCGATTCTTCCATTTTTGCCTGTGTGACTGTTTTTAAATGATCAATGTTAAGCATTTAAAATTTTTTTCTTATTATCATTTATGTTATGAAAATTTTTAATGATATGTAAAAGCTAGAAATTGGGCATAAACTTGTGAGATGCTAAGCCAAATGAATCTGTCCAATTCTGAAAAAGGTAAAGAGATTTCATATAATATACATTTGATATCCTAATGTATTCTCTAAGGAAATTATTGCTATCCATAATATAGCTGTGTACAAAAGCAGTACCACCACATCATTAAACAATGAGCCACCTCTTATAGACACTTTCAATAGTAATATTACTATAAGACCTGGAGGAAGTCATTCAACACTTTTCTTTGGTTTCACATCCACAAAATGTTCTTAATGCCAGTCTTACTCTATTAATTCAATTTTTAAAAAATGGAGTTATCTTCTTTAGAAGCAATGGAAATATAGCCTTATTTATTACCCCTAATTACATTTTAACATATTACTCACAGAAGTGATATGCACAAATGTGCCCACTGACCTTCCATATTTTAGTGTAAATTCAATTCTGGAATGTTGCTTTCTTATGTATGTCAAATATCCACATTGATTTTAGTAAATAAATATTATTAATGGCTGCTAATGATAAAATAGTACATAAAACCATTGCAACTTCAGATAGAAGTGTAAAAGTATACAATAAATTCTATAAAGAAATATTGGGAGAGCGTAGTGGAACATTCAATTATTTATATTTCATTGTTTTTCTTCTAAAAGAAAAGAAAATTACCATATAATGTTTACCTATTTTGTCTTTATTATGGAAAGTCTTGCCTTGTGTCTCCAAGCTGTGGAGATGCCATTACAACTACTATGGCAACAGCTACTGTAACTTCAAAGCAAGAGAAAGTAAACCAATAGCTTAAAACACCAAGATTAAAGTTTGTGAGAGAATAGAACCAGGCCCACTACGACCTGAAGCCAGGACAGTATTGGTGTGCAGGAACACACTGAGGAGTATGATGATGTTGATGTGATAGAAACAATGGTGGAGGTTGGTCACATTTATGATCCAATCAGAGAAAGTTTCTAGATTGTTCCTAGTTCAGCATGTTATTCCAACCAGAAGAGAAATGGTTAGTGAATCTACTCATCATCTTTGTTCTTAGATGAATTTAGAATAAAAGACAGGAAAAGAAGTCAGAGCTGAAGAGTTGGAGATGTAGCAAAGTTATGTCAATACTAGTCAGGAAACCAGAAGTGGAGAAGCATGTATTGTGAGAGGCAATGCAGCCAATGCAAGACAGTACAGATGTGAGCAGGTTAGAATTACAGATATGCATCAATGGTGAAACAATTTCTCAAGATTGACATAATTTCAGCCACTATTACCAACTGTGCCACATCCAGATCTATAGAGATTATTGGGCCTATTCAGTGATGGTTCCTTAACCTTGTAGAAAGAATTTCTCCAAGGTGTAAAAATTTCACATGACTAATGATGATGTATTGTTCTCTGTCTGTTCCTTGTATCTCTGTTCTACAAAGTCCACCTTTAGGAACAAGTTCCAATGTGGTTTGTGGATTTGGTTTTCAATAATGGGAAAAAAGAAGCATCTGTGTTTGTTACTGCAACTGAAAAATGACTGAAAAGTCATTATGCTAAAACAGTTATGTTTACACAAGTACCAGGTCCTTGGGCTTAATGAAAATGGCAACTCTTCAAAGGTGCATTTGGAGAAGGAAAAAGAGAGTATACAACCATCACAGGGGTGATTCTGGATAAATAGTCAGACACTCTGCCTTGCTAAATTTCTACCTCCACTTGTTGATGCCTAGAGTCTCACAAATAAAGTTTATAAGCATTTCCAACTATTCTTTACCTTTAAAAAACACTCATTTTATTTATTTGAAAGGTAGATTGACAGAGAAAGGAGAAGAGACACACAGAGAAACATCTTTCATCTGTTGGTTCAGACCCCAAATGGCCACAACAGCTCAAAGTGGGTCAAACCGAAGCCAGGAGTCCAGAGTTCCATCTGGGTCTCCAACATGGGAGGCAGGGGCCCAAACACTTAGTCCATCTTCTACTGCTTTCCCAGCACAAGAGTAAGAAGCTGGATCAGAAGCAGAGCAGTCAGAACCCAAACCAGCACTCTAGTGTGGAATGCCAGTGTCTTGTGCAGAGCTTTAACTCTCTGCACCACACCACCAGTCCCTGTCCTACATCTTAATTAAAAAGAGTTAGTCAATTACTTCCTGAGAAAAGTGTGAAAATCTGAAAACACTTAAAGGAGATCAGATACACAAAGTTGTCCATTCAAAGAGAAGAGAAAGTGGAGACCAACAGAAAATTGCTTGCCTCACAAAATCATTTCTTGTGTTTTCTTCTTCCCCCACCACCCTTCTTTTTATAGCTTTTTTCGATTTCCTCATGTAAAACATGAAAGTCAGAGGTTGTAATCCCTATTTCAAAGAGCAAATATGGGAATCAAAACTTAATAAGTTAGAAAGTGCTTGCAGAGTACCCAGAACATAGCTGGAATGGCAACAAATATCACTTATTTCTCCTCCTGCTTCTTATCTCTGTTTCATTTGGCTTAAGAAATAAAACATTTTCCCCCAAATAAATATGCCACTAAACAAATATCAAGATGATATATTATCATTATGCCTGAACTTGATTTTAGCCCTATGTGCTCCTTAAAATTTTTAAACAAAAGGTGGACTGGATTTGACCTGTGGTGCATTAAGTTAAAATGCCATTTGGCATGCCCACGTCTTATAACACAGTGCCACTTCAAGTCCCAGGTACACTACTTCCAATCCAGCTCTTCGCTAATGTATCCTGGGAGGCATTAGATGATGGTCTAAGTGCTTAGGACCATGCATCTCCATGGGACATTCAAATGGAGTTCCACGCTCCTGATGTTGGTTTGGCCCTAGTCTAGCTAATGTGGGCATTGAGGAGTGAACCAATGGATGGAAGATCTCTGTCTTTCTCAAGTAGATGGAAATAAACAAAGATTTAAAAATAAATAAAATAAAATAGGGACTGGCAAATGAAAAAGCTCAGAATATCATCACACATACAAAAATCATCACATCACACACACAGGAATCTGTTATCAAGTAGACCAACAGCCTGGTTTAAATTCTACTCCCTCTATTCTCTTTTCCTAAACTTCTTTACTAATAGGTAAAATGGTCCTTTGATGCTAATCTTTATTTCCAAACCATAAGATTCTAAGTCCTAGAATCAGAATCAATGTAAAAGATCAGAATAGCTAGAGTAGGAAATACTTTAAGAAAGCAAAAGCTTGTAGCTTTTTCTTTGTTATGGATAAAATGTTTCATAACCTTGTAGCAACTCTTGTGAATAAATATATACCAAGACATTGATGATTATTTCACTAAAATAATCTGATATTCATTAAAATCAATAATGGCAGCCAATATTAAACTACAGCTATCCACAAGGAGCAGAATTTCCCACCCTGCACAGATGAGGCTCACAGAGAAGTTCCAGATTATGGAGTAAGAAACAAGAGTCTTCTAATAGCATCCTGGATTAAGCATACAAATGCTAATGAACACTCACTTCAAATAATTTTTCTTTTAAGGTATGAGTATTTAAATTATTGTCTTTGTTTTACATTCTTAAATAGTGTGCCATAATAATAAAAAAATAAAAAACCAAAATATCAAAAGTGAGAGGAAGCATTTTCAGTGAACCAAAAATGAGAGAGCGCCCACTTTCTCACAACAGAGGAAGGCCTCCAGACTGGAGAATCTTGATGTGATTCTCTAGGCTAAGAAGAGAAATTCTTTTGGAGCTTGGACAAAACTTAATATTAAGCATGAAGTCGAAGGTTGGCTGGGTTAAATGACATTTAGAGTTCTTTATAATATTTTGAGATTTAAAAATTATTCCACACTTAAGTCATTTCCTCTCCTGTATGTATAATATTCCTTCCCCTTTAAGTTCAAATATATAAATACTTACCTCATCTTAGAGAATAAAATCATGTTAGGATCCCTAATTACATCAACTAGAATAGAAAGGGGCAATTTTTTTCATTAAAGGGCCAGATGGTAAATCATTTAGGATTTGCTGGTCTTTGGTTTCTTTGACCAGCAGACACTCACCACTCATCTGAGCCAGTGTAGCATAAAAATAACCACAGATAATACATTAGAAGTAAACTTGGGCACATTCTAATAAAACTTTATTTATCAAGCAAAATAAGAAAAAACAGAAAAATCTATCAGGCTGAGTTTGGCCTATGGTTTATAGTTTGCCAGCTGCTGAATGAGCACTTTTTTCTCTTTGCTTCTCTATTGTTGCTGCTTTCAAATTCTACCACATACATTCTAGTTTAACCCTGATGATATAAACCTCTTTACATCTTAATAGATAATATTTACTGAGAGTTAAATGAGACAATGTGTTGAAAATAAATACATAAAGATAATGCATATGGGGCATTTAGCCAAGTGACTGGTTCATAGTAAGTACTTAAAGAGATGGACGTTTGTGTTCAAAGGAACCTCATTGTTCTCATTGCTCCTCATCTGGTTCCCCCATCTCTATAAATAATACAATACTTGACTACCAAGTTACTCAACCTAGATTTTCAGAAATCAGCTTTGGTCTCCTGTCTCCCTCATTTATAACCTATCACCTAGTCTTATTGATTGTTTCTACAGAATTCATCCACATTTCTCCTTCCTCAATATTAGTTCAGGTCTTTGTTTTCAAAAGATTTATTTATTTGAGAGGTGGAGTGACAGAGAGAGGGGAAAAGAGAAAGGGAAGGAGGGGGAGAGAGAAAAAGGAAATAAAGAAAAAAAAGAGAGGGAGAGAGAGAGAGAGAGAGAGAGAGAGAAGAAAGATTGATTTTTCCATCTGCTGGTTCACTCTCCAAGTACCTGCAACAGCCGGGGCTGTCCAGATGAGTCCAGGAGCCTGGAACTCCATCTGGGTCCTCTTTGTGGGTGTCAGAGACCCAAGTACTTAGGCCATTGTCCACTTCCTTCCTAGGTGCATTAGCAGGGAGCTGGATCAGAAGCAAGTAATTCCAGTAGCATTCCAATACGGGATAAGAATGTTCCATGTGGCAGCTCAATCTGCAACACCCAGTGCCTGTCCCAGCACTTACTTGCTGAAAGATCACTGAAAAGCTCTCTAGCAGGTTCTCCCTGTCTCTTGTCTTCTGCACTTTGGTGCACATATAAATAGTTTTAGGGTAAATTACAAGCTCTTTACCTTAACTTTCAGTGTATTACATGTCCAAGTCTCCAGGCTTATCTCTCCCTCTATCCCTTGGACTCTCTTTCAGTTACACTGAACATAATGTAGTTCCTTGAGCATACCATAACTTCTCCTATCTCTGCCCCCCTCACTATTCTGCCAAATATTAAAAGAGTTCCAATTGCTCAAGAAAAACTCAAAAACATAATCTTTAAATGAGATCACTCATATTTCTCTTGCACATCATATGTTTTTCTAAACTTATCATAAACTATTGAAGTTCTCTATGATTGACACTATGTCATTTTATAGAAATGCAACTTATTCTTTGAAATCTGGCTCAAATCACAACCTTTCCAAGAAATTATCCGAAATCCCATTCTAATAAGAAGTAATCTTTTTGAAATCTTACAGCAACTGATTGGTATAAAATGTACCTTCTCTAATATAAGTTTTTTGATAGTGGATTTAGGATTTGTCTAATTTGAATAATTCTTAATATTCTATTAAATACCTCCAAAATACATTTTTAATATTCTATTAAATACCTCCAAAATACATTTTATTTATTAAAAACACAATTAATTATACTTAATCAGTATTTTTAGTTTATAATGCTTTTAAAAATCAAAGTGCTGAATGCTAATCTGATCACCCACTTAAAATTTTAAGCAATATTTGAATATAATGGCATTTTAACTATCCTTAGTGTATGGAAATATTTCATGGAAAATAGAAGGAAACTCAGTGAGGACTATTTAGGAACAAAACAACAATTATGCTTTTTCCCTCGTTGCACTCTGAAAGCAAGATGGGTCACCAGCAGCCCTACTGGAGCCACCTGCAAAAATCTGGCCAGGGTTCCCACTCTTGCCGCATCTGCACAAATCCACAAGGTCTGAACCGGAAATATGGGTTCAAAGTGTGCCGCCAGTGTTCCCATCAGTATGTGAAGGATATCAACTTTGTTAAATTGGACTAATTCATTTTCCTTGAATGGATTCTTCAATACATCAGCACTATGGGAAGTCATGCTACCTCCATGTACATAAAATAAAGAACTTCAATTTATATAAAAATTATATCAATGACAAAAAAAACTAGCAACTATGAAAGACAAAGAGTGTAAATCAGGTTAAAACTAAACAAACATATACAGTTTTCTTATTCAAAAAGACATTATAAAGTCTTGCTAATACACACAAATATTCACTGAAAAAGCCAGAAAGAATATATATACCTTTATAATTTTTCCAAGCTTACATTTCTACACTTCAAGATAAATGCAAAACAGATGTATATCCAAGAAAAAATAAATATGATTAAAATGACTAAAAATAAGAATCTATTATGTAAAATCTGTGAGGAAATTTTATTAAAGTTCAGACTGTATAACTCAGAATAAATTAATTCATAACTAAATATAAGAAGATTATTCAAATATGAAAAGAATGAAAATCACTTGGTCTTCACCACTATAAAATATAAAACAAAGCCGGCGCCGTGGCTCAATAGGCTAATCCTCCACCTTGCGGCGCCGGCACACCGGGTTCTAGTCCCGGTTGGGGCGCCGGATTCTGTCCCGGTTGCCCCTCTTCCAGGCCAGCTCTCTGCTATGGCCAGGGAGTGCAGTGGAGGATGGCCCAGGTGCTTGGGCCCTGCACCCCATGGGAGACCAGGAAAAGCACCTGGATCCTGGCTCCTGCCATCGGATCAGCGCGGTGCACCGGTTGCAGCGGCGGCCATTGGAGGGTGAACCAACGGCAAAGGAAGACCTTTCTCTCTCTGTCTCTCTCACTGTCCACTCTGCCTGTCAAAAAAAAATATATATATATAAAACAAAAAAGATCTGACTGTAAGTAGAATTATATTCTAAAACATAACTCAAAGAGAGGATCCTTATTGCTTTGAAACTGTGCATTCAGTAATACATGTGATTTTAAAGGAAAATTATTACATTTCCTTAAAGCGATAAACTGCAGTTTTCCATTCTAGTTAGAAAAAAGCAATGGAGTGGTTGGCGTTGTGGTGCAGCAAGTTAAGCCACCACCTATGACAGCAGCATCCCACGTGTGCTCTGGCTCATTCCATTTGAGTATAGACTACTCTGTTTCTGATTCACTTCCCTGCTAACCCACCTGGGAAAGCAGCAGAAGATGGTCTAAGTTCTTCGGAGCCTTCATCCATGCAGGAGACCCGGATGGAGTTCCAGGCTCCTGGCTTTGGCTTGGCTCAGCCCCAGCTGCTGCTGCCATTTGGGGAGTGAAAGAGCACATGAAAGATCGATCTCTCATTCTCGCTCTCGCTCTCTCTCGCTCTCTGTGTGTGTGTTTGTGTGTCTTTCTGTAACTCTCACTTTCAAATAAATAAAAAAATCTTTAGAGAAAAAGAAATCAGCAATGGGCTTCCACACATACCATTTATGTAGTTATATGGAATGCCATCTACCTCACTGTTGGTTACACTGCAATTGTTTTTAAAGCACAGATACCATTGTCCCTCTGCACTCAGGGGGACAGCTTCCAGGACCCTAAGGATAATCAAGTTCGTGGATGCTCAAGGCCTTTGAATAAAAGTCAAATCTGCATATAACCTATGCACTCTTTTCTATATTCTTTAAAATATTTCTAAGTTATTTATAATGCTTATATCAATGTAAATTCTATATGAATAGTGAGTACTGAAAAAAACCTTTCCATATTCAGTACAGATGCATTCTGAAAAATATAGAAAAGTAGAGCTTTATTCAGTTGGAGTTTCTATGAAGGTAATTTCACAACTGACTAAGTTCAGTTCCTTAAAGAGGAACTCAGCTGGGATGACAGCCAGCAATCTTTGGCCATTCATCTGCCCTTTGACACAGAGAGCTCTAGTTTCAGAAGAAAATGACTTTTCTATATGTTAAAATAGGTTGCTTTTAAAAAATACAAGGATGATTAAAGAAATTTGTGTTTATTTTATGAAATGAAGTTTTTTTCTCCAAAAATAAAAGGCAATAAAATTATTTTATACTAAGTCCTCAAATCCATAGTTTCTGCATCTTTGGATTCAACCAACAGTGAATTAAAAATATTTTTCAGAATGCAAAAACAAAAACAAATCGCTCTTTGGATAAAAGTTATAGAAATCACATTTATATGTTAGTGCCAAACTTTTAATGCCTAGAGCAGTATATAATACTCCACTTTCCATTATTTTAATTCCAAGCATATTTCTAGGCTAGAATATTCTAGGCTAGAATCTATGGCCTGTTTCCTAACAGTACTCATATAGTGTACAAATTCAGATCCTATTATGTTGAATTTAAATCAAAAGATCATTTGGCTTTGTGGATAGAAAGACAAGCCAGATACTTACATACTGGTACTTTTCCAACATGGTAAGCCTTGTAACTTTAATTATAAATTAATTCACTTGTGAAGGCTGTCTCTCTCACTGTAACATACATAGCATATGAGGAGGACCCCAGTTAGCACATACTATGTTATTTGTCAAATAGTAGAAATTCAATAAATATTTACTGAACAATGTTATACTAAAATGTTCTAAGGTAATGAATAACAAAGTGTCATGAAAAAAACGCATCATCCTAAAATAAAAATTGCAAGGATTTGTCCAGAGAAGAAAAATGATTATACGTTGGTGCTTTTTAATCTGCAAAGTCTGCAAACACCAAACAGCTTTCAAACCCCAGGGAGACAATTAACAACAGTTCTACCTTTTTGCATGTACTGGGAAAATGAGTTATAATTACTCCAGGTGTCATCACTCATAGTTATACTACTTATTTAGGATTTTATTAAATTTCCAACAAATAACTGCAACTGTCTTTGGAAATCTTCCTAGTAGGTAACAGGAACAGGATTCAGCTGAGTTAAAAGCACCCAGCATAGGCACTGTGATGCTTGGGATGACCTCATCCGCTAAGAGTGCCTGGGATCAAGTCCCACCTCTGCTTCCAACCTAGCTTCCTGGATGCCTGGATGCATGGGAGGCAGCGGGTGATGGCTCAAGTCCTTGAGTCTCTGTCACCCACATGGGAGACCTGGATGGAGTTACTGGATACTGGTTTTAGCCTGGCCTAGCCCTAGCTATTGTGGGCATTTGGAGAATGATCTAGTATACAAAAAATCTCTCTCTCTCTCTCTCTTTCTGCCTTTCAAATAAATAAAAATAAACATTTCTTTAAAAAGTTTCTAGCAGCCCTATATGCTTATTCAGAGTATATGGGAATTTCATGTAAAATGGGCTTTACCTTAACATTGTATTTTTTAAAAAGATTTATTTATTTACTAGTTTGCAAGTCAGAGTTACTGAAAGAGAGGAGATCTTCTATCTTCTGATTTACTCTCCAGATGGCTGCAACAGCCAGGGCGGGGCCAGGCCAAAGCCAGGAGCCAGGAGCATCATCTGGGTCTCCCGTGGGCAGCAGGGGCCCAAACGCTTGGGTCATCTTCCGATACCTTTCCCAGGCCATCAACAGAAAGCTGGATTGGAAAGTGTAGCAGCCAGGAAGCGAACGGGAGCCCATATGGGATGATGGGGTTGCAGGTGGCAGCTTTTCCCATTACTGCCACAACGCCAGCCCCTGCATTTCCATTTACACACTGATGCTCAGAAACCTTAAAGCACTTAATCTGAATGAAATTTGACCTCCTTCCATGTATTTCTCAGCTCAGTATTAAACTCTTTATTGATTAATTATTTACAGTTACTAGGCCTTTACTGATTACTAGCATGGATGTCTCTTGGCTATTTATACCTTCTAATTAGGCTCAATTAAATTAAATAATGCCTATAATGCTAAAGTCCTTCTCTAAGGAATATTTAGTTGGAAGAGAAAGTTTTTTCCTCCTAAAATGAAAAGAACTAATTATAAAAAACATTATAATTATAAAAAAACTATTAGTAATGGGAGTGGGGTCATATAAACAGTACCAGCTTTGGAGCTGTGCATGTCTACTATGAAACTCTTGAGTCTCAATTCTTTGATATGTGAAAGGGAGATGATAATGAATTCACCTCAGGTTGTGAAAATTGAAATTAAACAATTCATGATATTTTTAACTATGATTTTTTAAATTTTTTACTTATTTCAAAAGGAGAGATAGAAGGGTCTTTTCTATGGTTCACTTCTCAAATATCCACAAGAGCTAGAGATGGGTCAGGCCAAAGCCAGGAGCCAAGAATCAATCAGGATATTCCATGTGGGTGGAGGAACCCTACTATTTTGAGTTACTACCTGCTACCCCCCTCAGGGTGCACATTAGTAGGAATTTGGAATCATAAGCAGAGCCGGGACTTGAACACAGGCACTTTCATATTGGGATGAAGACATCACAAATAACATGTTAACTGCTAAGCCAAATACTTACCCTCATATTTTACTCTTTTCATGCTATTGTTATGACTGCCCAAAGATGTCTATATACTACCCTATGGACTCTGTAAATACATTACATTATGCAGCAAAGGGCTATTTTCAAACATAATTAATGCTATGGACATTAAAAACATGGAGATTATCTTGGATTATCCACATGGGCCCACTCTAATTACAGGATCCCATAAAAGTAGAGACCTTTTTCTGGCTGGTATTTAGAATAGATCCAGAATGGGTAGTCAGACATATTTAGTAAAACAAGGATTCAATGTGTCATTGTCCGCTGAAAGATGATGGGATCATATGTCAGGAAAAATGGGAACCTCAATCCCAAAACCACAAGCAACTGAATTTTGCCTACAACTGATTGGTCTTGGAAATAGAGTCTTCCCTTGAGCCTTCAGATAAAAGTCTAGCCTGGATGATGGCTTGATTTTAGTTTTGTGAGACACAGAACAGAGAAGAGAGCAAAGCTCACCCACAGTTATGTTAAAATGGTTAAGTTGTGAATTTGTATTGTTTTAAGTTGTTGAATTAGTTGTAATTTGTAATTATGTGAGTAGAAATTTTTTGAAAGATTTATTTTATTTATTTGAAATACAGAGTTACAGAGAGAGGTAGAGACACAGAGAGAGGTCTTCCATCCTCTGGTTCACTCCCCAGATGGCTGCAACGGCCAGAGCTGTGCCGATCCGAAGCCAGGAGCAAGGAGCTTCTTCCAGGACTCCCACGCGAATGCAGGAGCCCAAGGATTGGGCCATCTTCTACTGCTTTCCCAGGCCATAGCAGAGAGCTGGATCAGAAGAGAAGCAGCTGGGACTAGAACCAGTGCCCATATGGGATGCTGGTACTACAGGCCAGGGCATTAACCTGCTGTGAGCACTAGCTCCCTGAATAGAAATATAAAACACCATAAACTAGGCCCACCTCATGTATACTCTAAAGTAATAAAATTGTCTTGTATTATTGATTTATCATCTTTCTGGTTGACAAAATCTTTTCTAACTCGTATTGCTGTGACCCTGCTCCTAATCCTGAAGTTGCTTCCTACTGCCAACCCTGTGGTTCTGACTCCTTCACTATTTGTTATCTGGTCCCAGTGCTAGTAATAGTCTAATTTCTCACTATTTATCAAATATTCTGATTATTGATAAGACACATTTCCATGTCTCTGCTATTTCCCATGTCAAATTATATATGCTTTAATCTCACAGTTTAAATATCATTCATATGTTGTAAGGTAATGGTTGATCTGAGCCTTCTACTACTAACAGCTAAACTAATGTTAATATGAACAATAGTAGCTTCCATTTGTTAGGAAATTACTATATGTTAGATAATGTTTGGGCATTTAGCAGAGTGATTAAGACACCTGCATCCTGGGCTGGCATTGTGGTACAGCCTTCAGGGCTGGCCAGCAACCCATATGGGTGCCCATCCATGTCCTGGTGCCTCTACTTTCCATCCAGCTCCCTGCTAAAGTTCGTGGGAAAGCAGCAGAAGATAAACAAAGTACTTGGGCCCTTACACCCATTTTGGAAACCTGGACAAAGCTCCTGGCTCCTGGTTCAGCCAGGCTCAGTTCCTGTAGTTGCGTCCATTAGGGGAAGTGAACCAGAAGATGGAAGATCTCTCTCTCTCTCTCTCTCTCTCTCTAACCTGGATTGAGTACCTAGATCCCAGCTTTGGTCTGATTCAGTCCCAACCATTGTAGGCATTTGGGGAGTGGACCAGCTGATGCGATCTCTGTTTCTCTGCCTTTAGAGTAAATTTAAAAAAATTTTAAAAGATTTCTTGCAAATAATGTAGCTGACAAAAATGTTTATTTAATGAGTTAATATATAAATAATGTTTCTGATTTAGGAAATTGAGTAAAAGGCTATAAGTATTCATCAGCAAATTGCTAATAATCCCTTATCCTTCATGTTTGGGAAGGGATAATGCAAGAGAATTTGCACTTGCAGATTCAGTAAATTGAAAGTTTCTTAACAAGGGCTTTCAAGAATTCTATTTATTCTTTCCATCAACAATAACAATAAAAAACAAGAGTATGAGATGATAAATAGAAAATATTTTGCACATATTTTTATATGATCATTTATAGCTTTCAAAACAGTATATCATTTTAATTCCTAGAGGAGTGTGCTTTTAAGTTACTTTGTCTATAATGGAGATTAATTGAATTATTAATTCATTTATTTTAACAAACAGTGAGTATTTAAACTATTATCCTGGCTATAACAGGAACAAAAGTGAGATATAGTTCCACCCCTTAAGGAATTTATAGACTAATGGGATTCAGACAAGCACAAAGTTACTAATGCACAGATAACTCTTTTCAAGAGTCTGAAAAATGGGCATTTTTCTGTTTGAAAAGTTTCCTCAAGTAAACAACAACTAAAATACCTGATTAAAAAATAAGCAAAGGGTGAAGGCATTAGGCTTACTGGTTAAGGCTCTTGCTTAGACTACTCATACTCCATGTCAGAGTGCCTGGATTTGATACCTTCTTCCAGGTCCTAATTCCAGTTTCGTATTAATACAGACCTGGGAGACAAAAGTGATGGCTGAAATGACTGGGTTCCAGTTACCTGGTTTTAATTCATGCTCCTGGTTTTGGCCCTGGACTTGCTCTGTCTGTTGTAGCCATTTGGGGAGTAAACCAATGCATGGGAGTTCTCTTTGTCTCTGTCTCGCAAATAGATAAATTTTAAATTTAAAAATTGTCAAAGGACTTGAATTGACATTTTTTCTGAAACAGATATACAAATGACCAATATTACATGAAAAGATTATCAACATCACTAATCAATAGGGAAACGCAGGTCAAAAATCACAATGAGATAATACCTTCAAATCCATTAAGACATATTCATCTACAAACATTCCCCAAAATACAAGTGCCAAAGAGGTGGGAACAAATTCCTCATGCATTGCTTGTGAGAATGTAAACTTGTGCAGCTGTTCTTAAAAACAATATGGCAGTTCCTCAAAAACTGGAAAACTATGATGTGATCCAGCAATTCCACTCTTGGGATGCATAAAATAGCTGAAAATTTTCTCCACATATATTACTGTATTTAATATATGCTTGTGTATTTGTGGGCTTTATCATCAAACCAATTTCTACATGCCTACCATGAGTATTATACAAAGAAATAAGTATTAGGAAAGTTTAGAAGAGACATTCATACATTCATGTTCTTAGGAGCATTAATTACAATAGTCAAAAGATGAGCAGCTCAAATGCCTATTGACAGACGAATGAATAAACAAAGTGTGCTTGCTTGCTAGCTCGCTCTCTCTCACACACACATACACACACAGTTATATTACTCAAAATTAAAACGGAAGCAAATTTGGAAATATGCTACAACATGAATGAGGTACATAGAGTAGCCAAATTCATACAGATTGAAGTAGCTCAGTGGTTGCTAAGGGCTAGAGGGAGAATGGGAAATTATTATTTAATAGGTACAGAGTTTTAGTTTTGCAAGACAAAAATCCATGGAGATGGATGGTGGTTGTCAGCTTTGCATTACTAACACCTGAAGCAACTAATTAATAAAGAAAAAAAAGTTTCAGCCTTCAGTTTTGTAGGTTTAAGTCCAAGATCAGGTAGTCTCACTGGTTTGGCCTCTGGGAAGGCACTGACAGCAAAGGCAGAACACATGCAAAGGGACCATGTGGTGAGCCAGGAAGCACAGAGAAAGAGTGGTTGGGTCAACTCAGGCTTTCATAACTCACCCTCACGAAAACTGCCTTCTAAAGGCACCCCCTAATGACTTCCCACTTGGCCCACCTCCAAAACAGCACATCTACATTAAAATTCCATCCTGAGGAACCAATCCTTTGACACTTGGGCCTTTGTGAGACATTCAACATCTAAACTAATATCCAAATGGTAGAAGTGGTTGTGGTTGTACTACAAAATGAATCCATCTAACAATGACAAAGTGTACAATTAAAAGTTGTTAGAGGTAAATTTTCCATTATCTAGGTTTGCCACAATTGAAAATACAAAACAGAAGTGCTTTTACAGCAAATTATATGAAATCCAAATCAGATTTAAGAAGCACTGGATTAATTTCCATTCACAATAAAATTGGGTTTCTTTGCAGGAACATACTGATGATAGCTTGCTATAGATGTACTTTAATATAATTTATCATATGTTGATAGTTTTCACTTATAGGTAAGATTTTGTTTACATCATCTATAACACTTGAACCACTTGAACCTGGTAAATACAAAAGCATGGCTTTTGAAATTTTAATTAATAACATGATAGAATTATAAGTGCAAAATATTATAATTTCATAGGTGAGAAATATATCTACATCCAGTATTAAAGGCACACTGTTTGTTATAATCCTTATCGTATCATTTTCTGTAGAGATAATTTGAGATTTCCAATGAGGTGAAGAGACATGTCTAGTTTTTTTCTTCCTTAGAACAAAGACCCCTTGACATATATTATTGTATTTAATATATGGTCATATATTTGTGGGGCTTTATCATCATGTCACTTTCTGCATGCCTGGTCTGAATATTGTTCAAAGAAATAAACATTAGGAAGGATGGTTCCAGGATTATAGAGAGTTGGTCAGCAATGAGATTCTCTATGATGATTAGCCTGTGAACTAAGAAAGCACTTTCTTTTAATTATTGTATACCAGAACAGCAGATTTAAATTTATAAAAATATCACATCTATTTCAGTAAAAAATTATTTGTAAGTGGCACACATATTCCACTATACTTTTATAACATATAAAATATATATAAATATTTTAAAAGAAGGTTAAAATTCAATGTGTTAATTATAACTTATAATAGTACTTTAAGAGTATGCTCTCAGAAAAAATGAAGTAAAGTGCTTTTTAATTTTTGAAAATAATGGTTTAATGCTTTATGGCAATAATAGCCTATGGTTTGCTTAGCAGAGAAATCTGCTTGCTCCTTTTCCCAGGGAATCTTTTTTTTTTCTTTCTTTCTTTTTTTTTTTTTTTTTTTTTTTTTTTTTTTTTTTTTTTTTGACAGGCAGAGTGGACAGTGAGAGAGAAAGAGACAGAGAGAAAGGTCTTCCTTTTTGCTGTTGGTTCACCCTCCAATGGCCGCTGCGGCAGGTGCACCGCGCTGATCTGAAGCCAGGAGCCAGTGCCTTTCCTGGTCTCCCATGCGGGTGCAGGGACCAAGGACTTGGGCCATCCTCCACTGCACTCCCGGGCCATAGCAGAGAGCTGGCCTGGAAGAGGGGCAACTGGGACAGAATCCGGCGCCCCGACCGGGACTAGAACCCAGTGTGCCGGCGCCGCAAGGCGGAGGATTAGCCTATTGAGCCATGGCGCCGGCCTTCCCAGGGAATCTTTAGACCACATTTCCTAACCCCACATTTTCTAGCATCAGACATCTGGTTGAGCAGTAACCGAAGGAATATAAGCAGAAGTGACTTCACCATTTCCAATTTCTGTCCATAAAACTTGCCATATACTGGCTGAACAAAGAGGGCTCTGAAGTCCCAGAAGAGGGTAAAGCTACGAGATGAAAAGAGCCTTGAACCCTGCATAGCCACAAGTAAAGCCACCTGCCTTCAAGGAATATCTGTATTGGACTGATATTTAACAAGTAAATTGGTTTCTTCTATATTAAATCTTCAAAGCTTATAGATAGATAGATAGATAGATAGATAGATAGATATAAAGAGAGAGAGATTGATGTGTATTATAGTAGCTGGTTTATGTTAAGTAAATAAATAGAGCAATTTGAAGGTTGTGTTCAAAATTCAGTTTCCTCAGACTTAATTAATAAATTCTGCTTCATAACATTACTGTGAGGTTTAAATTATTTACACCAAGTGCCTAAAACAGTACCCACCACAAAATAAGTGCTCAGTATGTCTTAGGTGTTCTTACTTTCGTTGATTCTATTTCACCCTCCATTTTCTTTAACTTGCTCCCATCAGGCTTTGTCTAGCACTGAAGGTTTGTCAAGGTCTACCAAGTTCCTCCATTTGGGCAATTTCAATGGCAAATTCTCCGTTGTCACTTACTTGACCTTTCAGAAGACTGACAAGAATTGATTGTGTCTTCTTTCTTTTTTTTTTTTTTTTTTTTTTTTGACAGGCAGAGTGGACAGTGAGAGAGAGAGACAGAGAGAAAGGTCTTCCTTTTGCCGTTGGTTCACCCTCCAATGGCCGCCGCGGCCGGCGCGCTGCGGCCGGCGCACCGCGCTGATCCGATGGCAGGAGCCAGGAGCCAGGTGCTTTTCCTGGTCTCCCATGGGGTGCAGGGCCCAAGCACCTGGGCCATCCTCCACTGCACTCCCTGGCCACAGCAGAGGGCTGGCCTGGAAGAGGGGCAACCGGGACAGAATCCGGCGCCCCGACCGGGACTAGAACCCGGTGTGCCAGCGCCGCAAGGCGGAGGATTAGCCTAGTGAGCCGCGGCGCCGGCCTGTGTCTTCTTTCTTAAATATTTTCTTCATTTGGTTTCTATGACATATTTTATGTATGACGCCTATCAAGTAATGCATGATTCTTAGGAAATGCTGATTTTAAAGGTTGGCCTCCAATTAGCAGGCAAAGGAACAAACAAAATAGTACAGCAGAAGAGAGATATGATTTAGCCACTATTGTGCTGGCTAGCATACCTTTACGAATGATTTCTGTTTTGACAATTGTTTCCACACAATTACTATGATATCATCAATAATCGTATTATTTTTCTTTAGGACGATTCCATTTTACTGAGCTTTTTACTCTTTAGAAAATAGGTAAGTGGTCTTATTTTGATAAGATATTAGTAAAAGCAATGGTATTTACATGTACTAAGATATGACACCTTAAAAAACTAAAAACATCAGATCATTCATTAAATAATAACTTAATTATATGCAGATCTCCATTTAGAAGCCAAGAAAATAATGAAATCATGAGAATATTACAGTAGTCTTCCAAAATGCAAATGAACTAACTGGAAACATGCACAGTAATTCTTGATTTCAGGTAAGTTATTCAATACATCTTTTTTTTTTTTTTTTTTTTTTTTTTTTGGACAGGCAGAGTTAGACAGTAAGAGAGAGAGAAACAGAGAAAGTTCTTCCTTTTTTCATTGGTTCACCCCTCAAGTGGCCACTATGGCCAGCACGTTGCGGCCGGTGCATTGCGGCCCGTGCTGCGCCAATCCGAAGCCAGGAGCCAGGTGCTTCCTCCTGGTCTCCCATGCAGATGCAGGGCCCAAGCACTTGGGCCATCCTCCACTGCCTTCCCGACCACAGCAGAGAGCTGGACTGGAAGAGAGCAACTGGGACAGAATCCGGTGCCCCAACTGGGACTAGAACCCGGAGTGCTAGCGCCACAGGTGGAGGAATAGCCTAGTGAGCCTCGGCGCTGGCCAGTTATTCAATACATCTTATAAATCATGTCTAAATATACTTCTAGATAATCTAATCATGCAGTCAGATTTCTTCAGTTTTAAAGATTGTTAGAGCTTATGATTGCATTTTTTTGGGGGGTGGGGGGACAGTGAGAGAGAGAGAGAGAAAAAAAAAAGGTCTTCTTTTCTGTTGATTCACTCCCCAAATGGCCGCTACTGCCAGCGCGCTGCACCGATCCGAAGCCAGGTGCCAGGTGCTTCCTCTCCTGGTCTCCCATGCAGGTGCAGGGCCCAAGCACTTGGGCCATCCTCCACTGCCTTCCCAGGCCACAGCAGAGAGCTGGACCAGAAGAGGAGCAACCGGGACAGAATCCGGCGCCCCAACCGGGACTAGAACCCGGGGTGCCGGCGCCGCAGGGGGAGGATTAACCAAGTGAGCCGTGGCGCCAACCTGCATTTTTTCTTAAGAAAATAGAAACACCTTACTTGAAACATAAAATACATACATAAAGAAATGTAGAACTACAAATTCAATGTCTGGAGTCCAGTTAATGCAAAAATAATCTCTGTTGGTTATTCTATGGGTAAACTCAGAATACAAAATGAGATATAATCTGAATTCTGTTGTCACTATGTAAACATAGGGAGAATTGCCAATTTTATGAATGATTACAATGGTGACTATTACAATGCTGCTTAATAGTAATAACAACAAAAAAGGCTTTATTTTCTTCTAGGTAATATACAGTAGGAAAAGGCTATATCACATAAGAAGGAACAAGACTACATTTCTTAAATCTACCAACATCACAATGTTTTTGAGGACAAAAACCTAGACCTAATCAAAATAAAAATCAAATCAGTGTTGTTTCAGAAACTCAGTTTATAGTCAACAGATCTATATTTTTCAGAATAAAATATTTTCAAAGAAATCTATCTGGGATATTAATGCCAAAACTGTAAAAATATGTAATTTATCATTGAGAAATAAGAGTACCAGCCATTCTCTTCTGGAATTCTTCTATACACCTAGCTTCTGTGATACCATCATCTTAAAGCCCTTTTTGCCTTTCCTTCAAGATTATCCCTTTGGCCTTCTTCTTGGACTCATCAGTCTCTGCTCAAATCTAATATGTAAATCTTGCACACAGTATCCTCTCGGCCTACTGCTTTGCCAATGTGGTCTTTCTTTGGCAATTTCAGTGATAATTATAAGTATCATTTAAACTTGATAAGTCTCTGATGATTTGTGTCCCTGTCTCTGAAACTGGCTTCAAACGTGTTTATTTAAATATGTTGTAGATACTTCCATTTGAGAATTTCCACAGACATCACAAATTCAAAATGTCTGAAATCAAAAACTCACCCCTTTCTTTCCCCCAATCTATCCCTTTTCTTACACTTCCAATAATTATTAATGGCACTACCATCCACCTAGTGATGCAACTCAGAAATACTAGAAACAGGTCTTCCACATGGGTGCAGGGGCCCAAGGACTTGCGCCATCTTCCACTGCTTTCCCAGGCGCATAAGCAGAGAGCTGGATCGGAAGTGGAGCAGCCGGGACTTGAACTGGCACCCATATGGGATGCTGGTGCTGCAGGCCGGGCTTTAACTCACTGCACCACAGCGCCAGCCCCTGATATGGTTTCAGATCTTATCTCCTGTCTAAAGTACTGCATTATCTTGCTAATTCATAATAAAATACTCTATCAGATACAGACTTAAGCTTACTTCTTTATTGTAGCCCTATTGGAATACAAGCCCTTGGAGGACAAGGATCTTTGCCTCCTTGTGTTTTTGTTAGGATAGTTCTTACCTATTTAAATATAACATTATTACATAAGGCTGAATTTTCAGAATCACTGTAAAAGTTTGTACAACCAAGATCAGCCGGGTCCAGGAATAAATATAGCCTCAAATTCTTTTGTGCCATAGACTTACAGCTTGACTTCTGTACACATAGAACCCTGTATTCATAAATTAGATCTAATGCAGTTGCCTATAATTTATTCTGCTGTGAAAGAAACATGGTATTACAGTCTTTGTTAGAAGATACCCTATTACTTCCAAGATACCCAGGATATAATGTTTAATTATCAACACGCTTTAAAAAAAAAAAAAAAAAAACATTGTTTTGACTCACAAAATTTCTTAATTGCTAACAGTGGCTTTTTTGAATAGCAGTGTTGTTTGTAATTTATTTTCACAGATGTGATTTAGACACTGAATTTTAAAGTAGCAAAGCTCTGAATATCTTCACTCAGCAGAAAATTCTTCCATCCGCGCTGCTGGAGAATATGGCTGCTTGAAATTTTAACAGGAATATAAAAACTGCAGTAAGAAAAGTGAGTCTACTGGTAAATGTTGCTTACAAACTAAAAAGGAAGTTAGGTTGTCAGCAATAAAAGAATTTCATTATTCACACAAAATAGGAGGCGTCATGTTCACGGCAACTTGCTGGGAATGAAAATTAATGTGGCTGGTTCCAACTTGAGGAACCTAAAGAAGAGCAAAGATCCTGCAGATCAGAGCATCTTTACAAAGCACCAGCCACTGGCAACTGGGGAACCACAGCTTAACTCCTCCCTGAGGAGCAAACACAGGACATACATTTCAAAAACAGCGCTAAGGTTCATTTTGAAGGAGGCTCATTGCCCACTGGGAAAAAAAGTCATTGTTAGATTTTTCAAAAAGGATGAACTAAAAATGCCCCTTCGTCTCTGGAACATGGCATCATCCACTCATGACTGCAAGAAAATGAGCGAGCGAAAAGAATCCGCGTTGCAGTGACAACTCAGACACGAAATCAATGTAATATAAAAACTCCTACCCGTTTGGCTGAGCTGGGAAGCGCTGCGACTTTTCCGCGACAGACCAACAATAGCTACCATTTTGGCCCCGATGCTAGAGCGCCGCTTTTTGCCGCCGGTGCCCAAGGCGCCCACTGCGGTGTCGGACTGGCTGCCGTCGTTCTTCTCCAGCGAGCACATGTCCCCACTGATGCTGGTGCTCTTGGTCATGTTCTTCCCTGACAGGCCCATTTGTCTGCTTTGCATTTTGGAGGTAAAGACACTGTCAGCCGATGGATCGTGAAAAGTGAGGATAAGAATAAAAGGGAAAAGACAGAAAAGGCATTTTAGATGAACTATCTGAAGCATACAAGTAATTCAATTAGGTAATCTATAGAACATATTATTAGGATTTAAAATTTTTGAAATACTACGGTCTTGAATGTGCTTTACTATTCAAGGCCAACTTTAATACAACTATGCCAAATCAGACAAAAGGTTTTATTTCCGCTGCCATAAAAGGCACTGTCACAAGAAAAAAAAAAAAGATGTATGCAAAAGCAGTGAGCTCATTTAATAGAGTACGGTGTATGCAAGTATGACTAAGCTTTCAGGTCACTGAACACAGAAACATGCTGTTTCCAAAGGTATTCTTCTCCACCTTTCTTTACCATTGCGTTCAACAAGAAATTAAGCAATGGAGGAAATTTTGCAAAATGTGACAAAATTACAGCATCCAACGCCACATGCCCTTTAAAATAAGTTTTCTCATTTTATTTAAAATAACATATTAAAGTTCATCTAAAGCAGTGAAATTGCTTAACAGGGCTTGAATTTTCATTAGCTTTAAATTAAAAATAATTTATTTCATAATTATTAATTTAAATCTACATTCCAAAAATAAAGATATTTTTCTCTTGTATTCATTTGAGAGAAAGAAAATCATGATCGTTTTTTAGATGATATGGTCAGAAAGCAATCAATGAATCACGAAAACATGTAAGCTATTGCATGATCTATTGCAAGACCAACACTGCAATGGAGTCATGAAAGAAAGGACCCTGGCTTTTCCCATGATACAGGGTGCGGTGGGAGGCAGAGTACAGGGTGAGGAGCTGGAAGCAGGCTATCCAGCTTGTCCCCATAAACATGGGAGGATATGAAGGAGCAGCCCGTTTTGCAGGCCTGGGGAGAGTTACATACTATAGTAAGTTTTAACTTACTATTAGAAAGTCATAGTTTCTGCTTTAATTTGGTGCTGACAGCATGAATGTTTAACACATAAACTGGGGAGAGTTACATATCTATAGTAAATTTTAACTTACTATTAGAAAGTCATAGTTTCTGCTTTAATTTGGGGTTGACAACATGAATGTTTAACACATAAACTAATAAAGAAAATACAAAAATCTGCAAACAAATATACATCATTTAAAGGATGAGACTTAGAAAATTAACCTATTGAGATGAATTCTTAACTCTAATTCATGAGCTTGACCTTCCAGAAAAAAAAATTGTTTTTCTATCACAGGGTAAAATCTACTTAACAATTAGTATCACACGTTAATTTTATTAACCTGTACACATTTTCTCCAAAATTTAGCCTGGTATAAAATTAAATTACAAACACAGAGACATAAACTCTTTTATCCTTCCCTTTATTTATTTATTTATTTATTTATTTATTTATTTTTGACAGGCAGAGTTAGACAGTGAGAGAGAGAGACAGAGAGAAAGGTCTTCCTTTTTCCGTTGGTTCATCCCCTAAATGACTGCCACCGCCAGAGTGCTGCGCCGATCCAAAGCCAGGAGCCAGGTGCTTCTCCTGGTCTCCCATGCCGGTGCAGGGCCCAAGCACTTGGGCCATCCTCCACTGCCTTCTTGGGTCACAGCAGAGAGCTGGACTGGAAGAGAGCAACTGGGACAGAACTGGCGCCCCAACCGGGACTAGAACCCGGGGTGCCAGCACCACAGGCGGAGGATTAGCCAAGTGAGCTGCGGCGCCCGGCTTCCCTTTAGTTTTAAGAAATAAGTTGTGCATATGTGATGAGAGACATAGAAAATGCACACAGGGCAATATTTCTATGATATCCAAATGGATAGTTTCAAAGAATGTTTGATTTTGCTTTCCTTCAGTAGGTGACAATAGAAAAAAAACGCAGAGTTTTACTGTCAGACATGGGCTTGAATCTCTCTTTTGCTCCCACTTAACTGACTTTAGAAGAATTACTTGCTCTACTATGAGACTCTGGTTTTTTATTTATAAAATTCAGAACATTTTATTTTCCTATTTTAAAGAATAAATATGTGTCTAAGGTAAACATTCAGTAAATGGAAATTATAACAATTATTAGGGGATATGGTTAATAGACAAAATAAGGTTAAAACCCATTAGTGAGTATTATGTAACAACTTAAAAGCATCAGTAGGAATGTGAGGAAAATGTCTAAATTGGTTTTAACAGAGCCAGCACTGTGTGATGGAGAGCAGGCTGTGCTGGATAAGCTCAGTCACCAGATGATCTTGGGAGAGCTGCTTCACCTTTCTGGAGCTTAGCTACCTCATTTAATCAATGAGAAAATGTAAGGAAGCCCTAAGCAGAATGCCAGCTATGCAATAAGGACATTCCTTCTCATTATTAAAAAACATACAGTAACAAAGGAAAATTCATTAATGTCCAATGGAAGGAAAGTTTTAATAAATTATGTTGAGCACTAAAATGTGTCTTTTAAAATGCAGTAATAAATAAATATTTATTAACACAGAATGATATTCCTGATTAGGTGAGGAGCAGATATTTGCAGTTTAGCTTTGAGTGGTATATATACTAAATATGGACTCACTCTACACTAGGGAACACAGGGCAAAGTCAGACTCCAGAGGCTTTCCAGTGGCACAAATAAGTAGAGAAAAAATTAACAAAAGAAAAAATAGAGAAACACATCTTGCCAAAATAGGTAGTTCAGAAGGCTGAATTCACGAAATGATGCCTCAGTCACCAACACAATAGGTGAATAAAGGAAATATGAATAAAAATAAAATTGCATGTTCAGTATGATTGCTTTAATTTAAAAATATAAATGAACATAGTAAAAGATCTGAAATGATATATTATATAAGTCTGCTAAAGTAGCTGTATTTTTACCAATTAATGGCTTTTTAAAAGATTTATTTATTTTTTGAAAGTCAGAGTTACAGAGAGAGAGAGGGAAAGGCAGAGAGAGAAAGAGAGAGAATGGCTGTTTTAGCAATTTATTTGTTTTTAAATAGTTTTTCAAAATGAACATAAAACATGTTGCAATAAGAAAAAAATTTTAAATTAAAAGAAATAAACAAATGAAAAGAGTAAGCATGGATCAACATCACTATGTCTTCATATAAGTCAAATTATTCAACACACAAAGTTCATTCCATGGGGTACAGGTACAGTATGACTTCCTAGCTGAACCTAATAGATTACTATAAAGAATATTACATTGTAGTATTATCTACATGATTTTCAGTTCTAGAGAGTGTTTCTACATTTCTAAATGTTGCTTTAATTCATGTTTCTTATTTAGCAAAGTATATAAAATTATTAAAATAAAGTATATAAAATTGCCAATGCAAGTTATCAATTTTATCACATAATTATAGTTGCTGAAAAATCAAATCTTGAAAGATCTTTAAAAAGGCATTTCTAGTATTGTCAATCATTAGGAGAATGGTAAAAACTAAGACAAGTGAAATGTTTATAAATATTCTCCAAAGACATAAATAGTAGATGAAGGGCTACTGGGATATGTGATTAAAAAAATGAAGCTTATAGAATATAGGTCCAAAAATGTTAATTGATGACTTTGAATGAATAGAGCTAAGTGGTTTGGTTCTTAAGATAATAAATTTCAAACACAGAACAAAAACAAGTTCTGAGTTTGTGAGACTGTGCGCCTACTAGTATCATTATAGATAAAATACATAGGCATATCAAAACAAGTATTTCATCATACTGCAAGCTGGGAAAGGGATAGGAAAGAACTCACTAGGAAATTAAAGAGATGAGGGCCGGCGCCGTGGCTCAATAGGCTAATCCTCCACCTTGCGGCGCCGGCACACCGGGTTCTAGTCCCGGTCGGGGCGCCGGATTCTGTCCCGGTTGCCCCTCTTCCAGGCCAGCTCTCTGCTATGGCCAGGGAGTGCAGTGGAGGATGGCCCAGGTGCTTGGGCCCTGCACCCCATGGGAGACCAGGAAAAAGCACCTGGATCCTGGCTCCTGCCATCGGATCAGCGCGGTGCGCCGGCTGCAGCGGCGGCCATTGGAGGGTGAACCAACGGCAAAGGAAGACCTTTCTCTCTCTGTCTCTCTCTCTCACTGTCCACTCTGCCTGTCAAAAAAAAAAAAAAAAAAAAAAAAAGAGATGAGAATTTATGGCCCAGCAGGGTAGTCCACCTTTTCAATTGCCCACATCCCATACTGGAGTGACAGGTCAAGACCTAGCTGCTTCACTTCCAATCTAGTTTACTGCTAATGCATCTGCAAGGCAGCAGATGATGGTCCAAGTACTTGGACCTCTGCCACCTACACTGCAGACCCAGATGGAGTCCCTGTCTCCTGGCTTAGGCTTGCCCAGCCCAGATTGTTGTAGGCATTTGGGGAGTTCACCAAAGGATGGAGGATCTTTCTCTCTCCTTCTTTGCCTTTCCAGAAGATGAAAATAAATAAATAAATATTTTAACAAGTGTTTTTAAAAAGAAATTAGAGGCTAGTGCAATTCCGAATTTGGTGGGGAGTAATACCAAGGGCCCAGTGGTTAATACAATGGAGTATATATAAGAAATGTGGCACAGAGAGATTCAGATCAGAAATAAACAAAGTTAAAGTGAAATGAACACTATGAGAAACTGTGACTTGATCAGCCCTTACCCTGACTGTTGATGAACAACTTAATACGTTATCCCTCCTAGTATTTTTTGGTTTGTTCTACTTAATACTATTGGTTGAATTCTGCAATTAATACACAGTTATTCTTAAGTGTTGAAACTTAACTAAAAAGAGATCCCTGTTAAATATAAGAGTGGGAATAAGAGAGGGAAGAGATGTACAATTTGGGACATGCTCAAGCTGACTTGCCCCAAATGGTAGAGTTAGAAACATACCAGGGGATTCCAATTGAATCCCTTCAAGGTAGCATGTATCAATGCCATCTCACTAGTCCCAGTGATCAATTTTTGTCCGCAATTGATCATAATGATAGGACTAAGAGTCAAAGGGATCACATAAACAAGACTAGTGTCTGCAAATACTAACCGATAGAATAAAAAAGGGAGAGAACGATCCAACATGGGAAGTGAGATACACAGCAGACTCATAGAATGGCGGATGTCCCAAACAGCACTCTGGCCTCAGAATCAGCCCTTAAGGCGTTCGGATCTGGCTGAAAAGCCCATGAGAGTATTTCAGGCATGGAAAGCCAAGACACTCTGGGGGGAAAAAAAATGACCTAAATGTAAGATCTCCGCGATTGAGATCCCAGTGGAAAGAACAGGTCATCAAAGAAGGAGGTACATTTCTCTGAAGGGAGGAGAGAACCTCCACTTTGATTACCACCTTGTCTAAATATAATCAGAGTTGGTGAACTCAAAAGGCTTCCATAGCCTTGGCAGCTCATGACAAGAGCCTAGGGTGATTACTGATGCCATAAACAAGAGTGTCAATTTGTTAAGTCAACAACAGGAGTCACTATGCACTTACTCCTCATGTAGGATCTCTGTCCTTAATGTGCTGTACATTGTGATTTAATGCTATCACCAGTACTCAAACAGTATTTTTCACTTTGTGTTTCTATGTGGGTGCAAACCGTTGAAATCTTTACTTAATATAGGCTAAACTGATCTTCTGTATATAAAGAGAATTGAAAATGAATCTTGATATGAATGGAAGGGGAGAGGAAGTGGGAAAGGGGAGGGTTGCGGGTGGGAGGGAAGTTATGGGGGGGGAAGACATTGTAATCCATAAGTTGTACTTTGGAAATTTATATTCATTAAATAAAAGTGAAAAAAAAGAAATAAACAGAGTAAACTCTGGGAGTGAAACTAGGATATACTAAACTAGAAAGTGGTACTAGGTAGGCCTTGTAGCACTCAAAAGTTAGAAGACAATAGCATGATAGATTAGAAACAAACCCAATAGGATTGGCCGAGCTCCCAAACATATGGTATCTTAAAAAGCTGATTTCCTGTTTTGTTTTTTTTTTTCATTCAGGAGCTAACTGAATACTTATGACTACTTTAACTCATATTTAATTACAGCTTTTGCAGTCAATGGCCATGTCTAGATGTCAAAGTATCATTTCTTGAATTTGGGACATTACTTGCAGGAAGAAAACAATAACAAACAACCCTCTTTCTTAAAAAACTACTTTGCATTAAATATTATTCCTGTCCTACGATTTACTGGAAGTTGATATTATTAACCTACTTTACTACTTAATATGTTTATTTCACATTAGTTCAAATGACCAGCTATGATTTTTATTACTTTAGGATGGTAAAGTAGTAATCATTTATTCAACAAAGGTTTACTGAGTATCTATTATCACAAATATACAAGTAATACAAATTTTGATTAACTTCCTAGCAAATATCAATACATAAAATGCAAATATGGCTGCATAAGAACTTGGTTTGGACTGTAACTGAAATGCCAATGACCAACTCTAATGTCAAGACACTCTGATTAATATTCAAGAAAATCTCTCTCTCTGAAGAGTATGGAAAAACTCACTTTCTTATATTAATTCTTTGATTTCTAGAGATGATAAATTTAAAGTTCAATATTTTTAACATACCCAGGGCCTGCATGTAAGTGCATGATATTAATATGTATCTTAATACATATTAGTAGAGTATCTAAATTTTTAGAGGGTGTGTATGTGTGTCTGTTCCACAAAATCCAAGCCCAGAGGTAGGGAGTAATAACTAGCTAGTTAACAAAGTGTTTTTAGTTAAAATTATTTGCCTTGATGACAGCCACCAGTAACACAACTACCAATAAGGCTCTTGTTTATAGCAGGAAGCAGTGATCCTGTGGTTATGGACGAGGTCACTGTTTAATCAGGACAGTCCAAGGTGCACCTGAGAAGCCTGTAATTTCCAATATTACTTCTCCAGCAGCTTGTTAATGCTTACAATTCCAATATATTCAAAAAAGTTAAGAAAAAGATTAATTTCTTATTTGAAGTTTGCTCCCTTTTAACATGTTACTATCTCCAGGATTTGGCCACTACTTTTAAATATACTTACTTTACATCTATTGTTTTCATGGAACTGTCATTCATTGGCATAGGGAAAAAACAATAAACAAATAGATAAATTATCCTTTCAGATAGTGGTGATCTGAAGAAAATGATAACAAAGGACTAGAAAATTTATATAAGAAGGGAAAAAATGAAACAGAAGGATCAAGGAAGGCCTCTCTGAAGAGGAGACAACAAGCTGAGTCCCGAATGATGAAGCCAGCCATGTGGAGGAAGATTTTTTTTAAAGATTATGTATTTGAAAGGTTACTAAGAGAGAGAGAGAGAAAGAGAGAGAGAGAAAGCTTTCATCCTCTGGTTTACTCCCCAAAATGGTTAAAATGGCTGGGGATAGGCAAGCCTAAAGCTAAGAGCTTCATCCAGGTCTCCCACTTGGGTGCAAGGCCCCATGCATTTGGGCCATCTTCTGCTGCTTTCTCCGGCCATGAGTAGAGAGGTGGATTGGAAGTGGAGCAGCTGGGACATGAACCTAATGGGTACCCATGTGAGATGTTGGCATTTCAGGCTTTAACCTGCTACCTCACAATGCCAGCCCAGAAAGAATGTTCTAAGCTTAGATGACAGTAGCAAGCTTGATTGTTAGAGGAAATCTATGAAAACCAAATATAAGATAAGAAGGTGAAGATTTTTGTAGAAAATGAAATCTGAAAGGGTAAGGCCTGAAGGCATTGGGATCAGTGTGTGTCCTGCACTACTTACTCTCATCCAACTGCCTTCTCAGATATGATATCCCAGCTGCCCTAAGACTGTGAGAATATAGATTGCATGGCTTGTTATACCAAGAATTTTAGGATTGAGCCCAGGATTTTGTCTATAAAGATAACATAAAAGGGCATTTTGGATTGATAGTGGCCATTTTCCTTAAAAAGTGATATTTATAAAGGCTAACTCATAAATTGAACATTCAAAATTTATTTAAACCCTTGTCTATGTATTCTTCCTTTATTGTCTCTTGAATTTATAAATTCTCCACAAAATTATTGAATAAAAGACTGCCTTACAACCACTATAAGTGTGAAGAAAGTTATTTTTAAGAAAAATTAAGCCTATTATTTTATATATCATCAGTACGTGACCTTCCTTTTATTATAGTGTTCATTATTTCTAATCATTTAATTTGTCTACCTTCACATGGAAATTTTTCAATGTCTTATGTTACTTGTATTTTCCTGGACTCTCTCTAGTTGTGTTCTGTTTTCTTAAAAATATTAACCACAAAAACTAGATTTAAATATATATATTTCAATCATATGTGTTATTTATCTTCAGTGTTAAGAAAAACTATATAAGAATTATAATTTTAAAATGTTTTCATTATAACCTATATCTTACAAAATTTGCATCTAATTATGATTTCAGCAACTTCTTTATCATCCTCAGAGACATGACCCAATTCTCATTTTGCTTCCTTTTCCTGTTGAATTTTTGTATCTTCAAACATTTCTAAATTTACTTAATTTAAAAGATAATAAATGTCTTGCTCCCAATTAACTGATTCCTTTAGCAAACATCTACTGTGCACCTACTTCGCATTTGGGTCCCAAAGGAGCAAGTGGGGGCTGAGGAAATCATGCATTTCTTTTCTTCAGACAAAGAGGGAATCTCATTGGTCTATTTAAAGTGAGTATCTATTTCTATTCATCTACACAGAAGAACACATTTTTCTAATTTATGCAGAGCCTTGATTTAGGTGGGTTAGCACACTTTGGCCCTGTGGTAAACAAAAACATTGAATGAGATATAGTTATTACTTCAATACCACATAATTTAAGAATGCAAATAAAGAGTCTCAATGCTTATAGAAATTAGTATAACCAAATGTTATAATTTTTAGAGAAAAGGGACACAAACACAGTGCTATGAAATTTCACTGGAAGGAGAGAGATTATTGAAGATCAGGGATCAGGAAAGCTTTATGAGTCTGAGCATTGAACGATGGGTATCCACTACAACATGTAGAATGAAACAAAAATATTAAAAGTAGGTACATGTTATAAAAATGTAGAGGTGAGAAAGCACATGTACGGTTTTATAGTACAGTTTGTATAGTACAGAAGTACAGTTTGGTTGAATTGTAAGATGTTATAGGCTAAGAGTAATGGAGACAGGTCCAGAAAATCAGATTAGATGCATGTTATCATGTGGAGAAAAAAAGGAGTCACTAAAGGAGGCTGAAGAATACCATAAAAATTATAAATAAGAAATATTGAGTGAAATGGCTGGGCAGCCAATAGGGCTAGTTACATAATTCTGTTCTCCTTTAGGTGTATGGTAGTTTTATACTGCCTCACCTCCTTAAAGTTAGAAGTGGCTTTCTGATTTGTTTTGACTAATGAAATGTTATGTTAATTCTAGGTAGAAGCATTTAATATGTGATGTTCAACTCTAATCCATCCCTCCTTCTGCTACTGGGACTGTGAAAGAGCCTCCATCAAACTCAGCCTCTGAGCGATAATGGGCAGGATACCCTTGCTAACCAGTAATACTCATTTTGCATGAGTCAGAAATGAACTTTTGTTGGTTGTACCACTAAGAATACATATACAATGTAGCTTGTGCTATTCCTTATTGGAATAGGAGATTAGCTAGAGAAAAATCAGTTAGGAGATTAGAGCAATTAATGCTGGGAAAAGCAAGAAGACCCTAAGTTAATGCACTGATATTACTAACAGAAAGCAAAAGATTAATAATGTTAAAATTATTTGGGAGGAACCATATATACCAAATATACCATAAGGAACCAGATACTACTTCTGGATTTGGGAATAAGATATTAAAACCGCTCAAATTAAGGAGCACTTATCAGAGCCGGCGCCGTGGCTCAATAGGCTAATCCTCCGCCTTGCGGTGCCGGCACACCGGGTTCTAGTCCCGGTCGGGGCGCCGGATTCTGTCCCGGTTGCCCCTCTTCCAGGCCAGCTCTCTGCTATGGCCAGGGAGTGCAGTGGAGGATGGCCCAGGTGCTTGGGCCCTGCACCCCATGGGAGACCAGGAAAAGCACCTGGCTCCTGGCTCCTGCCATCGGATCAGCGCCGTGCGCTGGCTGCAGCGGCGGCCATTGGAGGGTGAACCAACGGCAAAGGAAGACCTTTCTCTCTCTGTCTCTCTCTCTCACTGTCCACTCTGCCTATCAAAAAAAAAAAAAAAAAAAAAAAAGGAGCACTTATCACTCATCAGATACTATTAATTGCTTCTGAATTAACTCATGTAATACTTACAACAGGTTATACATAGAAACTGAAGCCCTTTGAAAGCAAAGTGTTTTTCTGAGGAGTGCTGGTTTAGGAAATGTTCAACACTAGAATAAACAGAATTTCCTGATGAAGAGGTTCAATATGAAGCCAGGGACTTAAGCCAAGTGCTTATGAAAATAATCAGGACTTCAAAAGAAATCAGGAAATGGTAGATAAAGTTAGGAGAATGGTTGCAAGTGCGCAGGCAATCCAGGAGTATCATAAGAGAGAAATGCAGAAATTCGAGTAGATAGCTCAAGGAATACCTATATTGAAAACTTAGGGAGGAATGGAATTGCTGTAGGGATTACCCAAGGTCTTAGAAATAAGAATAATAGATCCGAATGCCTTTAGCATTCGGATCTGGCTGAAAAGCCCATGAGAGTATTTCAGGCATGGAAAGCCAAGACACTCTGGCAAAAGATCTCTGCGAGTGAGATCCCAGTGGAAAGAACAGGTCTTCAAAGAAGGAGGTACCTTTCTCTGAAGGGAGGAGAGAACCTCCACTTTGACTATGACCTTGTCTAAACAAGATAAGACTCGGAGAACTCAGAGGGCTTCCATAGCCTTGGAAACTCATGACCGGAGCATAGGGAGACTACTGATGCCATAGACAGGAGTGTCAATTGGTAAAGTCAACAACAGGAGTCACTGTGCACTTACTCCTCATGTAGGATCTCTGTCCTTAATGTGCTGTGTATTGAGATTTAATGCTATAACAAGTACTCAAACAATATATTTCACTTTGTGTTTTCATGGGGGTGCAAACTGTTGAAATCTTTTTTTTTTTTTTTTTTTTTTTTTTTTTTTTTGACAGGCAGAGTGGACAGTGAGAGAGAGACAGAGAGAGAAAGGTCTTCCTTTGCCGCTGGTTCACCCTCCAATGGCCGCCGCTGCAGCCGGCGCACCGCGCTGATCCTGGCAGGAGCCAGGAGCCAGGTGCTTTTCCTGGTCTCCCATGGGGTGCAGGGCCCAAGCACCTGGGCCATCCTCCACTGCACTCCCTGGCCATAGCAGAGAGCTGGCCTGGAAGAGGGGCAACCGGGACAGAATCCGGCGCCCCAACCGGGACTAGAACCCGGTGTGCCGGCGCCGCAAGGTGGAGGATTAGCCTATTGAGCCACGGCGCCGGCTAAACTGTTGAAATCTTTACTTAATGTATACTAAACTGATCCTCTGTAAAAAAAAAAAAAAAAAAAAAAAAAAAAAAAAGAAAGAAATTATCAACTCCCAACTTGACTCTCACTGGGATTAAACATGACAATAGGTCTGATGTGATTTCATCATCACTTAAAAAAATCATCTATTATTTTTCACTTTATGTTTCTGTGTGAGAGCAAACTGTTGAAATCCTTACTTAATGTATACTAAGCTGATCTTCTGTATATTAAAATAATCGAAAATGAATCTTGATGTGAATGGAAGGGGAGAGGGAGTGGGAAAGGGGAGAGTAGTGAGTGGGAGGGACGGTATGTGGGGGAAGCCATTGTAATCCATAAATCATACTTTGGAAATTTATATTCATTAAATAAAAGTTAAAAAAATAAGAATAATAGAATGGGGTTAAACTCCATGGAAGAAAAGAGACAAATGAAGTTCATGAAAGAGTTGGTGTGGCCAAAAGATACAAAGAGGTTCATTAGCACTAGTATTTAAAAGCTCCACAGATGTGGGGATTTACAGGGTACAGGTGACTTTGAGGAAAGCATTTACTGAACCAGAGACATAAATCAGTTTCCAATTCCAAGGAATTTGATGGAAATAAATGGGTGCTACGATTGTTGTTAACTTTCTGGAAATATTTAATGCTGAAGAGAAAGAATGAGATGAGGGTATCGAAATGGAGACAACAGCTATTAAAATAAAGATTACTGGTATATTACTTATTTTTAGACAAAACTGGAAGACCTTGGAAAGTAGAAATAGTAAAAGTAAGTTAAATTGATATGGGTGGGAGTTTAGTCTAATGGTTAAGATATCAGTTGGAACATCTGCATCCCACATCAGAATGCCTGGGTTTGAATCCTGGCTTTGCTCCTGATTCCAACTTCCTGCTGATGTACACCCTGGGAATCGGCAGGTAATGGCTCAAGTACCTTGGTTCCTGCCACCCATGTGGGAGACCTAGATTGGGTTTCCAGTGGTTGGCTTCAGCCTAACCCAGCTACCATTGATGCAGACACTGGGGCATGAACCACTGGATGGGCACATTTCTTTCTCTCTCTCTTTCTCCCCTTGATTATCTCAAATAAATAAATATAAATAAATAAATAAATAAATAAATAAAAAGGGGCTAGCATTGTGATGTAGTGGGTAAAGCCACCATTTGTAGCACTGGTATCTCATAAAAGTGCCAATTAAGAGTCCTGGCTGGTCCACTTCAGATCAAGCTCTCTGCTAATGTACCTGGGAAAGCAGCAGAAGATGGTTCAAGTTACCTGGGCCATTACCACTCATGAGGGAGATTCAGATGGAATTCCTGGCTCCTGAGGCCATTTGGGGAATGAACCAGCAGAAGGAAGATGTTTACTTCTCTGTCTCTCCCTCTTTTTCTATAACTTTTATTCTCAAATAAAAAGGTAAATCTTTTTAAAAAAATGTACTTCAAGATGGAAAAATAGATGATATTAAGAACTACAGTAGAACTGATTCTCATGGTTTCCTTATTTTCAAAATTTTATTCTTGGGTCAGGGGAATATTGTTAAAAATATACTGTTGTGGCTGGCACTGTGGCAGGGCCAGTAAATTCGTCGCCTGCAGTGCCAGCATCCCTAATGGGTGCCAGTTCAAGTTTTGGCTGCTCCACTTCTGATCCAGCTCTCTGCTATGGCTTGGGAAAGCAGTAGAAGATGGCCCAAGTCCTTGGGCCCCTGCACCCACGTGGGAGACCTGGAAGAAGCTCCTGGCTCCTGGCTTCGGATTTGCTCAGCTCCGGCCATTGCGGCCATTTGGGTAGTGAACCAGTGGATGGAGGACCCCTCTCTCTCTGCCTCTCCTTCCCTCTGTGTAACTCTTTCAAATAAATTAAAAAAAAATAAATCTTTTAAAAAAATTCACTGTTACCACTGTTATACTCTAAAATTTCTTTCTTCTTCTTTTGTTTTTGAATTAGGTACCTGTTATACCACTTGTCCAAATACCATATTATGCTGATATTTTTGTCCTTATACTCTTTACACCAAATATGCTATTAGATTAGTTGATTCAAGGAGATTTTGCAGTTATTATTTAATTCTTAGTGCTTTGTCAGTTCTTAGCTCTGAAAAACAGACACTCTAATGATTCAACTACTTCTGAAATTATTCCTCATGCTAGGATTAGTATCTATTATCCTTATATCCCATGAGGAAAAAAAAATGAAATCTTGCTTTTGTAAAAGGCATGTTCCCAAATTATGGACTTTTAAAAACAATTTAAAAATCAGGGGTGGGGATTTTGCCTACTGGTTAAAAAATGAGATAGGAGATCCGTGCCCCACATTGGAATGCCAGCTCCTGCTTCTAGTTTCCTGCTACAGCAGTAATGATGACTCAAGTAGTAGGGTCCTGACACCCTGGTGGGATAACTGAACTCAAGCTTTGGCCTGGGCTAGTCCCAGCCATTGGAGACATCTGGAGTATGAAATCAGTAGAAGATAGGATCTCTCTCTCTTTCTGTCTCTTTCCCTCTCAAGTGAATTTTTTAAAATTTTTATTAAAAAGTTAATCAAATAATTTCATTAGATGCACCACAGTATCTTATTTTGAGATGATAATGACAGTGATTATAATGTATAAAATATGTACTTCTTATGTGTTAGGCATTATTATAAGCAGTTTACATACATGAGTTCATTTAATACTGATGAATTCGATTCACTAATTAATCTGTTTAGAATAGATATTGGCCAGTTTCTTACAAAAGGGCAGACTAAATATTTTAGGCTTTGTGGGCCATATCGTCCCTGATGAAATGACTTGAGTCTGTTCTTGCAGTGTGTAACCATGAAAAAACCATGCAGTAAACAATAAAAAAGCACGCCAGATTTTTCTGGAGCTACAGTATGCTTTCTATAATATACAGATTTCTAACATAACCGTGGAGTGGTAAGTATTGCAGCCAGAGACTTAAAAACAAACAAATGAACAAATAAACTGAACAATATATTCCGTGAGGACATCAAGAATAAAGCTATGTTTCTACACTAAGTACATCTATTCATTATATCCCTTCTTGCTATTTATTACACAACACTCATCTACTATACGCCTGAATTTAAGCTACATGAGGCAAAAACCTTTCCTCTTTGCTTCATTGTTGAGTTCCAGGTTTAAAAGTAATGCCTAGGGCTGGTGCTGTGGCATAGGAGATAAAGCTGCTGCCCGCAGTGCTGGCATCCCCTGTAGGCGCTGGATTGAGTCCTTGTTGCCCCACTTCTGATACAGCTGTCTGCTATGGCCTGGGAAAGCAGTTTAAGATGGCCCAAGTGCTTGGGCTCCTGCACCTGTGTGGGAGACCTGGAAGAAACTCCTGGCTCCTAGCTTTGGATCAGCCCAGCTCTGACCACTGAGGCCATCTGGGTAGTAAACCAGCAGATGGAAGACTTCTCTCTCTCTCTCTGCTTCTGCCTCTCTGTAACTCTGCTTTTCAAATAATAAATAAATAAATCTTTATAAAATAAATAAAAGTAATGCCTGTCTGAGAGCACACATTCAAAATACTCAGATTAAATAAATTAACATATACATAGCATTTTGCATAATAACTAGAACATAGTGAAGTTATAAGTTCTAATTATTATGTATGGTTACAATTATAGGGGACACTATGGTTTAACTAAAAATAGAAACAAAATCTTGCTAGATTTATCTGAATAAGCAAATAATTTTTTCAAAAGATTTATTTGAAAGGCAGAGTTACAGAGGCAGAGGAAGAGAGAGAGAGAGATTTAGAGAGAGAAAGTCTTCCATTCACTGGTTCACTCCCTAGATGGCCGCAATGGCCAGAGCTGGGCTGTTCTGAAGCCAGGAGCCAGGAGCTTCTTCCAGGTCTCCCACGCAGGTGCAGGAGCCCAAGGACTTGGGCCATCTTCTACTGCTTTCCCAAGCCATAGCAGAGAGCTGGATCAGAAGTGGAACAACAGGGACTAGAACATGTGCCTATGTGGGATGCCAGCACTGCAGACAATGGCCTCACCTGCTATGCCACAGCACTGGCCCCTAGAAGCAACTACTTAATGTAAATATAAACAGATATTCTGTGGCTTCAAAGGAATAGTCCCACAGACTCCATTTCAACAATCCCCATCCCTTTTTTGTCCTTTCAAACTTATACAGATGTAAATCAATGGATAACACTTATAAAATAACCTTACTACACAGATGATTGATAATTAATATTGCCCAATTAAATTCATTTTAACAGACATCTATAAATGTCAGGCTGTACAGGGCATTGGTTGAAAAGCTATACAATTTTGGCACAAAATAAAGTGCTAGGCACAACTCAGGTGAATAAATCTACCCTTTCGTTTTGTTGATAAAGATTTATTAAAACCAGAAATCCTCTGTATTCTATAAAATTATCCCCCTGGAAACCATTTCAAAACTCCAAAATTTGGGCTTTCCCAGAATCCCCTGTTGCCTGGAAAGAATGACAACTTAAGTGCTACATTACTACTGCTTTCAGCTAAACACTAAGATAAGGTAAAAATCATGGGGCCGGTGCTGTGGCGTAGTGCATTTACGCCCTGGCCTGAAGCACTGGCATTCCATATGAGCACCGGTTCTAGTCCTGGCTGCTCCTCTTCTGATCCAGCTCTCTGCTATGGCCTGGGAAAGCAGTGGAAGATGGCCCAAGTCCTTGGGCCCCTGCACCCACATGGGAGACCCGGAAGAACTACTGGCTCTTGGCTTTGGATCAGCACAATTCCGGCCACTGCGGCCATGTGGGGAGTGAACCAGTGGATGAAAGACCTCTCTCCTCTCTGTCTCTACCTCTCTCTGTAACTCTTTCAAATAAATAAAAATAAATATTTTAAAAAAACTGAAAATCCAAGAAGCACCCTTGAAATTTCCCTTTTTATCCCCACACCTAACTTATTGCTAAATTTTATAGATCCTACTTGTATAATATATTTCACATTCTTCCATTTCTCCCTACCCTGATATTTTTCATTCAAGTCTATGCTTCCTGTTCTACTCTAGGTCAACAGCACCCTGACTGCTTATGTTCCAATGCTAACCCCTTTTCCACATAGTTTCCATCATAATTTTTCTTTTTTTTTTTTTATTTTTTGACAGGCAGAGTGGAGAGTGAGAGAGAGAGAGACAGAGACAAAGGTCTTCCTTTGCCGTTGGTTCACCCTCCAATGGCTGCCGCACTGCGCTGATCCGATTGAGGAGCCAGGTACTTATCCTGGTCTCCCATGGGGTGCAGGGCCCAAGCACTTGGGCCATCCTCCACTGCACTCCCTGGCCACAGCAGAGAGCTGGCCTGGAAGAGGGGCAACCGGGACAGAATCCGACGCCTCAACCGGGACTAGAACCTGGTGTGCCGGCGCTGCAAGGCGGAGGATTTGCCTAGTGAGCCGCGGCGCCAGCTCACCATCATAATTTTTCTAAAACATGAATTAGGTTATTGTATTCTGCTACTAAAATCTTCAATATCTTATTATTATTGGGGAATTCAAAATTCACAAACTAGAAGCTATCGGAGGAAATGCCCTCTTCTCTCAACCATTAGTCTATGCGCCTATTGTGCCCCTATCCCCTCTTTCTTTTTCCTCTTGTAAAAAATGGTCCTCCTCCTTGCAAATAACAACTCCTATTCCGGGATTCTGGGGTTCAAGATCCTATCCTCTTCTCTGAGGTCATACAAAAGTTTGCACATTTGGCCCCTTCATTTCTCTTTCACCTCACTCTCAAGCCATTTGTCCTGGTAAACTACTTTTCAGCTGAAGAGGCCACTAAATTGCTCAAAAGTGTCATTCTCTTTTCCATCTCAGAACCTTCACATATACTGTGCCACATTTGAAATAACTCCTCAGAATAACCTTATATAGCAGGAACTATTTCAAACACAGACAAGAAATGTTAAGGGTAAAAAGGTTATAAACTATGCCTAAGGTCTCATTGCTACTCCGTTGTGAAGCTGATATTCGAACCCAGCAGTCTGATGTGGGGAGCAATCCGGACTAGACTAAGTTACTCGAATTGGGACTTATTCTATGCATCTGCTCTCCCCCAATATGGCGTTGGGAGAGAAGTAAACAGCTTCCGCACAGCTGCCTCCAGTTCAACCAATAAACTGTAGGACTTGCTACTGATTGGAGGAGAGCAGCGTGCTCGGCGTGTGGGCAGCCGAGTTGGGATTGGCGGAGGGGGACTGTGAAGGGGGAGAGAGACGGCATGCACCGGGAACATCTATGGGGAACATCTAAGGGGAACACCTGTGCAGCCCGAGAAGAGCCGGCCGGCGGTGTGCCGCTCCCCTGCGGAAGTGGGGAATGCGGCCAGGGGGAACTGCCCTTCCACGGAGGTGGAGGGGATAGTAGCCAACCCGGGAAGAACCAGCAGCAAACCCGGGGAGGGCCGAGCAGACGAAAGAACAGCGCAGGGTCCTGTGTCGTTCCTCCACGAAGAGGGGGAGCGACATAATGGTGCCGTGACTCGGATATGAAGCCTAGGCAGGGCTTAGTGTCGTTCCTCCACGAAGAGGGGGAGCGACAGTCTGACATCAGATCTCACTTTGAGCTGCTGACTTCACTAGTAGTACTGTTACAAGAAGAAAAATACAGGTTTCCCTTATGGAGCAGGGGTTGCCAAACTTCAGTCTGCCTCTGAATCACTCGGAGGGCTTGCTAAACACAGAGTACACCCACCCATTACAAGGTTTCGGTTCATTAAGTCTTGGGTGGTGCCTGAAAGTGTACATTTCTAATTCCCAGGTGATGCTGATGTTATAGATCCAGTATTTTCGTTTTGAGAAATGCTGGCTGAAGCTTATACAGTAACACTGCATGCCGTATGAAAAGATAGTAAGTCTACATTAGCTGTTGAGTATGCACTCACATCACTCCTTCTGTGTCACTCCATTCTTTCAGAACATCATTTTCTGCCTACCTACCTATTGGTGCAGAACTTTTATAGGAAGGTTAATAAGGGGCCCACTTGCAACATGAGCCTCCCATATCAGAGAACTGGAAGTCCCTGTCGCTCTGCCTCTAATCCAGCTCCCTGCTAATGTGTTTGGGAAGACAAAGATGGCCCAAGTGAGATGGTCCTACATGGAGTTCTAGGTTTCTGGCTTTGGCCTGGACCAGAGCTGGCCATTGTGGCAATTTGAGAGTGAAGCAGCAGATGAAAGATCTTTCTCTTTCTCTCTCTCTCTGTCACTCTGCCTTTCAAATACATAAATCAAAAAATCTTAGGAAAAAGAAAAGTTAATGATCTTAGAATAATAAAGAAATGAATATTCCATCTAAGAAAATAACAAATATGCTAATACATTTGTGAGCTCTCATTATATTAACATGCAAAATAGAAAAAATGAATAATTTTCAAAATTAGTTATGTGCATATATGTATATATAAATTTATCCATACAGGTATTTATGTATATATACATACACACATGTATGTAAGTATATATATACATTTGATATTGAAACAAAATATATGTATTTATCCACAAATTTAGAAAATTATTGTCTATGATTAAAAATTGGAAACTTTACCTTAATCCTCTCCTCTTCCATCCAGTCTATGTCTATGATCACAATAAAATAAAAATGCCAATTGGACCCCATTATTCACTTCTTTTTACAGTCTCACAGTGTTTGTACTGATATCTATATAAACATCCTTTTTTCCTAATTTACATGAAAGTAACTGCGAAAAACATACCCTAATAAATTCCAATTCTTAGTCTTTGTCTCTGTGAAATTTAGTCATGCACAAGTTTCTTTCTTGCCTTTCCCTTCAGCAAAAACTCCATGACTGCTTCCAACTTTTTACCTATCATATTTCTCATGGTAAAGCAACTCAAGTCAGTATCAATTTCATATACATTTTAATGCATGAAATCACCAATTGCTCATTGTATTGTGTCAGCAAATCTAACACCTTTATTTGAAATAATTTATTAATTAAATGTTTGGGTATTCACATATATGTCTTCTTAAGGTTCTTAATGGAAAACATCATATCCAACTGCCCAAATTAGAATCCAAAAAATTTAAGATACAGATTCTCCCATTCTGTTCCCTCTATCCAACCAATCAGCAGGTTTGATTGTTTTTGTTTCCTTATAACTCTTTCTCTACCTTTGTCCCTTCTAACCATTATTATTAGGTAAATACCAATTAATAACACTAGTAGTTACCACTTTATCTAATACTGTGCTAGATACTATGCAAAATACTTCAAATATTTTCACTAAATCACACAACCCTAAAAAATAGGTACATTTATACTACTGTCTCTATTTTACAAAAGAGAAAACTGAGTTTTCCTGCAACTGTTATAATGATCTTTTACAGACAAAACTCTAGCATAATTTCTTTAATGGCTTCTTCATGTAGAGAATGAGGCAGAAGCGGTGTTGCATCATCTTACCAAAAGTAATGCTCTGACCTATGCCACACATTCCCGACTCATTGGTTCCTCCCTTCCCTGTCAAACCTTTTATAAAGATTTATGTATTTGAAAGGCAGAGTGATAGAGAGGGAGAGGCAGAGAGAAAAAGAGGCCTCCCATCTACTGGTTCGCTCCCAGAAATGGTTACAGCAGCTGGGGCTGGGCCAGGCCAATGCCAGGAGATCAGAACCCCAGCTGGGTCTCCCACATGGGCAGTAGGGGCCCACTCATGTCATCACCTGCTGCTTTCCTAGATGCATTGCCAGGTAGCTAGATATAAGGTGGAGTAGTTAGAACTCCAACAGGCACTCTGATAAAGGATGCCATGGTCACAAAAGGCAGTTTGACCCACTACACTACAATGCAGCTCCCCCACAAACTTTATGCTCTAGAAATATACAACTAAATGTTCTTCTCTAAATTCCTACACATTTTCAGTTTCTGTGCCTCAATATCTGCTTTCTTTATCTAATAAATGCCCTTCTTTTCATGGCCACTTGGTAAACCACTACATTGTAATCTCTACTTCAAACAATAGTTCTGGGAAGTCTTCCCTGATCTCCCTCTCACTCGATTGGGTAAGTTTGATGTGTTTTTCCTTATGCCAACTGTAGATACAGTGAAATCTTGTGATAACATGTCCTAAAATAATGTGAAATTAGATATAACATTTTGCCAATTTGCTCCCATCTTTGGCCTAGTTCCTATTGGTAAACAGGGATAGGTTAAAATGCCCATCTTCTCGAGAGGAATGTGGGGAGATGGCAAGGTTCTCAAATCTATGTTGACAAGATGGAAGTTGAGGGTAGATCCTCCAAATCTTTTCTGTGGGTTAGGAAAATCAACAAGGAGATATGTGGACTTTGGCCACTACACTGTAAGCTCAGTCAGTTTCAGAATCATCTTCATTTTGGTAATTTTAATAAAATGGAAAACTGCCACCAGGTGGTGCCAAATTACAACTGGCAGCTGGGCAGCTGGATTCATAGAGCTGCTAGCTGTGCAGCTTCAGGCACCCGTTTCTTGTACATAACAATATTACCATATTGCATCTGACATCATGCATTTCTGGATGCCAATTACAGTGTTTGCTCAGAGTTTACTACACTTCCATTATACAAAGCATTCTATTACAATTGCTTGCTCTCTTCTCATGGAATTCAGTTGATTAGTTGTGTCCCTCTAGCAGCCAAGTGGCCCTTAGTAGTCTATTACTTGTTACTGAAGAGCTCCAAGAAAAAATTTATTGAATAAATGAAAACAATAAATTCATTGTTTGAATGCAAATTCCTAGTAATGTCAGAATAATTAAACAGTAAAGTTGAAGGTGTATCTAGTATGTTTTTAAAATAATTTAAATACTTGCTGATGAAAAAGAAAGCAAAACTTCTTAAAAATGTTTTATAAATTATGCATGTTAACCATTTGTACATCTACCATGTAAAATTCAATAGTATCAATGATATGCCAATTATAAAGAAATGTAAGACACAACATATGTTCTCAAGCCACTTACAACAATTTTTCAAACATATATAAAAATGAGATTTACTTGCATTTTTACAGTGGTTAAATATACATGAGCCCGTTTGCTAGATCAAGCACAAAGACAAAACATAATTAAAGCAAAACACAGTAACGTCCAAGTAAATGGTAAAAATGCCATAAAAAAAAAGAACTTCAGATCATAAATTAAGGAATGACATTAATCTCCTTGTGCATGCTTCATAAAAGTCCTCAGCTCCATGTAGGCCACACTGCTCTGATGGTGAACTCATTTCTGCTTTTATGCTCATACAAAATGCATTAGCCTATTTTGGGGAAGCTTCCTTATTTCTTTCACTTAACTTATTCTTCTGTTTTCCAGGGACCATACGTTAAATGAAGTACTTCAGAAAATTAGTGAAATTGAAATTAAAAGACTTCATTTTGGTGTAAACATTCTTGGAATCACTGCATAGTTTCCCAAAATGCACATATTTCATTAACTTTGAAGGCCTCTTGTATCACAGATATATATTATATCCTCAATAATAATCAGATAATTGAAGCATACAAAGGGATTTTAAAAAGTTTATGGAAGAGCCGGCGCCGCGGCTCACTAGGCTAATCCTCCGCTTAGCGGCGCTGGCACACCCGGTTCTAGTCCCGGTTGGGGCGCCGGATTCTGTCCCGGTTGCCCCTCTTCCAGGCCAGCTCTCTGCTGTGGCCAGGGAGTGCAGTGGAGGATGGCCCAGGTGCTTGGGCCCTGCACCCCATGGGAGACCAGGAAAAGCACCTGGCTCCTGGCTCCTGCCATCGGATCAGCGCGGTGCACCGGCCGCAGCGCGCTGGCCGCGGCGGCCATTGGAGGGTGAACCAACGGCAAAAGGAAGACCTTTCTCTCTGTCTCTCTCTCTCACTGTCCACTCTGCCTGTCAAAAAAAAAAAAAAAAGTTTATGGAAGAGGGAACTATAAGATTTATTTTGATGCAATTTTTGAAATCTGTGCATACAAGGAAGGGGTCTTCAAAAAGTTCACGGTAATGTATTTTATGAAGAAATGATGCAGGGACTTCAGTGTTTGTAACAAAATAAAACTATCTTTTAATTCCATTTTCCATAAAGTTTTAAAGTTTGTATAGAGAGATGCCAGCAAATAATTTTGTTGATTTCTGTTTTAAAATCTGAACCTTAAGTCTCAGTTCTATTCCTACCTAAAAACAACCTATTCTAGAATATTTTATTTTAGTATCCTGTTGTTCTTTAAAATAAGGATGTAAGGCATAACTTTGGAAGCAATTATATTTGAATCTAGTCAGGAATTGCAAATCAGATCACAGACAGCATATTAATCCCAAGATTCTTCTATAAATATCAAATTCATTTTCTCATATATTTAAAAGCTATTTTGACATTCAATTTAAAACAAGTGAAACTCTAAATTGTGTAGCATATCAAAAAAACACAAATATTTAATGAAATGGGGCACATCTGAAAGTTAAATAATTAGTACTTATTCTATGAGATAGATTATTTCCACATACAATTCTTTAAAGATAAGAATACCATATTATTATTATTGTTGAAGTATTTCAAATGTGGTCTTTTGATAAAATTTTGAGAGGCTACTACTCTAGGAAATACCTTCATCAGCTGTCTGATCAAATATCCAACTTACCAACACAGAGGAATTTCTAAATACTCTCTTCTCTCCCCAAATTAAACATGCGCATTTGTGCCCATGTTATCTGTATAGCCCTGTTGATCATACAGGACCTGGGAAGAACATACATTTTCCATGTTGGTTGTATGGACCTGCTGATCAGATAGGACCTGAGAAGGACACACATTTAGCACAAGATCATTTCCATTTTTAAAGTTAGCAGATTTGGAATTCCTCTTCTCTTATGTGACCAATGAGCTGTCATTTCATTAGACTCTTCATTTCACTTATTGTAAACAGAGTGGCTACACATCTTTTACTTTTACAAGATAAAAAAAGTTTATTGGTTGTTTATAGAATCTTAAAAAAAAAAACTACATAGTTTCAGATGTGGTTTGATGTAGCAATTCCTGACATTTACTTCTGCCTACATCCAAACACTCTATGTAAATCATCAACCTACAAGAGAAATGCCTTCCTATGGGAAATTATATGCTGTATTAGGCTGAGTTAGTATCAGTTGGTCATGGATGAGTTATCAAGCCAGTATTTGTTCTTAGTAATTTAAAATTTTTATGTAAATGATTTTAAAGTGTTAGTATTTCACATACAAATTTTATCTTTGAAAGCAAAAGTTGTATTTCTATTTCTTTTTCTTATTTATTTTAGCAAATATGTATCAGAATTTATTTACTATGTGCCACAATAAGTAGTTATTAGTTTTACTTTAAGTAATCCTCAAGTAATCCAATGAGGAAACGGTTGTTTTTACTACCACTCTGCACATGAGAAAGGAGAGCAAAAGCAGGCTAAGTAATAACTTGTCCAAGGTCCACATGCATCATTATATAGTAAGTGGGAGAGCCTGTATTCAAACCCAACTCTGTGGTTCCAGAGCTTGCACTTTTAAACACGGCACTATATTCTACAAGTTACTCATTCATTAATTCACTCACTCATTCTTTCTTTCCAACAAACAGTGAATCCTCATTATGTACCAGCTGTGGATTAAACATAGGCATTGAGCCAAATGAATAAGATTCAAGAGATGTATGCTGAATTGATGATTCTACTTCAACATTATTACATTTTTTGTGAATCCTTACATTGCATGTGAAGTAATTATAGTTTAAAGTAAAGTAAGTAAATCTTTACTTGACTAAGGTTTTATTTTTGAATAAAACATTTTAGAGTACTTTATAGCAGTTGAGAATAGACACATTTATGTAAAACAGTTGATACTTAACTAAAATTTAAAAAAAATATATGGTGTTATGTATTTTTCTGCATTTTACAAAAGTCACTGAAAACTTTTTCTCAATGACTAAGGTAACAATGGTAAATATGATTTATAATTCAGTTTCAGAAGATGTGAAACTTTGTGTTGACTGCACAAAGCTGGCCCAGATGAAAATTGATTAGAAAACTTGAATGTTTTCTATGATCTTTTATCTCCTAAGTGTAGCTGCATTGATTTTTCTATCTTGAAGCTTATTAAGGACATCAAAGGATATCAAAGACCAAAACAGCTTTATAGAAGCATATATTTTTGCCTTTAAAAAACATAATATTTACTAATGCCTTAGATGTGCTTTAAGTTTTCAGTTATTCAAAACATCTTTATCACACTACATAAAAAACAATAGCTTCTAACTTTAACATGCACTGAATGCTTACCCTCACAGTAGTCATGGTGTTAAGCACCTTACAAATATTTGCTAATCTTATTTCAGATCCAAAACAATCTTTAATGTAGGCAAGTATCCATTTTGCTGATAAAGAAACTGAATATTATGAAGGTTTTAACTTAAATACAAGTTTACCTGGATGTATAGAACATTTGCTTGAGCACTACAACCAATGCCCCCATCAGCTTGTCCCACAAGCTATATTTTTAAAGTCAATTGAATACATCATTTGATTTCAGTAGCACTATCTGTTATCTAAGTGTGGAAGTTTTAATATTCTCAAATGAGTTTCGGAATTATATTTCACTGAAGTTGCTAAACCAGTAGGTGAACCTAATAATTTTTTTCATGCATATATTAGCTTGCATTATTTCTGAGTTGGCCAATATTTTAATTTGCATTTTGATGGTCTCCTGGTTTCCATACCTCCATTATTTTTCAATGAGTTCATATAGTTAGGATAGACTTGTTTCTTTCAGGCACCTAAGACATAAGGGGAAGAATAAAAAATTGACCAAAACTCCAATCCCTTTATAGCAAAAAGCAAGAGTCCTCAAGGTCCTGAGGGTTGAAAGTAGACAAAAGTTATTTTCTCTAAGGAAAGTAGTAGAGTTGCAGTATGCAATAAATCTCAATGCCATCTAGTTTATCTCCTAGCTTCAATCACAAGATACCTGAATCAGTCTACACTAAACGTTGTTTCTCAGAAGAAATTCTGTAAACACATAGTAGGCCAGCAGTGGTGAGTCACTCAAAAAGTTGGAAGACACCTTGAGACCAACAGCTGTTCATTATTTCATGAAATATTTTGGAGTTGTGAATGCTTTTCCCCATAGAGTAAAAAAATAAGATTAAGCTTACATTTTTAGAGTGTTTAAAATATGTATGACCTCTTGAAACATCTAGGATTATAATTTTCTGTCATTATTAATATTTAAGAGCAGGTAACCAACTATTGATTTTCAAAATGGAGACACTAGTTTACTGATAAATATATCATGGTATAAGTTGGCCATAATAAATATGTTATAATAATTTTCTCATTAGTTCGTGAAGACTATTTAATGCCACATCCTTCCAAAGTTTTATGATTTCCTGACATTTTATTAAATTTCTTTAATTTTGTCTCTTAGCCTGAATAATAACAATAATCAGTTATTATGTTAGGTATTGTTGTGTTTTACATATATGAAATAATTTAAAACTCATAAGGAACTTCTTATGTAAATGTTATTATTAAGCTGATTAAAGATGAGAAAATGGAGATGTCATGAAACTTGAAGATGTTAGAATCAGAGCTCCAAGAAAAGCAGTATGGCCACAGAGATTGTGCAGCTTCTCTTGAAACGAAGAAGCTCACATTCTTAAAACACACATTACCCATTCAACTGACATATAAAGGTTGAGATTTTTAACTTGACCAGAAATAGAAGCACTTACTTCCTATTTAGCTATGGTAACTCAGAGAGAACCCATATGTGTGCACAGCATGGACCTTTACTGCAGGCAATTACATGTGTTGTTTGGATTCAGTGTTTGCTGCTGATTCTCCTCTCTGGTGAGTCTGCCACTTACCAACTCCTCTGCCTCTGCTCTATAGCTGCAGGTACTCAACAGTAACTGGCTTTGATCCAGTCTTCTGTTTTCACTTCTTGTTTTTCATATTTAATGAGAAAACATTACCAGTACATGGACAGTTGAAGTGCTCTTTATTGTCCTTGGTGCAAACCGACAAGTCACAGATACCTATTGTAATCTTTGATATTTGGCTCTTTTTATTACCTCTCTTTTAGAAAAGCTTGTGGGGATAATTCCAGAAACCTAGATTCTCCAAGGCATCTGGGTACCAAACGAAGCACTAAATTTTGCTCTTGAATAATTATTGTTCAGTTGGATGAGAACATGAAGTACATGAACTAGAATGGTAATTCTCAAATTTTTGTATTCACCAGAGCCACCTGGAGAGCTTTGAAATAATAGTCTGTGGCCTTAGCTTCAGTGATTCCAGTATGATGCTTCTGATGTGCAAGAGCCAGAAATTGCCACATTCAAGTTTCACTGGTGATTCTATTCCAAGTGCCACACCAAAAACCACTTAAAAATATGTTATAAGCTAATGAAAGTGATCTATTAAAACATTTTACTTGGATAGTTTTGATTTTTCTGGGCTTATATAAAATTTTATGTTCAAATTTCTATCTAACTCTGAGTAAGCAGAAAGTAAATATCATAATTGTATCTCTCCAGCCCAGTTATGCATATTTCCTGAGTCTTTTAGCTACAGGATAATATGCATTATTAACTAGTTCTTAGTATATCTTGAACCATACTAGATTCTTTGTTTTTTAATGTAAGTCATTATAATCTCAATCAGTTGTTTGTCCATAAATGCATTTACTTTTGCTGTTCAGGCAACACATAAAGGTGTGTCAATACTTAAGACTCTAGAAGAATGTAATTTTGTAATCCCCATGGGTTTTATTTTGAGTGCAACTGTAGCACTTTGACAGGAAAGAACAGTTACTTTGCTCTTACTGAGCTTTAACCTGGGAGTACACGATTCATGCTGTACAAAATATGCTAACATTTTCATATTATCTATAATAATAAACAGGTAAGACAGAGTTAATAAAGGGAACTTCTTGTATTATGGTGATAGTTTTTCAGCTACTGAAAGTATTTTTTATTTCCTTCCTGCAATTTAGTTCCTGTGCTGACATTTTCATCAGGTAACGCCAACAGAATTTCTTAGCATATTCTGTCCAGAACTGCTGTGCAGTTCTATTGATTGTATCCTTGATATGATTCTAAATAATTTCTGTAATCATAATTTTAACTAGTAACAAATCAATGGCTTAAAGATTCCCTTAAATTATACATGTCAATACTTAAATGTACACCAATATTGAGCAGCCTGAGGACAACCAGAAATTTGATAAGGCTATGTAAATATCACCTCAAAATTCAGTACTGGTAGAGAAAAAGAAAGTGTTTTCAAGGTAAAATATTAAGTTACAGGATTTTGTTGATAAAACAAATAAGATCATACTTTATATGACCAATCAATAGAACATGTAAAAAGTATTTTGTTCACAATTACATTCCCTGTAAAATTTTCAGAGATAAATTTTCTTTTAAAGGCATATATTCTTGTACAAATTTTAAAGACTCATTACCCTAATGCTACAATATTGTCTGAATATGTTAGATTTTAAGAGATCCATAAAATACAGAAATTAGAGACAAAACTTGGTCAGAGCTAATAAAAAATTGAAAACATTCTCTTTCATGGTAATTATATACTACCTCCAAAATGCTGAAGCTGCTCATTGAAAGCATACAATTCAGTCTAGCACACTGTATACAAACGTAATCACTAAACCAGTCAAGAATAGTTATTTAATTTTGCATTTTAAGGAGTTGCTTTTATGAAAACCACTCTCAGAATAGATTTTACTGTATTCTATTTTCTAGCAAGCTGAATTAAGTTTAAGTTCCCCCTTAATCTAGGCAGTTATATTATGAAGAACAGAACACATGATTTTCCTACTTAGCCAATATCAGTATTTATATATATTTAGCATTTCTATAATTACTATTCTCCTGGACACTTAAAATCCAGTATAGCAGGACAAAGATTTGATCTAGTTGGTTAAGACACTAGTTAAGATGCCTGCATCCTAAATCGGAGCGCCTGGCTTTGTTACTTATCTCTGGCTCTTGAACCCAGTTTTCTGATAATGCAGACCCTTGGAGGGCATAAGTGACTAGGTTCCTTCCACCCACATGGGAGACTTGAATTATGTTCACAGCTCTGTGCTTCCATTAGGGCACATTCCTGGCTATTGTTGGCATTCAGGAAGTAAATAGTAGATGGGAGAGTTCTCTCTCCTCTCTCCCCACTTGCCATCCCTCAACTCTCCCTCCTTCTATCCCACCCTCCCTCTCAATAAATAAATTTTTTTAAAAAATGCACTATAGCACTATTTTCATGTCTATTGATAACTTTTCAGTATTCTATACAACAGTTTTATATATCCTATAATTTTGCTTGTTATCTTAGAACAATGAGGCAGAACCATACATACCCCCAAAACATACATGTATATATAACATGAATTATTATAGCAAAACCTTCCTTAACAGAAATATTTTAGAAATATATATTCTGCGTAATCTGTACTTACATTATTAAAGATTGTGCCAAAATGTACAAGCAGTTTTCTGACTTACTTGATATGAAGAACACTATTTATTCATATTTTGGCTGTTTGGAATTTCTTGTAAACCAAAGTCACTATTTCAACAATAAAATAACTCCTACCCCAGCTGCAAATGTGTGGCCAACCCATTGGATCTGGTTCTCTGATGACATTTTTTGTTCAGAAGAGTTGTTTACAAAATTAACATAAGAACCAGGCTTTCTAGCCTTTCCTACAGACCTGGCAATACTTCCCAATTCCCATTTGGCAGCAACTACCTGAAGCCAAGCAACAGTTTCTCTCTTTAATTGGAGCATCTGGATTTTCAGTTGACCCAGGCTTCCAACATCACCTAATAATTACAGCTTAGGTTAACTGCTTGGCCACGTGAGGTTCAGTTAGAGATTCCTGAGCCACTATTACAATATTTTGACTGTTGAAGTCACAGGAAATTAAATGAATGTAGTCTAGAGAAAATCCTGTGCAAGTTACCTGCAGAAGAAATCTCAGTTATCATGGGTGTAGGTAGTTTCTATAATTATTTCCCTGTTTCTGATAAAACATGGGGATAAACATGGATAATAAAAGAATTCTAATTGGTTTACTTCTAATTGGACAATACCACATTCACTGAGCAATTTTTTTCTATATTGTTAGGAGGACAATTAAAGATTTTGTTTATAATAAAGTTAAAACACCTTGCTTTTTCATTTGACTGTAAAAGGTTTTTTTTGCATTTAATTCTCATTATAAATATAAAAATATTTTAACCAGAAATATTTAATCACTCAGTGAAGACATCAAGTATGTTATTGTTAATAAAGCATTGAATAAACTTTATGTTTGACTTAATGAACAAACATCTTATTGAATCAACGACTATTTATGAAATATAAAGAAATGAAGGGAGCTGTTATACCTACATAATTTATTTCACCAAAAGTTTAAGAATTTAATCACCATTTTTAACATTAAATAGTAGGGTTTATATAATTGAATGTAAACTTAAGTAGATTAGTCTTAGCCTCAGTCAGTATTATTATATTTTGTTATTGCAAGGTAATTACCATAAACTATTATACAGTAATGTTCTGAGAAAATGTATCTAGTTATTTTCAGTGCATAGGTAAATACCGACTCACAGGAGTTCTCATACATATTAGAGTTTATAAATCTGCAATCCTTCAATACAAGCTTAGAAAGTTTTTACAGCTTACAAAACTCAATTAGAAATAAAATTTTATAAATATATTAGAGCTTGTAAAATTACTTATATGAAATCCTTAAGTGATTAAAAAAGAACAGTGAATAATGAAAGTAATTGAGGCATACTGAGATTTGAGTCTGGCATTCTTTGCATGCAACAGTCATGCTGATGCTTAAGATGTGGCTTTAATCCATTAATTCAGAAAAAAAGGGAATGGCCAGGTTTTTCAAAAGAAAGGATTTGGTTCCTAGAGCTTTATAAAAGCTAGCAGGAACATTAGCTATTAACATTTACAAGCAAATTTTCAAGGGGATTATCTACTACTAATGACTACACTTTATTTAAAATAACAGAAATAATCTAATTTACAAAATTAAATACTTTTTAGAACAATTTATATTTTTCTTAAAGAAAATATATCAATCCTTTCACTCTTTTGATTCTCTTTGTTCATCTTCCTTTGTTCAGTATTTTCATATCATAATTAGACACCAGCAGCATTTTTATTTATATATTTTACATTTTTATTTATTTGAGAAGCAGAAAGAGAAACAGAGATAGCACTCTCCTGTTTGTTCTCTCCCCAAATGTCTGCAGCAACCAGGGTGCTGAAGACAGGAATAAGAATTCAATCCAAATCTCTTACATGGGTATCAGGAACCCAAGCACTAGTGCTGTCATCACTGCCTCGCAGGGTCCCTACTCACAGAAAATTGGAATCAGAAGTCTAGAGCAGGAATCAAACCTGGGCACTGAGATGTGGGAGGCAGGCATCCTTATGTGCCTCTGACCTGTATCTCGATCACTATGGCCAAATGCCTGCCCTCCTGACAATGTTTTTAAAAAATATCACTAAAGAAATGAAGCAATTTTTCCATACAGGATATATATTAATTTCATACCAAATTGTGTAATAACCCAAAATGGGGAAATAATTAACACATAGCACATGAAATTCAGATATAAATGAAACATGACAAACTTTTACAGCAAAAATAAATACTAATTAAAATGTCAAGATAGAATTCTCTTAGATATTGTTCGTGTCTTTAAAGAAAAAACATAACAAAAAAAAAAACTTTAAACATACGTGAAGAATATAAAATTACTTTCCAGTAGAAATAAAATTTCATAAACCAGGAATTCTAATACCTGTGCAATTTAGTTGCCAGGGACAACTTCAGTCTTTGATAATCTAGGTTTATTCAGTTTAACTATCTAAGCCACACAGTAGAAAATATCTACAAACCAACCTGAAAAGACATTTTCCACATTTTTTGGTTAGTTTTATCTTTTCTATTCTGTTATTCTATTATCTCATTTTACTCTGTGTTACCTGGAAACTATGGGTTAAAAAAATCACTGAATTGCTTAAATATCTTCTGGTGGCCCTCAGTGAAATTTGATAGTGAGAGTAGTCTGTTTTTGAAAAAAACATATAACAAGGGTCAGTAGTCTATGGTTGGAACAGGAAAGTTCTTTGAAAAGCACAAAATATTATACCAGTAAAACTATCAAATATATGCATTTATGAGTATATTATAAATATAGATTTTTTTAACCCACTGGTTATTTTATAAATATGTACAATCAGTAGGTTAAAATGTAACTCAATCCAATTCCAAGGGTACAGGCCCTTACATAATTCTTCCCTCTACTACTGTTTTCATGGTTTTTTTCTTTCAAGCAGTTTTTAAATTTACTTATCTTATTTATTTGAAAGGCCGGGGCTGGTTAGAGAGCAGAGGGAGAGAGAAGGAGAGAGACATCTTCCTTCTGCAGGTTCGCTCCCCAAGTGCCCACAATCTGAGTCTTCCATGTGGGTGGCAGGGACCTAACTACCTGTTCCATAACCTACTGCCTCCAAGAGTGTGCATTATCCGTATGCTGGACAGAACCTAAGCAGTCTGGTATGAGATGTGGGCACATTAGTGGTGGTTTAACCCATGGTGCCAAATGCTCACCCCTCATGGTTTCAAAATTGTGAAACAGAATGCATATAATATATGCTCAATTAAAAGGTAATTAATACCTTTATATTTATCCTCCAAAGTAAGAAACTGGATCTTTTTTTAAGTTATAGAAAGGTAGGATTTGGCTCAATAGGGAAAAATATTTCTGATAATTACAGCTGTCCTAGAATATGGGCTGTCTCATAAAATAGACAGTTCTAGACTATTCAAGCAGAATTCAATAATTTATTTCATTACAGTAGCATCAGTACCTTCAATCTGAAGAACTGTCATTTCAAAATGGAAATAATATAACCTACTTTTGTCAATTTCTCAGGTTTACTTGAGAATTTTCTTAAAATATGGTGATATATACATATGTGTATTTGTATATATAAATATATATGATATAGAAAATCAGTTTTTAATCAGTAAACTAGTCTACAAATGAAACACTGACACTATTATTTATGAAAATAATGATTAAAATAAAATTACAAAGACTTTGAAAATGTAATAGGACAATAATTTACTTGTATATTAACAGAAATGTCTATAAATACCTTCAATATTCACTGATTGTTATATTGGTAGATCTTGATCAATATTTTGTGTCAAACATAAGAGACAGTAAACTTTGCAATAGTGAAGTTTAATTATGTGTTAAAATGTTAGATATGTGAATCATGGAGTCATAATTATCAAATAACAATGTAAAATGAATTCTAGAGTCTAGAAAGTAAGAAACAGAAAAGCAAACACCACGGTAAGAGTAGGATAGAACAATTCATAAAGAGGAAAACTGGGAGAGAGACTACTAAGCATGTGGTAGATGGAACACGGTAGATTTATTTGTAAATATTTATGCATGCCTATATAGGACATAAAGGCAATTTTAGAAATCTTTTATCCTTTAATCTCAAACAGCTAATGGTATCAACCAACATGTTGTTGGAAGCAGAGAAAAGATTAAAAAAAAAAATGGGCCACTCATTAGCTCTCTTTCCACACTATGGCTTCATTGTTTTCTTTGGAGTGAATCCCTAAACAACAGAGTGAATTCAAATTTAAAACATACAAAAACTGAGCAAAACTGATCAATGTTCATTGTACTTGTTGAATTATATAAATCACTTGTATAGATTCCTTTTATTGATGTCATTATTTGAGAAATAAATATCTTACATTCCTTAGATACTTTTGCTTTTTTTTTTTTTTTTGGATTCTTAATTCCTACCAGATTTTATATTTTTTTTCCTAGCCCCATCTGTCTGTTTCTTTCAAGATGAGATCAACCCTTATAGCAACATTTTTCAGTTCCAAGGATATCTCCTGAGCAACTCTGTTTTATGCCATAATTCTATGCTTCAGCTATCAATAATAAAAATATTTATTTCACTGAAAGAATAGAGGTCAAAGTGAGAAATGAAAAATTAAATAATGTCATCAAGTTTTAAGCACATTTTCTAGAATAAAGCTTGAAAGCATTACACTAAAATAATTCCAACATAAAACTCAGGAAATGCTGGCTTAAATCCAATTTATTAAATAGGACTTCTCAGAGGGCTCATGTATGTTGTAAACTTTGAAGACAACTGCAGTATGTGCAGTACTTCTTCAATTTATTTGACTATACGTACAACCTTTCTTTAAAATCATCAGCTCTTGGTATTAATTTTCTGAAAATATACTTGGATAGCACAAATTTAAAGGATTCCATTTTATATTTCTAAGTATTCATGCTGACTGATTTTAGCTGGAGGCTGTCCAAGATAAACATGGCAAGGTTTTTTTTTAAAACATTACTAACAGGGGAACCTATGAGGCTCATGTCAAAATAACAGGTAATTTTTTTAATTGCTGTATTTCTTACAGTTTAAAAGCCTTATGTTTGGTTGTGTCAAAGCTAAGGACAATGGTTTAATAAAACTTTTTAAATGTTTTTTAAGGTATTAATGAAGAAAAATATTTTTTAAAATGGCTAATGGCTCTAAGAAATCATGGATTTTTCTTTCGATAATGTTTTCCTACCTTATATAATACTGAAAAAAATCACTTGTGTATTCTTGTCTTAATTTATGGATTTTTTTTAAAAGGTAACCTACAGTGAAGTGGGAGAACTCTAGACTTTGATTTCAAAAGACTGATTTCTATCACTGTCCTAAAACCTAAATGATATATAATTGGACAAGTTAGATATATTTTCATAATTTCAGTTTTCCATAAACCAATACTTTAAAAGTAGGTGAGAGCTTTATATGAGATAATTAAGTGGATTATTATAATGTTTTATGAGTATTATCAAATTATTTTTAAATCAATACAATTACTTTTTATATTTTACATTCTGTAATATCATTTTTTTTTTCATTTTCCTATCTCTATTTTGGACTTCAGGTTCCCATAGGGAGGGTATAAGGTCTTGTTAATCAGTATTTTCTAATTTTAGCACAGGGTCTAGCACATAAAAGATGTTACAGATTACTTGTTGAATACATGAAGGCAATTTAAGGAATAAAATGTTTTCTTTCATTTCAATACCATTAAAAGACAAAAAAATGAAACTATGAAACAAACCTTATAAATAATGTTGAGAATTTTACAAAATTTATGAGATTATCTTAAAATGAAATTTTTTGGCATTTTAAAAACTTTTTTGTAAAAAATGCAAAACAGATCCATCTCACTTTAAACTTTCATCTAGCAAAGTATTAGGAAAGCTTTTTTAATGCAATATGCAGTTTTAAGAAACTAAAAAGTATGAGAATTCTATAAATTTATTTTCTATTTCTTTCATTTTCTTTCTTTATAGTAATCTCTACTGTTTACTGAATGCTTACCAAATGCCAGGGCAAGTGTTAAGTGCTTTAAGGGCATTATTTCACTGAATTCTCAGAACAGCCTTGTGAGAACATTACTATTATCCTTGATAGATGAAGAAAGTGGCTTTTATTTTCTCAAGTTTTAATTGTTGGAAACTGACAGAACTAAGACTCATTCTAGTTCTGTCCAAATCCTGGGTTAATTTTTAACCATGAGATCATATTATCTCCCATGCAATTTTTTGGAATATTTAAAGCATTTTTTCTTACAATATCAAAAATAAATTTTGGATGATAATAAGTGACAAAGATACATGCTTAATATTAGTCAGTATAAAATGGCATAAGCTTCTAGAATTAATAACACAGCAAAACTGATCAGTTGAATACCCGAGGTGTCAGATTAGAACACCAAATCGCTACACAAACCAGGTGTATTTTATAAGGTATTAATTCATAATCTATGATCTTCAAAATAGCAAGAAAAGGTGGCTAATTCATAGAAAATCCAGCAAATATGCAGTTGTCTCTAGGAAATTTCAATATTTTTTATTTTCATTTTCCTTGAAAGGCAGAGAGACAGAGACAGAACCTCCATCTGCTGGTTCGTGTCCTCAATGCTTGCAGCAGCAGAAGTTGGGCCAGGCTGAAGCCAGGAGCATGGAACTGGATCTAGGTTTCCCACCAGGTGGCAGGAATCTTAGAATTTGAGTGATCACTTACTGACATGTAGGGTATGCATTAACAGGAAACTGGAACTGAAACTGGAGCCAGGACCTGACCACAGGCACTGAGATATGAGATGTAAGCATCCCAAGCAGTGTCTTCACTACTACACCAAACACCCACCCCAACAATAAAAATGAAGTCTGATACATTATTTACTTAAAATAGCTTGGTAAGATTTCTCCGAAGACTTTAATTTTTTTGATGTTCCTAAGTGATAATCATTACATCTAAAAACCTGTATGAAGTCTCACAAGAGTAGAAGAAAAACACATAAAAATGGTAACAAAATGATCATTAGATAGTATTTAAAGATTATGCAAGCTCACACCAAGCTAATGTGTCCAAAAGGATGGTATAATGTGAATGTGACTGAAAGGTGCAAAGGTGAGAGGACTGACTACTCATCGTATATCAAATCAGTGAACTAATCAACTAACCAACTAACCAGCCAACAAAATGCCTTCTCAGTTCTCCCTCTTCAGATGTGCCTTGTCTTTAGACCCATATACACCATCCAATCTCAAATCTCTCCCTTTCAGTAATCTCATATGAGGAATGTTCAAGTCACAAACACACTCAGGTTTACTATACATGGAAAAATAATGTGATAGAATATCAATATTTAAACAGCTACATGTTCCTAAAATTTTCTAAGAATAGTTTACTTAATTATTAACTGAGAATCTTCAATATATGTAGAGTTCCCCTATCCCTCTTAGTATTTTTTTGTCTGTTCTACTTAATATGACTGGTTTAATTCTGTAATTAATACACAGTTATCCTTAAGTGTTGAAATTTAACTGAAATGTGATCCCTGTTAAACATAAGAGTGGGAATAAGAGTGGGAAGAGATGTACAATTTGGGACATGCTCAAGCTGACTTGCCCCAAATGGTAGAGTTAGAAACATACCAGGGGATTCCAATTCAATCCCATCAAGGTGGCATGTACCAATGCCATCTCACTAGTCGAACTGATCAATTTCAGTTCACAATTGATCATAATGAAAGGACTAAGAGTCAAAGGGAGCACATAAACAAGTCTAGTACCTGCTAATACTAACCGATAGAATAAATAAAGGGGAGAGTGATCCAACATGGGAAGTGAGATACTCAGCAGACTCATAGAATGGTGGATGTCCTAAACATCACTCTGGCCTCAGAATCAGCCCTAAAGGCATTCTGATCTGGCTGAAAAGCCCATGAGAGTATTTCAGGCATGGAAAGCCAAGACACTCTGGCAAAAAAAAAAAAAAAAAAAAAAAAAAAAAAAAAAACAAACAAACAAACAAAAAAACAAAACCCTAAATGAAAGATCTCTGTGAGTGAGATCCCAGTGGAAAGAACAGGTCTTCAAAGAAGGAGGTACCTTTCTCTGAAGGGAGGAGAGAACCTCCACTTTGACTATGACCTTGTCTAAACAAGATAAGAGTCAGAGAACTCAGAGGGCTTCCATAGCCTTGGAAACTCATGACTGGAGCAGAGGGAGACTACTGATGCCATAGACAGGAGTGTCAATTGGTAAAGTCAACAACAGGAGTCACTGTGCACTTACTCCTCATGTAGGATCTCTGTCCTTAATGTGCTGTATATTGAGACTTAATGCTATAACGAGTACTCAAACAGTATATTGCACTTTGTGTTTCTATGTGGGTGCAAACTGTTGAAATCTTTACTTAATGTATACTAAACTGATCTTCTGTAAAAAAAAAAAAGAAGAAGAAATCATCAATTCTCAACTTGACTCTCACTGGGATTAAACATGACAATAGGTCTGATCTGATTTCATCATCATTTAAAAAATCATCTATTATTTTTCACTTTATGTTTCTGTGTGGGAGCAAACTGTTGAAATCTTTACTTAATGTATGGTAAACTGATCTTCTGTATATAAAGAGAATCGAAAATGAATCCTCATGTGAATGGAAGGGGAGAGGGAGTGGGAAAGGGGAGGGTTGCGGGTGAGAGGGACGTTATGGGGGGGGGGGAGCCATGGTAATCCATAAGCCGTACTTTGGAAATTTATATTCATTAAATAAAAGTTAAAAAAAATATATGTAGCGTTCCTTTAGTTCAATGATACATATTTGTGTAAAGGAAAAATTTTGGGCTTAAAATAATAAAGAAAATCATCATCTTTTTTTTTTTTAATTTATTTCTTTATTTGAAAGGCAGAACTACAGAGAGGCAAGGCAGAGAGGGAGAGAGAGAAGTCTTCTATCTGCTGGTTCACTCCCCAGATGACCACAATGGCCGGAGCCAGGAGGTTCTTCTGGGTCTCCCACATGGGTGCAGGGGCCCAAGGACTTGGGTCACCTTCTACTGCTTTCCCAGGCCATAGCAGAGATCAGGATCGGGAGTAGAGCAGCCGCGACTTGAACTGGTGCCCTTATGGGATGCAAGGTGGTAGCTTTGCCCATTATGCCACAGTGCTGCCCCCGACCCTCTCTCGAAAAGGAAAATTTATGTTTCATTCATCTTTAGGACTTTGAAGTCTTAAAAATTTTGTACTCAAGAATGAAAAAAAAAAAAAAGAGTTGCAGAGAAAAGAGATGAAGGAACATTTTAGGGAAAGGTGGCTCTAAAAGAACACTGGGGGGGGGGGGGAGGCAAAAATGCTTGACAAACTAGGCCCTAAAAAGTATTGTTTGCATTTTGGTGTCACTACCTATACTTGTAATATTTACTGAAAAATCAACATAGATTATAAATTTACCTTATTTTTCATTTCTTAATTTTTCCAGAAACTTTCTTTTGAACATTTAAAAATCCATTCACATACCATGCCATAAAACTCATCCTTTTAAAATAGATGATTCAATGGCTTTTAGTATATTTAAAACGTTATGCAACAATCACCTCTACCTAATTCCACAACATCTCATCATCCCTAGAAGAGGCTCTGTACATATCAACAGTCTCTGTTCATCCTCCCTTCTCCTCAACTCCTGGCAACCACTAATCTATTCGTTTCTATGGATTTCCTATTCTGGACATGCCATATGAAAGGAGTGACACAATTTATGCATATGACCTTCTGTGTCTACCATCTATCACTTAGCATAAATTCTACAAGTGTCTTTCATGTTGTAGGATGACTCAGTACTTCATTCTTTTTTATGGCTGAATAACAACTGATCACATGGATGCATTGCATTTTGTTTCTCCATTTATCAGTGCAGACACTTTTCCTTGGAAGTTTTCACAAATGAATTACTTCACAGAAATCGATTACTTATTTTAATGCTATCATCTTATGAGCCTGAGTTTATGGGTCATTATTTTAAGGATAAGAATTTTCTACAAAACTAATGCCCATGAAAGATTAGTGTGCATTATGAAAGCAGGAATGAGGCTAGGGAGAAATGGACATATTTCAGAGATAATTAAGCATTAGAATCAACAAGACATCGTTATTACAGTAAGCAAATTGTGTCCAATAGCGAAAACTGGTTAAGAGTGATAGCCAGGTTTCTGACTTCAGCAGTTGGAAGGATGCTGCTATATGTACAAGGAGAAGCAGGTTATTTAGCTTAGTTGCTTATTAGATAAGGGTATGATAAAATTAATTTTACTAAGTTTGATATGTCCCTGGGATAGATAAGAAGGCAGCTAGAACCAATCAGATATATCTGACAGTTAATTAGGAAGGTGATGGGTCTCTCTCTCTCTCTCTGGTACATGATGCCATGGAACAGAATGCATCATCCAGATAAAATAATGTAGGCAGAGAACAAAGCAGGGCTTTGGAAAGGATCTTGGAAATGCATCAACATGAAAACAGGCTCAGAGGGGCGGCACTGTTAGGAGTCCATCTGCAGTACCAGCATCCCATATGGGCGCCGGTTTGAGTCCCTGCTGCTCCACTTCTGATCCAGCTCTCTGCTATTGCCTGGGAATGCAGTAGAAGATGGCCCAAGTCCTTGGGCCCCTGCACCCAGTTGGGAGCCTCAGAGGAAGCTCCTAGTTCCTGGATTCAGACTGGCCCAGCTCCCCGGGTTGTGGCCACCTGAGGAATGAACCAGCAAATGGAAGACTTCTTTCTCTCTCTGCCTCTGCCTTCCCCCTCTGTAAACTTGCCTTTCAAATAGATGAGTGAACCTTAAAAAATAAATAAATAAATAAAAAGCTACTGTTGCCTGAGAAAAATGTGATTTTACTCTGCTTGTATTTAAACGGAAAAAAATAAAAAATAAAAAAATAAAAAGCTTAGAAAGAAGAGGTGGCTAGAGAGAAAGATAAACTTGAATAGACCTTCACAAAAGCCCAGAAGAAAAAATAGTTTCAGGAAGAGAGTGGTAATGGGGACAAATTCTAAAAATAAAGTGTAGCTAATAAAACATGAAAACTGCTAAGAAAAATTAGCAGTATATTTAATATGAAGCACTTTTAACAAACGGCCACTAAGTCATAACTGTAATAAATTAGAAATAGAAAAGTAAAGCTTCATAAAGGATGAAAACAAGAGGGCTGATTTTAGGTATTCTTACCACACACACTCATAGAAGAAAGGTAACTATATGGGATGTTAGATAAATTGAAATGCTTGATTGTAGTAATAACTTCACTATGTATATGATGATATCATATATCATGTACATTTTAAATATATATAAAAAGAGACAAAAGTGAAAACTTATTATATCTAATATAATATCAATATAATCTGGCATAAGAAATTGAATGAAATTATTGTGATTTCAGTATTTACCTTGAACTTTCTGGTAGATTAGATAAGACTAAACACAATAATCTATGTAGTTATCTTATCAGTTAGACAGATGAAACAACTCATTAAGGGATAATCATAAAATTTTCAAGGAAAATTTTACATAGTCTTTTCAAATGGATAAGTGGAATAAGAAAAATATTCTCAAAAGTGCTTTCATAGCCAATGCAAAAGTAACTCTGTATGGCTGTTTAAGAACCTTCCATAAGTCACTTGTACTGAACACTATACTAGGTGTTTTAATCAGATCAATTAGGCAAGAAAAAGATATGAAAGACATCCAGATTAGAAGGGAAGAAATAAAACTATTGCTAGCCACAGACGCCATGATAACCTATAGAGAAAATCCTAAGGAATAAAGACAAAACTATTAGAAATAATGAGTACAGCAGGATATAAAATCAATATACAAAAATCAATTGTTTTCTGTATACTAGCAATGAACAACACAAAAAAATTAGTAAAAATACATTTATAATAGCATACAAAAATAAAACTCTAGGATAAACTTAGCAAAAGAAGTGTATGTACATTGAAAAATACCCTCATTGCAAGAAAGTAAAAAATATATATATAAATTAAATCATCTTGTGGGTGCTGGTGTAAAGCTACCACATGCAACACTGGCATGTACCAGCTGCTCCATTTCCAATCCAGCTGCCTAATAAGGGCCTGGGATAAGCAGTGGAAAATGGCCCAAGTGTTTGGGCTCTTGAAAGTCACCTGGGAGACCCAAATGAAGCTCCTTTCTCCTGGTTTCAGCTAGGCCAGCGCTGTCATTGTGGCCATCTTTGGGGGTGCCCCTCTCTTAACTCTGACTTTCAAAATAAATAAATAAATCTTTGAAATAATACATTTTGTGTTCATGCACTGAACACTTAATTTTCTTAAAATAACAGTAATCCTCAAATTGATCTACTTGATCATAATCCTCATCAAAATCCCAGCTCTGTATGTGTGTGTATGTGTGTGAGTTTTAAATTGGCAAGTTAGTCTTAAAATTCATTAGAAAATACAAGCTACCCAAAAGAGATGATGAATAGCATCTACACTGTGCTTGATAATCATCTGGGGTGTTTATTTTATATATGAAAATTCCTGTGTTCCATACCAAACTAACAGGATCACAATTTTAGGAATCACAGTCAAGTTTTTTTTTTTTTTTTAATTCTAAATACTAGCTAAATACTATGTATAATCATAGAGCAGAATGGAAGTTCTTTGATCTTGTAAGATTCTTCATGATATTAATTAGAAGACAGCCTTAGTGAGAAAAAAAAAACAGTAAAAAATAATAAAACAGAAGCCATCAATAATACTTGGTGGAACAACATAAGCCATCAGGGCCTCTGTGTGAGTCAGCACTGAAACAAACTTCCAGAAAACCCAAAACACTGACCCTGATCAATAAAATATTAAAAACTAGCCAAACAAGTTTTTGGAAACAATCACTAAATTATAGGAATGTGTGTTGACTCGTTGTACCATTGTTGGTCACAGTTGTAATCACCTCTAAAAAGTCAATCAGCACAACAGGTGCTGTTTAGTTTCCTTTTTTGCTGTGTACTACATTCATTTGGTCAGCAGTGTGAATCTTTGGATCACCCATTCCTTTATTTGACAAGCTGCTATGGTTTGGATATGGTTTGTCTCCCAAAGATTTATTTGTTAAGGCATGATCTCCAATGTCATACTTTTGAGAGGTGGTGGAACCATTAAGAAGTGGGATGTAGGCCGGCGCCGCGGCTCAATAGGCTAATCCTCCGCCTAGCGGCGCCGGCACACCGGGTTCTAGTCCCGGTCGGGGCGCCGGATTCTGTCCCGGTTGCCCCTCTTCCAGGCCAGCCCTCTGCTGTGGCCCGGGAGTGCAGTGGAGGATGGCCCAGGTGCTTGGGCCCTGCACCCCATGGGAGACCAGGAAAAGCACCTGGCTCCTGGCTCCTGGCTCCTGCCATCGGATCAGCGCGGTGCGCTGGCCGCAGCGCGCCGGCCGCGGCGGCCATTGGAGGGTGAACCAACGGCAAAGGAAGACCTTTCTCTCTGTCTCTCTCTCTCACTGTCCTCTCTGCCTGTCAAAAAATAAAAAAAAAAAAAAAAAAAAAAAAAAAAAAAAAGAAGTGGGATGTAGTAGAAGAACATAAGGTCACTGTGCGGTACCATGCTCAGGAGGGATTAATGACTGTCACTCAGGAGTAGGTTAGGACTTGAGAGAATGGATTCTGTATGGAGAGAGTGGGTCTTCAGAGAGCAAGTTCAGCTTTCTCCACTCTCTCTTGCTTTGACTATTGCCATATGACTGTTCTTTCACACATGCTAGTTCCTGCCATGTTACACTGTCCACCACAGGACACTCACCAGAAGCTGATGCTGGTGCCATGCTCATGGACCTCTAGAACTATAAGGAAAAAACCCTCTTTTCTTTATAATTTACTCAGCCTCAGTTATTTTGCTATAGCAACACAAAAACAGGCTAAGGAAAAAGGCAAAACCCAGAAACATAAAGTGGGTAGGTACATATAAGAGAGTCAGCATGAGAATCCAGGTATTTTAGAGCCCTAATCCACAATTATTGTCATGAGACATATCACCTCCCCTTTATAGGTCTATAACATATGTATTAAATATGCTGTGTATATCGTTATATTACATAGTCATGCTTTCACATTATAACTCTGATTTAAAACTGTTAGCAATCATGCCTTCATTAAATAATTCATTAACAATTATTCTCTTTGCCCTTCTAAATAAGAACAGTTTGCTAGATAAATGAAGTGGCTTAACTCCAATAAAAAGATATTCATGGAAATTTGAACTGATGACATCTTTTTCTTGGAAAAATAATCCCCATCTCGAAATGAGTTATTTTCTTAAAAAAAGATAAGTTAAAATTCCATAGCATATTTAAATCCTGTCTGAGCACTAAATTTATAGAGAAAGAGTCTGTAAACTTTTTTTTGTTAAAAACTGTTTTATGTCCCCAGAATTGAACTTGGAATCATGGATAGGGTTTAGTTTGACATGAAGCTACCAATATTGTAGATTTTGATAAAACAATAGTTCAATATTTGTTTTGTCTACCTCCCATTACAGATTTACTTAAGATTACCTTTGTCTATTCCAAATTCTTTCATCAAATCTATTTGTGACTTTGTTCAGGTATCCTGATATTTTTTGGATATGCAGATACAATCAAACACCTGTCCACACATGGATAAGAAACTGCTTCATCCTCAGGCTTAGAAGTTTAGATGTAGTTCATTTCATTTTGATCTCCAGTTCTTGGTATAGTGCCAGAGAAGTTTTCTGAATACTGGCTGAGTGAACCATTTTTCCCTATTTTTCCTTTTAAACTCTTTTTTTTCCAGAGTACCTTACCACATATACAAATGGTCTTCAAAAAAGTTCATGGAAATGCATATTATAAAGAAATTCTGCATAGATTTCAAGATTTTTATACCACATAAACTTAATATTTTAATTCTACTTTCTATGAACTCTGTGTACTACCTTCATATACAGTATCTAGTTAGTAAATTCAAACAGATATAACATTTAAAATGCACAAAAATGAGAAAATATTTTAAGTGGCAAATATTGTGTTAGATTTTCTACCATATAGAATCACAAAAGATATAGGAGAAACTTACCAAGCTTACACATGTATATAAATGGAACAGTTAAGTATGAATGCATCACTCATTATCAATCCAAATATCTAATAAACCATCTTTGAACTAACTTTTTGCTATTTATTTTCTACTTGTATATTCAGTAGACTCACTTTAATGTGACTTACTAGATCATGAACATAATCTTGCAATGAAATTCATCTCTTTCCACAAAATCTTATTATTATAATTATAATAGACTTGATTCATTATAATCATTGTTTAATTTTAAGTACTAGATTTGTTATAAATATAACCTATGAAGTTATAATTTTTTTTCTTTAAAAAACCTAGATTTCAAGTGAAAGACATAAAATGTCAATGGAGTGTTATGGAATAAGGTTATTTTCAATAATGTTATATAAGCACGTAAGATGTTTTTGTGTTTAAACAGTCCATGATAAGTTTATCAACTACCAAAATAAAATGTTACTCAGAATCATCAGACATATTTTCTTCAGAACAAAGGCTATAAGATAGATTCTAAGAAATGAAAGCAAATTCAATAACTAATGAGGGACACCAACATTTTCTAGTAAACAACTGCAGTTTATATTTCTTGCTATCTTACAGATTTGATACTCCCTTGCCAGGCCTTTTCTAGCTTACACTTCCAGAAACATTGCACAGTCACTTAAGCTGAGTACAGTACCTTGATGAATCATATCCCTAGGAATATAACATTATGGCCTTTTTCCTATAAAACAATGTACTCTTTTCCTGAAGAGAATGATGAAAAAATATTTTAAAAATCAGGAACTTAAGGTAATAATCTTCTCTAAGTCTTTGCCTGTCAAATCAGTTGTGCTAGTAGTATGGGATTCTGGCTCCAGGTAAATACCAACAGGCCCAAACATTCTCATGTACACAGCACATAGAAAAGAAAACACATGAAAGATTCCCATTTTGCTCTACTCTTAGAAGAAAGAAAGTATCTTTCTTTCCAAGGGGACCTTGGAAAGCATTCTCTGTGATTTGTAATGAATTCATTCTATGCCCAACAAATCAGAAAAATGGCTGTCTATATTAATAAACACATGTAATTTATCAAAGATAGATAATAACAAAGACAGATGTGAAATCACTAGTTTATACTCAAATCACAAATATGCCTTATTTAAGGTTCATTTTTAGGTTTAATGCCTGCTATATCAAACCTTTATGAGGGTTCAGATATAGTTAAATATGTCTGAGTTAAAAGTGAGGCATCTCAGGCTAAACCACTGAATTATATACCCAATAGGTAAACAGCTGCCCTAATGCTCTTTATTTTGAATTGGGAGAAAAACACATTGTGATAGGGTTTAGATATAATAAAGAAAAATTTGGTTTGTAAATAAGGTAATGTTTATCAAGCTGATTTTGTACTAACATAAAGTTAATTTCTAGGCTGATAAATATCCAACTCATCCCAAATGTACAGGTTGGATAATTCCATTCTCAGATAAATGTAATTAGACCACACTCCCCTTCTCACGGAGAAGGATGCAGTCTTACTGGATACCTGTGCTGATCTGAGTGTGTGCAGGATAAACAGTACTAGCTCACACTTTCTTAGTGGTTTGCGTTGTGAAAATAGAAATCTAGTTGTTTTATACTTTACTGTTTATGTTTTCTTCTTGCCTTTTACCCCTGTGAATAGGTAATTCTCAAGAAGTTTCTCTAACAGAATTTCAAGAAGGACAAAACCTAACGTATTTGGCTTCTAATTAGACTCTGGTACCTGGTCTTTCCTTTCAGAGTACCAGATAGCACTGTTCCTGCTTTGTAATCTTCCTTAAGATTCAAACTTTATTAGAACTTATCAGAAAGCTAAGAATAAACAGGGAATCATAGACTGAATGAAACTTACTTTTTGCTAGCGATTTTCTCACTCATTTTGATGTACTTATCTAGTATGTAATATTTCTTATAAAATGGTTCACTATCTGTAAAAATTTATTTTCAGTGATCTTTAGAATCTACAGATAGAGATGATACGCAGTAATTCATGCTAAATAAACAAAAGGGGAGTTTAAATTTTATGCAGCTAATCATAAAAACCTTGGAACCAAATAAATTAGACTGTCAGAGCTAGTGCAGGAAGTAAAAGACTAATAAATGAAGTTATTTGACATTAATTTGCCAATATATTGTTTATTTGTATCAGAAGCTAAGTAGATAAAACACAAGACAATAAAGCAAATATAAATGACAAAACAATTTTTAGGTATAGTAATAAGACTACATTACTAACAGGAACTGTCTACACAGAAGCCGCTTTTACCTGTCATCGTCCTGTGAGGCTCTCCTTGGCAAGTCCTCTTTATTCCTTTGTTCTTGTTTCTCCCCTTGCTCAGGTGTTTTTTCCTCTTCTCCTGATTCTCTGTTTTCCTCTTTATTACATAATTTTGGAATCTCTTTCCCTTTCTCATTCTCATTAATTCCTTCTTCCTTTACCTCTTCCTTCTCATGAACTATCTCCACATGCTTATCCCCTTCTATCCCTCCCTGTTCTATTCCCTTTGTGCTTTTGAAAGCAACACAAATCGAAGGCATGCAAATAAACACACAGAAAAGAAAAGAAAGTCAAGAAAAACACACATGAAATTAAAAATAAAGGCAATGAAAATTATCCAAACTTAAGTAAAAATATGGTTTTAAATGTTGGGAACTTGTTTCCAGTGTGTGCTAGAGAAGCACTATATAAGCAGCACCTAATTATTACAGTTTTAAAATGATATTTTCCTCTTACAAAATTACATGGAAACAGGCAAAGGCTATGATATCTCTATTACATGATTTGTTAATCCAAAAAGAGTAAATAATTGTTTTTACCTTAAGTGTCCATAAAATCTATAGGACAAGTGAGAAATGAAAATTATACTAATTTACATATTGCATTTAGAAGTTTTCTTGAGAAGATGCAGACTTTTCCCCAGTATTTATAAAAATTTCAGGACAATTAGACAGCATGTTACCAAAAAAAGTAATATTGTTAGGTTTCCTGAGTCATTGAAATGCATTAAGCTTGGAAAAAATCCCTCCAAATATTATTTTAAACAAAAAATTTAAGTAGTCAGTTAACAGTCACTTTGATTTCAGTAAAGATATAATAATAACAGCATTACTTTTTAAACTGCAAACACGACAAATACATATGATATTACTTCAAGGACTCTAATACACCAAATTTTAGTACACTAAAATTTTTCTATGTGTGTAAGATCTGAAATATGAGCCAAAATAATAAATAAAAGCAAAAGTACATGTATAGGAGTTCCTATTGCCTTAACGATAAGTATTAACCCTTTGGAAATAAAAGATTCTATGTTTATATAAAAAAAAAAGCAGCAAAGCCCTTCTACAATAGCCTTACAAGTGTTTATTGTGGAATTTCCTTTACTCACCTGATCTTCTTGCTTCCTCTCGGCCGTTCTGATTGGACAGACATGTAGCTTGTGCTGCTGAAACGAGAAGCACTACTAGTCCTTGAAACCGCAGATATATCACTTACATCACTGTCCGAAGATTTAGTGGAAATATTATCTGCCCCTCTATGAGGATCCCATCCTGATCGATACTGTTAACACAGATTGACAAATACGCAGAAGTCGTCAGTATTACCACACAAAGCAATTATTCGCTTTCTCCTATTTCAGCACTTTAACTGTCCACAGGGGATACTGCAAAACCCCACTCAGTTGCATATAAAACGAAAGTGAATGGCAATTATCCTAAAAGAAAAATTCAATTTATAGGAAGCCCTTGTTTTCAGCAGAGTAATTAGAACATTTTCACCACACCCCAATGAAGGCCATTTAAATAGTTTCAAAACAGCATTGGCCTCAGGGAAGAACATTTAGATAAATTCTGGGAAATAAACATTTGGCTAAACATTAAAGAGTAGAATTTTTTATTTGTGAATAATTTTTTTAAGGACATAGTATTATAAGGTTGCCACTGCAACTAATAAACACCAATTCCAGAGCCATCAGTTTCCTCTTTAATCCACTGGGCTTCACTGAAAACCTAGAGATAATACAAAGTCTAATTATTAATACACTAAACTCTTTTTAAAAAGTCAAGAGAAAAGAAAAGTTCAAATTCTGAATTGTTGCTGGAATTTTGATGAATCCTAGAATACTAGAGAAAGTTGTTATTATTTAAAATAGTTCAAACCTCCTGGAATTGAAATAATCAGATAGTTAACTGGCTCAAGGGTGCAGGGTGTTCTTGGGTATTCAAATACTCTGGCAAATTGAAAAACATCATAAGTTTTTATGTTAATGACCTATTCTCATTAAATTCATTCAAAATAAAAAAAATAGTCAGCACTTAATTTATTTTTGACTACAAAAGACCATTGCTAGGAGGCTTAGTGTTGGGATGTAAAAAGGACAGATTTTGGCATCTGGAAAATCCTTACTAGCTAGGTAGATCTGAGAAAATTATTTAACCTCTCAAAGTTTTTTTATGAAATCACAAGGATAACAATATCTTCCTTGTTATGTTATTCTGAATATTAAAATTAACACTTGCGTGGTATCTAGCATAATGTAATAAATATAATCAGTATTATTATGATATCATTACTGCATGGTAGTAAAAGAGCGTTATTTTTCTATAAAAATACAATATTAGTAATATGGATATTACTGGGTTACTAGAATATCTGCTATTAGATTTTTCTTTGTAGCATTTCAAGTATAATGCTGAAACATCCTTATCTAGTCAAATTTGCAAGGATAATTTTCTAACCACAGATAATGATAAATTTCACAAAGCCTTGGAAAGATGATTATCTTATATAAACCACTTGCTGTGATTTGAATTGTTACATAACAAGCAGTCCTCCATGAACAGCAACTCACCACCAGTATAAGATAGATATCAACATTTTGGCCATGAAAAATTAAGTAGCAACAGGGCATTAACACTGTATCAAATTGAAATGGTACCATGTTGGTCTGCAAATCTCCTAGTGTTTAGCTAACAACTGATTCTTTTTCTTCAAAGTTAAAAAAAAATTATTTCTAAGGTTCCAAAACATTTTAACAATTATTAAATGAATGATTAAATAATTAAGTGACTGATCTGAGTTCACTTTACCTTTCTACTTTGTTAGATAAACTCATCATTATCAGTAAGAATACAATTAAATTATTCAAAAACTTGCTGCCTTCTTCAGGGAAATATCTAGGTAATCAGAATTGTAGTGCTCAATTGTAAAAGGAACATTATTTATTCACAAAGATTTATTTCAATAAAATTTCATTCCAAATAAAGTCATTTTAAAATAATTTTGAAATTATTTTAAAGGACAATGTCTTAAGTCACTGTCTACAATAGCTTTACAATGCATGGATTCAGTAGTATGTATGTTGCCTAGTTGTCTACCTGTATCTAATATATGCACACATAAACACATACAATAAATTATTTTTATACTTAATTTATTTTTCACTGAATTTACAGTAATTTGATCTCAAGTTGATACATATCTAGAAATCTCATTTTATTCATATATTTTTTGACTTTACACAAAAAATCAAAGTTTCAGAAACTTTTCTGCTCTATACAGTTGTTTAGTAGATATTGAGGAACTTTATCTTCCTCATTTTTATTATTTATAATAATGAAAAGTATCAGTCTACTATTATTTCTTTTAAAATAACTTAATAGAAAAGCAGCTTGTATTTATTATTTACTTTTGTTCATAGGGCTATTGTAAAATCTAACTTCAAATGAAACACTCCAAGTTTTAACTCCAGCAGGCAATCAAGGTAATAAGATAATCTTGAGAGCCAACGCTCTGGAGGGGGACTGAATCATCGGTCTGAATCCTAGCTATATAAAATGTTGGGTTTCTGATCCTAAACCAATTGCTTCTATGAGTCTCAGTTTTCCATTGGTTAAAATATGGATAAAAAGGAAACTCATCTTCTAAGTCTGCCATAGGATTAAACAAAACAACGCACGTAAAGCACTTCGCACAATATCTAAACAAGCATTTAATAAGTGAGAAATGGTGACAATGATGATGATGATGATGATGATTAGATAATAACTGAATGCTGGCTTTTATCAATCCCAGGAATATGTTTAGCTAAAGAAATACTAGATAGAAATATTCAACAATAAATATATGTTAAAATGCTCTACCCTAGGGGCTGGCACTGTGGCTCAGCGGGTTAACACCCTGGCCTGAGGCGCCGGCATCCCATATGGCAGCCAGTTCTAGTCCTGGCTGCTCCTCTTCCGGTCCAGCTCTCTGCTGTGGGCCTGAGAGGGCAGTAGAGGATGACCCAGGTCCTTGGGCCCCTGCACTCAGGTGGGAGACTTGGAGAAAGCTCCTGGCTCCTGGCTTCGGTCCAGTGCAGTTCCGCCCATTGCCCCCCATCGGATGGAAGCCCACTCTCTCTCTTCCTCTCCTCTCTCTGTCTAATTCTGACTTTCAAATAAATAAATAAACCTTAAAAAAATGCTCTACCTACCATATACTTCTAGTATGTACAAGATATTTCTTTCAGAAAATACATAAAGCAAAACTAAAATAGTAAAGCCAACTGATGTCTTCTGACCTCACCACCCCATATGGCCAGATTCAGCCATATCCCATTACTGTACAGGGAAATGCTGATTCCCAACTGTAAGATGAAGACCATCTTTAGCTAAACAGGAGACACATTTGACATTTCTTGGCTAATGCATAATGCATTTCAATTTTAATATTTGTCTTGCATATCTTATCCTGATATCCGAAGCCACCTGGTACTTACGAATTCCATGCTTTCCTGATTGGTTCTCATCCCATGTGCTTTGCATTCACTTCTACTTCTAATTGCCTACTTGACTTGAATTTCTGTAGTTAGGATGCTGACTTTGCTTATGCCAGCCTTTGGTTTTCTATGTCTGTCATGACTTTTAGTACCATAGCTATGATGAATGGCTACATACAAACTAGCCCAAGGCTTAAGAATTCGTTTACTTTTGAAAACACATGTGACCATGGTGTACATTAGACATATATTTGGCTGAGACCTCTCAGACAATCCAGTTTGGTGATAAAGAAAGAAGAGACTCCCAATACTAAAGTTTTATACCTTTTATGTGATTTATCAGACACTACCTCTTTCTATAGTGTGTTTGTGTGCATGAGTGAATGTTTTCATGTTTAACTAATAAACCCTATATTAGAAAATTAACTCCATAATATCTTCTTCATTTTTGTATCTCTCTTAGCACCTATGAGTCAGATTTAATTTAATTGAAAATTTAAGGTTTAGCTTTCTTACCAGAAAGATGAGTATAAGCTCAATTTTAAAGACTCTTCAAAATAATAAATTCAAAATATCCATTCACATGCCTAGCAAACAGAGTGGCTTACTGTCATTGTCCATAGAAGATCATTAAATAAAGACACTGACTGGATTAGTACATAAAGAAGAAATAGATATTAGCCTAGAACTCTAGCTTGATGTTGAGTCTGTTGTCTACAACATTACAGACACATGAAAAATGTGAAATTTAGAAAGTGCAAAGTATGTGAAAAATATTTTTATAAATAAAATTTCAGAACACATTTAGAATGTAGTATCTTCATATACAAGCTCAACTCCTCTCCCAGATATCTATGTAATAAATGACATAAAACTAGAGTTTGCATCTAAAACAATCAAATGCAATTTTCCTTTCCCTAACATCTGATAAACAAGTTATGCACTTTAACACTGAAGTAGCTAAATTATTATACCAAGGTAGAGAAAAGAATGTGAATAGGTAGGTTCATTCATTTAGGAACTGGTTGGAGTTGTGTAGGTACTATCGTAAGTAATGTTTTAAATAATTAGCATGTACTAGAATACATTTGATAGACAATGAATGATGCACTCATTATTCTTTTTAGCAGAATAGAAACAAAGAAGATTCACTACATAGGATTTCATCATCTCAGCTAAAAACAGTTCTAACTGGAGATCTTTAAAACTTTGGAAAAGAGGGAGGAAATTTTCCCAACAGTATTTTTGATCTTTTGTATATTACTATTAAGCAGACCATGAACCAGAAAAAATTTACAGGAAATGATAATTCTTCAGGATGTTCTAGACTCTAAGGAGTTTCTAAATGGCCTGAGAAAGTTAATGTTCTTTCTGTGTATCTAAAATTAGTGTAAAGTAATAGCATATCTGCAAAGTTCTATTTAAAAAGAAGGCCATCATTAAAATTTTAGAGCAATATACTTGAGAAAAGAAATAAATTCAAACTTCAGAAATAAAATTTTGATTTTCGCTAGTAATCTTGTTTGAAGTTCTTGGGTTAGATAATTTCCCAGTTTGATTTCTCCAATGCATCTTAGAAACTCTGATTGTTCGATCTTTGTGAATAAAATTCTCAGCAAAAAAAGGGAGTAGTTTTCTGAGAATTTCCTTACATTGCTCATCCTCAATTTAACAGATAAAATTGAAAATTATTGTATGAAATGCTAGGCCAAGAAATTGATTATTGGAAAATACTGAGAAATTTTTTAAAATCCCAATATTGAAGAAAAGTTTATGTCATCTAGAAATACTTAAAAGAATATTCAGTATCATATTCAGGAAGGACACACATGAATGGCTCAAAAGACAGAAGGGAAAAAAAACAGGTAAATTTTCTGGAAAGAAAGGAGAAGCTGAATTCCTGGGCAGGGTTCTTCATATCAGAAGGGGACACAGAGGAGAAAAGAGAGGTAGGAGTCCTGCCCTGCAGGCAACTAAATAACAAGGTGAGCAAGAAACGGTCTTGTTTTTATTTCATTTCATTTCATAATCTAAAATAGTAGCTGTTGCCCTTTGCCAGTAGTCCAATAGCAGGTACTCTCTCTTTGATAGCTATTTCCCAATGATTTTATTTTCCCTGTTGTAGCCATGGCTCTCATCAGTGCCAGATTTGAAAGATGTACTGTACAAAAATATATTTGTCACACTTGATTTTGTTTAGATCAGACTCCTAAAGATAGTATTGTATGATAATGATCTTTATTTGGGAGACAGAAGGCAGAGACCAAAGGTCCCAGACATTTGAGGCCTTAGTTAATTAAGATTTAGCCCTGTAAGCAATATTCTGCAAGTGAAATCCCAGTTTGAAAGAGATTTATGGTAGCTGGGTAGCTGCAGAGCTCAAAGGGAGGGATTCTGTAGTAAGGCAAACCTAATGAATACCATGACCCAGCCTGGAAAGGAATATCAAGGATGTAAATTTTTTTACTAGGGACTGAGGCAACAATTTTTCTCTAGATGACTTGCAAAACTGATGGCATTTTCAGGTGGGCATAGTAATAAAACAAGCAGACCCTGGGAAAAGCACCGCTCTAAGCACTGTAGGTGGATTATATTATTTAAATTTCCAAACCTTATCAAGTGGGAATTGTGATAGCTGGATAGTTAGAAGAAAGTACTGTCAGTTGGGGTGAGCCACATTCAACACCTTTTCCATAAAATGTGTCTAGTTATATTCCAAGGCACAGTGGAGCTGTTACCTCCTCTGTTAAGTTTTCCTTAATCCATCATTTCATTGTCTGTGATGGGTATAGTGGCATGTAGTGTACTAGCGTGTGTTTGTTTAACAATCATCTTTTTGAAGGGAAAATCTCTAATTCACAAAGTTTCCTCATTTTCATGGTAAAATACTCTCAATATGGCAGATTTCAAGATATCCAGTCACTGGGTGCAGAATTGGGCTCACCAATGGATATCGGGTTTAAAAATGCAAGCATTATTTATAGGACTCAGTAAAACTCCTTAAGAGACAAGGGAAAAAAGGGAAGTAAGATGGCATATCTGCAACATACTCATCCAGGAGATCTTCGATATCTGGAACAGTAACAGCCTAAGCTAAAGCACCACAAGCAAAGAAAGAATGGACATTCACACATAGACGTGTCTTGGTCAGAAGAATTATTGCCAGCAGTCAGAGACTTTCCCAAAGGCTTGGTTTTGTGAGAACTCTATATCTATCAGTACTCATCTCCTGCTTGAGAACCTCCATTTACTTTGATCCACTTCTCACAAGTTTCAGGGACAGAAATGCCAGTTACACAATGAAATCTCAGATTTAGAAATCTGAAGTAGCAGTAGACTTTATGCTTTTGTTCTTATCCAACGAATTTATCACTCTCTTCTTCAGAATCAGTAACTCTTAATCCATTCCACCATTTACTGAAACTGCTCTAAAAAAAGTAAAAACCTCAAACCAATAATCACCTAATCCATCAGTGGCAAATTAGCGGTGTCTTTAATTTTCATCTTTCCTCTCTCTTCTTGAAGCTCTCCCATAATAGTTTCCCAGATAATGTCACTCATGATTTTCCCCCTATCTCTGATGTTCTTTCTTAATTTCCTTTCCTTAGATCCATTTTCCCTAACTTGATTTTCAATATTTTTTCCAAAGCTTCCCATCTTAAGCCCTCTTTTCTTTTCTCTAAAATATTCCCCCAGGATGATCTAATCCATTATCTATTCATTTTAACTGTAACTTCATGCCTAAAATTAAGACTTATCTTTTGTCCTCACCTCTCTCTGTCTCAACTTGTACTTCTAGCTGATAACAGGGCATCTCCCATATGTTGGTTTGCAAGCATATCAAATTCAGTATGGTCAAGTCAAATTTATTCTTTCTCAATCCAAAAGAACTCTTCTTATTTCTTTTATATTCCCTGCTTTCATAATGCATTAAAGTGTTAGTTGAAAAGACCATTACAGCTACTCTGCAGAAATGTGTTATGAGCTGAATTTTGTCATCCCTAAATTTATGTATGGACATCTTAACCCTCAGTACCTCAGAATGTGACTGTATCTGGAGACAGAACCTTTCAAAAGGGAACTGAAGTATGTGTTGCACCCAAGTGAAATCTTACTGCTGTCCTAATAAGAAAAGACAAAGACTTAGTCACAGATAAGAGAAGATCATGTGAAGGTGTAGCAAGAGAGTGGCCATCTTCAAGCCAAGAAGAGTCACCAAAGGAACCAATGGTACATTGATATTGAAATTATGTCAACAAAACTCTCAAAAAATAATTTCCCCATTGCCTAAGCCATTCAGAATATGGTATAATGTTATGCAACTCAAGCAAATGAATGTAAGCTGTTAAGAACAAATGACCCTCATGCTAACTTTTAAAATAGAAGTTCAATCATAAATTAAAACACAAAATCTCTGTAATTTCATTAAAATTATTTGTTATCAAAGATTTATACTGTATATTTTTTACTTAGAGCAAGATGTGTATATCTATCTACCTACGAGACAAGGAGGAAATAAAAATTGCTTCATCAACTAAAATGTAGAGCTCAGAAAGCTCTGCTCTTCTTCGGCTCAGAGATTAAGATGTGTGTGTGTGTGAGGGGTGTGGTGTGGATGTAAACATAGATATATAAAGTATGTATAAATATAATTTTATATCTATCTATATCTATAGAAATAGATATCTGAAATACACCTAGCTTGCTAGGAAATACAAATGGAGTGATAACAATTTTGAGAAGATAAAATTTTGACTACAAGGCAAAAAAAAGACAAATTAACTTTTGGCTTTAAAAAATGTCATAGTTTTCTCACTTTTCCTGTATTTCTCCCTACTCAATTGTAAGAATATCTTAAAGATATATTCATCTATATCTTCTATATTGTTGGTGAGAACAAATACAGACTTGAATTGCCAAGGGCTTTGTTAAGAGAAAACAATCTCCTGCAAACAATGTTTCTTTTTTCTCCTTCTCCTCTATCATCATCATCATCATCACTACCACCACCAATATTATATTCCAGCTAACATTTACTGATTGCTTATTAATGTGAGCTCTGTTTTAAGAATTATATATGTATATAAACAGACTTCAGCTTGAATACAATTCTGAGTTGGTACTCTACTGGAAAACCTAACAGAAAAGGAACTGAAGCACCAGGACGCCAAGTAATTTAATCAAGGTCGTACCAATAGTAGGAAGTGAATTGTGAAAGTTTAATGCCAATTCCATATTTTTAATATTACTCAGAAGTTTATATTTAATTATAACCATTAAAAATAAATTGAATAGTGATTAAGAAAACTGCTCATTTATCTCTATTACCACAATTAAGACTTTAGAAGTTCTGCTGGGAGCATAGCTACTATTGTAGTCTATGCTCCCGTATCAGCAGTCTGAGAAGTTCCTTTTGGGATTTTGCTATTGAACCTAAATCTGTGTGATTTCAGGGTTCTGTGGAAACAAACAAAATTTGACAAAGTCAAATAGAAATGTAGAGAAATGGTGTGCTTCACTGAAGAAACCCAGGTGCAGCCACTGGCATTCTCTCTGGCATTTTCATTACTAAGTGGTAACATTTCCTAACCTGACTTGGAATGAAATCTGTAAGCAGATGGTTTAATTCTGATCCAAAAACACGAAACCATTCTGCTGGAAATCTGGCAGGACCAAGCATTACGGAAATTGCTGAAAACTTTATTTCAAAGAAGGATGCTTTATTACTTCCTAAAAGACATGTTAATATACTCCTTGCCTGGCATGGTAGAGGTTAGGTTACTGAGACCATTCCTATTACAGTGCTCTTATTCTATCAAGTGATTCCACACAACCCGAGCATAGTGATGTGTGTTTATGTCAATGCTAGGTTCTCTTGGTTGCTTGAGAAGTGATGCTGCACCAGCTATCTCTCTAGCAGGCACAAGGTCTGGCTGTGCTGTATGCTACCAGCAGCTCAATTTTATTGTTTAACAGAAAAAAAATTTCTAGAACATTTTGTGATCACTGCTGCAAAATTAAAACAAAAATTTACTTTCTTCATTTTTACAAAGTATCCAAATCCATGTATTTTCATTTATCTTCTTAATTTATGTAAGACTATTTTGTCTTAAAAATGTTGCTTTTTATATTCTTTTTTTTTTTTTTTTTGGACAGGCAGAGTGGATAATGAGAGAGACAGAGAGAAAGGTCTTCCTTTTGCCGTTGGTTCACCCTCCAATGGCTGCCACGGCTGGCGCGCTGCGGCCGGCGCACCGCGCTGATCCAAAGGCAGGAGCCAGTTGCTTCTCCTGGTCTCCCATGGGGTGCAGGGCCCAAGCACTTGGGCCATCCTCCACTGCACTCCCTGGCCACAGCAGAGAGCTGGCCTGGAAGAGGGGCAACCGGGACAGAATCCGGTGCCCCGACCGGGACTAGAATCTGTTGTGCCGGCGCTGCAAGGCGGAGGATTAGCCTATTGAGCCGCGGCACCGGCCGATTTTTATATACTTAATCTTTCAATTTTCAGATCCATTTATGTCTCCATTATTAAGGAGTATTTCTGTTTAAACCTCTGTATCCAAATTTATGCCTGTTAAGCATTTTAAGGACAAGTCACATTTACTGTTGGCCTTGACAAAAGAATTTCTTAATTCTAATAATTTTTCATTTATAAAATGCAAAAACTAACCTTCAAGTTCTTTTTTTTAAAAAAATTATCACTGCAAGATCCATAAAAATCTTTCTCCCTGAATTTGACTTTGTCTTTTAGATCTCTGCTGCTTAAAGCTTTCCAAGAACAAAGGGAACATTCAAATGATATATGCAATAAACTACAATCCTCATTAGATCAGTTATTTCTTTACTATTTCTTTTTTGACATCATCATATTCATTTCCAATGACTATGACTACATCTACTGTTACTACTATAATATAAATAATTAATATTATCTGTATCATTTATTTACTAGGGACTAAGCCATTTTTATATGTATCTTCTCTTTTAATCCTCATCATTTCTCTATAAAAAAGACATTAAGAACTTGTTTAATCAAGAAGCTGAGACTAAAAGGATAAAACTATTCAAAGCCACCAAGGTGGATTCTGTTGGTCCTCAATGCTCTCATCGGTGACATTACATTCATATATCCATTCCTGTGTTACAAATATCAAAGTTTTAAAAGCAGCCTACATTTGACCACTGCTGACCAGTCTTGTCAACTTGTCTCCCCTCTTCTGGGTTCCCTATTGCCAGGGTCCTTATGGTCAATGTAAAATACTTAAGGCCAACACTGAATATGTTTTCTCAGTGTGGAGAAGATAGTAATTTCCAGTAAAATGGAACAGTTTAGTTAATTGTGGCAATATACTCGCCAAAAATATATATATTTTTAATTTATTTGACAGGTAGAGTTATAGACAGTGAGAGAGAGAGACAGAGAGAAAGGTCTTCCTTCCGTTGGTTGACCCCTCAAATGGCCGCTATGGCTGGCGCTATGCTGATCTGAAGCCAGGAGCCAGGTGCTTCCTTCCAGTTTCCCATGCAGGTGCAGGGGCCCAAACACTTGGGCCATCCTCCACTGCCTTCCCGGGCCATAGCAGAGAACTGGCCTGGAAGTGGAGCAGCCGGGACTAGAACCGGTGCCCATATGGGATGCCGGCACCGCAGGCGGAGGATTAACCAAGTGAGCCACGGCGCCGGCCCCGCCATAATTATATTAACCATTTAAAATTTTTAATATTGCTACTGCATATAATTCTATCATTTTAGTTTTATTAGCAGGTATAGATTTTTTTAAGAAATAAAACTATATCTGTGATGGTATTCATATTTTAATTGCTTTCTTCCTAATATCTTTGAGATCTGTTATGGGCACTTAAAGGACAATATACCTGGAGAAAAAGTGACAGGAGGTAAGTGAGACCTGTCTAGGAACAGGCATCCACAACCCAAGGAGAAAAACTCCTTCCCTTTCTTTTACTACATTGTACTCCATTCCCATGACATTAGCTCAGTCTATTACATTATGAGATAAATGGATTATCACAGTCTTCTGGCCCACATTTGAAAAGGTGTAGGCAATCTATGGGTTATGTCACTTTTTAATTCTAGGGATACAAATAAGAAAACAGGAAATAATTATGACATGAAATGTTATTCTAGGGGTAAGACATTTTTATTCTGACTTTGTAGGAACAGAAGAGCACCGTTCTTCAAAAAAGCAACCTTTGACTTTCAAGAAAAATGGTGCCAATTAATTATATAAATATTATGTATATATGTTATGGACACCCCTTTTAAAAATATCTTCATGGGGTGGGCATTGTGGTATAATGGGTAAAACCACTGCCTGCAAGGCCTGCATCTCATATGGGCTTAGGCTCATGTCTTGGCTGTTCCACCTTGGATCTGGGTTTCAACCTGGTTGTGTGGTCATTTGTGGAGTGAAGCAGTGGATGGAAGATCTCTCTAACTCTGACTTTCAAATAAATAAATAAATATTTTAAAAAAATCTTCATAATAATACTGCATCTGAAAACATTGAAAAATATTAAAGATAGCTAATTTTTAAATATAGATAATATATTCAAATAAACTTTATATTCTTCATATTGATTTTAATATATGAATCTATTTTTGAGTGTTTATTTTTGTCATGTTAATTTATCATTACATATTTACAGAAGCATAGCTGGCCTATGATGAACTATAGTCTTCCCTGTTAAAATTAATAGATCAATCACATTTTCTAAACAAGGAAGAGCAAAAAATATTGGTTTTCTTGGGAAAAATATAAGTTGACTCTTAAATTACTGCAGAAGAAAAGAGATGAATCACACTCAAGTTTGGATCAAGATAATGCAACAGTTACAAAAATGCATTGACTATATAGTTAAGCTCTATTCTGAGGGAAAATCCCTAGGAAATCATTTCCTGAGTAACAAGTAATCATGGCTGCAAATGCCTTTTGCTGTTCTTATTAAAAATAAACTGCTTTCAAATTTCATACATATGTAAATCTTCTTAAAAGACTGTAACTTAATAGGTTTTATTGGCCGGCACCGCGGCTCAATAGGCTAATCCTCCACCTTACGGCGCCGGCACACCGGATTCTAGTCCCAGTCAGGGCACCGGATTCTGTCCCGGTTGCCCCTCTTCCAGGCCAGCTCTCTGCTGTGGCCTGGGAAGGCAGTGGAGGATGGCCCAAGTGCTTGGGCCCTGCACCCCATGGGAGACCAGGAGAAGCACCTGGCTCCTGTCATGGGATCAACGCAGTGCGCCGGCCGCAGCGCGCCAGCTGCGGCGGCCATTGGAGGGTGAACCAACGGCAAAGGAAGACCTTTCTCTCTATCTCTCACTGTCCACTCTGCCTGTCAAAAAAAAAAAAAAAAACATAGGTATTATTACAATGATGCTTCCAAAGTGTGTTATTATGAAGATTTCCCTAATTTAATAATAATTATTTATAAATATTTATGCAGAAGTCTTGCGAAATTCAAGAAGGCAATCCTATTTAGAATGTAGACTCTATCATTAATAAAAACTCAATTAGATTCAAAATAGTATTTTTTAATGGCTTTATTGGAATATCTAGAAGATGGCTCAGAAGTTTAGCATATTCTCAATTTGTCAGAGGCTTTGGATATCATTTCTAATTATCTCACCTTTGAAAAACTGGATAGTTACAAATTATACTTTCAATATCTTAGTAGCTATGTAACTTGGGTAGATCACTTATTCTTTCTATATTTTAGGTCCCTTTTTATCAAAAATTTGATCTAATGTATTAAAACACACTCAAGCCTCCATTTTTCCATGTTATCATTCATCCCTGGCTTCTAGATAAAAGTCTAATAGAAGCAATCAACTCATTGAGTTACTTAGCAATAAATTTTAGCATTAATTTGCCATAAAGCAGTTCTCAAACTTTGTCTATATCATAATCAGCTGATAGACTTGTCAAACCACTGGAACATCTGACCCCACAGTTTTAAAAATGTAGGCCTGGGAGAGGTCCAGAGAATTTCATTTCTAGAAGTCTTCAAGTGATGCTAAGGCTGTAGATCTGGGACTACCCTTTGAGATCCACTGCCTTGTAGACTATCTAAAAAATCATATTGCTTAGTATAATTAGATTTCCATTTGGATTTAAACTTTTTCCCAAACTAAAATGCTTGATGTCAAAGTTATAAAAATTTGAAGTCTTAAGCTTTTATTTATCGATGAATTGGAGTGGAATCAGAACTTGTTTATTGGAAAGAAAAAAATCTTAGCCATGCCTATAGTATTTCTTTGGTCCAACTCCCTGTAATAAATTGGTCAGGTACCCAAAATAAGGATCAGTACTATTGCTTCTACATCTTTTTTTTTTTTTTTTTTTTTTTTTTTTTTTAATGAGCAGTGTAAGTCACACAGCTGACCAAGTTTCCCTTTTTGCCTTTGTTGCCTTTGTTGTTTCTTAGGAAGTACCTGTTCAAAATATACGTCCACATGTAGCAGCTGTATGAAATCTCATGCCACTCATTTTGTTCTAAAACTTTATTTTAGAGTTACCTTGTTCTGTTCTGACTTTATTTTCACACTCTTTTCTTTGTTGCCAGCTTATTAGGAATATTATATAAATTTTTATAAATCATCTGCATTCCTTCCTAAAGTACAGCAGGATGTAAATGAATTTGTGCAATCTAGAAACATGTTCACACAAATACAAATGCCCTATTTTAGTGGGCCTTCATTCTTGGCATTAAGGTTACATAAAATGGACAACAGATTTGAGCATAACAGGCCATGAAAGCTCCAGGCAGAAATACCAAAAAACACAGATGTTATTTCTGATATCCAACTCAAGACAGTTAAATATATATCTGAATCTATATGCCATTATAGAATTTATCTCTATAAAATTCATTGTATCTTTTGAAGTTAATCATATTTTCATTTTAGTTAAGATTATCTAGAAGTTTATTATATAAATTGAGTAAATTTACTTGGTTTTTATTTTTTCCCTCTCTGAATTTTTTTTTTAATTTATTTAATGAGTAAATTTACTTGTATTAAATTTATGTGTGTCTGGCTATAGCCTGTGCCATTTCCAGTACATCAGAATTTTGTGATGAATAATTTTGTATTTGTGTAGTTTGGTGAAGACACTGGTAGTTTGGAAGTAGATGTTGACACAAACAATCTTTGCTTCCTCTAGGCTGTATTAGTGAACAAGCTAGAAACTGGTGCTACCTGCTACATTTGCATATTCACTATGGCCTCTTAGGCTTTACTTAATAGGTGTGTTACTTTTTAAAAAAAAAAAGGCACATAATTTAATTGAGAGATTCTGAAGGTTAGGTATGTAAAGGAAAAATAAATCTACTTATATAAAAATCCAAAGGATATTTCTCTAACATATACACAGAGACTATAAATATTACATGATCATAATGATTACATTTCTAATCAGAAAGTATATGATGACTAAATATTATGAGTAACTTTTGCTATTTTCATCCTTCTATTGGATATTAAATAGGTACAACAAAGCAAAGTCATCTCATGCCTCTTATGAATAATATCATGAACTTTAAAATGTGTTGAAAACATCAAGATAACAAAGGGTCAGAGCAATGGCCCTCCTTTGGTGGATCAGCTCTCAACTTATTTCCAAAACCTAGCTGAAAAATAGCCTCTCTAAAAGACCTTTTGAATTCAGAGTAACACCTCGTGCGTATGTACCTTGTTTCAGTAACTCCACAGTAAGCCAGATTCAATTAAAACACTATCAAATGGGAGAAGCTCCATGTTTAAGAAAATCTTAAGATGGCAGAAGTTATTCCTAAACAATTTTGAGGACTTTGAGGTTTTACAAGTCGAAAAATTTTAAACGACTTCATCTTCAGATCTATAAACTCCTATCTTATAAAATATATGCTTTGTTATAAACAAGGCAAAATTTAACCCTAACAACTGTTCTAAAAATACAGTATAAATTTTAGCACTCAATAATATCATGGGGCCATTGCTTTATATGTTTGTCTCTGACTAATCTGTATTCAATTGTTTTAAAAGAATCTAATGGTTTCATATGATTAATTCATTATTTTACAACTTTTAAAAAGAAAAATGTCTTGCCTTTGAATGGTAATCTTGTTCCAGTCTGGGATCTGAGCCGGCTACCTGTTTGTATTTGTTAATTTTCATTTGGCGATTTCTCTCCTCTATATCCATAGCACCTATCGAGTAGAAAAAAATCCAAAAAATTAATGTTTAACTCTTATTTCTGAGTTCTAATTACACGATAAAAGAAATGGTATGCGAATCTATTATTTTCATTCAAAGTAGTGTGCACAAACTAAATTTTCATATTATTATTTTCTGATTTATTTAAAGTATGGAATTAGGTTAAAAAATCATGATTACTAATATGTAAAACAATTTTAATCTGAATAAAATGTACATGAAGTTAAAGAGAAGACAGCAAATCTTCCTGTCCAATAGAATATGCTGTCTTGACAGCATACAAATTTTATAAGGTTAATATTATAAGAATCTTGGCTTTTAATCCATCATAATTTAATTTATTTGCTGGTAATAAAGTTGTAAAACTACTTGGCTTCAATAACTTCATAATTGCATTTATAAAGTATTATCATAAAATTAAGTGATAGTGTAAAGCAGGTTGTCTAGTATATGTTAGGATCCAATTATCAGGAACTTTCAAATTTGATTTCTCTAGAAATAGAATCAAGAAAGAGTTTCTCAGAATAATAGGCCTAATAGCATACAATAAAGACCCAAAATATCACTGAAATTAACTGAGGAAAAACAGAATGTAAAGAGGTGGAAAAGTGGGGAAGTAAGCCTATAACAAAATTAGATTAATGCCTTCTGTAACAGGTGCTACCTCAAACACATCAACTGTAAATATTAAGAAGGTCTTTACAAACTTGTTGTATTGGATCAAAACCAAATTCAGTTAGCAAATTCTAGAAAACATTAAAAGCATTTTAAGAGCATATTTATCACTTTTATTAAAAGAAATTTTATAGGATATGTCCATTTCTCACAAGTATAAATATAATGCTAAAACAAAATCCCAATCACAAGTACAAATCTATACACTGAGAAAAATAAGCTTAGTGGGCTGAAGTGGTACCCATAATAAAGTGTTTAATGTAAACTCAGAAGCACTGTGTGTAAGGATGTTAACATAGACATATTCCTTGCTTATGACTGCAACTCTAAGGCTGCAGCAAGTATAACTTGACAAAGTGCACCCATTAAAAACCAGGCACTTTAATACTTACCTGATTTAAAAAAAGTAGTAGAAAAGAAAAGGAGATATAAAAGTACTGGTGTAATTAGAAGTTACAATATCCTCTCCTGGGCCAATATTTTAAATTTATTGTTTTATTTTTAAACATTATATTTTTCACTACAAAAATGTCATTGTGTATCAGATATTTTTTGTTAGTAAAAAATTTAAGTGAAAATTGATTAATTAAAATGAAATGAAAAGGGAAGAAAATATTTCAGGAAGGGTAAGAAAACTTGGCTAAAAGTACAAATAAAGAGCTCACACTGTATACCTCCAAATATACCAGCAAATTTAAGTCAACTATTCAATAAAATGAGACAAATTATTGCTTGATATGCATTATTTTAATAATTTAACTAATTGACTCTGTCCTGATTTGAAAGTGAGGAATAATAATATCACATTAATATAAATTAAATTATACATAAAACATGTGAATACCTCACAATACAAATGCAAAATATGGTCTAGGGTAAACATCTAAAGTCATAAAATTTAACTTTGGAATCACTTGAATCTCAAGAGATAGAATCAAGTCAACATGTTATTTTCAACAAAGTCAAGGGAAATAACAAATTAGCCTAGCATCAAAAAATTATGTGCAGTGAAAGGATATTTAATTGGGAAGTTTCTTAAAAGAAAAATTCATGAAGATATCATAATAGTACAAAAGTAAAAAGTTAAAAATAAATAGCACTTATTGAAAAAGAAGTTTAACTACATCTACAAAGATACAGGTACACAAACACACACACACATACACATGTTTTCTAATATTTAGACTATTTGTGGATAGCAACTTCCTGTAGAAGCTACTAATTCTGATTACTAGCAGGAATCAGCTTTATGTAACATCATTTATATTTCACAGATAAGTAAGGCAGTCTAAGAAGAATATTAATCTGTACTTTGTATTTTTACTCATTTGAAAGAGAGTGGGAGGGAGGTAGAATGATCTACCATCTACTTGTTCATATGAGTAAAAAAAGATGGAAATGGAGTGATATAAATACTTACATGCATTATCCAATTTCAAACAAATTTGTCATCTCCAGTTCCAGCCATCATGTATAGATAGTCCCAAATGGAAAAATTCTGGATTGCAGTCTTAACTAATAAAATTGCAATGCACTACTTCAGTTAGCAAATTTAGAAAATATTCTTTTTACTTATAACTTTAGGTTCTCCTAGGAGAATAAATCTTGGGAGTAAAAGTAAACAAACAGGCCTCCCTCCAAAATTATGTGGCTCATATTAGTCTTCTATTCCTTTTCTACTTTTGCATAACCTATCCCCATATGTATACAGTCCACAGAGAACAATAGCCTTAGGAAAACCCTCTCTTAATAAAGGGATCCAATATAGAGGATTCTTCAACAGCAAGTTGATTTTTCTTTTGTCGGACTTTGCTCGAAGGAAAGTAACTTAAAAATAATATTCTGGTTTCAAACAAACCTAGTCTATTTTTCCTCCCTAGAGTGGAAAACAATTCAGAGGAATCAACAGTAGAAGCACAGTTCACTGTTCAGAAACGGACCACATAATTTCTAAATTTTCAACTCTGTTATTCTATGCTTTGCACTGTAAAAGGAAAACAAACGAAAGCAATAAAGCAGATTTTCATTCAATCTCTTTCTCTGTGTGTCTCTTTCAAAATAATCTGCATGCATAAGGCCTTGAAATTTCTGCTATAAAGAATACTCATTGACCACCGACCTTTCACTCCCTACACCATTATGTGTTAATATTTCACTGAAAATAATCTCAGTATTTTCAAAATATTTTTTGGGAAATTCTGGTTCATAGGTTAAGAAGATGAATTTATGTAGAATTCTCCAAAATTGAACATAACATGCATGATAAGATATGCTTAATTTAGAAGCCATCTTAGCAGTCTGATTTTATATTGTAATTTAATTAGGCTTAAACAATTACGCATTACTTTTTTGACATGAAATTAAGTACCAAAGCACTGTCAAATTGTAATAAATTTTGACTAGGATGGTAATGGCACAATCAGATTTCTTGGACAGACATAGTTACAATAAAAGTTTACACACATTTGTGTCTATTTGAAGTAATAATCTATTATTATTAAACTATAATTATTCAAGTTTTCTCAAATTGTTGTCATAAGGTAAATTATTAACTAAGTGCACTAAGAAATCACATACAATTTATTATTTCATACATATTTTTCATGAAGAACAGAGTTGATTTACATTATGCTGGTATGGTCCAGTATGTTTTCACGTGTGTATACAAATTCTGAATTTCATCAATTTTAACATTTTTCCTTGATAGATGACATTTTAAATCAAGATTTAATTCACTGGCCTTTCCAATAATGTTTTCAAATTATGTGAAAACTCCCCCCACCTTAAAATGTTAAGGCAGAGAATAAAGCAGAAGTTAAACATGGATATTCTAGGACTCATAAATATCTCAAAATATTTTTTCTCAAATTGGAAATCCCCTGGTTCATTCTTATTCATTCAATTTTGAAAAATCCAGTATTGTGTTAATACTGATTTACTGCATGTCCTAAAATTATATCATATATTCCACAAGCTATTTATTTTTATACAAGTTATCTAAAAACCTATCTTGTTCTTAAATCAATAAACTAATATTGTTATTATTTGGAACTTAAGAAAGCCTGCTGAATGAGTTCATAATGTTAAACTCATATTGATAATGTTAACATGGCATGTAGGTTACAAAATGTTAACTTATAGGTAGCATTTTTTTCCCAAAGATGTAGTTAAACATGGCCAAATTAGCTGGCAGTTAGCCTGCAGTTGCTTAGCTTTTACTATTTACATGTACACTACAAAGGTCATTAGTACATTTTCAATGAATTTTGCAGTACAACTAAAATGGTTATTACGGTTTTAAGTTTCCTTCTTCACACACACACACACACACACACACACACACCTTTCTGAAATCCCAGAGCAGTTTCATACCCCAAGACATTGTGTAGGGACAGGAGGTCTGCAGTGATGGAATTCACAATGAAGCCAGTGCCTAGACTATGGCAGCACTGTGGGCTCTGATCCATTCTGTGAACCTAAACAGAATGCTCACATCTAGGGAACTTAAGAGGGAAAATAAGTAAGTCTAATATTAAAAAGAAAGAAGCCCAAATATAAGGAAAAAATTAGGAACTAGTGATTATAGACATCATCTAAGACTGCCTTATTAAACCCAGAAACTGCACTTGTGAGTAAACCAAATTCTTGTGGCTCATTTAATAAATTTAAGACACTCTTCCAGTTCCCTACTCCATTCTTTCCTTCTACATTTATATATTTGGCTTCAGGTTAAAAAAAAAGTCTTCCTTTGAGATAAAAATTTAACTAAGTAGCAATTTCTTCCATGAGAATATTTAATGAAAATAAACACAACTGTAATTCCCTTTATTTGAATAGCATATATTTTCACAAAAATAAAATTAATGCCCTGAAATAATCTGAGGTTAGAAAACAAATTTTTCATATTTTTAACAGCAAAATTAAGAACCTGTAAAATAATCATTAAATAGTTGTACTTTACAAAGGAATTTATTCCAAATTGCATATTTTATAAAAGTACATTTACATGTTTTTCAGTTAAATTTAAGAATTAAAGGTATTTGTGCCAATATGAACTTTTAATTAACAGTGAAGGATTCTCAAACCCAAATTGTGTTCAGTTGATAATATCCAAATAACTGACAACAAAAATAGATAAAGTATTGCTTTAACAAATCTAACTGACTTTCATTAAATGCATATAGATATAATAAATATAAATAAACATCTCTAAATATTAGATGATTTCCTAATTGAGGCTGAAGAAGAATATTGCTTACACATAAGTAAGAGAAAGATTTTTTTTAAAAAAAACTTTAACAGTCATTGACAAGAGGAAAATTATTACTTTTAATAACTAACCTACTAAATTCCATTCTACAAACTTTTCTTCTAACAAAATGCAAACAATGTGGAAGAGACACAAAACAAAATAGAGACAATATTCATGAGAATAGCCAAAAATGACATTTAAAATGAATATAGTTAAAAGGGTCAAATCTTGTACTCTCTAAATGCTAAATCTACCATTTGGTTATGTACCAAATTAAGTGCAAGGAAGAAAAAGATATAATTAATTAGTGTATATAGCTAATTGTTTGATGAAGACAATTACAGATGAGTCATGTGGCTATTTTCTAGATTCAGTGGGACAGACAACAGTAATACAAGTATTTCTTTAATAGAGTACTACATCTAAAAATTGTTGAATTGCAATAGATATAACCATCACAGAGTTGATGGGACTTTGAAACTGTCTAGATTTGGAATAATAGATATAGAGGATTAATGAAAAATTTTTAAGCAACACTGGCTTAAAAGATAAGATACATAACTTGGGTCTGAATCTTGACTTCACAAGTCCTGTAACTACAAATACTTCACTTCACCTCTCTGGGCAGGAAACTCCTCAACTGTAAGATGAATAGTTTGAACAAGATGCCTTTTAGGAGTCCTTCTGCTATGTAATGCTCTGGTTTATTGATCTGGAAACTCATATGATGTCTATGTGAGAGTTGTTTTATATTATCATACACATTTCATAAATATAGATAATGTAAAGTGCTCTGAAAATTATTAATCTGACAGCTTTAGTACTGTATTTAATAAAACTTCCTTTAAATTGTGTGTGTGTGTGTGTGTGTGTACACAGAATCAGAGAGAACTGGAATGAAGTTAGAAATGAGGAAGGGAGAGCAAAGAAAGAGGGAGGGCGGGAGAAAGGGCCTGGACGTGACAATGTCAACCAGGAACTTTGCCCAGGAAAAGGAGTCATCAGAATGATCTACTCCAGAAGGATCTTTTTAGACTAATTCAATGCAATCCTTTCACTATAACATGTTTAGGAGAAAATGTTAACTAAATTTCTAATAGTACTTTAACACTGTTGGTCACAATTCCTGTAACTTTCTAAAAAGTAAGATGTATCTTAGAGGGTAAGCCAGATTTTATGAAAGGCCCCAAAGAAGGAGTTCAGCAGTTATTTAGAATTACTCCTAAGAAAAAATGCAATGATAACTGAAGAGAGAAAGAAACATGAGTCCGATTCATTTTTTTATGAACTATTCCTTCCCTATTTGTGTTATGTACTTTGGAATATTCTACCTTTTACTTGATGGCTAATATCTACATTAAGGGAGACATAATTCTCAGAGTTAGCACATATTATTACATTATGTATATGTCTGATCTGCAACATATATTATGTTTTGATGGGACTTAATTATCATATACCACTGTATTCCACATCTGGGACCTAATTAACACATCCATAAAACACATTTCAAAAACAACTACACATCTCAAGACTATGTGGAAGGTTTTAAAGGAACATAATAAAGAAATTTTTAAATGCATTTTAACATTTATATGTATTTAGAAATAGAATTTAAACACACTTGGAATTGTTGAGTGTTAGTTTAAAAATCACATAAAAATAAAAATACCCATAATACACAAACTAAGACCTATGCTGGAAAGTAGATCCATATGATATTTTCTTATGTATACTAGAAAATCATGTAGTAGAGAGTATTTTTGGTTATAATCATATACTTGTCTTGGTATCCATAGAACATTAGAAATTACATTCTTGCACCCCAGCTTTTATTTATCCTATTTATTCATGCTGTAAATCCTTAAAAACTTGTCACAATTCCCAAACACATGGTGAGATTTTAGAATTTTTACTTAGGTGCTTTGCTTAAATAAAGTGATACTTAAATAAAGTCTGCAGATTCCTTCGTATCTGCAGAAGTCTAACCAACTCAGAAAGATTATATGCATTGTATGGAAAATAAAGAATGACAGTGATTATCAAGATGTTTGATCTAAGTTTTATAAGTTATGCAACTTATAAAAATGAAAACCCATACAATGTAACTCCCCTCAAATTAATCATGGTGACATTTACTGTTGTTCAATGATTTTTCTATACTTTCCATTTCTATCTAAGACTTTTTTCAATGATTTTTTCTATACTTTCCATTTCAGTATTTCTAAGATTCCTGTGACATCTTACATATAATGTAAACTTAAATTATATTAGCTACAGCATTACATGATCACATACCATATTTTTAGAATAGTAGAGATACCTTTTACCTTTCAAGTCAGGAAGACAAATAGGCAGATATGGAATGACAACTAATTCACAGTATAACCTTGTTTATAAGGTTATACTTAAATGGATCCAAATACATGTGATCGCGTCCCTAAAATAATAGTGAAAGTACAAAGTAATGAACTATAAAGTAATTATCCTCAAAAGGAGCAGCATCAGAAAGTGCTTACTTGCAGAGAGAGGAGAGAAATAAATGGGAAAATTACTAAATGGAAAATAAGTCAGTTGTTAGATATACTATTTCAGTGCAGATTTTCATGATGGTATGCATAAGAGTTATAAAACACTGAAACTTCCTTTAGGCCAATACCATGTTGCAAATAATAGGTATGCCAATTAAGATGATAAAACTATGCCTGGAAAATTAAACTGACAAAACCTGTAGAAAAACATAAAAGTTTTTATACATAGAGAGGTATGAATAAAATGATTTATGATTAAAAATTACGAAAGCAATATAAGCTTCCAATGCAAAAACAAACAATGAAAGTGTTATAACAGTTATTTCTTCCATATGTGCATAATGATCACCTTAAAAATGATTATACATTTGAAACAGGAATTGAGACAAAATGGGTAAAGTTTAGGTGATTAAAAGGAAAGATGCATATTTTAATTTGTGCTATATCATTTTATCCATGTAGGTGAAATACATATTTTATGAGGTTATAGTAACAGGTTTAATCAAATATGGATCACTATTAAGTTAGAATAATTATTTACAATGAGAAAGGGAAATATAAGGATATTTTGAATTTTAAATAGCATTCATGTTTGAACACCAAACTGTATTTCTTTTTAGAAAGATGCTGATGTGGTTATTGGTACAGGGTAGAATAATGAATATACAGAATAACTAGGTACAACATTCCTGCAGAATTAAAAGGAATGTACATTAGATGTTCCATGAGTAGAGGCATATTATAAAACAGTTTTTTTCAACACAGAGAAATAAGAGGAATAAGAATTAGGAATAGGATTGGTTATCTCTGGAGAAAGAAAAGTGAAAATCAGATGGAGACATCAGGACATATTCACTTACGCTAAAGTAACTGGACTGAATTTCAATCTGTCAAATGCTTGCATATGAATATGAGTTACCTTGAGGATGCTCCATGAAACTGTAAACTAGATTGAGCTGGTCTGCACTGACACTAAACCTCATATTCCAAATTCCTCTTTTCGTGCTCTCCTCATTACAACCCTCCAGTATTGTTCTCTCATACTGTGCTCTGCAACACATCTATGCTTGCAGCTCTGATTTCTTGGCTTTAGCCTTTCTACATCCTCCACTTTGTTACAAGTAAAGCATGGGTCCTGGCACAAAGTTAGCTTGCTTCTGTTTAAATTCAGTGACAGAGGTGCATGCACTGGTGTTTGACACAGTGATTAAATTGTCTCTGGAGATGCCTGCATCCCCATTTGGAGCGCCTGGTTCAAGTCCTGGCTCCTCTACTTCTGATCCAGCTTTCTGCTAATGTGCAGTCTGAGAGACAGCAGGTGATGGCTGAAATGCCTAAGTATCTACCACCCATGTGGGAGACCAGGATTGAGTACCTGGCTCCTGGCTTCATCCTGGCCCAACCCTGGCTGTTGTGGGCATTTGGAGTTAAACAGCAGGCAGGATATCTCAATGAATCTGTCTCTCTGCCTTTTAAATAAAATGAAAATTAATTAATTAATTAAACTCCAGCATCAAATCATTGTGTAAGTTATTTAATTGATCAGCACCTCAAATTTCTACTCTATAAACTAGGAACAAAAATAGCAATTTTAACTCAATTTTTTAGAAACTCACTTACAGATCAAAACAATTTATACTCAGGTGACTTAACTATCCAAAATACTGACTGCATTTTTTAAAAGACAAGTTTCAAAGAAATCTTTGAGGAATGCAGGAAAAAAAATTGTTTTAATCACTAAGTCTTTATTCCTCAACTTCTCTAAAACTGAAATAGCTTGTATACTGAATCTCCCAAAAGAAAATTCCATTATTTGTGGGAGCAACATTCTAGCTATCAACTATTCATCAAGTTTCCAAGTTCTGTAAGTGTGCCCCACTGTACCTGAACAAGACATTTTATGTGTCTTTAGCATTTGGGTTCATTCAAATGAGTCATGTATATTTGAGCTACAAAGAAATTCACAAATGTAGGGAGCCTCTTCCTATATCTGCTATGGAGTCAAATGTAGAATGTTGTTTAGTTACTACTGGTTCATGTAGTAAGAACTCCTTCTACTTGGAACTCTCTTAATTCATGATGACTTTATTTGAAGGAAATCTCATCATTGAGTACCTTCGTTGAGCTCTGCCTGATATCATGAAACTTTCCTCTCAAAGGTTATCAGAAAATGTCATCTTCCAAAATGAGTGCTCATTCCTCAGTGTAATTTTAGACCTAACCCAACCAAACCCTGACCTTACTGCTGCAGCATTGAATAATTATACTATCCTTGATATATTCCTTCAAGTGTACTTTTATGACTTTCCAAAACTTTTATTTCTAAATTACCTCCCTATGACATCTCCTTTACTCTGTTCTGAAGTGATAGGAAATCCATCCATTACATGCCTCTTGGAACTCTGAGTCTGGACGGGACCTTGGTTCAACTGCTTGAGATATTTTAGATTAAGTAAACTGTTCTTCCTTATTAGTATATATTTAGAACTATTTGTATAATATATTAAATTTTCTTAAAAGTTGACATATTTTCAATGATTTCATAACAGATTTCATGAGTTAAAACTGATATAAAATGTACACAATTTAGATGCAAAGTTTTGTGACATCAGACAAACACACATAGTCATGTAGTCTCACTCCAAGCAAGATGCAGAGTATTCTTATCACCCTAAAAAGTTCCCTGGTACCCTTTGTTGCTAGTCTTCTTGCCAGGTCAGGTAACCAGAGATCACACTTGTGTCTAGCTCTCATATTCTTCAGTATTTTTATTCTAAAATTTTATTTGCTTGAAGCATAGAAAGTGATATGAAAGTTTAGAAACTACATACTTATATTCTTGTATTCTAATACTTAGTACTAGTATTTTCTACACAACATAATACTTATCAACAATAATACTTTTATATGCCAGGAATTGTGCAAAGAGCTTTCCATGTAATATATCAATTAAACAGAACTGTATACTTAGACTCATAATTATCTCAATTTTATTTATTGCAAAATCTGCACGAGATAATATAACTAGCAGGTGACAGATACTGATCTTTTTTCAAAATTCATCAACTGAAATGTTTAGCCATAAAATGACTTTCTCATCTCTTTTCCTTTCTCTCTCCCCCAACCTCTCTCTCTCTCTCTCTCTCTCTCTCTCTCTCTCTCTCTCACAAACACAAAGACACACACATTCATTCATCAACTAAATTTTTCATTCTCACTATACTTTTTGAGCTGCTTCTCCTCTTTCAACAAGGGAATGGTAGTAATGCTTCACCAAACTAAGGGAATAATATAGTAATTCTTTAATCAATACAGAAATAGATATCTTCTGATTCTCATTTTTTCATTATGAATTGACCTATCAACTTCTTTCTACATGATCATATAATCTATAACTCTGTTCGCTCCTCCAATTATGTCACCTAATTAATTCTGCTTATTATCACTTTGCTTTCCATTACACTTTAACTTTTCCACTCTAGTTTCCTTCCTCATCCTCATCTTCACCCCAACCCTTACATCTCATATCCCATTCCCTCAAGTCTTCATCTAGGCTGATTAATATAAAAAGCCCTATCATGTCAAATAACATTCTTCTCTTCAAATAAAGCAAATTAAATTCTCTTAGCAATAATCTCCAATGTAACATTATTCATATCAATTTACTATTTTCCATATAAAATCTATTGATCTTTCCTGTCAATCATTTTGGTCACATTTTCATTACAGACATAAAAGTATAGTTTTAAATGAGCTGAGAGACCTAAAGACAATCATAAATTTGCCATTTGTAATGAACACTTAGGATTGTATACATGTTTATACTCACTAAATACTAGATTGTAAACTTATTACATGTGTTCTATTCCATTCAACACAAACAATTTGACAAAAATTGTCAAAATTACCATCTAGGTATTATGCTTTACTCATCCATGAGCAAAATACTCACATCTTTGACAACTAATTTTCATAAATTATTCTTTTGAACTTCAGTTGACTTGACTTTAACTCCTATCTGCAATACAGAGCTATTTTCATCTTATTTTTCTTTTCAAACATTATCTCAATGGATAAGACTTCCTGTATTACTTCATTTAAAATGACAAGTACTCACCCAAATTCCTTTTGGTCTTACACAGGTTTTTAAAAACAGTACTTACAATTATCTATGTTTACCTTGTGCAGTGATTATTTCTTCTTCCAAGAATATAATTTCTGTGAAGGAAGAGATCTTGTATGGATTCACCACTGTTATGCTGCTAGTGGTTAGAATAAGGCCTGATACATAATAAGGCCTTATACAAATGAATTTTTAGAATGTGAACTACCTTTACTGTACCAGAATAAGAATTTCAGGAATAATTTTTCTAAATGTAGGTAAATCATGTTATACCATAATTTATTATGCCATTGTGATACCCAGGAAATTATGTAAGTAGGATAAAATTTCTTGTTATTTTAGTATTTTATAAAAATTATTTTATTAGTTTCTGCTTTATATTGTTATTCCTACTTTAGTACTCATATTGTCATGACTGACACATTAGAAGCTGAGAAGATTCTAATTCTGAGAAAAAAATATATATTTGTCAATAAGAAAATATTGAGAAAGAATTTTAAAGGGTTGAAGAATTCATGATTTGTATTAATATTTTATCCACCTGTTAGATACATGAAAAAATTCTATAATCTTTCATATTAAAAAGTTTTCAAAAATTTAACATTAAAATTCTTCAATTAAATGGCTATTTTCATACATAATTGATTTAGCCACTGTCCAATTAACATTTACAGTAATTATTTTATTGTAAAAATTAAGGCTTTACACTCTTGCCTCAGAATCAGCCCTTAAGGCGTTCGGATCTGGCTGAAAAGCCCATGAGAGTATTTCAGGCATGGAAAACCAAGACACTGTGGCAAAAAAAAAAAAAAAAAAGAAAAAAAGAAAAAAAAAAAGAAAGAAAGAAATGACCTAAATGAAAGATCTCTGCAAGTGAGATCCCAGTGGAAAGAACAGGTCATCAAAGAAGGAGGTACCTTTCTCTGAAGGGAGGAGAGAACTTCCACTTTGATTATGACCTTGTCTAAATATGATCAGAGTCTCTTCCATAGCCTTGGCAACTCATCACAAGAGCCTAGGGTGATTACTGACACCATAAATAAGAGTGTCAATTTGTTAAGTCAATAACAGGAGTCACTGTGCACTTACTCCTCATGTAGGATCTCTGTCCTTAATGTGCTGTACATTGTGACTTAATGCTATAAGTAGTACTCAAACAGTATTTTTCACTTTGTGTTTCTGTGTGGGTGCAAACTGTTGAAAGCTTTACTTAATATATGCTAAATCGATCTTCTGTATATAAAGAGAATTGAAAATGCATCTTGATGTGAATGGAAGGGGAGAGGGAGTGGATAAGGGGAGGGTTGCGGGGAGGAGGGAAGTTATGGGGGGGGGGAAGCCATTGTAATCCATAAGCTGTACTTGGGAAATTTATATTCATTTAATAAAAGTTAAAAAATAAGGCTTTAATGAAACCTTTGTACACATAATTTTATTCAAATATCTGTTTTTATTAGACCAAAAGTATATGAACATTTTAAGTTTCTTGATTTACACTACAAAATTGCTTTACAGAAAGTCCATAGTAATTTGTACTATCAATCTTCTTACCACATTCTTAACATTGCTTTCTAAATGGGTGGAATATGGTCTTTCACTTAGAATTATATTGATTTCATTGGTGTTGGCTGAAAAAATTGCTTTCATATATTTACTTTCCATTGCATTTGTTGTTTAGGGAAATGTTTGTATATATTCTTTCGCTATTCCCTATTTTTCTACAATAATTTTATAGAATATATAATTTAAAAGATTAAAACTATAAAGAACCTTAACTCTTAACACTTTGACTTGTGGTATATGTTTTTTCCCAACTTGTTGTGCGTCTTTTAATTTATTGGTGATGATGTTGATATTCTGAAATGTATAGCTGCCTCATTGTTGTCTGGTGTCTTTCCATTTCTAAATTTCATTAATTTTGGGGGGCAGGTTTTTGTTTTTCACAGAAATGATCTATGCTTTAATTAAGAAATTAATCCATTAATCTAGCTGGAATTTATTAAGATTAATAAGAAGTTATAAGCAACCAGCCCAAAGTCATATACCTGATGAGTGGCAGAATTTACACCTATCTGATTGCAGGGCCCTTGGACTTTCCTCTTAACTACATTGCCTCAGAAATGATTAAACTCAAGAGTGCAGTGCAGAAGTCCTGATACAGTTGTATGACATTTACCTCCTAAAGTGGTAAAAAGAAAGTAGCATACTTTAATGTGTATAACAAAAAGAAGCAATTCTAAATAACAGAAAGAATGCTCAGATACTAGAATGCATGACTTCAATACAATTGATTCAAATGAAAATACTACTTTAACTTTTCTCATTTAATAATAATACCTCACTTAAACTGTACCAGACTGTTTTTAGTTGTTTTGCAAATTATAAAAGTATTCACTTTAATCATAACAATAACCCTTTGTGGTAGAATTATTATTATTTCTATCTTATACTTGAGGCACCTAAGGCACAGAGAGTAACTTTCTCCAGCTCACAGAGCAACTAAGTGGTGGAGCTGATCAGGCAATATACTTCGGTCTGCACTCATAAGCTGCTTCTAAAAATAGCATTTCTGACAGAAACAAATACTTTACCTAACAGTTGAATTTCTAGGACACACAGTTAATGTGGATGATAGGTCCAAGTAAACTTGAATGTTAAGAGCAGCTGCATCATGGTATAGCAGGTTAAGCTGCTGCCTACAGTGCCAGCCTCTCATATGGGTGCCAATTTGAGTCCTGGCTGCTCCATTTCCACTGTAGCTCTCTGCTAATACACCTGGGAAAGCAGCATAAGACGGCCCAAGTGTTTGGGCCCCTGACACCTTTCTGTAAGACCCAGAAAAAGCTCCTGGGCTTAGGCCTGGCCCAGCCTTGACCATTGGTGGCCATTTGGGGAGTGAAACAGCAGAGGGAAGATCTCTCTCGGTCTCTCCTTCTCTCTCTCTGTAATTCTGCTTTTCAAATAAATAAATAAATAAATCTTTTATTTTAAAAAATTCAATGTTAGAGTATTAACAATGAAGAAGTAATACACTGAGAATTTAGCAGTAATATTGTAAATTCAGAATTTATATTTCATTAAAGATAGAATTTTGTATTCACACAGAACTAGAGAACTAAAATACAATGAATTATCCCGATTTTAAACACAAACATGAATTAGTATAAAAACAAATTACTGGCCGGCGCCGCAGCTCACGAGGCTAATCCTCCACCTAGCGGCGCCAGCACACCCGGGTTTTAGTCCCGGTCGGGGCGCCAGATTCTGTCCTGGTTGCCCCTCTTCCAGGCCAGCTCTCTGCTGTGGCCTGGGAGTGCAGTGGAGGATGGCCCAAGTGCTTGGGCCCTGCACCCCATGGGAGACCAGGAGAAGTACCTGGCTCCTGCCATCGGATCAATGCAGTGTGCCGGCCTCAGTGCGCCGGCCGCGGCAGCCATTGGAGGGTGAACCAACGGCAAAGGAAGACCTTTCTCTCTGTCTCTCTCTCTCACTGTCCACTCTGCCTGTCAAAAAATAAAAATAAAAAAAAATAAAATAAAATAAAACAAGTTACTATTTATTCCTATTTCACTCTCAAAAACTTTCTTCAATCTCTTTTATTTGAATATTTATAGCTTTTAGTGAATCAAGTTCAAGCATTATCCTTTATCATATATGTATTTACATGTATATATGTATACATACATTAAATTTCTTCTGTAATGCGTGTTCTTTCTCTTTTCCTCTTAGTTCATGAGTAGAACAAAAAGTCATACAAAAGCACACAGTGACAAATAATGTAATAAAGGCCATGCCAATCTGTCAAGCACTGAAGTGAACATTTGAAATGGAACACGCCATTGGTTGACAATTTTGTATCTCCAAAATTCAAATTCTAACCTCCAAGGTGCAAGTTTTAGGAAGCAAGATCTTTGTGAGAAAATTAGGTCAAGAAGTTTTTGCAGGATTAATGCCTTATTAAAAGTCTCCAGATAGATCCTTAGTCCCTTCTACCAAGTGAGGACACAGGAGAAGCAGGCACAAAGCCAGCAAAGCTGGCTCATTCCAGGCCCAAAACCACCCAGGGACTTTATCTTAAAGTTCTCAATCTCTAGAACTATAAAAAATAAATTTTTATCATCCACAAGCCACTCTGTTATTCTGTTATAGCAGTCTGAATAGACTAAAACAATACATGTCAATGGGCAACATTCGGAAACAAGAATTAAAACAAGATGCCTGTGTTCAAGCTATAAAAAATACAAAAACTTATATTAAATTTGAAAAATATCCCTTAGTGAATTATCCATAATAGGAAGTGATATAATAATCATATTAAGAACTGGAATTAAAACACTAAACATGTTATTTATTCCTATCTGTACTTTTATTAAGAAGACTTAGAAATCTATTCAACATAGATTTTTAAGCACATTGTATTAACATCAATACTTTTCAGATCCAAGGACCTATCTGAAACAAAAAATTTTTTGAGCTGTTTTTATTTTCTAAAACTGTTGATGTAGTGGCACTAATTTATTACAGTAATTTAAGTACTTAATATAACAGCATAACAAATTTCATATAATAACAATGTAAGGAATTTGTAAGAAATATAGTTGATAAAATGTCTTTTAATTTTACGATCTTATGAATAAAACTGATATATTAACAGGCTAAGTTTGTCGGACAACATAGATCAGATGTGGCAATAATTCTGAAAGTCTGTGTAGTTGGAACTTGTTACTTTTAGAATGAAATCCATGAGACCTAACTGAGCTCTAAGGTTGGGTGAATTTGCAGAATGATAAACACAACGCTGACTGATACAGATCAAGTTCTCATTTATAGCACCAGTATCTGCAGCAGAAATGAAGAAACCTCAGATTTTGGCTGTCCCACACCAGCAGGAAAAGAGGTACTACAGATATACAACTGTACCTGCAGTTTTAAAAGTTCATCCTAGGGCCAGCATAGTGGTATATCTGGTTTAGCTGCTGCCTGCAATGCCAGCATCTCATATGAGCACCTGTTCAAGTCCCTACTGCTCCACTTCAGATCCAGCTCCTGGCTGCTTCAAGTCCTGGCTGCTCCACTTCCAATCCAGCTCCCCGCTAAAGCACCTGAGAAAAGCAGAAGATGGCCCAAGTACTTGTGCCCCTGCCACCCACATGGGAGACCTGGAAGAAGCTCCTGGCTTCAGCCTTGTCCAGCCCTCGCTGTTCAGACCTTCTGGGCAGTGAACCAGCAATGGTAGCTCATGCTTACTCGCTGGCTCTCTCTTTCCCCCTCTCTGTGACTTTCAAATAAATAAATATTGAAAAACAAAAGAGTTCACACTAAGAATGACGTTATATTTAGTAACAATAACAGTAACAAAAGCAATTTAGAACTTAATGTTTGAAGACAAAACATTCTCTAAGTTTAATCAGGTGATATGTATTCTAGATAACTTTTTGTAAGAAAACTTGTTTCAATTATCAATCTCCTCTCTAGAATCTTCAAACCACCTCATTCAAGTCCTTTACCTTTGGCTTTAGGCAGATTATGAACAATGATTTGGTAAATCTAAATTGAATTTCTTAATTTTCTTCCTTCTTTATGCTGAACTTCAATTCCTTATTTTTTCTCCTTGTTTTCTCACTAACATATGATATACCTCATTCTTCCGTTTCCCTAGAACTCAGTCTTTTCTTAAGATTTTCCAATCTGTAGTGTCACCTTGAGCTATACTGAATTTCTTTCTCTAATTCATTCTAAATTGCTTGGAAAATCCTGATCTTTCCCATCGTGAATTCTGCAGTCCTATTCCTTTGCTTTAAACAGTATACATCCTGAAAGCCATTGTTTGCAGCTCCTGCATCTCATATGGGCACCGCTTTCAGTTCTGATTGCTCCACTTCTGACCCAGCTCCCAGCTAATGTGCATGGGAAAGCAGTAGAAGACAGCCCAAGTCCTTGGGCCTCTGCACACACGTGGGAGACCCAGAAGAAGCTCTTGGCTCCCGGCTTTGGATCGGCCCTGCTCTGGCTGTTGCAGCCATTTAGAGAGTGAACCAGTGGATGGAAGATCTCTCCATCTCTATCTCTCCCTCTTTCTCTCTGTAACTCTAACTTTCAAATAAATAAATAAATAAATCTTAGGGAAAAAAAAGAATACTTCACCCCTCAAAAATATTTTGAGGAGAAACTGCTCAAAAACCTACAACATATACTGTATGAGGGGATTTCAAAACATTTGTGGAAACTGGACTTAAAAGATACAAATAAAAATACTAATGTAATTACTCAACATATGTATAAAATATAAATGTTAACTTCTCAAAATAAGAAATATAAACTTCATACTTCATCAAGTTCAAGTCACTTTTTTAAGTGGTAATACCAGCCATTTTAAACTGAATGCTCAGGGAATTCAACCATGTCAGTGCAGTTCTTTTTACAATATCAACTGAAGAAAAATGGGCACTCTAAAGATTTTTTAGATTAGCAAACAGAAAGTGAGAAGGTGCTAATGAAGACTCTAGGGTTTCTCATTGAAATTTTCACAAAATTGATCTTGTTTGATGAGAGGAAAGAGCAGGAGCACTGTCAAGGACAAAAAGGATCCTAGTGAAGCTTTCCTGGGTGTTTTTCTGCTAAAACCCTGGCTAAGTTTTTCAGAGTATTCTCATAATAAGCAGATATTATTCTTGGCCCTTTAGGAAGTCAACGAATAAAATGCTCAGAACATCCTAATACCCATTACGTGACCTTTGCTCCTGACTAGTTCATTTCTGCATTGATTATACCACACTGATAATTCCATTCATTACAACTGCATCACTCCAGTGTGACTCTACACTATATTGTCCCCAGATGAGACTTCTCTCCTGAGTTCCAGACTTGTATATCCAGTCAACCCAAGATATTTATTCCTGAACAGCCAAACTGAGCTTTAAATCCAACCCATCTGCAAGATGAATTCTGTCTTTCCACTTAATCAGGTACAATCTATATTTCCTATTCCGGTAAAACGCAACATCACCTATCCAAACATGTGACTCACCTGAGATTATCTCATTATTCATCTTCCTGAATCAATATAAAATCAGTGATTAAGATCTGTAGATTCTATATTTTTCACTAAGTTCTGAGGTTCTGATAAACTTTAGGAATCTTAATTCAGCAAATTATCATCTCACAAATTATATTTATGCTTATTTCATCTTGTAATCTGTCTAAAATCAAATGTCTGACCTTGTTATTCTATTGTCTTACATGCTTCAATAACCAACACAATTCCAATGAAATCTGTCCCTGCTTGGTTTCGCCTAAACTTCTTTGAAATTATTGGTCATATTTTTCCTCTGCCTGAAATATTCTCTATACAAGAGGTCACATTTTTCTGGCATTTAGTATCAATTCAAATGCCATGAAGTCTTTCTTGAATTAATACCCATGCTTCCCAGGTAGAAATAATTATACCATCATCTGTGACTTCATTGTATAATTATTTATATATATTTACATATAATATATATAACATATGTTATATACAGAGAATTATCTCATAGCACCTGTAATTAATTATTGCACTTATGTAGATCACATTAAATTTATACTAGAAAAAGTCCAAATGCACAGGGAGCTATTTGTGTTTGCTATTTCCAAAACCTGGAATAGGTTTCAACTCAAGTGTCCACTCTTCTATGAAGCTATTCTTGATCTTACAGTTGTAAAAGATTTTGACTTTATGACTTTGTAGAATATATTGTTAGAATCATCCATATTGGCATATAAACATCTCCTAACTACTCAGTGACCTCAATATCTTCTTTAGAGCATGAGTTAAGTCTTTGGGATTTCCCCCAAATTACTAAACTCAGAATAGCAGTAAAATATTTTTTAATTACCTTAAAAGTTGGAAATAATATTTTGGTCTAAATTTTGAAAATAAATTATGATAAATTTGTTAACATAATGTAGCTAACTCCATACATGTATATTGCATCTATAGTTAGTTATGGAAAAACTACATATATAAATATCACATAAAATCAATAATTTTATTTATCCAACTAATTGGAACAGTAGCTGGTAAAAGTTTACTATACAAACTTCTAATTATACCTATAAGATTGAACATTTTGTTATATTAGAGAATAAAAATCTGTGAAATGAGTTAAACAAAAAGGTAAAAAAATTCTAGGATGAGTTAAATAAATGAAAACAAAGAAAAGCAGTAGAAGAGACACACCTGCATATCTTCTCCTTGTAGAGTCCACTTCTTCTGTGACCACACCGTGTAATGGACAGACATAGATAAAGGAGATGGGTGTGAGTGGATGTACTCGAAAGGAAAAATGTGACACTGAAGGAAAGGGCCCCAAAGCATTTGAGAAAGAATCCTGTATTCAGTTGTAGGGAAGATATAATCAAATACATACCATAACAAAAATAGGTAAGAACTGATGGAAAATTGGTTAAGCTACTATAGGTTAGCAGAAATAGAAATATAAAGTTAGTATAGAAGAGGATTCAGAAGTTTACAATTATTTATGTCCAGTCAGTCCTGAACCTTGATGCTGAAGAAAGATGCCATTAGTAAAATGAATGTTACTTGTATGATCATACTGTGAAAGATGTTATTGGGTCAATTTATGCTTTTAAAATAATTATCTGAAGAAAAGAAATTCATTTAGTCATCAAAAAGAGCAATAAAAAGCATTCCAACATATTTCAGTTTTTGAAGTTTTCCCAATTAACTAGTGCTCACATGAAAATAAAATATGTCCATCAGGTCAATATTTCATTGAATTACATCAAAGCAGCAAAATATTACCATAAAAATAATAGGGAGTAATAATTTTAATACAACTTATAAGAAAATTGGCTGAAATATATGATCTTAATTCAATACAAAAATTCAATTTAATTTCAACTTAATGTCTATTTATTCAGAAAATACTCACAAATAGCATGTCATAGGCCATAAAAATTTCTATTAAAATTTATCCATCCAAATCTAATATATACTCTATAGATATGGTACATATTTCAGAAATACTTCTTTTCCAAGTATGAGCTCACAAGAAGTTCATAAGACATTTTATACAAGAATGTGAAAAAAGAATGTCTCTAAACTCAGCAAATACAAAAATTCTCCCCAAAATATTAGTAGGTTAGTACAGTAAAATGGACACAGATGAACAAAAATACAATAACCAAAATTTCATATTTCAGTTTTCTACTTAGCTTTGAATTAGATGCTACAATTCTAAAATCAAACACCACATTTAGTTTTGCAATAGTTGTATCATGATTGTGAGTGACTTATGGAAAAAATATATTTTACAAATTCACTATCAATATATTGAAATCACAGTCCTTCAGGGAATGAATTTCCATAGTAAATTTATCTTTTGAAAATAGTGAGAAAATGAAAATTTTCTATTAAAAAATGCTAAGATTATTGAAACATCTGCTTGGGAAAAGAGAGAAGTCCTAATATAAATTGTAGAGAATTGCAGAAAAATTACTCATTTGGAAACTTAACAATGTCCTTTTTATTATAATATGGCACATTTTTCACCTATTGAAAATCAATACCAAATTTTACCAGAATTATATTACAAATATGAGGCTGTTAATAAAATGGACCACTAGGAAAATATCTTTGTATCTTCCTGAAAGTACTCACACATGAAAATGATAAATGTCATATTTTCTTTCCCATCCCCAGTAAACCCATTTCTTAAAGAAGATAAAAAAATCAGATATATAAAAAATATAGATCAATACTTGTTACATACAAAATTTTCCTAATTTCTACACATTTACTATACAACTAAAATAGTTTCCTCACACGTCAAGAAGAAACTGAGATGAACTGACAAAACACTTGTTTATGTATCTCATTTCTAAGAAGACCTTTTTTTTTTTTTATTGGCAGAAAACACAAATGCTGCATACATCAATTAAGCTTGTTTTTCCACTTAGCATTTTTCTGTATCTTGGATTACTCTGAAATAGCACTGATAAAAGAAATTTTCAGATACATAGAGTTCAAGTAACTTACCCAATACCACAAGACATGTTTAGTGGCAGAGCCAGAAATACAAGAGATCTACTAGATGCTGTATGATCCAATAAAAATGTGAAATAAAAAGTCAAACAAAAAACAAAAACTTTTATGGTCACATCTGAACTGGACACTTTTATTTAGTATTTAATTAAAAACATTTTTAAAAAGAGGTATATGGTTTAACTGATAAATTAATTTATCAATGTTTTCATTCTTAAAGTTCTAGTGGTAATACTTTTAAAACTAACATTTAATAAACTTTTAGATAATAATATAAAATTTATAATACTCCAAAGGGAATAAAAATGAAATATTTTAACAATGATCTCACTATTAAAAGTGTTAAATCATTTCCATTATTGGTGTGACTCTAATGCAATAAAAACCAGTCGAAACTAATCTTATAGAAAAAACATATAACTAGCAGATTGAATATTCATGCAAATCATACTAATTTTATAGCTATAGTATATCAAATACACTTAAAACTTTTTGCTTTCTTGCATTCCTTGTGTTTTCAGTTTTACTTTGTGCTATTTGCAATAAAACAGCCTCATTTTAAAAGAGAAACTTCTCATTTAAGCAGCCTTGTCTTATATAAATGATAATAGGCTATAAATATTTATTTTCCACATAGTTTGTAAAAAGTAACAGATTGCAGTGAATCTGGAAAGGAGGTAAGAATACCCCTTTTGTCTTCCAATCTCCCCACATTTCCCTTGATTATACCATGCCATAGTAAAACATTCTACTTTTTAGTGCTGCTAATGGCAACTTGAACACAAATACTTTCTCTTTCAGGTAGCCAATAACTAAAGAGGAATGATAAAGGAGAGTAAAAGTATCTCTTTTCTTAGATGTGTATTACTGACAGTTATGTTTTAAAGTTGGAAAATATAAAGATTCGTAAACAGAATGTTTAGTATTTTTCTTTTCCATCCCATCATACAAAATATTTTCATAAATTGCCCTGACATAAGACATGTATAAAATATAATGAATTAAATCATAGCTACTGTTTCATCACTTAATTATTTTTCAGCAAATATTTAAAAATTAGGGTACCATGAAGTTATAAACTATGTAAAGCATGATTTTATGAAGGAAAGTATTACCACACACATATATACACACACACACTAAAGCTGTCTGCATTGAAGGGTGTTTTAACTTGCATTGTATTTCAGGGGAATACATATCCCAAATTCAAATCAAAATGATCATCTGTAATCAGCTTTATTAAAAATGTAAAATATATGGAACTGTTTATCCATAAATATAGTGTTTATTAAAGGTGTATGATATGTGTTTGAAACTCTGGCGAATGTTCTCACCACCATTTACAATAGGCGTGCACTTAGTCCTGTTACTGGATTAAACTGTAATTGCAGTAACATGTCCTATAGGATCAAGCATTATGTTAAAACGCTTCCTGACCCAATGCAATACAAGATTGATGAATTGTATAATAGAACATGCAAATAATTAAAAGTTAACATTAGTAGGAAGATTTATTAAAGGTCATAGTCAGAATGTTTGAGTAAAAGGAGAGATATATTTCAAAAAAAGACTAGATACACATTTAGTCAGTAAAAGGGCCCCAGTTATAAAAGGGTCAAGTTAGAGGTGGACTATAAAAACAGAGTTGGATCACATGTTTGGCCTAGTGAGTAAGATGCTCACATGCTGTATCAGTGTACCTGGGCTGGATTCCTGGCTCTGGCTGCTGATTCCAGCTTTCTCTCAGTGCTGATTCAAGAAGGTAGCAGGTGATTGATGACTCAGGTACTTGGGTTCTTGCCACCCATGTGGGAGACCTCAACTGACATGCCAGCTCTTTGCTCTGGCTTGAATCCCAGCCTACCCTCTCCTCCCAAGGCCACCGTCTTGCCTACCTCACTGTGGCATTTCATCAGTGTGCCAGTAGAAGGCAACCCCAATCCTCCCCAAATAAATAAATGGATATATTTTAAGAATTGTTTACCAAGTATACAGATGACAAACTAAAACCTCTACATTGGCAAAATAACCTCTGAAAAATTCTTCAATTCAAATGCTTTGAATTAATTATTTCTAACAAGATTATTTCTCACAATTTGTCAATATTCATAACATTACTGACATTAGTTAAGTTCTACTAATTAAGATAAGCAAGGTACAATATTCTAATTATTTTCTAGTTACTTGAAAGTTATTAATTTTAGAAACTCACTGAATTTAACAATATGATTCTTTTAAATGTCTTCTTATTCCTTGCTGTTTTTTTTTATCAGATTCTATATTTGAATTCTGACACAAAATGCATGTTTAAATGCAGAAAGAATTTAAAATATCTCATTTCCAAACTGTAACATGCTATTTAAAATAAAAATAATAGTTGCCAAAGTACAGGTTTGGCCATATAAACTTAACTAAGTCAGGGTCACTGAACTAACTTTAATGAGCAACTAAGACCATGAATGATGAAATTTCAGCTTATTTACAGAAAAATATTATTGGTATCATTTGATGTGATACAGGTTTGCCATGCATATCCGTGGGTTCTGCCATCCCTCTTAGTGGGTTCAACCAAATAGGAACTGAAACTATTAAAAATATGCAAAATATGCACAGACTACTTCACCCTCTTTTATCATTAATCACTAAACAATATACAACAACTGTTAATAGTAATTATACTGTATTAGGCATTATTGGTAATCTAAAGTATAGGGGAGGATGCACATAGGTTATGACAAATACTATCACATTTTAACAGGAGGGACTTGAATATCAACAATATCAGTATGGGAAGAGTTCCCGGGAATGCCCTGTAAATACCTAAGAGCAATTGTATTTATTTTGAAGCTGTCAGTAACATTTAATTACAAAATCCTATTGGTTGATTTGTGCTTTATAAAGCATTTATTTGTCTTATATCACTTTTCCCATCAAAAATAAAAATATCAATTCCACAACAACCCAGATATAATCTGAAATTATATAATAATAACCATGGACACAACCCTGATTCCCTTTTCCAGATCAGATGGATTAGTCAATTTAAAATATTGCTTTAGAATGACTCTTCTTTTAAGAACTCTCAAAATATTCAAGAATCAAAGGAAGTTAAAGAACAAAATATAAAAATATTCATGAAAAAACGTTAAAGTTTAAAATTCACTAACAAAATATTTTTTGAACATGTATCTTTGCCTAAGATGAATTTTGTAAGACATAATACTAAAGGTAAAACTAAGTAAAATATAATTCTTATTTCACCATAGTTACAAATGTCATGCAGAATATAGAAAAATCCACATTGAAAAAATTAAGGGTTAATACATAATATCAAATAATGATAAAATAGGCACTTATGCACATTAAGATGTTAGTGAAACATAACTTGTTACTTTGAATCGTTCCAGTTTCCAAAATATTATATAATCATACAGTTCTCCACCAAAGCACTTCATTGTTCTCACTTTTATAAAATAAAAAAAAAATAGACTTCAGAATTTTCCCGATAAGATTTAGCAAGCTAACAGCATTTGTTATGGTTTCTAAGCAGTTACAATAAGTGTAGCTAAGTCAAGTCAGGATCTTCCTAAATACTGGATCCCTTACACTTCGAAAATAACAAAGTTGGACTTACATTCCTTTCATGAATAGTCTCAATTATCAAATATTTCATTTAAAATTATATTTCCTGTAGATTTTGAACTATTTAAATCCAAGACTAGTCTTTTCAAAAGTTCTCACTTTGGTGAATCTTTGAAATTTATTAGTTCAGAAATATTCATTAAACCTGAGGTACTTCTACTTGAAGTGATATTTTCTTTTGTACTTTTTCATGTGGTAAATAAAATATGAGACTAATAAATTTTATGTAGAAATATATTCTTTTCCTATATATTTCTAATCACTGTAAGGATAAATTTACAAAGCAAAATATCAAATTCATGGTTCAAAGTTTTTTTTCATAGTTTAATATCCTCAATTATTAATGAGCATTATTATCTTTTCCAGAATCAAATTACTCATTGAAAAATAAACAACAGATTACCCATATTATCCATGGATATATATCCTTGATTCATACTTAAGATGTTTCATTAATTTAAAGATCTAAACAAAATAATCCACAGTCCACGTGAGGAAGACATTAAAGTGATTAACTCTAAACATTACTCATGATTTGGAGTCTAAAATTATAGGTAGGATTCTTATATTTTATGTTTACATCAAAGACATTACTATGATAAACATAATGACACATCCTAGGCACATTCTTCTATTCTGCTGTCAGTTAGGTTACAGATACAGAAAGTAAATCACTCCTGTTGTTGATAATCTTCTCAAGACATCCTAGTTCAGAAATGCCAATATTTTCTTTACTAGTCCATAATGCTTAAAATTCACCCAGATATTTAATTCATTCCATAGATTATGATAAGTTGCTGAGACTTTAGTTATATAGATTTATGTTTAAAATAAAAATTTTAGGTGTCTTTATTAGTAGTATATACTCTTAAAATGTCAAAATTCCCAGGTTCTATAAATTGATCTTCTACAGACTTTTACAAAACTGCAACTGAAAAGGAAACAATATATATAAGACTATTGAACACAGTCCACTTTCCATATCAGGTTATGTTCAAGAACTCACAAACTTTTTCTAATGTAAAAAGTTTATCACAATAATCATTTAACAAGACTCTCTGACCATTTACAGAAGCTTATTATTAGCTTTTAGTGCATAAACATTAAGAATTAAAGCACTGATTATAATTATTAGGCTATTAATATTACAGATATACTTGAATATAAAATAAGTTACTCCAAAAATATAAATATACTTCAAATATTCTGTGTTAAAATGATATGAAAAGATGCTTGTTTTGGTGCAAAATTTTTTTGAAATCTATGTATACATTTTAAACAGTATGCATTTTCCATCAATTTTTTATATTCCCCACCCATACATGGATTTCTAAAGTTTTTGTATCAAATTTATCTTTTAATTCCATTCTCCATGAACTTATTGAAGTAACTTCATATCTTCCATAAAGCTCAGACTCATAAACATGTTGTTGAAATAGAATGCCACTACTTTCCTCCCACTTTATCATTCCAAGTTTTAATAATTAAAAACATTCTCAACATATCCTACTTTTCTTTTTGAAACAACAGAAAATTATGAACTAAAATTTAATATTGTTTTTATTACCTTAGAATAATGCATACTTACTCATAACATTTAGGGTTTGAATTTCCATGACCAATTTTCCTAGTATATAGGTAAATGCACAATTGCAAAAGTATAAAAATATATAAACATTTTAAACTATGATATAGCTATACTCCAATTAAATTAATTTTCCTCTACTGCACACATAGGTTATACTCAGAGGGTTTTAAATGATAAAAAAATATGCAAAATATATATGACATTAATTTAAATATTTAAAATAGATCTTTAAAATGTGTCATGAGAAACAATTTTTAAGATAAATGAATTTCTTCTTCTTTTTTATTTTTACTGTTTGAAAACAAGTTAATTCTCATGGTACCACTCATTAAGTACAGAGGTTCCACATAGGGAGTAAGTGTACAGTGCCTCCTGTTGTTGATTTAACAACTAACACTCTTATTTATGATGTCAGTGATCACCCGATGCTCTTGGCATGAGCTGCCAAGGCTACGGAAGCCTTTTGAATCCACAAACTCTTGTCAGTATTTACACAGGGCCATCAGCAAAGTGGAAGTTCTCTCCTCCCTTCAGTGAAAAGTACATCCTTCTTTGATGGTCCTTTCCTTCCACTAGGGTCTCACTCCCAGAGATCCTTCATGTAGAACATTTTTTACCACAGTATCTTGGCTTTCCATGCCTGAAATGCTCTCCATGGGCTTTTCAGCCAGATCTGAATGCTTTAAGGGCTGATTCTGTGGTCAGAGTGCTGTTTAGGGTATTTGCCATTCGATGATTTTGCCATGTGGACTGTTTCCCATGTTGGAACATTTACTCCTTTTTAATTCTATCTATCATTATTAGCAGACACTTGATCTTATTTATGTGATCCCTTTGACAGTTAATCCTATATATAAGATCAATTCCACACTTAATATGATCATTTTAACATGTAAGATGGCATTAGTACTACCCAGCTTAATGGGATTTGGAGTCCCATGGAAAGATTTAGCTTTACCCTTAAGGGTAAGTCTGTGAGAATGTGTCCTGAACTATACAGCTCCTCCCTCTCTTATTACCACTCTTACTTTTTACTGGAGTGTATTTTCAATTGGCTTTCAAAACCTATGATTAATTCTATATTAAGTAAAGAGTTCAACCAATGATATTTAGTAGAAAAAGATAATGAAAAAAATAAAATAATAAAGTGTTCCTTGACAGTCAAGGACTGTTCAGTTCATCATTTCATGATTTTAATATACAGTAATTTATTTACAAATATAGCCACAAAAACATTCATGTATTAGCTATGTTGGCAAATAAGCCATCCAAAATAAATAAGAGTGTATGACCAAGGATAATAAATATCACACAAAAAAAGAAGGATAAATTTTTACAATAGTATTTTTGTTATATAAATCACAATATAAAATTTAGTTTTATTTATTTCAAAATCTCACTAAAATTCAGTCACTATTTTCCAAATAAACTGTTTCTTAAGTAAAATTTTGAAAATCATTTATTTTTCTTACAATTTTATGAAGATAAATTTAAATCCCTAAGGTGAATTTCAGTTTATATTACTCCTTTTTCAGTAGCACTATTTTACTAACAGAGAGGTAACAGACTGTCCTTTGTACTCTGACACTTTTCCTTACTTTCCAGGCTTATGGTGTAATGTGGCAAGTTCTCTCAAGACACCCTATCTTTCCTAGTAGTACCTAGCACCATTGTAATAGCTTAATTATTAATATTATTGCCCTTTAAGTTGATGTAATTTTGTCATATGCAAACTGCTGTGAGGAAAATAATATGTCTGTCTTGTCTACTTCAATAACTGAGTGCTAAGCACAATGCCTGGTATACCACAGGATTATAATGAATACTTGCTAATACATTAGTGTAATTTAAATATTGATACATTTTAAAATATAGGTATAAAGCTCTAACATAAAATGAACCACCACAATATATACACTAACCCTGTTACTTCAGACAATTTTAACAGCTATCATTTGTAAAACTCAAATTTACAAATTTTTTCAAAGAAAATTTCAATGTACTCTCATCCAATTACTAATTAAATTTAGTATGGATTATTCAGTTGATCAATCATCTCTGTACTTGGCATTTCATCATCTTGGCTTCTTCTAATACCTAGCAGTTTTTGTTTCATATTGAGTTAACTGTATCCCGGTGGGTGGGCAAGAATCAAGCAAAAATACTTCATTTTGATTCATCAGTTTGAAGATACTACTTATTGAATTCATATACTGTACTATTCCTAGCATTTGTCATTGCTCTTGGCAAGGTTTTTGGTTCTAGAAGTTATAAATAAATCATTACCACCATATGGTATAAATATCATAAGAATACTTGGAGTGGTCTAGCAAGCAAACCTTATATTACATTTCAGGGAAGCAAATAAGTTCATTAAAGTATTTTGAGGCAAAACAAGCAAATATATAAAGCAGAAATTCATTTATGCTAACACTAGTCATTATTCCCTAAAAATTGATCTTAATAATAAAATAATTATGTTCTTTTTTCATACTATGTGTGATTAGTTTTCTAAACAAATCTTGAAATAAAGTATTCACCATTCTACTCTAAATGGCAACTACACACTATAAATTTCACACTAAAATGAGAAAAATGAGATATAACAAGGACACACGCATTTTAAAAGCATGAAATACAATGCTTATCGTCTCATGCTTTTATGTGGTTTCCAAATCCTGACAAACCTGGCTCAGTTTGGTGTTTCTTTTTCGGCAATAGTTTGTCATCACTTATTGTACCATTCACTTTTTTCTGCTGGTCTTCCCATGTAACTTCTAGTATAAATAAACAAAAAAAAAATCAGAGCTGTCAGAACCATTGAATAATGTGCAGAACAAGCTAAAATACTTCAGAGATCTAAGTTTTTTTTAAAAAAAGTCTTAAATTCTCACATAAACTATGTAATATGTTGTTTATATTTAAAAAATAGGAATGTGACAAATAATGTATTGAAAATAATGTGTGGAATTTTTTATAGATTTTACTGTTCAAAGCACTAAAATTTACTTCCAGTAAATTTTAACATTTATTTTAAATAAATTAATGGGGCCAAAGTATGAAGAAAATGAGGATTAAAATGGTTGGGTAAATAAAGGTCTTTTCCTACTTGACATTCAATAATACTAATTTACTTTACAAAGAAATATTGTATTATTATTTTATTGTGGTAAAAACAAGTGTTTATATGAATTTACAATGTACAGATTTTATATCAACAGAAATTTCATAAAAACAAATCAATATATGATAAAATGACTATTTTACCACCATATTAGTACCTTCATAACAGAAAAATTTATTCACTATTTAATGTTATTTCAATAAAATAAATGCTTGGTAAATTAAGAGAAAATACTAAGTGGTAATAGCTTGCTAGCATCAACTATGTCACCTAGCTTATTTAAGGTCATCTAGAATTATTTCAAGTACACTACAACACGAAAGAAGGAAATACAATTTTCAGGTGGTAATGACATTGGATAGGGCAGTCAGAGAAGCCCTTTCTAAGAGGGCAACTTTTTAATAGAGAGAAAGTTAAGCATCTAGTTATTGTGGAAAGGGCATTTCATGCAGTGGAATAGCATGTGCAGGTGTCCTGAATTGGAAGCAGGCCCTGTGTATACCAGAAAAGCATGCAAGTCACTGTGGCTGGTGCAGAGAGAAAAAAAGGAGAACGAAGTAGAAGATGTGGCTAAAATGGTACGGAGATGGGAAATGGGGGGAAATACATATCATATAGGACCTTGCAGTAAGTCATCTATCAAAGATTCACTGGCTAGCATTTAATTTGATCCTCATAGTGACACTCATAAACAATTACACATTTCATCATTTGCCTCTCTTATTCCTTCAGATACTTTTAAAGCTAAACTGTAAGTTCAGTAGTCAATTACTATCCACATACATTTAATCCCCACTAAGGCTTCACCATCATCCTCTCATACTTCATCCACTTTTTGCCATAAATGGTGGAAACCTAACATATTTTATAATATTAAGCTAAGCAAAATGTAACTGGAAAGATGACATGACTGCCAAAGATTGAAAACTATCCAGACTGCAATATTAAATGGGGAAACTGGGATATACATTTTGGAATACTTAGAATGTTAGAATTGACTGGGGTTTTCTAATTCCTAGACCAAAAAAACTGACATTCTTTTATATCCCAGAACTCCAGTTAAGTCATCTTTACTTAAAAGAAGATGGAATCTGCTCCTTGATTAATCTGTAGGGGCTGGCATTGTGGCGCAGGCAGTTAAGCCACTGCCTTCAACTCTGGAATCCCATATGAACTCAGGTTTGAGTCCCAATTGCTCCACTTCCAATTCAGCTCCCTGTTAATGCATCTGAGAAAGCAATGGAAGATGGACCAAGTACTTGGGCCCCTGAAACCCATTTGGGAGTCCCGATTGGAGTTCCTGGTGCCTGCTTTCTGCCTGGCCCAGCCCTGTCTTTTGCAGACATTTGGGAGTGAACCAACACATGGAAGATCTCTATATTTCTCTCTACTTTTCCCTGTTTCTCTGTAACTGCCTTTCAACGAAATAAATAAATATTTTTTAAAAAATAGTTAATCTGCAGTCACACACACACACACACACACAGACAGATTAGGAGCAGGCATTTGGTTTAGTGTTTAAACCACCAGTTAGGACATCAGAGTACCTGAGTTCAAACGCTAGCTCCAGCTCCTGACTCTAGCTGCCTGCTAATGTAAACTTTGGGAGACACCAGTTGAGTTCCTGGCTTCCAATTTTAGTCCTCAGCTGTTGTAGGCATTTGAAGAATGAATCAGCAGATGGGGCTGGGGGTAGGGAGAGCTCTCCCTCCCTCTCTTTCCATCTCAAATAAATGTGTGGCTTACTTATCTATTTATTATTTAATTATTTATTTATTTGAGCGGAAGAGAGAGAGAGAAAGAGAGAGGGGGACCGAGTGCTCCCATCCCCTGGCTCACTCCCCAAGTGCCTGTAACAGCAAGTGCTATGTCAAGCTGAAGCCAGGAACTGGGAACTCAATTCAGACTCCTATGGATGGCAGGCACTCAACTACTTGAGTTCTACCTGCTACCTCAAAGAGTGTGAATTAGCAGGAAGCTGGGATTGGCAGTGGAAGCCAGGCCCTCTGACACATGATTTGGGCATCTTACCTGGCTTCTTAGCTGCTATGCCAAACTCCTGCTTCTAAATAATTCTTTAAAGATTTATTTATTTGAATGTGACAGTTACAGACAGAGAGAGGGAAAGACAGAGAGAGATCATCCATCTGCTGGCTCTCTACCCAAATGGCCACAACAGTCAGGGCTGTGCCAAGCTGAAACCAGGAGCCAGGAGCTTCTTCTGGGTCTCCCAAGTGGGTGCAGGGACCCAAGGACTTGGGCCATCTCCCACTGCTTTCCCAGGTGCATTAGCAGCGAGCTGGATCAGAGGTGGAACAGCTGTGACTCTAACCAGTGCTCATATGCATGATAGCATTGCAGGTGGTGGCTTTACCCACTGTATCACAATGCTGGCCCAGATTTTTTAAAAATATAGACTAATTTCCTCACATTGAGGAAAATAATAAGCTCATTAATGACAAAATACTTGTTGATTCTGAATGACCTGCACTTTGGATTATTGACCAGTAAACTCTGTCACAGAGTTCTGCTTAAAATCAAATCCTATACAGTTATTTTAAAAACTTATTTTACCTTTCATCATTTAATAAAGTTTATGATGTTCCAAAAAATAGAAGATATGCTAGTGTTTGAAGGAAGACTGAACACGAAATAGAAATAGCTTGTTTTGAAAATGGCCACCCTCTCTGTAAAGTGGAAGAGAGCCAATTCTGAACAGTGAAGGAAAAAGAAAACTAACTTTCAAATATTTTATTCATAGGGTTACTTAAGGAAATTTGCAATTATTTGTCTGAAAGCTATTCTATCCAGTAACACAAAAATACCAATAACCATACATTTACATATACCAGCCATTATAACAATGAAAGTACAATATCAAGACTATCAATGATTGACGTAAGAGGTAATAGATATGTCAATGGACTAAAACAAGAAAGCTGGGTGTAGAAACATTTCTGGCATTCACTACATGGACAACATTGGACAACTTTCCTAACCTGTCTGGCTTCTGGATTTCCTGTACGTGATGTGAGGATGTTGGTCTTGAGCGTTCCTAAGGACATTTCCAGCTCAAAAGTTACAAAGTTGCTCTTCATATGGGGGCGGGCATGTGACACAACAGGCTGAAATGTTGCCTACAATGTTGACATCCCTTATGAGTGCCTGTGCTCCACTTCTGATCTGACTCCCTACTAAATACAGAAGGAGAAGCAGTGGAAGATGTCCCAAGTGCTTGGGCCTCTGCACTCATGTAGGAAACCCGGAAGAATCTCCTAGCTTCAGCCTGGCCCAGTCCAACCTGTTGCAGTTATTTGAGGAGTGAACCAGTGATGGAAGACCTCTTTCCCTCTATCTTTCTCTCTCTCTCTCTCTGTCTCTAACTCTGCCATTCAAATAAATAAAAAATAAATCTTTTTTTAAAAAGTAAGAATTTTATGGTAACTATTGAAAAACATCTTCTTTTATGACAGATAATAGACTTAAAAATTGAAATTTAAATATAAAGCTAGACCACACATTGTATGCTTATTATCAGAAGATAAAAAGTGAAAATTATAGATGCACAATATAATTTAATTGTCCATTTTAGCTTTGAAAGAATATATGATAATTTTTTACTACCTAAAATTTTTGTTCTAGAATATTTTTTCCATATTTTAATGAGTATTTTAAATTTAACTGAGTAAATATTTCATTGCAAGCGTAATTTTCTTAAATGTCATAACTAAAATGATATATAATTGAAATATAATGTTTTAAAATTCAATAAAATACATAGAAATAGTCCTTAAAATCTGAAATTCCATAATTATCACTATGTTCATATCATCTTAAATTTATAAATGGGCAAGTTAAATGATGAATTTGTTACATGAATAAATATTAGATAATTTGAAGAGTGATTATATTTACAAAGGCTTAAGTATGAGGTGGTTTCTCTGTCAGTTATATTTAGGAAACTCGATATTTACAAAGTAAACATATTCTGGCTAGCTTTCCTTAGTCAAGTAGCTAATCCTATGTCAATACTATGGTTTAAAGAGACCAAGTTCCTAAATCAGGAAGATCATATTGATTAAATTTTATGTGTTCCAATTTAATTTTTCATATGTAGTATAATGTTTGATGCCAGAAGACACAGAAAGGATCTATAATGGTGGTTACTGATGAGAGTATAAAAAGTTAATTAATAAGAATAAACAATGAATAGTGGGGAAGGCATTTGGCATGATATTTAACCTACCACTTGGGATGCCCACATCCCATATTGGAGTGCCGGGTTCAAGTGTTGGCTCCACTTGCACTTCAGCTTCCTTCTAAGGTACACCCTGGGAGGCAGTAGATGATGGCTAATGTACTTGGGTTCCTATCATTCATATGGGAGACTTTTAATAATGCCTGGCTTCTGGCTTTAGCCCAGCCCCACCTGGGCTGTTGTGGGCTTTTGGGGAGTTAACTAGTGGATGGGAGGTCTCTCATTATCATTCTCTGTCTTTCTACATTTCAAATAAAATTAAAAACAAATAAATAATTTAAAAAAAAAGTTTTTTAAATAAGCTGCCTTAGTCTACAAGCAATTTCCCATGTATTTTCGTACTGGATTCTCAAAGTAGCATACTTACAGTGAGAGAAATATCCTAAGATTTCTTTTTCTCAAATGATAATTTAGGTTAAAGACCAAGAGTCACAAAGTTGGCACATGATAACTGGCCCTGAGCCAAAGTCCCAAAACCTGTGTCCTGTACCATATTACTTTCTTAAGATTAATTATTCTCAACAACAAAGACAGGAAAATAGTTTTATGATTGTATTTAGGAAGTTAACAACATTATGGCCTTGAACAATAGCTTAAGTTTGTAGAAAGGTATGAGATAGAAAGATGTCTTTCCTAAATCTGATTATTATTTGAGACTCTGGATGTATAGAAGAAATAAGATGAGCAAAAAGGGGAAGACAAGTAAAGTAAAGAGAAAGGGAAGAGGGAAGAGAAGTGAAAAAAAAAAGGGAATGGTTGGGTAAGCAAATTAGGAAATACCATTTACAAATACATTCAGCCCTCTGTACTCACAGGTTCCACCTCCACAGATTCAACAGTCATAAACTGAAAATACTGATAGAACCAATCTCTAGGAGTAATCAGAGATAATTTGTACTTAACTTCTAAGACTTACTCATTTAGGATTGTGAATTATGAACGGGGAGAGGAATCTTCAATGTATTCCTTTCTCTTTATTCTAGCCTCTGCTCTAGCTCAGGTCATCAAATAACTAGACTAGCAAAATTCCTTAAATAGTCACGTGCCCGCCGGCGCCGTGGCTCAATAGGCTAATCCTCCACCTTGCGGTGCCGGCACACCGGGTTCTAGTCCCGGTCGGGGCGCCGGATTCTATCCCGGTTGCCCCTCTTCCAGGCCAGCTCTCTGCTATGGCCAGGGAGTGCAGTGGAGAATGGCCCAAGTGCTTGGGCCCTGCACCCCATGGGAGACCAGGAAAAGCACCTGGCTCCTGGCTCCTGCCATCGGATCAGTGCGGTGCGCCGGCTGCAGCGGCGGCCATTGGAGGGTGAACCAACGGCAAAGGAAGACCTTTCTCTCTCTGTCTCTCTCTCTCACTGTCCACTCTGCCTGTCAAAAAAAAAAAAAAAAAAAAAAATAGTCACGTGCCCCCCATCTCTTCATCAAGGCCATCCAGCCTAGTATCACCAAGCTACTTCTAATACAAATGTAATTGACTGTCCACCTGCTCAAACCATGTTAAACTCACATATATATATGTTAAAATATACTTAAAACTCCTTCATACTAATTTTGGACACATAATCATTTATCTAAATTTGGAAGAATTAAGTATTCAGAAACATACAAATTCCACTATAAAATATGTTCCCATCTAGATATTAATCAAATTTAAAAATTGACATAGGCACATAGTCTATTTTCTTTGAAAACATTAATAAAAATACAGAAAGGCAGCAAAATAAAGTCAAGATCCTACATCCTTTTCTAAACTTTTCACCCTACATGGTATACGATTTCTGGAATAAATGCAGAAATAAGAATCTAATATAAAGACTGTCAAAACTACTTAAGGGGCCAGCACCGTGGCACAATAGGTTAATCCTCAGCCTGCAGCACTGCAGGCGGCTCCTCTTCTGATCCAGCTCTCTGCTGTGGCCTGGGGAAGCAGTGGAGGATGGCCCAAATCCTTGGGCCCGTACCCACATGGGAGACCAGGAAGAAGCACCTGGTTCCTGGCTTCAGATTGGCACAGCTCCAGCTGTTGCAGCCATTTGGGGAGTGAACCAGCAAATGGAAGACCTTTCTCTCTGTCTTTCTCCCTCTCACTGTTTATAACTCTACCTCTCAAATAAAATAAATAATCTTTTTTAAAAATTACTTAATTACTTTTGGTATCCCATGACCTTTTTTTGGTTGGTTGGTTGGTTGGTTTGGTTGACTGGTTGTTTTTTGCTTTTTGCCTTTTATTTCCCCTCACTATCTTTCTTTCCTTTCATATCTATAATGTTATCTGTACTTGAAATAAAGTAGGTAACTACACATTGAGGGCCACACATCTAAGAAACAAAACAAATACCTTTTTTTCTATATCATCATGTATCTTTAGGAATCTTAACTTTTTAATAGTAGTAGGTAGGGTTTATTCTATAATTTTGGTTTAATTAAACACTAATAGGCAATTAGAGGAGTATATCTGCTGATTTCAAAACTAAATGAGATTAACAAAGAATAATAGCAACATAAACAATAAATTAGAAACAAGAATCCTTGGGACTTCAGAAATTGTCAGCCACATCTCTAGGAAAACTTAGTTTCTGTTAAAATCTTTATTATTATTAATTATTATTTTACAGAATTGGAAACTGAGACCACAAAAATTAAAAGACTAGTCAAAATCATAAGCTTAGTAGTAGAATTGAACACCCATTGGCTTCCAATGGAATTTTTTTAAACACTATAAAATGTAAAAAGTCCTAGTGAATTTAACAGTGCTCTGACTTGGAGAAAAGTATTAGAAACATTTTACTGATTTTTTACACATTCATTGAAACCTGTATAAATGGATTAAAAATTATACATTAACTAATGATACAAACCAACCCTATTTCTATTCTGCTCTTCTTTCTTATGCTAATAATTTAATCAAGAATAGCTCCCCAGTGGCTGGCACCATGGCTCACTTGGCTAATCCTCTGCCTGCGATGCCAGCACCCCGGGTTCTAGTCCCGGTTGGGGCGCCGAATTCTGTCTTGGTTGCTCCTCTTCCACTCCAGCTCTCTGCTGTGGCCTGGGAAGGCAGTGGAGGATGGCCCAAGTGCTTGGGCCCCGCACCCACATGGGAGACCAGGAGGAAGTACCTGGCTCCTGGCTTCAGATCAGCACAGCATGCTGGACACAGAGCGCTGGCCGTAGCGGCCATTTGGGGGGTGAACCAACAGAAAAGGAAGACCTTTCTCTCCCTCTCTCTATCTAACTCTGCCTGCCAAAAAAAATAAAATAAAAAATAAACAAAGAATAGCCCCCCAGGAAAACTAATTTGCAAAAACTACTAGACTATGTAATATATATATATATATATATAAAAATTATATGTATATATATATAAATTGGGTCGTAACAGGTTTGATTAACTTTAAATCTGAAACTAAAAATAATAGCATTATTCACAAAGAAATTATAGTAATAACAACACATATATAGTAATTATTACATGACAAGTGTTAGTTTAAGCAATTTAAACATACTAAATGATTTAAGAAACTAAATTTATAGCATATCTACACAGCAAGTACTATTATTTACAATGGACAGAGTTTGACATTTGTACCAAGTACTCTGCTATAGTCCTCTTGACTCACTTTCTTTCTTTGTAATAACAGCTTGGGGCGCTCCTTTCAGGAATGTTTACATCCCAGTGTTCTATGAAATCTCAAAGCATTGTATTATTTAAATAAGCCCGTAAACAGAATATCAAGTACAATGACAAGCAATAGATGAATTTTGGGCAAAAAACCTACTCAGAACCCTTTAAAGTTTACCTTTTCTTTATAAGATTGACCTTGAAGATGTATTCCAATAAAACAGACTGTACATAAATTACAATCTAATTTTTCCAGCTATATTTCACTTGTTATTCTACTACTATTCATTTTGGGGAAGGGTTTCCACAAAGCTAGGGAACAACTTTGCACCCTCAATGCCTACAAATAAAACACACTGAAAACAGCAGATACAGATTTTAAATGGAAGCAAATCTTCAGCTAATGTCTAAAACAAAGCAAATGGTTGCAGCCAATGTGCTGAAAAAAAAAAAACCTTCATCCACAGGGGCATGGTATACAGCCAACTGCATGAGACTGACAGTCTAGATTAGAAATCTGATACTACTTGTATTGAAGAGAGCCAACTATCTCTAGAATTGTGCTCCTTTATTTGGAAATGAAAGCGGTTTTACTAAGATTTTTAAGGTCAGTTCCAAATCTCAAAGTCTTTGGATCTAAATCCAGCAGCTGTGCTACAGAACAGTGATAGGCTCAGAGCTAGATGGTGTCACACAGCAAAGTGGCAGATCTTAATTCAGAAGACAAAGAGTGAACACTAAGTTTCCCACATATTTTTCATGTATTCTGTGTCCCTTTGGTCTTCCCTCAGTTCCAGATATTTTTTCTGTTCTTTCCTTTATAGCAGCAACTTCTGTCTCCATGTCTCTGCTCTTCTTTTGAATCACACTAGTTGCCCTTTTAGCACCTACTTAGTCAAAATAAAGGCCAACATTAGGACTTATGATTTCCTAGGTGACCTGGTCAATCTGGTGATTTTTCACACCCTAGAAAATACTCTTCTCCTTCAAGTTCCCACTTAACTTGTATTAAAGGCACCACATGCCACTGTTTCCTTGCCCCATCTTTCCACCTTCTCAGTCTCCTTGCTTTTCCTACCCAGCTCCCAACTATCAATGATTCTCTTCACATTCCTTGTAGCTCTCCTTTTGGTTACCCAAACTTGTTCTCTTGATGATCTCAACCAGTTTCATGGTTTTAAATAGCCCCTTTATGACTCCCAAATTTACAGCTACAGTCCAAATATCCAAACGGAAGAAAAGAACATATTTAAGACTGTCTAGGGGTCAGCACTGTGGCGTAGTGGGTAAAGCCGCTGCCTGCAGTGCGGGCATCCCATATGGGCGCCAGTTCAAGTCCTGGCTGCTCCTCTTCCAATTCACTCTCTGCTATAGCCTGGGAAAGCAGTGGAATCTGGCCCAAGTCCTTGGGTCCCTGCACCTGCATGGGAGACTCAGAAATTCCTGGCTCCTGGCTCCAGATTCCATACTTCCAGCCTTTAAAGCCAACTGGGGAATGAACCAGCGGATGGAAGACTTCTCTGTCTCTCTGCCTCTCCTTTTCTCTCTCTGTAACTCTGACTTTCAAATAAATAAATAAATAAATCTTTTTAAAAGAAAGACCATATATGACATGTTGACTGGATGTTTAACAGCATCTCTAACTTAGATCCAAAACCAAGCACTCGATACACTACTTAAGTCTATTCTTTGCAAATTCTTCCCTGTAATGGATATTTCACTTTTTTCCACTTACTCAGGCCAAAAACTTAGATGTTATAAATTAAGCTCTAATTTTATTTCAATTTGTCAAGAAATCATTTGGCTCTATTTTCAATATTTATCCAGAATCTATCTATTCTTAACACTCCAGTCTAAGCCACCATCACATGTTTCCTAGGTTATTATTACAAAAGCCTCCTAACAATTCTCCCTATTTTCATTCTTTATTCAAGTTATTCTCAACATAGCAATTAAATTGCTCTTATTTTTAAAAATCCAAAAAGTAGTACTGTATCACTTCAATCACTAACTCCCCACTTGAATCAACAACCAGTCAACCAAACCGAAATCATAATAACAATCTGTAAGGTCATATATGAATCCCCTTCTCTAGCTCCAGTTACCTTTCTGACCACTGCCTACCGAACACTGTTCCTCCAACAAGTAAGCTCACTTCCATTACCCGGGCTTGATACTTGGTGTCTCACCTTCACTGTTGCTTTAATCAGGTCTATATTCAGATGTTACCTCAACAGAATTAACTCTCCAAATATACTATAACAAATAATTGACTATATAGGACACTATATGTCCCTTTACTTTGATTTATTTGTTCATTATATTTGCAATTATCTGAAGTCATTTTACTATTTTATTTATTCTTTGCCTCCACCAATAAATCTAAGAAGGATGGAGACAAGGGTCTTGTTTTATATGAATAATAGAATCTTCAGTGCCCAGAATAGAATATGGTAGGTACTTGAACATTATTTGTAGAAAGAAAAGAAAGAACACATTAAAATATGGACAGTAGAAAACCACCAATTGGCAACCTTTTGGGTAGTGAAACAATGGAAGTTCACTTCTTCCAATGGAAGGAGGACCTTTCTCTCTGTCTCTCACTGTCTATAACTCTACCTGTCAAATAAAATAAAAAAAAAAAAAAAGAAAAAAGAAAACCACCAATTGTTATTGAATTTTAAATTACAGCAATAGGGGCCGGCACTGTGGCATAGTGGTTAAAGCCGCCACCTGCAGTGTTGGCATCCCATGTGGATGCCGGTTCCCAACCAGGCTGCTCCACTTCTGATCCCATTCCCTGCCATGGCCTGGGAAAGCAGTGGCAGATGGCACAAGTCCTTGGGCCCCTGCACCTGTGTGGGAGATCCAGAAGAGGCTCCTGGCTCCCAGCCTCAGATCAGCCCAAGCTTCGGCTGTTGCAGCCATTTGGGTAGTGAATCAGCAGATGGAAGACTTTCTCTCTCTCTGTCTCTCTCTCTCTCTCTCTCTGCCTCTGCAGAGCAATATGTCACATGGAATAAGCACAATCTCATTTCGTTTTATTGGAAGAGTGAAAAGCTAATGTACAAAAGGGACTAGCTTGGGTAAATGAGAAGTTAACAATCAATTCCATGTACCAAATATTTGTCAATAGGATTAATGGATCACATATCTCAATAACTGAAGGGCAAGGGATGATGTGTCCATTCCAAAATTATTTTGTGGATACTGCTCAGTAAGATGTAGAATAGAACTGTCTTCTTTATTTACTCACCTCTGTCATATCCTCTGACCATCAAATATGCTTTATCCAATTCAAAAACAACCTCCTACCTTATACTTATTCACGAACTTTAGTGTGATACTCAAAATAAATTGAAAGCCAGTCTCCCAAAAGAAAACAGCAAAAGGAAAAACTATACTAGATCTTAATTATAGTTAAATGATCAAAAGATCAAAATGCTAATCAAAATAAAAAATGAGAATTAGCATATGTAATATATACTCAGAGTTCTCATCACTCAAATTTTTATTCATTGATTTCTTTCTAGGCTCACCTGCACCATAGGTAGGACTGGTCTATATAACTACAGTGGTTTTTTTCATGTAAGTGATAAAAAAGAAATTAGTTTACAATGAGTATGGGTAACTGAGGTTCCAAGAGTCATGGCCAGCAGAAAACGATATAGACGAGATCAAAGGAAATCACAAGAGCTGGAACAGCAGAGGTAGAAGATTTACCAGGGCCAGCTAGAGGAAAGGAAAATACAACAGAACTCCACTGAGAGTACCTCCTCAGTTACCTAAAATCTTTAGCACAGTATCTTCACAGGTACTGTGTATGTAATGTTTGTAAGTAAAATATAGTATTAAATTTTCTTCAAACATTTTGCATTCTAATAACTGACACATACTTATAAAAATTTCATATAAAAATTTCAAATCATAGTTACTAAGTAAAGAGATTAAAAATAGATAAAAATCACAAATATCTAAGTACAAATTGAAAGCTTATTTAAATTGATAGAGAATGTTTTATAACATTTATTTATATTTAATTAAATTATTTTCACCTGTTAAGTAATATGCTAGTATATGCATTAGTAAGTAAATAAGATCCTGCAGGAGAAATTATAAACTTTAATGTTATTGCAATCTTACATTTACATTTTAGACATAATTTAAGAAAAATAAAGACACAAAAGAATATAACCAATATTAAAGGCCATTTCAACTGAATTAATGTCGAATAAAATTATCCATTTATTAATTTGGTGCAATAACAAGGGCTACATAGTATGAAATAAAAAAATTTAATTTTTACATAATAATTTTAATGATAGCATACTAAATTAATATGCATACTCATATTTGAATATCAATTACTGTAACATATACCCAATCCTACTATTTTAATAGATTTTAGTTGTGGGGTTAACAGAAATAAGTTACTAATAATTACAGGGAAATAAATTCTAAGTACTAAAATTAATCACCTTTTTATTTGTCTATACAATATATTACTTCATGTGTATAAAACTGTGAAAAATCTACAAATACCATAAATGTATATATTATTTTAATATTATGGTTAGATTCAGAATTAAGTTTGTTCCATTTTCTACTTTAAAATCCTATTTTGAAATACTTTTGAATAATTCAATTTTAAAATAATTCTTGGATTCAAAAATATCTGAGTGTTTTTTCTAAATGCATTATATATCACCATTATTTCCCTCAGAATTTTACCCTTTAATATAATCAATAAAGCAACTCTTCTGATTTCCATGCCATATGTTTTTAAGATAAGATTGTACCACGTTCACTAAGGTAAGTGTTGATGAAGGAGTTCATGTTCAGAAATAAGTATCAGATATTTAAAAAATTTGAAAAGTTAAATTTGCACTATCACTTGAACTTATTATAGAAAGCATAGTCACACACACACTACAAATGTAAAAATGGAATGTCTAATATTAGAAGGGCACTATGAACTTCATTTTAGACTTGCCTTTTTTCCCATTATTGGGAGGGCTTCGTGTTTCTCCCTCATTGTCTTTACAATATTGAAAATAGACAATAATGATTAATAATGAACATTAACAACTCAAAATCCAAGCACACCAGAACAATGAAAGCACATGCTAAGGAAACAAATCCATGCACTAAAATGACACTCCACACTAATAAACACAAGCATAAAGTATACATTTCTTATCCTATAGGAAAAGTAAGTAATAGAACCAAAAGTAATGCTAATTTAAGATCAGTGCAATTTCCTAATTCAGTAATTTTGATACCAAAACACAGGTGAAAAAACTAGTTCACAAGTAAGCTTCCTTGTTGAAGCTTAAAATTATTAAAAGTGATATTAACTATTGCTGAAATTCCCAAACTAATTCTATCCTGAAAAATGACTTTATCATAGAAGATAACTCATGAACAGCATAAAAGGTTAAAGCAGTTGTATAGACTAGTATAAAATATAAAGGAATGGGTAAATAGGAAAACATTAATTGCTCAGCTAAATAAAAATGAAATTCATTCTTAGAATATCCCATTAAAATGTCATTCCAATATCATGCCAGGAAAATGTCAGTTATGTGAAATTCTCATAGTGAAAAGACTTATTCAGAACAGAGATAGACACACATTTCTATAAACCTTGCAACAAAACTTGTCTTTGTTTCCATTATCACTCTGATGATTTTTCTCATCTTTATGACACTAAAAAGTTACTGATAAATAGCAATTACACTTGAAACTGTTTCAGTTTTAAAAACTAGAAACTCCACTGAAACAATCCATCCAAGGAAATATATCTCATACACAATATACATAAAGGCATTGCTTTCCCATAATAATGACAGAAAAAAATCAAAGTACTTTCTACTATTTCTAAATAAAAATGATCGGTTAAACATAAAGTAAAATTAGATTTCAAATCATTCTACACTGTTTAAATAATTTTAGAAATTTTTTTAACCTACAGATTAAATGCTGAGTTTCTAATAGTGAAATTTTGCTGAAAAGTATATAACTATATTTATTGATTATATACTGTTTAGGTTTTAAAATCTTTTCGTGATGACAAAGTAGCAAAAATTATGATATGTCAATATATAGGAATTTTTAAACCACCAGAAATGAAGGATATGTGTATCATTTAGAAGACCATGGAGAGAAACCATGACTATCAATAAATGTTGGAATAACACTGAGCCAGAATGAAGAGAAGAGCCAGGACAAAAAAGTTAATTTTTCTTACTTTAGGAGAAAATATAATGGGAAAAATGATTATGGTCTCTAGAAGCCTGAATGGGATTTATATTCTGTTCTACAATATTTATAATTTATGTAGATTCAAAATCCTTGAGAAAGTATTAGAGCTTCAATAAACTTTTACTAAGTATGGTATATGCTGAAATATACTTTTCTAGTATGTGCTCAATAAATATTTTGAATAAATAAATAAACTGAATGGCGAGCTAGGGTAAATGATAGACTAACATCTTGGTCTTAGGTCCATGTTTGATTTAAACATAAAGAGAACTAACTATTCTACCAGTTGGATAAATGGAATCTCCTAAAAAGTTATTGAGGTAGCCTGTGTAATATCTCTTCCTAATAAAATTAGGAAATTTTTTTTAAAATCAAAACTAAAAACAATCTCAGCTTTTTGTTCATTTACAAATTTGGAGCCCAAAGTCTTATGGGAAATTTAAAACTCACACTTGTGAAACATTTACTGATTTCTTTCAGACACATTCGTTGTCAAACAGACCTGCCTTGACCTCTTCTCCCTGCACTTCCCCCTGCTCTTCCACATGCCCAGTTTCTTCATTAACCTCTGCATTTGCAGGAGCAAAAATAAAGAAAAAACATAAAACCAGATAGGTATATTTCTTATTGTTAAATGAAACAAAACAAAGAAAAAACTCTAAATTATTCATAATTATATAATGTGTGATTATAAGGAGAACAACAGGTTATTTTTAATGTTTCTGATGTTATAGAAAGACAAGTAGGCTTACTATTATCACATTGTCTGCTTTTAACTGTAAAACATGAACAGTGAACTCTGAAATACTTACAATACGCAGATAACAGAGTACAGTAGGCAAATACTTTTTCTATAAATGGTATATTATTGGTATATATATTATGTTTTATAACTTTTCTTCTACAGAAAATCTATTTTACTGTCATTAAATGACAGTACATCAAAATTAGGGAAAAATAAAATATCTCTGGTTCTCTGAACTGAAAAATGACTAAATATGATACCACAATCAGAACCAAATATGTAAAGTTTTAAATTAACTTTTTAAATGGACTAAATGACAAATAATTAACCCAAATCATATTATTAGCTATTTAAGAGGATTATGAATATTTCAAGTCATTAAATTATAATTTGACAATCAATATTTAGAAGAAAATCTAATCATAACTTGATTTAAACCATAAGCTTACAGTCCATTTTGGGTTATTGTATCTTTAAGTTTAATTGTAAGAAGATCTCTAAAAGAGATGTCATATACTTCCTTTAAAACCAATGAAAATTACACTATCATGTTTCTAATTAAGTCACCAAGTCAATATTCATGAAAATCCTGTTTAAAAAAATAATTCACACTTTTAAGAAAAATGAAGTAAACAGAAAGTATATAATTCATATCAAAAGGGTAAAGGAGACTTTGGCTCTTTTCTGAAACAAAATTGGAAAAACAAAAATAGAGACACTAAAGGAAAACATTTTTAATCGATTCAAAAGGGCAAAAAAAGACAAATAGTAAATAGAATGTTATATGCCTTAGAAATATCATCGGTTCTAGCTTTCAGTGTCAGCATCATTGTCAGTTTTAGAAAACTATTAATTAATGCAAAGAATGGGGCTACTCTATACACTACTACTGTAAAATATATCAAAAGTGAATTTTTAAAACTCAAGACAAACTATTTAACTTCAAATGTCATGGAATGATGTTGAAACTCTGCCCTTAAAAATCATGGAAAGATGAAAAATTCCACAAATACCTGTGAATTTCCTTATATAAAATAATATAAAATTATATGGCCCCAATCCAATGCAAATGAATGCCACTGTAATCTTTTTTATTAGGCAGCATAATAGAACATTAGTTACAGTAGCATTGTTATTGAAAATCATGGTAAATAGTAAAAAAGAACAAAAAAGCAGAAGTTGATAATCATTCAGATAAAACAAACAAGAACATAACTTATGACAACAAGCTTCATAAAGCAATGAAAGTACCGCTGCTCTCAAGCAATGTACTTACAGATTTGTTACAAATAGGTTAAGAAATATGAATTTTAGTATAAAAATATATATCATGGCAATAGTTTTTACTGATAATCTGTAAACTATTTGAGATAGCTTTTCAGCTTTGAAATAAATATTTCATGCAGTCAACAAGTAATTATTGAGGGCCTATAATGTGCCAGATATTATTGTATCTGAAGGAGATTCATCAGTAAATAAAAGTTAACAAATTTTGAGTTTTAAAGTCAATTTCAAAATTCTATAAAGAGCAGAGGATATCTTATTGACCTAAAAAATGTAAGACATAATGTGTATCACAACTTAATATTTTCTCTTAAGTCATAATGTCATGTCTGATAATAAAGCTATTTACATTTCACTTTTATATACCGTAAGCACTCTTGCTACAACAAGAAAAATAATGTAGGAAATACAAATCACAATCACTATCTAATTCAACAAGCTTAATAAGTAAAAGGTCATCATAAATGCAAAATGAAATATATTATGACAAATGAAACTAGACTATGTGTACATCCTCAATGACATAAACACAGACTGCAATTGACATCTTCGGTAAAAGTCTTCTTCAAAATCTAGAATTCTTAAAAGAGCATCAAAAATTTTATAAAGAGGAAATTTTATCTTGTCATTTAAAAGAAGTTGAACTTTTTGCATCCTTAATGAATCAAAGAAATCCAACTTCTTGGTATAATTGTTAAGTAAAATAAAATTGAATAATTTAACAGAAATCATGAAACAAAATAATTTTATTATTTAAAAGTCCCCATGTAGGGACATCAATTGCAGTTGGGTTTATTTTTGCTTACATAGCCCCCCAAAAAGGCTGTCAGCACAAAACAAACCCTCCTTTATGTACAGACCTTCATAAGGTTCTATCTCCTTGACTCCATTGTCTAGGGAAAACAAAATAAAAACAAAACAAAACAAACAAACAAAAGGAACCAAAGCACAGGGGTTAAAAACAACAGAAATTTACAAAGGCATAGAATGTATTATTTATCAAAGAAAAGCTAAATGGTGACTTAAATATATATATATATATAAAAATGTTTGCAAAGCACATCCAGTTATCAAATAAAGGGATTAATTGTCAAATAATGCTAAATACTATGATATTTTATTATACATGCTTTTAGAGGTCCTTTATCAAAGAATTTATAGGTGTTTAGGAAATATGTTCATGTGTGTTTCAGGAAATAGTGCTCTTAATGCAAAAATTTGAAATTATTAAAAACATCAGTACAACATGCATTTTTCTTTGTATATTCATGATTACCTTTTTCTTGTACTCCAGTTTTGAGAAGGATCACCATTGTTGTGCATCAGCTAACCAGTCCTTTGCAGTGTGTGAAAATTGATTTGGCTAGTTACTAATAAACTTTATGTAACTATCAACAATCATATAAACTTAGTTGTAGCAAAATATATCAATCAAAGGCATATTTAAGACTATTTAGTTTACTTTTAAGATGAATGCATTCAAATTTGAAAAATGTGCAAGAGCAATAAAGATAGCTTATTGTATTTCCAAATATTATAAATTTAAAATGTAAAATATGTAATATTTACAAATAAAACTACTATCAAATGCAGCCAAGAAATACAATTAACCAATGAAGAAAGCTAACAGAAAAGTTGTAAGAAAATCATCATTCACCTTAGCTTCCATGAGTATTTCCTATATGTCATAATTAGAAATAAAACTTACTTCTCTCCAGCGTTCCCTTTGGTGGGAGCTGTGGAAGCTGTCGGCCCCTTCGTCCTGCCACTGGAGTACTTGATGGGCTTGTCTGGACAGACCCAGTACGAGGATGAGACCTACAAGATACACAATTAATATTCATTTTCAGTGCAATGGATTTAACACGTTTAACATATTTGGTTCATATGGTATCTGTTTAAGTATAATTTTAAAAGAGGTTTAGCTGCTGATTAAAAGGTTAGGAAAGTAGGACAAAATATGGATATCTGAATGATTATTTAAATATCAAAAGATGCTTAAATGTTTGTGTAATATGCATACACACACATACATGCACACAAAACCCTATGATATATCCATGGAACAACTAATGGAATTACTAATATAAATTAGTAATCTCTATATAAGAAAGCAAGAGGGGATTCCATAGCTCAGGTAATACTTTATATTTCTTTCTACCAGATTTCAGGCTATTAATGCGGACCTTCCTCCTTCAATCCAAAGAGATTTTTACTCAGGCTTATTTTACATATACCTTTATTAGAAATTAACTCATAAACTCCAAATAAAACCCTGAACTGAATAATTCAAAATTCCGCCAAAGAAAATGTTTCATACTTGATATCAGTATTGATAGAAAGAAACAAAAAATCAAGTTTTGCTCATAGTCAATAGTGATGACTATTTGAAAAGTGATGTCTAATGGACACAAATAATTTCTCATTCTGGAGGAGAAGAACATGATTATTATGAGGGGATTTACTCAAGACTCCCGATTAATGAGAAATCACAAAACAAATGTAGTCAGGACACTTAATAAACAAAGTACAATGGTAGCCACACACTATTATATCCACTGAATATAAATAGTGTGCTTACATTGAAAAGGTTAGTATTGATTGTTATTAGTGATCAGCCAAAGATGATAGAAGAGACCAGTCAGCTGTTGGGAAAACAAAATGGTGTGCTGGCAGGGCAAAGGGGAAGTTAGTCTGATTGATTTGTCTTTCACCTCGATAAGGCAGGTGAAGGAGGGGCAGATCTTCCAGTCATTAATGAAGGCATCGACCTCATGAGGTTTGTGTCAGGACGCTCAGTGGATCTGGAGCGGGTGGAGGTCCGCTCAAGGAGAGGCCGTTGTTCGGTTGATCTGGATCTGTGATAGGGCTGTCTATCTGCCGCTTCACAATCCCTGAAACGTCAGTCAGAAAGCAGCTCAGTAGATCTGCAGTGCCCCTCTGCTGCTTGGTCACGATGCAGCAGACTGACTTCGAAAAAGGTCATTTTTAAAAATTACTGACTGTGTAAAAATTTTTCTTCCCCCCAACATATACTGACCAAATTTTCACTAAACTTTTTGAGATTTTTCTAAGGAATCAAAGTCTGGTTTTAATAGCAATTCCCAGTGTGGACAATACAAGTTGTTGCTCAGTTATGAACAAAGATGAACAAAATTAGCTGTTTTGCAGAACGAATTCCTTAAAACGAACGTTTGAAGTATGGAAAGTATTGTAAAAGAATTCAATGACTTTTTCCAACATTTTCAAAAGAGTGAATAAAACCATATAAGCCCCAATTCTCAAGCCCCTGAAGCCATTTATCAGTGCATCAACAAAAACACAGAGGGCTGTCAGTGCTATCATAGTACTCTGATAACATGTGAACATTCAAACAGAAGAACTAAAGTGAAGTCCTAAGACAACAGTGCAATGTGGCCTTCCCTAGCCATATTTAAACATGGTCCACAACAAAAACCACTCTGTAGAAATGTGTTTAATTGGTCAGTCTCAGCACACTGTAGATATGTCCACCTACACAAGTCAGAATGAGTTTGATTGAAATAGTAAGTTGAAACAATGTGATCTCTTGGTTCATAAGTAAATTAAATATCAAAACTTATCCTTATTCAAGGAACATACTTAAATTTAAGCAACCTATCAATATTGATTTTTGTGTCCCTGGAGCCCAGCATAATGCTCTTATATTTAATGTGATCAATAATAATTTCTGACATGAATCTTAGACTCTGAGACAGTTTTAAAAACTCCATCTTTGGATTTAGAACCCAAAGGTAATACACATCGCCAAAGTATCCTTCAAATAAAATTATCACTCCCCACACATATATCTACTAAAATGCAAATGCTTATTATAGATATTAAAGCAAGCATTAATCTCATCCAAGATTATATTATCAAAGATTTCAATATAACCTATAACATTTCTAAATTTTATTTTTAATAAAAATGCAGGCAATTTAAAATGAAAAGCAAAAGAGAACACCATATCTCCACTGTCATGTACTAGATACCATACATGTAATTTTGGACCAGTGAACATTAGATTATATGACTTCTGAAAGTGAACATCAGTTTTATTGCATATCTTGTGATTATTTAACATTTAGAATACTTTTAAGATATTTTTAAGTTCATATGCCATATGTTATTGATTTTGTAAGACAGGTTTAGTACTTTTATATAAAGTATATCCAGACATGTCAAAGCAACAGAACTTAAAGGTAAATAAATATACAATATTCAAGGAGAGAAATGAAAAGGTAAATTCATAGCATAAAAATGCTAATTTAATTTTGCTTCAGAAAAACTACAGATTTTTTTAGAAAGAAATATTATATTTTGTTACAGATTTTTAGTGTAACATTTTATATATCATGATCACAGTAAATAACCAGAAACAAAGGGACATCTATTTATCTATCTAAATATCTACCCATCTGTCATTTTTTAGATTAATTTCTTAAATTTCTTCAAACCTATTTTGGATGAATTTCAAACTTTAATTTTAAATGTCTTATTATAAGTTAATAAAGTTCACTCATTATATAATAGGAAGTAAAATTTTTTAGAGTATCTATGATTGTTCTAATAGAATGTTTGGCTAATATTTCACTTATTTTTACAAAATTTGCTTTATTTTGATTTCACTGAATTTTTCAAGACAAAAATATAAGCATATACAGTTTCACTTCTTTGATATTACTGTTTTTAACATTTAAAATATATACTTGGTGAAAAGCATCAAATAAATGAGCTATCAATTCACCTCAAGGACCTAGAAAAAACAACAAACAAACCCAAAATGAGTAGGAGGAAAGAAGTAATTAAAATTAGAGAAGGAATAAACAAAATTGAAACCAAAAAGCAATACAAAAGATCAGTGAAATGAAGAGCTGGCTTTTTGAAAAAATAAACAAAACTGGCCCACACTATTGGCCCAACTAACCAAAAAAAGGGGGGAGTGTAGAAAATCCAAAACAATAAAATCAGAGATAAAAAAGGAGATGTAACAACAGATACCACAAATCATCAGGAATTACTACAAACAGCTATATGCCAACAAATTGAAAAATCCATATTTATATTATAAAGATTTTAAGGAAATTCAACTATTTTTCTTAAAAAATAGACTTCAAAAAAGTAAATTCATTTATAAATCAGTTATTTAATTCCTTTATAAAGCTAAAATCTTAAATTTTTTTGGCATTTCTGAAAGACAAGAACTTTACTGTCAGGTTTAGGGCAAGAAATGTATTCCCTAAATCCACAGCAGAAGGTTTACATGTGTAATAAAAATTTTGAATGTCTAGAGATTTTCTGGGCATTAGTTAAATAACTGAAATAAAAACACACATTATATTTACTTTATACATATATGTAAATATAAAAATGAATATTTTAGGGTAATTAAATAATAACTAATATATGTTGATATATTTTAATAATATAATAATTTAAAGTAATTATATGACTTAAGTATATAATTTTCTTTTTCATCATACTGTATGATGTGTTTATCATTTTAAACTACAATTTATATTTTTTAAAATTTATTCTCACATTTAAAGAATTGTAGGACATAAAATATTTGCCACAGAAGTCATAGTACATATCTATTAATCAAAAATATTATTATATTGGAGGATGATAAATTGCCCCAGGCATGATGGCATCATTAGATGAAAGTAAATGAGCTTATTAAAAATAATAATATATAGAGCCAGCTAAGTAAATAATCTAAAAATGTGAAAATAGTAATACTTGTATTAATGAGAGAAAACAAGACACTGCTAATGTCTAAAAACATACTATTACCCTCAACCCTATTTTACCATTAGAAAGGGAAGTAAGGTGTCCTCAAACCTACAAAGATATTTATTTTAACAGTCACTACTGGAAATTGCAAGAAGAAAAGATTAAATATCACGATTTCCTCAAGAAAACTGGGGACAAATTCATCACTGAGCAATAAAATATTCTGCATTATTTAATACATAAATAAAACAAGATGTAAAGGTCTTTAGTATCTTTTGAGTATTAAGTATTCACAATTTTTATTATTACTTTTTATTTGAAAAATATTAGAAACAAAACCATAAGTAACTAAAGTTATTTACCCAGAACAATGAACATGAAACAAATTAATATATCTTTAAAGCATAACTGTTATGCTTTAAATAGAGATAATATAATTATCACCTTCTATCTATAAAATTCTTATTTGATAAAATGGATGTTAGCATTTAATAATGTTTTGTTCACTGCAAGAAATTCAAGTAATTCCACAAAGATGACAGTCTTGCTTACTCTTTCTCAGATCCTAAATGACTCCATAAGATAACAAACATTTAAAGATTCATCTCCAAAGGTAAGAATTGTAAACTGCTATTATATTATATGAGTACATGTGATGAAGTGAGGTCCTGATTAAAAAAAATCTGAGTATTATAGTCAATAACAGGCCTACTGATAAACTTTGGACAGTTCTCACCTTTCTTTGTTTTGCTACCTTTACAGGTATGGTGGAACTGGTGTAATGAAAATTCCTTTTATATACTGCTGTTATCCATAGCTGCCACTTCATAATGCCAGTACCAATCAAACACTCAAAGGTACCAGTCACAATGACTAATCCCTCCAAATATACATTTAACTATCTGCACAATTAACAGAACAAAAGGTGTTCATTTTCAGGTATAAATTCTATCTGCCTCAGGCACTAATGGTGACATGATATACAACATTCAATAAAAAAAATTTTGGACTAGGGCCAGTGCTGTGGTTTAGCAGGTTAACCTGCTGCATTCAGTTCCAACAATCCATATGGGTGCTGGTTTGAGTCCTGGTTGTTTTATTTCTGATCCAGCTTCTGGCTAATGCACCTGGGAAAGCAGCAGAGGATGGCCCAAGTGCTTGAGGTCCTGCACCCATGTGGAAGATGTGGAAGAAGCCCCTGGTTCCTGGCTTTGGTATGGCATAGCCCTGGCCATTGAGGCCTTTTGGAGAGTGAACCAGCAGATGGAAGACTTCTCTCTCTACCTCTGATTTCCTTTTCTGTAACTCCACCTTTCAAATAAATAAACAAATCTTTTAAAAAATTATAGGAGGCCGGCGCCGCGGCTCACTAGGCTAATCCTCCGCCTAGCGGCGCCGGCACACGGGGTTCTAGTCCCGGTTGGGGCGCCGGATTCTGTCCCGGTTGCCCCTCTTCCAGGCCAGCTCTCTGCTGTGGCCAGGGAGTGCAGTGGAGGATGGCCCAGGTGCTTGGGCCCTGCACCCCATGGGAGACCAGGAAAAGCACCTGGCTCCTGGCTCCTGGCATCGGATCAGCGCGGTGCACCGGCCGCAGCGCGCTGGCCGCAGCGGCCATTGGAGGGTGAACCAACAGCAAAAGGAAGACCTTTCTCTCTGTCTCTCTCTCTCACTGTCCACTCTGCCTGTCAAAAAATAAAAAATAAAAAATAAAATAAAATAAATTATAGGAAACACCAAAAAAAGCAAGAAAAATAAGGCTCAAAAAGACAGTGCACCAGAAGCAGACTCAGAGATGACACAGACGTTGGAACTATCAAATATAGAAATTAAATTAATTAAAATTAAATTTAAAAAATTTAAAACTATACTTACTATGCTAAAGACTCATTGAAAAGACAGACAACTTGCATGAACAAATAGGGAAATATAAACAGATAGACTGATGATGGACTATCAGAAATAGTCAAATGGAAATGTTAGAAATAATAGACAGGAAAGTGCCAACATGCTAGTTAGAAGATTAGCTTCAGGGCACACATCGTGGCACAGCAGGTGACAGCGCCTTTTGGGAAGCTGACACCCCAAACTGGAGTACACGTTGGAGTCCCAGCCTCTCTGTTTCACTTGAGTTCCTGCCAGTGTGCCTGAGAAGGAAGAGAATGATAGTCCAAATACTTGGGTCCCTGTCAGCCACATGGGAGACCTGGATGGAAGTTCCTGGCTCTTGGCTTGGGCCTGGCTTAGCCACAGGTGTTACCAGCATTTGGGGAGTGGATCAGTGGAAGGAAGCTCTCTCGATATTGTACTCGTGCACTCTCTGTCTCTCTCTCTCTCCCTCCCTCTCTCCTTCCCCTTCTCCCATTCCCTTTCCCTATCATTTTCAAATGAGTAAATAATACTTTATTTTATAAAAGAAAATTGGATTGGAGTCCATTTATGAAGATCTTAAATGCCTACTTCAGAGGTTTAAGCTAGGCTTTATTTTCATAAAGAGTAATCAAATGTTTCTGAATAAATGTAATTTTCAAGTAATGAGTTAGGAAGATTCATCCAGCAGTAGTACACAGAAAGCAATAGAACAGGAAATGGCGCTAACAGTAGTGGAGTGGAAATACAGAAGAAGGTATGGATGTCAAATATTATGCATCACAATATACAAAAAATGCAACATAGTACACAGAATATGTATATATAATATACAAACAGAATGTGAGGGACAGAAGGTATCTCAGAACACATAAGCTAATCTCATATTTTTAAAACAGCAAAATAAGGTTTTAAGAAATTTAGAAAGTCATGTAACCAAATGTTCTGGATCTTAGTTTGGGTAGTAGATTTAATGGATGCTCATTTTATTATTATGCTTTTACACATAAACACACTCTTTTGTATGGATCAAAATTATAATGATGAAAGAAAATATTTTTAAAAATAACAAGGGCAGGCATTTAGCTGAGCAGTTAGGATGCCAGTTGGCACACCCATGTTCCATATCAGAGGAGCTTGCCAGTATTGCCAGCTCTGGCTCCTGACGCCAGTGTCCTATTAATGCAGACCCTAGTAGGAGGTGGTGATGGCTTAAGTGGAATGTGTTCCTAGCTCCTACCTTCAACCTGGCCATTGGGGGCATTTGGGGAAAGAATCAGCAAATGGAAGTGCTCACTCTCGCTCTTGCTCTCTCTGTCTCATCTTCTTAAATAAATAAGAAGAGAGGCCGGCGCCGCGGCTCACTAGGCTAATACTCCGCCTTGTGGCGCCGGCACACCGGGTTCTAGTCCTGGTCGGGGCACCAGATTCTGTCCTGGTTGCCCCTCTTCCAGGCCAGCTCTCTGCTGTGGCCAGGGAGTGCAGTGGAGGATGGCCCAAGTCCTTGGGCCCTGCACCCCATGGGAGACCAGGGGAAGTACCTGGCTCCTGCCATCAGATCAGCGCGGTGCACCGGCCGCAGCGCACCAGCCGCAGCGGCCATTGGAGGGTGAACCAACGGCAAAGGAAGACCTTTCTCTCTCTTTCTCTCTCTCTCTCTCACTGTCCACTCTGGCTGTTAAAAAAAAATAAAAAAATAAAAAATAAATAAATAAGAAGAGAATTCTTGAAAATTCCACCCAAATTGTACAGAGATAGGTATGCATTAGATGTATATCAAGTCCTCATGTGTTTCCAATGTCCTAGACAACAGTAAATGCCTTAATACATATGAAATACTACATAAGCATAAAGGTACATAGCAAATCTTACAGTTAGCTATATGATAGCTTGTTTTCTGATACAGATTTGCCTATGTCATATTTTAAAATATTAAATATAAAAAATATAACCATTAATGATCTTGTTTCCTGACACAAACAAAATCATGACACAGAAATGCAATTCATAAATGTTCCTTTTGAAATAGGCCAATTAGTAATCCTCTGCCTGCGGCGCCAGCACACCAGGTTCTAGTCCTGGTTGGGGCACTGGATTCTGTCCCGGTTGCCCCTCTTCCAGTCCAGCTCTCTGCTGTGGCCCAGGAGTGCAGTGGTGGATGGCCCAAGCGCTTGGGCCCTGCACCTGCATGGGAGACCAGGAGGAAGCACCTGGCTCCTGGCTTTGGATCAGCGCAGAGCGCCAGCCGTAGTGGCCATTTTGGGGGGTGAATCAACAGAAGGAAGACCTTTCTCTCTGTCTTTCTCTCTCACTGTCTAACTCTGCCTGTCAAAAAAAAAAAAAAAAAAAAAAAAAGAAAGAAAGAAAGAAAGAAATAGGCCAATTAGGCTGAGGCTGAGAATTTGAATGAGAGTATGAAATTAATGGGCAATCTAGGGCTGTTCAAAAACTCTTTCTATCTGCACTAATGAACTGGAAAACAAAGTAACATGTAGAAGACAATCTACTTGTTGAAAACTAAAACCATAAAAAAAACCAAAAGAAATATAAGATTTTAATGAAGAGATACCTAAGTAAATAGAATAAGACTATAAAAAGTAATATCTCATTTGTGCATGACACCACCTTACAAAAAGCCTCATCTAAGTGAGGATACAAGTATGTAATTTTTCATGTTTTTTAAGAAACATATATAATCATTACAACAAAAAATAATGTCATATACAGTAACAGTAAAAGACATAATAATTAAACAGTAGGATTATTTAGAATTGATGCAAAATAACAAAAAAAAACTCAAAAAATGCAAAAGAAAATTAGATATAGCAATAACCCCTAACATATAATAAACTGGAAGGCACTAAATTTCAGTTACACTTACTGAAAGATATTACATTACGTGAATTATAGGAATGAATTGTAGGTCACCTCATATTTTCTTTCATATTTATCCACATGAATTCAATCCTTAGGGTTTTAATCATTAGTTTTTAATTTTTTTCTATACTATCAATTCTTTCTTTTAACATAAAAGGCATACTTTATTGCACTTAAGTTATAAGAAAATAAAATGTCTAAGAATATTAAACCATAGACACAATCTCTTAAAAGGTTGTTCTCCATCCCATCAGGTTGTTACATAACTAAAATTAATCAACTTGAATCTGATTATTTTAAATCAGACTATAAATAAAGCAAAAATAAACAGGAGGAGGAAAAATGATCACTTAGGAGACAGTGTTAAACCACTTTTACAGTTCAGCTTGAGTTTTAGCTCTTGGAGAATGAAGCAAATCATTTGTGTTTTTCCTTTTCATTAGTTTGCACGTGATAACTTTTTTATATTTTCTGCTTTATCAGTTACTCAGAAAAAAAAAGAGTTGTTTTCCCAAGTAGTGTAATTAACTCATTTAATAAAGATAAATAAAGCCACACATCACTTCAAATCACTTTGAAACGACATTCAGAGCCATTAAATATAGTGCATGATTTCTAATCTGCACTATGATTCCTTATCTTAAACAATGATATTACATTATCACATCATTCAATTCTCTGCCTAAAGGGTCTAAATATATCCTCATAGAACTGGCTAAAATCTCAAATGCTACATATCCTTGAGAACTTTATGAATATCACATATTTTCTTCTGTTTTTGTTTCTAGTTAATACTCCTTTCTTTCTTTCTTTTCTCTTCTTCCCTTCCTTTCTTTCTTTCTCTTTTTTTTTCTTTTTCTTTTTTTTTTTTTTTTTTAGACAGGCAGAGTGGCAGGAGCCAGGCGCTTCTCCTGGTCTCCCATGGGGTGCAGGGCCCAAGTACTTGGGCCATCTTCCACTGCACTCCCTGGCCACAGCAGAGAGCTGGCCTGGAAGAGGGGCAACCGGGACAGAATCCGGCACCCCGACTGGGACTAGAACCCAGTGTGCCGGCGCCACAAGGTGGAAGATTAGCCTAGTGAGCCACGGTGCCAGCCAATACTCCTTTCTAATAATGACAAGTAATAATGACAAGTAATTGGTATTTCCCTCCATAGCAAATTATATTACTTGGAATGACTTAAGGAGTTAAGATACCACTTGGGACACCTACATCCCATATCAGAGTCCCTGTGTTTGAGCCATGGCTCTGCTCCTGATTCCAGAATCCTGCTAATGCACACCCTGGGAGACAGCAGGTGATGATTCTGGCAGTTGGGTCCCTGAGACCCATGTGGGAGACCCAGATTGAGTTTTTGGCACCTGGATTTAGCCTGAGGCAGCAGTTGTGGACATTTAGGGAGTGAACAAGCAGGTCTAAGATTCTTCTCCACCCCACTCTGTTTTTAAAATAAGTATAATAAATTTTAAAAATTAAATTATGTTTCTTTAAATTATTGGAACTGTACCATCTATGATTCATTCAGAAATGAACAGGGATTTCCCAGAGGCCCAGTATTCACAGATTCAGGATCATCAACTATTACCAAAGACAATAATCCTGTTACACTTGACGAGGAAACAATCAACAAATCAGTTTAACTGACGTATTTTAAACAGCAATTCTTCTTCTAAGCAGGTTGTTAAGACATGTACAAATCAACCAGTTCTGACTAAATATCTAATCATGAACTCTGTGAGAAAGGCAGAGAGTCAACTAAACTGAATTAAAAAAAAAAAAAAAACTTTTATTCTATCCTTCTAAATAATAAAGAGCTAATTGTAACTTCTGGTGAACTAAATTTTTAAGATAATCAAAATTATCATTTCATTCATCAAAGAGAAGCTGTAATTTTGACAGCCTCTTACAATTAAATAACTTTTGTATGTTTTATTTTAGGCTATTTTATAAGGGTACTATTTCTATATTTAATTAATAACATACAAATACATGAGAATAAAAATGAAATATATCATATCAAAGACAGGTAGCATGCAATTCTACAAACAGACTCACGTAAGAAAAATATACCTGCCATCCCTGTGATGATGTTCAATGGTCTGACTGTATCTGGAGCAAGGTAGAGTAAGAAAATGACTGCAAGCATGGCAGAAACAAGAATATAAATGAGGCTCAGGAAAGAAGTGGAAAGGTATAGTTTAATTTTAAAAGTGAAGTTCAAAAAGATAAGCAGGTAGTAAGCAAGCAAAAGAAAATTGCAACTGAAAAGTTTGTCCCTCTCTCCCAGTATCATCTGTAATATGGCAGTGCTAAAGCTTAAAATACTCCAAATTATCTAAAATAAAATATAATAAAAATGTAGCACTTAGATTTTTAAAATGTATTTCAAAATAAAAACCCTACAACTATCACTCAAACATCATCAGAACTACTTAGAAAATGTTATAGAATACAGATGCTTTCCTATTTTTTGGAGAAGTGGGAAGAAAAAAAGAATAAAATAAAAATAAGTTTAAGAAAAATAAGAAGTGATTTCTAATACTTATAGCACTTTGGAGATTTTATAAGATAACTTTCTTTTTAATCACTAATAATTAAAAGTTACTCTAAGGAGTTTTAAAATTCCATTTAATAAAGAATGAGCTGGTTTTACTTATTATTTATTAACCATATTTATTACATTTATTTGAATGTTACCCATATTCCATGCAGTTTGTTATACATTAATTACATTTATTATTATATAATTATTGACTACATTTCATGTCTTATGAATACCATAAGGAATTAAAGCAGCACCCTGACTTTTTCATATTTGTAGTTGAATCTTTTCTTTCCATAGCATTAATTTAAATTTTTTCCATTTTCTTAAAATCTTTCATGCCAAAACACTTAATCTGAATGATGATAATCATGTTTCAATGAACAATGGAAACGCACCCTGGACTCTCTCAACTTGGGTTGCTGACAATCCCTGATGTTACTGTGCTGCTATCTATTTCTCTCTTTGTGTCAATTAATATCTGATTTTCTATAATTCAGGTGCTCCAACTTTTGGCACTTGTATATTTGTGTTTGTGCCCTCTTCATTAGCTGAGCTATTTTTCATAAGAAATAACCTTCCAAAAACATAATGGTAGCTTTGGGATCCGCAAGGAGAGAAGGCCCACACTTCCAGGAATGGAGAGTCCCCACCCACACTTCCGTGAACGAAAAGTCCTTGTCAAAGTCCCCATGGGTGCCTAAAGGTCAACCAATGAGGATCAGACCCGCCTCAACCTTTTACCCTCATGCCCTGTATCTACAAAAGGAGCCTTCCCAACCTCTGACACACGACTTCCCTGGCCCCTGCTCTGTTGGGACCAATGAACCTCGCCTGGGAGCAGAATCCCAATAAAAGCTTGTGAATTAATTGATTCATCTGGCTGGGAAGATTTGTTACCTGCCAGAAACCTTGTAGATGGTGCCAAAACCCAGGAGCTGAGGGTACGTGCCTCCCCTTTCCAGGTTCAAGGCCCCTCGCTCCCTGAAACTGTCTGGTGCCCCAGGCTGACTGCGGACCACACTCAACCAACTATAAGTAACTACTCCCCTACTTTCCCTCCCTCCTCTGGGTTGGCCAAGTCTCTGCAATCTCCGGCCAGCCTCACCATCCAGACAGGGACCTGTTATTCCAAGTCGTGCGCGTGTAGGCCCTGTTCTCTGCTTAGCTTCCCAGCAGCTGTGGAGAGGTCCTAGCTGCTAGCTTGGTCCTGTTGAGGATTGACCTCATATCCGTCTACTGAAGTTTTGGACAGGGGATACTTTGCCCAATTTCCAGTAGATCCCAGGCTGCCAGGGAGACCATGGGATCTGGCCAATCCCGAGGGTGGGATTCAAAATGCCCTTGGGCCTACCAGAAGACTGGTTAAAGAAATTATTGTATATGTATTCTATAGAATACTATACAGCAGTAAAAAAAAAAATGAAATCCAGTCATTTGCAACAAAATGGAGGAATCTGGAAAACATCATGCTGAGTGAAATAAGCCAGTCCCAAAGGGCTAAATATCATATGTTCTCCCTGATTGGTGACAACTGAGCACATAAAAGAAAACCTGTTGAAGTGAAATGGACACTATGAGAAACAATGACTTGATCAGCCCTTGTCTTGACTGTCAAGGAACAACATACTATTTTATTCCTTTTAGTATTTTTTTTTTGTTTTGTTCCACTTAATACCATTGGTTGAACTCTTTAATTAATACACAATTATCCTTAAGTGTTTAAAATTAACTGGAAAGTGATCTCTGTTAAATATAAGAGTGGGAATAAGAGAGGGAGGAGATATACAGTTCAGCAAATGCTCACTCAGACTTACCTCCAATGGTAGAGCTAGAAATGTGCCAGGAGATTCCAATTCAATCCCATCAAGGTGGCATATACCAATGCCATCTTACTTGTTAAAGTGATAAGTTTAAGTACATAATTGATCAAAAAGATAGGTTAAGTGTCAAAGAGATTACACAAATAAGACCAGTATCTGCAAATGATGAATGACAGAATTAAAAGGGAGAGAATGATCCTATGGGGGAAACAGGATACACAGCAGACTCATAGAGTGGCAAATGCCCTAAATAGCACTCAGGCCTCAGAATCAGCCCTTAAGGCATTTGGATCTGGCTGAAGAGCCCATGAGAGTATTTCAGGCATGGAAAGCCAAGACACTGGTTTAAGAAAAAAAAAAATCACCATCTGAATGAAAGATCTCAGTGGAAAGAATGGGCCATCGGAGAAGGAGGCACCTTTCTCTGAAGAGAGGAAGGAACTTCCACTTGGATATGGCCTTGTCTAAATAAGATCAGAGTTGGTGAACTCAAGAGGCTTCCATAGCCTTGGCAGCTCATGACAAGAACCTTGGGTGATTACTGACGTCATAAATAAGAGTGTCAATTCTTAAATCAACAACGGGAGTCACTGTGCACCTGCTCCCCATGTAGGATCTCTGTCCTTAATGTGTTGTACTATGAGAATTAATGGCAAAACTACTACTCGAACAGTACTCTATATCTTGTGTGTCTGTGTGGGTACAGTCTGTTGAAATCTTTACTTAGTATATACTAAGATGATCTTCTGTATATAAAGATAATTGAAAATGAATCTTGATGAAGAATGGAATGGGAGAGGGAGTGGGAGATAGGAAGATTGCAGGTGGGAGGGAGGTTGTGGGAGAAAAAGCCGCTACAATTCTAAAGTTGCACTTTGTAAATTTATATATATTAAATAAAAACTTAAAAAAAGATTAGAAACAATAACCAACAGTTAAATACTTTTAAAAGGAATAGATTTTTCTCTGAAAACTTCTTTACATTAACATAAAAGGTGTAAAATTCAAAGTTTGTTCAAACTTGTAGAATCATAAAATATATATTATCATATATATATCGTATGATATCATATATAAATATATTGTAATATTTTCCTGAGTTTTGTAATTAATTTTATCATTGTAAATCCCAAGAAAACTTTAACCAAGAATCATTTTCATCAAGCATTAATTTGTTTTATTTCTCTTTCCATCTCTAGTCACCTTAGTTCTTATCCCTTTAACCATTTTATACTTCTTCATTGAACCATGCTTACTTATTTTTCTTCCAAAATTAATAGACATCATAAAAACTGGACAATAACTATGCATAATAAAAACTGCATTTAGTCAAATATGCTTAAAATTTTAAAAATAACCTGAGCAGAGCATTTATTCATTATAAAAGAAAAATGGAAAACAAACATACACAAAATTTTAAAAAGTAAAAAAGTGAAGGTGAATAGTCTAAGAATCATGATCGAAAAATGTTACAACTGAGAGAACTGACTTAGATTAGTAATTTAATTTTGAGACACACTTTGATAGTTATGTAACACAATATTTAAAGGCAACACAAAATCATAATGATCAATCCACTATATTAAATTAGATTTAATGTTCCCTTTTAAAAACCATCAATCACACAAAAAAAGACTGCAAAAAGAGAAAATAAAATATCCCATACTGCAGTTTTTGAAAGATGCTTCCAATAACCCCAAAGTAATTCAAAAGGTTCTCTGTGTCTTCAGTACTATCAGTATTTCGTTCACTTGATGGTTCCCATGATATATTTAATACAACTTAATTATGTTAAAACATGTTGTTGGAAAGTAATGTTATATCATTTTTGTAAAGAGAATCCTCTTTTCATACTTTTTCTACAATTTAAAATTTGCAGAGACAAGTCTGAGACTCCTTCACAACTGACAACTGACTGAAAGGATCAAAGAGACCATTATCTTTAATGGTTTACAAAATAATTTATCATCTATTACTGTTAATTTTTTTAATGCTAAAAGTAAACTCCATGGAAATAAATGTACTCAATATATTTGGCTTCTGTGATAAACAAAAAATGCAAACTGCAGGATATCTCTGATATATATTTTTTTAGAAATATTACTAATGAGGTACAGTGTGTTGAGCTGCCACTTGGGATGCCCACATCCTATATCCAAGTTTGAGCCCTAGGTTACTCTATCTATATATCTCTAGCTCTAGCTCTAACACTAGTTCTAGTTCTAGCTTTGTCTCTGCCTGGCTCTTCCTCTCTATCACGCTGCCTTTCAAATAAATAAGTCTTTAAAAAATACTATTTAATACTCTATTCTAATAGTAAATTAAGTTATGTAAACAGAAAGCTCTTACAAGTATTTTTAATACTAAAGTTATACAGTCTAGCCTAGGAAAATGATATTCCTTGTTGTACTCATTCCCATCCTTTACCAGAGAAACAAAGCACAAAAGGGAGATGAGGGTAACAGAGGTTGATGAAAAAGGTCTGGATAACTCATTACATTAACAAATACCCCCTGTTCTCAGGTTTCTGGAGTACCTACAAAGAATTCATTTTATTTTCAGAATAAAGTAGAATTTATACTAATGTAACAGAGTGAGATATGTAGAGAAATAAAGATCCAATAAAATTTTGACGTATGAGGCTGGTTTCTTGTGATATAGCTGGTACACCAACATCCCATATGGGCACCAGTTCATGTCCCAGCTGCTTCACTTACAATCCAGTTCCCTGTTGATGTGCTTGAGTAAAAAAGACGGCACAAGGGTTTGGGCCTGTGCCACCCATGTGGTTGACCCGGATGAAGTTCCTGGCTCCAGGTTTTAGTCCAGCCCAGCCCTGGTAGTTGTGGCTATCTCCGAAGTGAACCAGTGTATGGAAAATTCTCTCTCTCTCTCTCTTTCTCTCTCTGACTTTAAAATAAATAAGTAAATATTGAAAAAAACCACCTTTTGGAGAACAGCATTGTGGCATACCACATAAACTGCCGCCTACAGTGCAGACATCCTATATGGCTGCTGGGTAAAGTCCTGGCTGGTCCACTTCCAATCCAGCTACCTCTAATGCACCTGGGAAAGCAGCAGAGGATGGTCCAAGTGCTTGAGGTCCTGCACCTATGTGGGAGATGTGGAAGAAGCCCCTGGTTCCTGATTTCAAATTGGGGCATCTCTAGGCATTGCTGCCTTTTTGGGAGTGAATCAGTGACTGGATGATCTCTCTCTCTCTCTCTCTCTCTCTCTGTCTCTCCTTCCCTCTCTCTTTCTCTAATTCTGCCTCTCAAATAAGTAATATTTTTTTAAAAAAACCTTTTTGACATATAATTATTTTTATATTACCCACAAAATAGAATATGAAAATTAATCTATTTTCCTATGCCACTCAAGTTTAAACAAGTACTGTAAATTAAGATTAAGTAGTTAGGGATGGCATTGTGTCACAGAGACTTGAGCGGCACTGCCATGTACGAACACTGGTTTGAGTCCCAGTTGCTCCACTTCCAATCCAGCTCCCTGCTAATGTGCCTGGTAAGGTAACTGAAGATGGACCAAGTACTTGGAACCCTGCCAAACATGGAACACCAGGATAGAATTCCAGACTCCTGGCTTTGGCCTGGCACAATCTGGGTTGTTGTGGACATTTGGGGAGTGAGCCAGTGGAGGGAAGATGTCTCTCTCTCCCTCTCCCTCTCCCTCTCCTTCTCTCTCTCCCTCTGTGTGTGTGTGTGTGTGTGTGTGTGTGTGTGTTTCCCTCTCTCTCTGGAACCCTGCTTTTCAAATAGATAAATCTTTAAAGAAAAAAATCAAATAGTATTATTTTTCATCCAATACAGTTAGTGAAAAAGCCATTGTATTCTGCATATTTTCTGATCACAATGGAATGAAGCTGGCAATTAACAATTCAAGAATCTCTAGGACCAGCACTCTGGTATAGTGGCTTAAGCCTCTGCCTATAGTGCCAGAATTCCAGTTCTAGCTCATTATTTCTGATCCTGGGAAAGCAGTGGAGGATGGTCCAAGTATTTAGGCCCCTGCAGCCACATGGAAGAGCCAGAAGAAACTCCTGGCTCCTGGCTTCAGAATGGCCCAGCTCCGGTCATTATAGGCATTTGGGGAGTGAACCAGTGGATGAAAGACCTCTGTCTCTGTCTCTGATTCTCTCTCCCTCCCTCCTTCCCTCCCTCCCTCCCTCTCTCTCTCTCTCTCTGAAATTCTGTCTATCAAATAAATAAATAATTAATTAAAAAAAAGAATCTCTAGAACATATGCAAACACATGGATACTGAACAACATGCTCCTGAATGAACAGTGGGTCACAGAAAAAAATCAGAAGAGAAATAAAAAAACTTCCAGAGATGAATGAAGCTGACAATACAACATATTAAACTTACAGGATACACCAAAAGCAGTGTTAAGAGGGAAGTTGGTGACTACATCAAGAAATTGGAAAGGCACAAAATAAATGAACTATCAATTTATCTTAAGGACCTAGAAAAACAACAACAAAACCCAAAATTAGTAGGAGAAAAGAAATATTTAAAATTAGGGAATAAACAAAATTGAAACAAAAAAATACAAAAGATTAGTGAAATGAAGAGCTGGATTTTTTGAAAAAAATTAAAAAATGATATACTATTGGTTCAACTAACCAAAAAAAAAGAGGAAGAATACCCAAATGAATAAAATCAGAGATGAAAGAAGTAAAAACAGATAAAACAGAAATAAAAGATCACTAGGAATTACTACAAAGAACTGTATGTGAACAAATTGGGAAACTGAGAACAAATGGATAGATTCCTAGACACATGCAACCTACCAAAATAGAACCATGAAGATACAGAAAACCATTACAGACCAATCATCAAGATGGAGATTGAATCAATAATAAAGACCATTCCAACAAAGAAAAGCCCATTGGCTTTACTGTTGAATTCTACCAGGCATTTAAAGAAGAATTAATTCCAATTCTTCTCAAGCTATTCAAAATCCTCCAAAATTCCCTCTAGAAAAAGATACAACCTAAACTAAAAAAAATACAACAGAGAAAGAGAACTATAGAACAAATTCCCTGATGAACATAGATGTAACAATCTTCAATAAAATAATAGCCAATCAAATCCAACAACACATCAGAAAGATCATTCACCCACACCATGTGGGATTTATACCTGGTATGTAGGGATGGTTTAATATTTGCAAATCAATTAATGTGATACATCACATCAACAAACTGAAGAACCAAAACCATATGATTATCTCAGTAGATGCAGAGAAAGCCACTGATAAAATACAGCATCCTTTCATGATGAAAACCTTAAGCAAATTGGGTCTAGAGGGAATATTCCTCAACACAATTGTAGCAATTTATGACAAAACCATAGCCAGTGTCTTACTGAATGGGCAAATATTGGAAGCATTACCCCAAAGATCTGAAACCAAACAAGGAAGCCCAATCTCACCATTACTTTTCAATAGAGTACTGGATGATTTAGCCAAAGACATTAGGCAAGAAAAAGAAATCAAAGGTATACAAATTGGAAGGCAGGAAGTCAAACTATCCCCATTTTCAGATGACATGATTTTATATATAGGGGATCCAAAAGACTCCACCAAGAGAGTACTGGAATGCATAAGAGTTTGGTAAAGTGGCAGGATATAAAATCAACATATAAAAACCAATAGCCTTTGTAAACACAGATAATGCCATGGCTGAAAAAGAAATTTTAAGATCAATTGCATTCACAATAGCTACAAAACTTTAAATATCTTGGAATAAATTTAACCCAGGATGTCAGTAACTTCAATGAAAAATATTATGAAGCACAAAAGAAAAAAATAAAAGAAGCCAAATATTGGAAGAATCTTCAATGTTCTAGGATTGGAAGAATCAGTATGATCAAAATGTCCATACTACCAAAAGCAATTTACAAATTCAGTGCAATTTCCAATAAATCAAAATGCCAAGGACATTCTTCTCAGATCTAGAAAACACAATGCTGAAATTCATATAGAAACAAGAGACCCCAAATAGCTAAATCAATCTTATACAACAAAAATAAAGTGGGAAACATCACAGTACCAGATTTCCATACATATTACAGGGCAGTTGTAATCAAAACAGCCTTGGCCAGCGCCGCGGCTCACTAGGCTAATCCTCTGTCTGCAGTGCCAGCACACCAGGTTCTAGTCCCGGTTGGGCTGCCGGATTCTGTCCCGGTTGCTCCTCTTCCAGGCCAGCTCTCTGCTGTGGCCCAGGAATGCAGTAGAGGATGGCCCAAGTGCTTGGGCCCTGCACCCCATGGGAGACCAGGAGAAGCACCTGGCTCCTGGCTTCAGATCAGCATGGTGCACCAGCCGCAGCGCACAGGCCACAGCAGCTACTGGCAGGGTGAACCAATGGAAAAAAGGAAGAACTTTCTCTCTGTCTCTCTCTCTCACTGTCTAACTCTGCCTGTCCAAAAAAAAAAAAAAAAAAAAAAATCCAGCCTGGTACCTGCAAAAAGAAACCAAGATGGGAAGTCCATTGGAACTGAATAAAAACTCCTGATATCAATCCACACATCTACAACCAAGTATCTTTGAAAAAGGAAATAAAGTCAATCCCCGGAAGCAAAGATAGTCTCTTCAACATATACTGCTGCAAAAACTGGATCTCTGCATGCAAAAATATGAAGTAAGGTTCCTAGCAAACATCTTACACAAAAATCCACTCAAAATGAATCAAAGTCCTAAATCTATGACCCAATACCATCAAATCATTAGAGAATATTGGGGAAAACCAGCAATATGTTGGCATAGGCAAAGACTTCTTGGAAAAGAACCCTGAAGCACAGGCAATCAAAGCCAAAATTAACATATAAGATCACATCAAATTGAGAAGCTTCTGCACTACAAAAGAAACACTCAACATTGTGAAGAGGCAACAGACAGAATGGGAGAAAATATTTGCAAACTATGCAACTGATAAAGGATCAATATCCAAAATCTATACAGAGCTCAAGAAACTCAACAATAAAACAACAAACAATCCAGTTAAGAAATGGACATTTTTCAAAAGAGGAAATTCAAATGGCAAGCAGATACATGAAAAAATGCTAAGAATCATTAGCCATTAGGAAAATGCAAATCAAAACCACATGTGATTTCACCTTACCCCAATTAGAATGGATTTTATACAGAAATCAACAAACAACAAATGCTGGCAAGGATGTGGGGAAAAAGGTATCCTAATATACTCTTGGTGGGAATGTAAACTAGTAAAGCCATTGTGGAAGACAGTATGGAGATATCTCAGCAATCTGAATACAGACCTACCATATGCCCCAGCCATCCAACCACTGGGAATTTACTCAAGGGAACTGAAGTGAGCATATGAAAGAGTTAGCTGTACCCCATGTTTATTGCAAGTCAATCCACAATAGCTAAAATATGGAATCAACCCAGATGTCTATGAAGTGAAGACTGGACAAAGAAATTATGGTATGTGTTCACCATTGAATACTACATAATGGTAAAAAAAAATAAGAAATCCTGTCTTTTGCAACAAAATGGATGTAACTGGAAACCCTTATACTTAGTGAAATAACCCAGTCTCAAAGGGACAAATATCATATGTTCTCCCTGATCTGTGGTAACTATAGAGTACATAAAAGAAAATCTATAGAAGTGAAACTGGCACTTTGAGATGCAATGTTTTTGAACAGCCCTTGTCACGACTACTGTGAAACAGTTTATTTTTTTTTTTTCATACTATTTGTTGAACTCTTTACTTAGTATAGGGTTTATCTTAGGGCCATAAAGTTAATTGCAACTGCATCCTTGTTAAAAATTAAAAAATAATACACAGTTATTCTTAGGTGTTGAAACTTAACTGAAAAGTGATTGCTGTTATATAAGAGAGGGAATAAGAGAGGGAAGAGATGTGCAATTCGGGACATGCTCAAGCTGACTTGCCCCAAACGGCAGAGTTAGAAACATACCAGGGGAGATCTCCGCGAGTGAGATCCCAGTGGAAAGAACAGGTCATCAAAGAAGGAGGTACCTTTCTCTGAAGGGAGGAGAGAACTTCCACTGTGACTACGACCTTATCTAAATATGATCAGAGTCGGTGAACTCAAAAGACTTCCATAGCCTTGGCAGCTCATGACAAGAGCCTAGGGTGATTACTGATGCCATAAACAAGAGTGTCAATTTGTTAAGTCAACAACAGGAGTCACTGTGCACTTACTCCTCATGTAGGATCTCTGTCCTTAATGTGCTGTACATTGTGATTTAATGCTATAACTAGTACTCAAACAGTATTTTTCACTTTATGTTTCTGTGTGCATGCAAACTGTTGAAATCTTTATTTTATATATGCTAAACTGATCTTCTGTATATAAAGAGAATTGAAAATGAATCTTGATATGAATGGAAGGGGAGAGGGAGTGGGAAAGGGGAGGGTTGCGGGTGGGAGGGAAGTTGTGGCGGGGGGAGCCATTGTAATCCATAAGCTGTACTTTGGAAATTTATATTCATTAAACAAAAGTTTAAAAAAAAAGAACACTAAGGCCGGCGCCGCGGCTCACTAGGCCAATCCTCCGCCTAGCGGCGCCGGCACACCGGGTTCTAGTCCCGGTTGGGGCGCCAGATTCTGTCCCGGTTGCCCCTCTTCCAGGCCAGCTCTCTGCTGTGGCCAGGGAGTGCAGTGGAGGATGGCCCAGGTGCTTGGGCCCTGCACCCCATGGGAGACCAGGATAAGTACCTGGCTCCTGCATCGGATCAGCGCGGTGCGCCGGCAACAGCGTGCTGGCCGCGGCGGCTATTGGAGGGTGAACCAACGGCAAAAAGGAAGACCTTTCTCTCTGTCTCTCTCTCTCACTGTCCACTCTGCCTGTCAAAAAAAAAAAAAAAAAAAAAAGAACACTAAAACAGCAGAAATGGACATTTATTTTTGGTGATTCTCCATTACATTGATCATCTGCTCTCCTCTTACCCACTCAACCTGCCTTCATCTGTCAGACACATGCAAAGACTCTAGTAAAGGAACTTATGTTAAGACATAAATATCTAATGAAGCTTAACTGTTAAGACATTCATGTAAACACTACTTAAGGAAAAGAAAAAAATGCTACAGAGGGAGCTTGGGGCCCTAGAGAGCAGGTGACAAAAGAAGAGTTTGATGGAAAGTAGAGGCCTTGAGTTTCTGAAGCGCTGCTTTGTGGACAGCAGTCAAGTACACTGGTAATGATACAAACACATGCCCACTGCCAGGCACAGCCACGCCTATTGACCAGAATTTTCCTCCAGTGTCCACACTTCCTCCAATCACAGCAGTATCAAGAATATTTTTTTCCATAGTATTGGAGGATAACAATGGCAAAGCCTAAGCTATCTTTACTTTTTTTGGAGCTTTCTGAGTAGTAAACTTAGGAGTAAAAAAAAAATTAAAAAATAAGAATGGTATAGAAGAGGAAAGAGGAAGAAGGGTAGGATTGCCAGCCGGAGAGATGACAGGGTGGGAAAAATCACTATTGTCCTAAATTTGTATATATCAAAAGCATGAAGTATTAAAAGGTTTCTTGGTAAACAAAAATTACAAGGAAAAACGTTATGAAGGAAAAAAAGCCACTGTATTCACACACAATTTGCTAACACACATATCCCCAATTCTTCATTCTTTATGCTGGGTCTCTATGATATATAGAGATATTCTGTTCCTTTATGTTTGCTCTTCTTCTGAATATGCATCCCTAGTTTTTAAGGTACAACTCATATCCCACATTCTCTATAAAACTTTTTTTAAAAAACTCTTCAATTGATTGATTTCTTTGATTTTGGTTATTGGTTTGTTTTGTTTAATGACTGTGCAGTCTAAATGTAAGTTATTTGGAAAACAAAAGATTCTTTCCAAATATTAAGGGTAGCACATGTATTTTGAATACATCCTATATAGTTATAGTCACTGGCTCAATCTTATAAAGTTGGTATTAATATTATAATTATTGAAATCAAGTATCAGAATAATTCTCATAAAACTACATTTAGCTAGATTTAAAAATCCTAAATTCAAAACCAATAGCACTTGATTCCAAATCACGTGATTGAATAATATACTAGTCTATTCAAATGCATATATTCTTACTAACAATAAAGTCAGAATATCTCTTAAAATACCTAAATTATACTTACTATTCCAAGGCAGATTCTCAGTTGAGCTTTTTAATCAGTGGTGCTGATTGACTATAAAATGCTATTCAAAAAAATTCACTGAAAAAGTTCTAGAGCATTCTTAGCTTCTAAATTGTACATTAAAGTGATAATGCCTTCACACTGATTTTATTACTGAAAATCTTTTAGAATGTTATGGTACAACAGAAATTAAGGAACTACTGCTTAATAACATTATAGATACATATAGGAATAATAGTGTACCTTTTGATTCCTCATCTAGTGAATAATTATTACAAAAACAATCAAAAATAATACCAGTAATTATTTTATATTTCTATTTAAATGAATTTCTGTTTTACTTTTTTCTAAAAGAACAAGGATAAGACAGCTCTGAATTAAGGGTAATTGTGATTCAGCAATCAACACTCTAAAAGAATAATGAAACCACATGGATTAATTTACCTAAAACTTTTAGAGATGAATGAGGTAAATTGTTTTAACATTTTGCCTAACTGATGTCATAAAGAAAAAAAGATATTTCAATTATAGACATAAATTTGAGTAGAAATAAATATGCATGCCACAGGATATCCCTGATATGACTATATTAACAAATATAAGTATTAATCATCTAGACTTTAACAGCAAATTTCATTGTTACCAAACCTATGTTCATTTCTTAAAATATTATGTGTTTGATATGATAGTAATTAGTTTTGTTTGTGAGTACAGTTATAAAGGTTAATTTTATTCTATTCCTTTCTATAAAATTTGGACCATAATCATTTGTCTTCAGAGAAAATGAAAGATCTATTTTTCATTGGAAGAAAACTTTATATAAGTTTAAGGAAGTTTAAAGTCATATCTGACTTTTCCATCATTCCCACTAACAAATCTTCAATGAACAAGAAGTTTATGACTTGCAATATAAATAATTTCCAGATATGACCAAGCTCATCAAAATGCTTACATAACCAACTGACCTAACATTGCTTTCTCCAATTCCTAATCTTGATAACATAGTTATCCTTCTTTCATCATTTTTGTTTTTGATAAGCACCACTTTTTATAGGTAGCATGTCTATAATTATCACTAAATTGGAGAGCACTACGAAAAGTTTCAGCTAATTAAAAAAACTACTTCAAAATGTGACACTGTCATTTATATTAATTTAATAACTTCATAATTCTTTTTAGAATTCAAGCACAAAAGTCAATTCTTTTTTGACACTACTGAACACTAAGATCGGGTCTATCTCTTCTTTTGGTGAAACATACTAAAACACAGAGACACTATAAGCATGCACTGAATAATACCCTTGATTTAGACACAACAACTAAATTTATACTGACAGTAATTTTTCACATAATTTCATTCCAAAGTTCTTGGTTTGGGAGTCATAAAAAAGACATCTGAATTCCCTCATTATATCATCATATTCTTTGAACAATAAATTAAGCTTTCTCTCCTAATCTCACATGCATTTGATAGTTTGGAGAAAATATCATAGCACTCATTTCATATGTAATGAATTAGAATGGATATGCTTTAATTTAAAAAAATAGTAGCAATTCATGTAATGCATTCTAATAGTTTCAAGTTTGTCACATTTAGTGAAGCAACTTCAGAGAATGCTTCCAAATATAGCAATCAACAAACATGATTGTTTAAGATGCTTAAAATGTTTACAGAAAGCCATGAGGAAAAACCTCTTTCATGAATCATGATAAATTGTTTCCTAAATAAGCTAGACTCTTTCTATATAAGAAAAGGCACACTGATTTCCTTGAGGAATGTAAAAGACTAAAATCTACTGTCCCAGAAAAATATTTTTATAAGTAATAATTGGTTATGAACAAGGTAAAATAATAAAACTTCAAAATTTTGTTACCAATGTCATTATAATCTTTTGCGCAAATTCACTTGCTAGTTTGATTTTAAAAAGGACCACAACTGCAAAAGCAAAATGTTTTTGTTTCTTCCTCACAAAAGAAAAGGTTGTGTGTGTGTGTATGTGTGTGTATGTGTGTGTGTGTGTATGTGTTTAACAATGTTGTAGTCCTAAGAAAGATTGTGGGCACTATAATGGAAAAATGTGGTTTTAGAAACTATGATAAAGGAATATCTAAAAACATTTCATGGTAACACCTTCCAGAAGACAGTAACTATAATAAGGACTAATAGTATATAATCATATTTACCTGTCTCTATCTGAAGAATAGTGGTCATCCATGACGCGATGTCTATCCATTCGGCTAATTGTATTATAATGTCCACTAGCTGTGCGGGTCCCTCGAAGTCCCAGTTCTACATTCCGACTAAAACAGCAATATCCATTAAATACCTTAGTAAGCCACGATAATATACAGTAGAAAATGAGGTTTATTAAAAAAAGAGAGTAGAAAAAGATAGCCACTGTAATGTCGAGTCAACCTTTTTTTGTGTGTACCCGTGGCTAATGGTGTGACTTTCATTAAGCAAGGAGATTGCTAGTATAATAGAAACACAACATTAAAAGGCCTAAATTAAGTATTATCAACAGGGATAAAAAAAGAATATCGCGGCCAGCGCTGTGGAGCAGTGGGTTAACACCCTGGCCTGAAGCACCGGCAACCCATATGGGCGCAAGTTCGAGACCTGGCTGCTGCACTTCCGATCCAGCTCTCTGGCCTGGGAAAGCAGTAGAAGATGGCCCCAACTCCTTAGGCACCTGCACCCGTGTGGGAGACCTGGAAGAAGCTCCTGGTTCCTGGCTTCAGATCAGCCCAGCTCCAGCCATTGTGGCCATCTGGGGAGTGAGCCATAGGATGGAAGACCTCTCTCTCTCTCTGCCTCTCCTCTCTCTGTGTAACTCTGACTTTTGAGTAAATAAGTAAATCTTTAAAAAAAAAAAGAATATCAAAGTTATTAATGATGACTCTCAGATCTCTACTAGTGACACTCAATGATACAATGTACAGGAGGAGTATGAGTAGATTTGTGTGGAGAAAATGAGTTCAATGCTTTTTTACAAGGGTATAGGAATGGGGATGTGTGAGGTGTCTCCTAGGTGGTTGGAAAAACTTACAGTAGAAGAGAACAACTCAAACTATGCCTACTTCTCACAATCTCCCTTGGGAGCATCCTAGAACAATAATCTTCCTGAATATACTGTAACTATAATCACCTAAGTTGTCTTCTGCTTCAACCCTTACATCATCCACCATGACATAGCAGCCTGATAAAATGTAATTAAGACCATGGTGTCTCAAGATACAGGACAAAAAGTAGAAATTCAATTTTTTAAAATTTTATTCCACTTGGTGAGCTAACTTTCCTATTTCTTCCAACCCATCATTTCCATATTAACTTGTGAGGCCAACTTAATCAACATATATTAAGCTCACAAAAGTTATATAAATTAAAATGCAAATTATATATTTATATAGTATTACCTGATATTCAATATATATATTACTATGGAATGGTGGTAAATTTTCTTCTGCCTTTTCAAAACTGATTTAATCATTTGTGTGTTTTTTATCCCTCCATATAAATTTTAGAATGATGTCAAGTTTTTAAAAATTGTATATTGAACTTTGATTAATGTTGTATTAGCTTTATTATTTAATTTGTGGAGAACGATTTCTTTATCACATTAAGTCATTTTACCCATGAAAAGGGTATATTTCTCTTTTACTCTTTATCAGGAATTTTACATTTTTCTTTTAAAAGAGCCATAAATTTTTAGCTAATTTGTACTTTATGTTTCTTTTGAGAATACGGCTTTATGTCTTATTATATTTTCTAGCTAGCTATTAATCATTTTTGTAAGCTGACCTTTGGCCAACTATTTTTTTTAAAGATTTATTTATTTATTTGAAAGTCAGAGTTACAGAGATAGAAGGAGAGGTAGAGAGGTAGAGAGGTAGAGAGAGAGAGAGATAGAGAGAGAGAGAGAGAGTCTTCCATCAGCTGGTTCACTCCCCATTGGCCGCAATGGCTGGAGCTGAGCTGATCTGAAGCCAGGAGCCAGGATCTTCCTCCAGGTCTCCCATGTGAGTGCAGGGGCCCAAGCACTTGAGCCATCCTCCACTGCTTTCCCAGGCCATAGCAGAGAACATATATTTCTCATATAAGTTTTAAATTTTTTTCATTATATTAGGTTTTCATTTATTCATTTACTTCAAAGAGCAATAGAGAGAGGAGAGACAGAAAAAGAAAATCTTCAATCCATTGTTCACTCCCAAATGGCCACAGCAGCCAGTTGTAGGACAGGCTGAAGCCAGGAGCCAGAAACTCCATCCTGGTCTTACATGAGGATAGCAGGGGCCCAAATACTAGGCCATCTTTGGCTGCCTTCTCAGGCACACTAGGCAAGAACTTGGATCTGGACTGGAAATGGAACAATCCTCTCTTCTACTTCTTCATAAAAAATGTAACAGGTTATTGTGACTACATTATCCTCTGCCCCTGTACTATAGAAAACTACAACTATTCCTTCTATGTTTTGATATTTGTTGTCCATGGTCCTTCTACGCTTCCCCCTGCCCACAGTCCCTTCTCAGCCTCTTGTGCCAATATAATGTATTCAGATAAACTTTTTTTTTGGTATCCACATATGAAAAGAAACATAGGGTTGATATATTTCTGAGTTTGGTTTATTTCTCTTAACTGTCCCCAGTTTCATCCATTTGCTGCAAATGACAGGATTTCATTTGTTTTTATTGTTAAATATATTCTACTGTGTATATATACCACATTCTCTTTATCCATTCATCCACAGATGGGCACCGAAGATGATTGCCCATCTTGGCTATTTTGAACAGTGATGCAATAAACATGACACTACAGGCTTATCTCTAGGATTTAGATCTCATTCCATTTGCATATATGACCAAAAGTGAGATAACTGGATATTACAGTAGATCTATTTTTCGCTTTTTTGAGGGACCTCCATACTGTTCTATACGATAGTTGTACTAATTTGTAGTCCCACCAATATGGTATAAGAGTTCTCATTTGTCAAGCATCTTGCCAAACATGTGTTATTTTGGCTTGAATTTCCCTGATAGCTAGTGATACTGAGCAATTTTTTTTTCATATATTTGATGGCTATTTGTATTTCTTCTTTTGAGAAACATCTATTCAGATCATTAACTCATGTTTTGATTGGATTATCTGGGTTTTGTTTTTGTTTGTGAGTACTTTGAGTACCTTATATAATCTGGATATTTTATCTTTTGTCAGATGAGTAGTTTACAAATACATTTCTCCCATTTTGTAGGTTGTCTCATCATCCTGGTTGAATGTTTGTTGTGTGTGAGCTTCTTAGTTTGTTACAATTCCATTTGTCTATTTTTGCTTTTGTTGCTTGTGCTTTTGTATTCATTTTTTAAATTATTAATTCTATATAGGGAGAAATTCTGGGGGTGGGGGGAGAGCGAGCAAGCCAGAGACAAAGACAGAAAGAGTCAGTGCTCCCATTCCCTGGTGCATTTCACAACAGCCAGGGCTAAAAGCCAGGTGCTGAGAAAAATCCAATCTCCCATGTGAGAGGCAGGAATCCAAGTACTGAAGGCATCACTGCTGCCTCCCAGGGTCTGCACTGGCAGGAAGCTGGAGTCAGGAGTTGAAGTTTGGAACTAAACCTAAGTATTCCCATATGGGAATGGGCATGTTAACTGCAAAGCTAAACACCCTCACTGCTTTGGGATTCTTTTCCTAAAAAGCCATGGCCTATACTGTTATCTTAAAGTGTTTCCCTTATATTTTCATCAGGTAGTTTAAGAGTTCCAGGTCTTTCATTTAGGTTCCTAAGGACTTTCAATTGACTCTTACACAAGTCTTTCACTTAGGTTCCTAAGGACTTTCAATTGACTCTTATATAGTATAAAAAGGAGGGATCAAGGTTCATTTTTCTGTGTATGGATATTCAGGTTCCCCAGCCCCATTTATTGAAAAGGCTGTCATTTTTTCAATGTATGTCCTGGCACCTTTGGAAATTTTGTTGACTGTAGATGTATGGGTTTCTTTCTGTTAACTTTATTCTGGCCCATTAGTCCATGTGTCTGTTTTTATGCCAGTACTCTGCAATTTTGGTTACTATAGTTCTGAAATATGTTTTGAAATTAGGTATTACAATACCCTCAGCTTAACCATGGCTCACTTGGCTAATCCTCCGCCTGCGGCACCAGCACATCGGGTTCTAGTCCCGGTTGGGGTGCCAGTTCTGTCCCAGTTGCTCTTCTTCCAGTCCAGCTGTCTGCTGTGGCCCGGGACGGCAGTGGAGGATGGCCCAAGTGCTTGGGCCCTGCACCTGCATGGGAGACCAGGAGGAAGCACCTGGCTCCTGGCTTTGGATCTGCACAGAGCGCTGGCCGTAGCAGCCATCTGGGGGGTGAACCAACGGAAGGAAGACCTTTCTGTCTGTCTGTCTCTCTCTCTCTCTCTCTCACTGTCTAACTCTGCCTGTCAAAAAATAAAATTAAATAAACAAACAAAACCCTCAGCTTTGTTCTTTTTGCTCAAGATTTTTATGCCATACAGAGTTTTTATACTTTCATAGAAATTTTAGAATTTCATTTTCTATTTCTATGAAGAATGTCATTAATATTTTGATAGAACTTGCATTGAATCTGTAAATCACTTGGGTAATCCAGTCATTTAAGAAAATATTAATTCTTCCAATCCATAAACATGGCAAATCTCTCTGCTTTTAAAAATTTATTCTTCAATTTCTTTCATTGATGTGTTATAATTTTCATTGGGTAGGCCTTCCACTTTCATAGCTAAATTTATTCCTGGGGTTTCGTTTTGTCTGAAGCTATTTTGAATGGGACTGCTTTCCTGGTTTATTTCCTGGCAAGTTTGCTACTGATGTGTAAAAATACTACTGATTTTTTATATTCATTATTTATCCAGCAAATTTACTGAATTTGTACATCAGTTCTAATTATCTTTTGGTAGAATCTTTAGACTTTTCTATATATAAAGTTATATCATCTGCAAACTGATGAGAATTCCTACCTTTCAACTTACATGTCATTTATTTCTTTCTCTTACCTAATTTTTCTGGCTAATAATTCCAGTACTTCATATTGATTAGGAGTAGTAAGAGTGGACACCATTGTGTTATTACAGCTCATAGAGGAAATGCTTTCAACTTTTTCACATTCAACTGCAATGCTGTGTATAAAACATAGCACTTACTATGTTAAAGTGCAATCCTTTCAGATCTGATTTGTTTGGAGTTTTTTTTTTTTTCATGAAGAGTTGTTGAATTGTATTGAATGTTGTTTCTGTGTTTATTAAGATAATCATATGATTTTTTTAGCCTTGATTCTGTTGATGTGACATGTGTTTTGAATTTGTTTGTTGAACTTTCCTTGACTCCTGAGGTAAATTCCACTTGATCATAGTGAATGAACTTTCTGATATGCCGTTAGATTTTATTTGTTATTTATTATTTTGTGAAGAACTTTTGCATCTACGTGCATTAAGGGTAGTAGTTTTCTGAAAATTTGGGTATTCTTTTTTCTTGTGTTCTTGTCTGATTTAGGCATCCAAATAATGCTGCCTTCATAGAATGAGTTCGGAGTAGTTCCTTGCCTTTCACTGTTTTGGAATAGTTAGAGAATTGCTGTTAGTTATTCCATAAAAGCTTAGTAAAATTCAGCAATCAAGCCATTTGGTCCTGGGCTTTTCTTTGTTGGGAGACTTTATTACTGATTCAATCATATTACTCATTAATGGTCTGCAGGTTTTTAGTATATTCTGGGTTCAATTTTTGTAGGTTATATGTGTCCCAAAACTTACCTAGTTTTTTTTGCAAGCTTTCTCGTTTGTTGGTGTGTATCATTGTTCATAATTGTCTCTTCCTTACAATCCTTTATGTTACTGTGGTATCAACTGTAATGTCTCCTTTTTCATCTGTATTTATTTGGGTCATCCCTTTTTTCTTCATTGATCTAGTTAAAGGTTTGCCAATTTTGCTTATGTCTTCAAAAACTCATTCTTTTCATCTCATTTAAAAATTATCTTTAATTTCTTTCATTTATTTTTGCATGATCCTTGTTATTTCTTTCCTTACACTAATTTTCAGTTTGCTTTATTCCTACTTTTTTAGTTTCTTAGGGTCCATGATTTGGTTATTTATTTGAAATCTTTCTATTTTCTTTATGTGGGCCCTGTTTGCAATAAACTTCCCTCTGAGTTCTCTTTTTGCTCTATCCTATAAATTTTGCCATGTTGTTTCCATTTCATTTGTTTTTGAGAAATTTTCTAATTTCTCATTTGATTTCATCAATTACCTGCTATTATTCAATAGCATGTTGCTTAGTACCCATATATCTAACTTACACAGTTTATTTTGTTGATTTCTAGTTAATTCCGATGTCAAAAAAGATAAATAATATGATTAAGATTTTTCTGAATTGGCTGAAATTTATGAACCAATATATGATCTCCTATAGGATGTTTCACATGCTGATGAGAACAATGTATATTCTGCAGTTGCAGGACGAGGTGTTTTTCAAATGTCTGTTAGGGCCAGTTGGCTCATAGAATACTTTTTGATGTTTCTCTGTTGACTTTTTTCTGTATGATCTGTCCAATGATGATAATTAAGTATTGAAGTACCCTTCTGTTATTATACAAGAGCCTAGCTCTTCTTTTAAATCTAATAATGTTTATTTTCTAAAACTGGGTGCTCTAGAATGTAAATGCATATATATTTCCAACAATTATACCTTCTTGTTGAATTGTCCCTGATTGTTATATAATGACCTACTTTGTCTCTTTTTAGTTTTGATCTTATAGTTTTCATGAGGAGGCCGGTATTGTGGCATAACAGGTTGGGCTGCTGCCAGCCACACCAGCATCTGATGTGGGCACTGGTTCAGGTACCAGCTGCTCCCCTTTCAATCAAGCTCCCTACTGGTAAGCCTTGGAAGGCAGCGGAGAATGGCCAAGGTGCTTGGGCCCCTGCACCCACGTGGGAAAACTGGAGGTCACTCCTGACTCATGGCTTTGGCCTTGCCCAGACCCAGCCATTGTGGCCATTTGGGGAGTGAACCAGTAGCTGCAGCACCTCTCTCTCCCTCTCTAATTCTGCCTTTTAAGCAAATGAATCTTTAAAAAAAAAAAAGTTTCAATGTGATATAAGTGTAGCTACTGCTGCTCATTTCTGATTTCCATTTGCATGGGATAATTTTTTTCATTTTCCACTTTCAATTAGGGTGTGTCTCTATTGCTGAAGTGAAGCTGTTGGCAGAATATCCTTGGGGTTTGTTTTCTTAACCATTTAGCCAGTTTGTACCTTTAATTAGGAAATTTAGCTATCATTAATAGTAAAATTCAAGGCTATTATTAATAGAAAAGTTTTAATAGTAAAGTATTACAGCTGTTATTTTGTAAATTTTCTTTGGTTGCTTTCCTGAGTTCTCAGAGCCTTCCTCAAAAGTATTGAGGCCAAGGCAGCTGTTTGTGAGAAACTCAAATTATATCTGACTAATCAGAAAGACAGCAAATAATCTAGGATTTGGGACTGACATCTTAAGTTGAGGGTAGTTTTCTGGGACTGAAATCTGTAGGATTTGATACTATCTCAGGTAGATAATGTCAGAATTGAATTGAATTACAGGAAATTTTGTGCTTGCCTGTTGGAAAGTTGCTTGTAATGAGGAAACACCCACACATACATCTGGCCATAGAAATGTTCTGTGTGGAGAGGACCACATTGTGGTGCAGCAGGTTAGGCCACTGCTTGCATTATCATTCAGTGCATACTGGAGTGCTCCCTGCTATAATGTGTCTAGGAAGGCAGTGTATCATGGCTCAAGTGGGTGAGCCCTATCAACAATGTGGAAGACACAGATGGAATTCCAGGTTCTGATTTTGGCCTGCCTCAATCCTGGTAGATGTGGCTATTTGGAAGTGACAGTAGATGGAAGATCTCTCACTCTCTCTCTCACACTCTGTCTTTCCATCTCTCTCTGTCACTCTACCATTCAAACAAATAAACAAATAAATAAGTGACTGAATAAATCTTTTGAAAATGTTCTGTACTGAGTAAAGCATAGAAATGAGAAATGTTTTTTCTATTACACAAATATTTTTTGTTTTTTAAATAAATGGAGAAATGTTTAATCTATTAAAGTTACAAATTCAACACTAGTCTTAAACTTTATTTTCAACCACAGATGTTATTGTTCTTTTGATGTTTTACTTTTCAGATCGTTCATTTTTAATAATTTTTATTTCATTTACCAATTTAGATCAACAATTTAAACTATCTTTACACTTAGATTTCCTAATATATATTCAATTATCTAAATTAAATACACATTTTTAATGTTTATTATTTTTATTAATTAAACAAAATATATAATTGGTTTCTTATACATGTGTAAAATTGTATTATATCATGTGTAAAATTAAGATTCAATTAAATATTCCACCAATACTAACTCAATGATTTATTTAAAAGTAACAGGTCAAATTATCTTTTACCTATTCTATATTTTTTTAAATATCACAAATAAATGAAATGTGATTATATACCTATTCCTTGTTAGTACTAGCTATTATTTTCATGGTTTTCATTCCATTAAGCCAACATGTACTTAAAGATTATTTAGAAATTTCCACTAGGCTTAAGACTTGCACACGCGCCGGCGCTGTGGCTCAATAGGCTAATCCTCCGCCTTGAGGAGCCAGCACACCGGGTTCTAGTCCCGGTCGGGGCGCCGGATTCTGTCCCGGTTACCCCTCTTCCAGGCCAGTTCTCTGCTATGGCCCGGGAGTGCAGTGGAGGATGGCCCAAGCGCTTGGGCCCTGCACCCGCATGGGAGACCAGGAAAAGCACCTGGCTCCTGGCTTCGGATCAGCACGATGTGCCAGCCGCAGCACGCTGGCCGTGGCGGCCATTGGAGGGTGAACCAACGGCAAAAGGAAGACCTTTCTCTCTGTCTCTCTCTCTCTCACTGTCCACTCTACCTGTCAAAAATTAAAAAAAAAAAAAAAAGACTTGCACACACAAATTTTCTGAGCCATTCTTCCCAATGCACATGTATTTTTTAAATTCATCTGATAATTGTTCCTAATTTGAAATACCAGTCACATGCTTATTTTTCCTTTTTCTTAAGTTACCAATTTCAACATCATTTCAGAATATAATTAGCTGGTTCTAACTAAATGTCCTCAACATTGATATGTGATTAAAAGCTGTTTCTTAAGTATTTTGAACTCTTACAATAAATAACATAAATCACCCAAAACTACAAAGTAACTTGAAATCATTTTACTTCAATTACATGGGTTATTCAATAGCATGTTATTTTTCTTTAAATAACTTTTTTCCACAAAAAGTTAGAGATGTATTTAATATATAAGGTCTGCAGTACCATTCTACAAATAAAACGTGCTTGGTATCTTACCTTTGTGGAGGAGGGACACTGGGCGACCATGATCTAGTCCTTCCTATGACGTCTACTCTATGAGGAGATCCTGATGGCGAGCAATGGTTTGATGACATTACTTGTTCTGGCACTGATAACGTTGAGCTTTGAAGATCTCTACCATTGTGTCGATAATCTAAATGCATAAAATTAATAATTTGTTATTTACACAATATAACTTTCCTGTACTTTGTATATCACTCAAGGACATAAAATGTTGGTGAAATTGCATGACTTCATTAAATGTAAACTCTATTAAATGCAAAATATAATGAATAAAGCATACTATTTAGATAAAATGATAGTTTGTAGACATATAAATTATGAAGGAAAGACAAATTTTCAAGTATTTAAATAAATGCTTTTCCAAGGCTCTGTGCTGGGTAGAGAAAAACTTTTATATATACAAATACTTAACACATTGAGAAAATCTTTCATATACACTTACATACAGAGGGGAAAATTTATATATAGTTAAATGTCTTTAATAAAAGGGGCCGGTGCTGTGGCAAACTTGGTTAATCCTCCTCCTACAGTGCTGGCATCCCATACAAGTGCCAGTTCTAATCCCAGTTGCTCCTTTTCTGGTCCAACTCTCTGCTACGGCCTGGGATAGCAGTGGAGGATGGCCCAGATCCTTGGGCCCCTGCACACACATGGGAGGCCAGGAAGAAGCACCTGGCTCCTGGCTTCGGATCAGCGTAGCTCTGGCTGTTGTGGCCATTTGGGGAGTGAACCAATGGAAGGAAGACCTTTCTCTCTATCTCTCTCTCTCTCTGTAACTCTACCTCTCAAATAAATAAATAAATTTATTTTTAAAAAATAAATTTATTTTTAAATAAAAAAAATAAAAAATTATTTTTAAATAGATAAATTTATTTTTTTAAAAATTTTAAAAATAAAAGACTCAAGTTTAGGGACCAATGTTGTGACGCAGCAGGTTAAGTCACCGCTTGCCATGGCAGCAAGTATGGGTGCACAAGTCTGAGTCTCAGCTTCTCTGCTTCTTCTGATTCAGCTCCCTGCTAAAATGCCTGGGAAAGCAGCAGAGGACACAGTATTTGAGTTTCTGCTTCCCATCTTCAGCCCGACCTAGACCTATCTGTTGCAGTCACTTGGGGAATGAACCAGTGAATAAAAGATGGATCTTGATATCTCTCTCTCTCTCTCTCTCTCTCTCTCTCTCTCTCTCCACTTCCCTCTCTTTGTTGCTCTGCCTTTTAGATAAAAGAATAAAATCTTTTTTAAAAAAAGACTCAAGTTTATTTTAAGAGCATTTTCAACTCTTCCATGAACTAGATGAGTTTCAAGTACATCTCAACAATTATTTTTAACATTTTATTTCAGAATAGTTTAAAATTTACAAAGGAAAAAATATGAGGTGGTAATGCAAAGAGTTCTCAGAAATTGTTCAAAGTTCCTAAAAGTCCATAGCTATTTCTTTAAGACATAAACCATATTTAAAAAAAAAAAGTCTGAGAATTATGTATAGTACTTTTGTAAATTGTTTTCCCTACAGTTTTTGATAAGGTTGAGATACAGTAAAATCTGAGAATGAAAATGCAGCAAATCAGAGAAGGGAAATAGCCCAATGATTTGACACAGTTAGATAAACTACAAGGGATATAATACAAATGTGCACTACTAGAAAGCAATTATATTTGTAGAGATAGGGAAGAGCGTAGAAAGGATCATAAATTGGTAGAAGAATAGCATTTTCTGTGAGATGACCAAAATGAAATAAGCAAGAAAGGCAAATTTACCCCATCTTGAATAAGAGTTGTGAGGTTTGTAAAGGAAAAAGTCAGAAATGTTCTGCGCTGGACATTAGGCTGCCAGAACCACTCTCATCAGCAGGCTCATTATATCGATTAGTAACTGCCTTTTACTCTAAGAACCCTGCTAGGTACTTTACAAATTACTCTGCTACAACATTTAGTCAAGAAATAACTCAGAAAAACAACAGGCTCTCATGTGATTTTTCCCAGCATGTTAATATCTTAAAGCATTCAATTCAATTTCCTAGAAATATAGTGAGACAAAAATTCACATAGACATGAACATTTGAAGACGCGATCTCCAGGAAAAGGAAGAAGAGCAGAATAGGAGAAGGGAAGAAACTAAGCAACAATATAGTCTCAACTTGATCCCTTTGTAGCTCTGAAACATGAAGGAGTCAGAGCTGCTCTGACTGTAGGCAAGAGGACTGGACTTCCACATTCCTGTGTTAGTCACTAACTGGCTAAGAGTATCCGTGGAAAGTAGACAAAGTGTTCAAGCAGCTGGCTGAGATGGTTTCCATTTGTCCAAGGCAGTTCTCAAGAGAGGTGTGGACAGTTGTGAGTTGTTAGCAACCAACACTCATGGAAGTTGGGGATGGGTAAACCAGATGGTAAAAGGGACATCAGTGATATACCAACAGTGTTCACTACAACTATTAAATACAGCAGCTGAAGGCAAAGAATACAACAGCTGGTCCAGCAAACCAGACAAATACAGAGCTGTACACAATACACATTCATCCCAGTTTTTCCTCTAGGTTCAATGTGATCACAAAGTCTGCCTCAGAAGTATGTATTCCATGGGTCCTTCCTGCTGTTTGTGGATAGTTCCCTGACATCCACCACTTTGTAGACAAATCCTCCTAAAGACATACTCCCTAGACCTAGATGCCTTTATTCAATTTTGGATTCCTACTTTTTCATTGCTTAAAATTTATCATGACATTTAAATTGTGCTGGCATTTTTATTTTTATTGTTTTATTTTCAAGCACATGGGTTTTAAATGGTCTTTCCTAACTTGTTTTCCTCCAAAGCTCTATGGTTTTAGTCCACGATTTTGCATGGTACAGGAATTTTTATCAGGAACACAAATACTGTGTAATAGAATCAAATCTGCCAGAAAGATACAACCTTCATTTTCACTTCATAAAAACAAAGCAAAGAAATTTACATTGTCAAACACCAAGGCTAGGATTTAAAACAATTTTTTTTTTTACTGCAAGGGCTCTCACTGTGTCTTAATACTACATTCTCCTCTCATGATCTAAGTAATAATTTTAAAAGATGAAGCTAATAGCAGCACACAATTCATACTGAAGGCTAGAGATATTGCAGTGAGACAATGAATTGCTCTTATAAAACATGGGATAGCATTATCAAATAGAACTCTGAAATGGTAGAAAAAATCTCTGTTACCACTGTCCAATATGATAGCCATTACACATACTTGGCTACTGAGAATTTGAAATTTGGACAATGTTAAAGAAGAGTTGAACTTTAATATATTTATTTTAAATTCAATTTAAATAGGACATATGTCCAGTGATACAGCTCTGAAATATAATAATAGTAATAACAGACTATACCAAATCAAGAAATCAACATGTTCAATAAATATTTGTGAAAGTATAAGCTATTCTATGTGCCATAGTGAATAAAAAAACACAGATCCTTGCCTTGTGGAACTTAAATTTTAGTTGGGAAACTATACAGAAAACAAACAAAAGCCAAGTAAATAACAATATGATGTATTTCAAGGTGATTCTGTACTATGAAGAAAAATACAACAAAGTAAATGGAGATCAAAATGACAGCATAAGGAGACATTTGCCAATTTTATGTATGGTTGGCAGAGTAGATAAGACACATTCAGAAGGTGACATTTCAGAGAGATGTAAATGAAGTGGAGAATTGTGCCAACTGGTTATACAGAGAGGAGGGTTTCAAGACAAGTGCAGGCCAGCGCCGCGGCTCACTAGGCTAATCCTCAGTCTTGCGGCACCGGCACACCAGGTTCTAGTCCCGGTTGGGGCACCGGATTCTGTCCCGGTTGCCCCTCTTCCAGGCCAGCTCTCTGCTGTGGCCCGGGAGTGCAGTGGAGGATGGCCCAAGTGCTTGGGCCCTGCACCCCATGGGAGACCAGGATAAGTACCTGGCTTCTGCCATTGGATCATTGGAGGGTGAACCAACGGCAAAGGAAGACCTTTGTCTCTCTCTCTCTCTCTACTCTGCCTGTCAAAAAAAAAAAAAAAAGACAAGTGCAAAGGCCTTAAGATGGGAGTGGATATTCCATGTTCACAGAACAGCAAGGAAGAAAGGATGCTTGGAGTGGAGCCAGTAATGAAAGACATCACAGTAATGTGAAGGACAGAGGAGCAGCATATAGGGCTTTGTAAGTTACAAAAAAGATTTTTGCCCCTTGAGTAATTTTAATCCATTAGCAAGTATTGAGCAGAAACGACATGAGCTAAATTTTGTTTTAGGTTAGAGCAGACAACAAATCATAGAAGGCATGACAGAGGCTGGAACCAGGATGATAGCAATGAAGACAACCAGAAGTGATCAGTTGCTGGATATTTTTGAGCATAGAGTCATCAGGATGATTTTGTGAAAGGTTTGACTTTGGCTCTAAAAGAAGGAGAATGGACAAAAAAAAAAAAATAAATCTGTGACTCAAGTAAGAAAATGGCATTGTCATAAAATGACATATTTTGATGGGAAAGTTCAGGAGTTTATTTCTGGACATGTTAAACTGGAGGTACAGGGCTGGTGCCGTGGGTCACTTGGTTAATCCTCTGCCTGCGGCGTCAGCAACCCATGGGGTTCCAGGTTCTAGTCCCAGTTGCTCCTCTAACAGTCCAGCTCTCTGCTGTGGCCCGGAAGGGCAGTGGATGATGGTCCAAGTGCTTGGGCACCTGCACCCGCATGGGAGACCAGGAAGAAGCACCTGGCTCCTGGGTTCGGATTGGTGTAGCACTGGCCGTAGTGGCCATTTGGGGAGTGAACCAATGTAAGGAAGACCTTTCTCTCTGTCTCTCACTGTCTATAACTCTACCTGTCAAATAAATAAAAAATTAAAAAAAAAAATAACCTGGAGGTACCTACTACATTTCCAAATGGAGGTACCAACTATGAAGAAGAATATACAAGGAAAAAGTCTAGAGTAGATATACACAGTCTTTACTGAAGATATACATTTAGGGGTTTTAACATATTGATGCTTTTAAAAGCATAAAACAATTGCAGGCACTTGGGACTGAAACAGCTATTGGGAGCTCACTCATCTTGCTTGTTCACTCACTCTCTCTTTTTGCCATTTAAATAAAATAAATAAGAATTTGTACTAAAAACAACAACACAAAAAACCAAAAATTTTAAAATGGGCTAAGACACCCACCGAAGAAAACAAACAAATGGCAATTAAGCATATAAAGAAGATATTCACTCTCATATCTCAATTTGCATCGGCGAAATGCAAATTGAAACAAGATGATCATTACACACCTACTAGCCTAGCTAAAATTCAGAATTTCAACAACACCAAATGCTGGTGAGGATATGGAACAACAGTAACTTATTCATCAGCAACTCTCATTCACTACTGGTAATAATGCAAAATGATATAGACAGCTAGCCAGTTTCTTACAAAACTAAACATATTCTTACCATATGATTTGAAATCATGCTCCTTACCCAAAGGTGTTAAAAACTTATGACCACACAAAAACCAGCACATGGATGTTTATAGCAATTTATTCATAATTTCTATTAAAATAATTTCTATTAAAAACTTATGACCACACAAAAACCAGCACATGGATGTTTATAGCATTTATTCATAATTTCTAGAAATATGAACCACCATTTCTAACACAGGAATCAACAAATAGACTGTGGGGAATCCAATTGCAACTGCAGCATGCCTAACAAATGACAAAGCATTCTTTATTCATGGTAAATTAATCATAATTATGAAATTTGCTAGGTTAAACAAATAAAAATTATATAATATTGAGTATCATAGATTTGTCAGAATTTATAGGAATTTTATCTATTTACCAAAAATGCTTAATCATTGTGTTAATCATTTCTAACCATAAATCAAAGCAAAATTTTAAACTATGCTATTTGGATTTCAAAATGTAGCTATACATGATACTTAATCAACATAAAAAAAATTTTTCTAAATGTCCCACTCAAATATTTAACATGTTTAGGTACGTTGCTGATGTCAAAAATACTTCATTTTTTAATAACATTAGTGCAGTTTTTTTTTATCTTTTATTTAATGAATATAAATTTCCGAAGTACAGCTTATGGATTACAATGGCTTTCTCCCCCCATAAATTCCCTCCCACCCGCGACCCTCCCTTCTCCCACTCCCTTTCCCCTTCCATTCACATCAAGATTCATTTTCAATTATTTTTATATATAGAAGATCAATTTAGCATATATTAAGAAAAGATTTCAACAGTTGGATAGTACAGTATTTTTTTAAATATTTATTTATTTATTTGAAAGTAGAGTTACAGAGAGAGAGGAGAAGCAGGGAAAGAGAGAGGGAGATCTTCCATCTGCTGCTTCACTCCCCAATTGTACACAATGGCTTGAGCTGTGCCAATCTGAAGCCAGGAGCCAGGAGCCTCCTCCAGGCCACCCACATGGGTACAGGGGCCCAAGGACTCGAGCCAACTTTCATTGCTTTCCCAGGCCATAGCAGAGCACTGGATCAGAAAAGGAGCATCCAGGTCTCGAACCGGCACCCATATGCGATGCTAGCACTGCAGACGGTCACTTTACCCACTACATCACAGTGCCAGCGCCTAGTGCAGTATTAATGTTTTAATTATGCAGTATCTCCTCCAATTTATTGTGAAATCCTTATTAGTCTGTTATTTTAAAATAGAAAATTTAAAATGTTTTACCTGGCATCATTCAAGAATATTCAACCTAACAACTGGTATAAGGGTTTCTTCAACTGGACTTATTTAGGAGTTTAAGTTGCCATATGTTTGAGCTGCTATTGTGGCACAGTAGGTTAAGCCAGTACTTACGATGCTGGCATCCATTATGGGAGTGCTGGCTGGATCCTTGGCTGCTCTGTTTTGCATCCAGCTCCTTGCTAATGCCCCTGGAAAGCAGTCAAGGATGGTCCAAGTACTTGGGCCACTCCCACCTATGTGGGAGACCCAAGTTGAGTTCTGGACTCCTAGCTTCGGCCTGGACCAATTCCAGCCATTGAGGACACTTGGGAGTAAACAAGCAGATGGAAGATCAATCTTTCTCTCTGTCCCTCTCTCTGTCACTCTTTCAAATAAATAAATCTTAAATTGCCATATGTTATCAAAATGTTGTTTTGCATGGTAAGGTGGCAAATTATTCCTCTTTTATTTATTTACTTTTACAGTAAATAATTATATATTACACTTATTTTTAATACTATAAAATAACCCAAAATTCTTACCTGATACTACACCAATTCCATCATCACAATCATAGTCAGAGACTTCGCTATCACTGATTCTCTTTGACCCTGTGAAGAAAACAATAGCAATAATCAACATTGCTGATTATTTAAGAGAAGTAAAAAACGCTCACCAACCTGCGAAACAAATGAAAGGATTTTGAACACTTGAGAATAAAAAACAGAGAAGAAACATCATTAAAAGCTCACCAACACTGATTTTCACAAACATTTCACAACATGAGTATATGGTTGATGAAAAGTTAACAATTCACACAAGAATTATTCTGAAAATACATAATATAGAGCATTTAAATGATTTCAACCTCAAAATAATGTTTCAATTAATTGACACTGATTTATAAAATCTTTTGGAAAATGAATACATTAATTATAAATACATTTAGACAAAGACGTTTGAGTCTTGGTAAATTTCAAAACAGTATATTAATTTCAAAAGCATTAATGTATCTTCTATTATGCATGTCTAATACATCAAACATATTATCCTTATTATGAAGAGGAACCACAGTTCAGAAAAGTAAACGCATTTAAGACACTTTAAACTTCATCTTTTTTACCATTTAGTTCAACTGTTTATTGCTTTAAGACAACAATAAATAAATAAGCAGAAAAATACATCTAAATTGTTAACTGTGCTATGCTTTTTTAGAAACTGGCAAAGATGAGCACTCATAATTATTATTAGAATTTAAGAGTACCATTTGTGTATTTTCCTTACAAAAGAAATATAACAACATATTAAAATATCAACCCTATCTTGGTAAAAGTAGCATCAAAGTAAAGTAATCATAGAGCTTTTATCATTAAAGCAGATTATGATGTCATAATTGTGACACATATCACATATAGAAAATTATTTTTAATATTTCAATTTTCTTTTATGTATCTCGGGAAAAGACACACCATATATAATAGAATCTTTTCTTAAAGTGTTTTTTGCTTTCTCAGTATTAGGAAATATTTAATGCTGAATGAAAATAGTGTTGTTATTATTAAAAAAAGACTTGATTTATCTGTGTTTTTATACTACACATTCTTCATGAAATATATGGAACTAAGCTTCATCAGAAAATGAATGTTTGATATGTATGGGCTATAAAAAACTGTATGCTCAAACAGCATAAGGTATCTAAAGTATAGCTAATTAAAATGTTTCATAAATGCTCTCCATATTTACAACATACTGTCAGAAATATTCTATCAATTTTTTCCTGGTGTTTGTTTATTTGGTTCCTTAGTACTTGCCTTCTGGGGGAAGGAAGAGTCTCCATTGCCAGAAACTACAGTTTTCATTTCCCTTTTACTGATTAGGAAGAAGGCATCTATCTGTTATCACTCTTTCCCTTGAATGGACTCTTACTACGATTTTCCTTCCACATCCTAATGTCATATGCTTTAGGAACAATCCAATCTGAGGCTTTTATAGATATCACTGATACTAAAATTAGAATAATATGACACTTCCCAGCAGTGACCACAAAAGAATGTATAGAATTAGGACATACATTGTATATGGATTTGAAATAGAAGAAACATGCAGAAGAAACTATTGATGACATTAAGGACAATTTCTGTCCAGCTTGTCAGAAAGGCATAAGGACAAGGTAATAATTATTTTACTCTACTATACCTATACCAGGTATACTACAATATATACTCCAATACACCTATACCAAGTATACTATATACTCTATACCAGGTATACTACAATACACCATGATAATAAATCTTTGAGGGGGCCGGCACTGTGACACAGTGGGTTAACACCTGGTCTGAAGTGCTAGCATTCCAGATGAGCGCTGGTTTGAGACTCAGCTGCTACACTTCCGATCCAGCTCTCTGCTATGGCCTGGGAAAGCAGCAGAAGATGGTCAAGTCCTTGGGCCCCTGCACCAGCATGGGAGACCTGGAAGAAGCTCCTGGCTCCTGGCTTCAGATCAGCACGGCTCTGGCCGTTGCAGCCAACTGGAGAATGAACCATCGGATTGAAGACCTCTCTATCTCTCTGTCTCTCCTCTCTCTGTGTAACTCTGACTTTCAAGTAAATAAATAAATATTTTTAAAAAATAAATCTTTTTCTTTGGTCAAAGATTAGATCAAGAATGACACCAGAAAAGAGGGAGCTTATTTTATTGACTCTTTTTTAAACCTAGAAACCTTTAAGTTAAGGTATGCAAGCTTCATGCATTCCATATGTACAAATTCAGGAACATAGTGGATTTCCCATCATATCATCCCTCCCACCTGCACTCCCACCATTCTTCCTCCTCCCTCTTCTATTCTCATTCTTATTTGTTTTAAAGAGATCTATTTTCAATTAACTTTATACACTTAAGATTTACCCTACACTAAAGTTCAACAAATAGTATAAAAACAAAAATGTGTTCATCAACAGGTGAGACAAGGGCTGTTCAAAATCATTGCATCACAAAGTGTCTATTTCACTTCTATAGATTACATTTTAGGTACTCTATTAGTTACCACAAATCAGGGAAAACATATGGTATTTATCTTTTTGGAACTGGCTTATTTCATTAAATATAATGGTTTCCAGTTTCATTCATTTTGTTGCAAATGACAGGATATCATTTTTATTTTTACTGCTGTGTAGTATTTCATGGTATATACATACCATAATTTCTTTATCTGGTCTTCAGTTGATGGACTTCTGAGTTGATTCCATGTCTTAGCTATTGCTTTAAACATGCGGGTACAGCTAACTCTTTCATATGCTGACTTCATTTCCTTTGGGTAAATTCCAGGAGTGGAATAGCTAGGTCATACAGTAGGTCTGTATTCAGATTTCTTTCTTTTTTTTAAGATTTATTTATTTATTTGAAAGAGTTAAACATAGAGGAGTGATGCAGAGAGAGAGAGAGAGAGACGGAGAGAGAGAGATATATCTTCCAGCCACTGGTTCACTCCCCAGTTAGCTGCAATGGCTGGAGCTGCCCCAATCCGGAGCCAGGAGCCTCCTCCAGGTCTCCTACACAGGTGCAGGAGCCCAAGGACTTCGGCCATCTTCCACTGTTTTCCCAGGCCATAGCAGAGAGCTGGATCAGAAGTGAAGCAGCGGGGACTCGAACCGGCACCCATATGGGATGGCAGCACTGCAGGTGGCAGCTTTACACCACAGTGCCAACCCCTACATTCAGATTTTTGAGGTATCTCCATACTGTTCCACAGTGGCTGTACCAATTTACATTCCCACCAACAGTGGAATAGGGTACTTTTTACCCCACATCCTCGCCAGCATTTGTTGTTTGTTGATTTCTGTAAGAAAGCCATTCTTTTTTTTTTAACTTTTATTTAATGAATATAAATTTCCAAAGTACAGAATATGGATTACAATGGCTTCCCCCCCCATAACGTCCCTCCCACCCGCAACCCTCCCCTTATCCACTCCCTCTCCCCTTCCATTCATATCAAGATTCATTTTCAATTCTCTTTATATACAGAAGATCAGTTTAGCATACATTAAGTACAGATTTCAACAGTTTGCTCCCACACAGAAACATAAAGTGAAAAATACTGTTTGAGTACTAGTTATAGCATTAAATCTCAATGTACAGCACACTAAGGACAAAGATCCTACATGAGGAGTATGTGCACAGTGACTCCTGTTGTTGACTTAACAAATTGACACTCTTGTTTATGGCCTCAGTAATCACCCTAGGCTCTTGTCATGAGCTGCCAAGGCTATAGAAGCCCCCTGAGTTCACTGACTCTGATCATATTTAGACAAGGCCATGGTCAAAGTGGAAGTTCTCTCCTCCCTTTAGAGAAAGGTACCTCCTTCTTTGATGACCCATTCTTTCCACTGGGATCTCACTCGCGGAGATCTTTCATTTAGGTTTTTTTTTTTTTTTTCCCCCAGAGTGTCTTGGCTTTCCATGCCTGAAATACTCTCATGGGCTTTTCAGCCAGATCCACATGCCTTAACAGCTGATTATGAGGCCAGAGTGCTGTTAGGACATTTGCGATTCTATGGGTCTGTTGTGTATCTCACTTCCCATGTTGGATCGTTCTCTCCCTTTTTTATTCTATCAGCTAGTATTTGCAGACACTATTCTTGTTTATGTGATCCCTTTGGTTCTTAGTCCTATCATTATGATCAATTGTGAACAGAAATTGTTCACTGGGACTAGTGAGATGGCATTGGTACATGCCACCTCGATGGGATTGAATTGGAATCCCCGGTATGTTTCTAACTCTACCGTTTGAGGTAAGTCAGCTTGAGCATGTCCCGAATTGCACATCTCTTCCCTCTCTTATTCCCACTCTTATATTTAACAGCGATCACTTTTCAGTTAAGTTTCAGCACTTAAGAAGAATTGTGTATTGATTACAGTATTCAACCAAAAGTGTTAACAGGGGTGAGGTGAAACCTCATTGTGGTTTTGATTTGCATTCCCCTAATGGCTAGTGATCCTGAGCATTTTTTCATGTGTCTGTTGGCCATTTGAATTTCCTGTTTTGAAAAAATGCTTGTTTAAAGTCCTTTGCACATTTCTTAACTGGATTGTTTGTTTTGTTAGTATTGAGTTTCCTGAGCTCTTTAAAGATTATGGGAGTTAATCCTTTATCAGCTGTATTGTTTGCAAATATTTTCTCCCATTCTGTCCTTTTCCTCTTCACTTTGTTGAATTCTTTCTTTTTTGCAGGGCAGAAGCTTCTCAATTTGATGTAATCTTATGTGTCAATTTTGACTTTGTCTATGCTTCAGGGTTCTTTCCCAAGAAGTCTTTGCCTATACCAATACCTTACAAGCTTTCCCCAATGTTGTCTAATACTTTGATGGTTCAGGTCATAGATTCAAGTCTTTGATCACTTTGAGTGGATTTTTGTACAAGGTGTAAGGCAGCAATCTTGCTTTATACTTGTGCACACAGAGATCTAGTTTTCCAAGCAACATTTGCTGAAGACTATCTTTGCTCCAGGGATTGACTTTAGTTTCTTTGTTAAAAATAAGTTGGTTATAGATGCATAGATTGACATCTGGAGTTTCTACTCTGTTACTGTGGGTAGGAAGGGTGGTATATATGTGCAGCAGGGTGGCATATATGGTTTGTAAATGCTGCTTCTTTTAAAAGATTGAGATTCTATCATTTCAATATTAATCCTATGAAGGCTAAATATTCTCTCCATTTGTATTTTGTCTGTTTTTGACATTCTAATGAATTCTAGTTATGAGAGTTAATGTCATTGAAAATAACAATCTTTTCTTTTAAAAACAGTGTTTTTAGTGCCTTAAGAAATATTTTCTGACTTTAGGAGCAAAGAGATCATTTCCTACATTTTCTTCTGAAAGTTAAAAGTTTTGTTTTTTACCCTTACATCCTCATCCATCATGAATTTAGCTTCTGTTTAGTGTGAGAAATGGATGCAATTTACTACATTTTTCTATATGGATATCACATATTTCAGCATAGTCTATATAGTATTTTCAATTTTTTCAGTGATGTGATATTGCCCTCTCTCAAAAAATGTATCTGCTATGGATTCGTCTATTGCTATATTTTTTTTTCTTGTACTTACTGTCTAGCATTAAACCTCTAACTTGCCCTGTTTATTAGTGTAACATTATATGAACATACTTTGAAGATCAAATCCATCTCCCTTATCACTGCTATGTTGGATATTGCCCTTTTGCTCTTCCATGAAAAATTATATATAGGTTATCTAATTGCACAAAAATTCAATTGGGAGCATGACTTGCATTGCAATTAAACAATTACATTAATTTTGGCATTTTCTTCATTTAAGTTTCTAAATGTCTTTCTAAGAAATTTTCACTTTTGGTACCAAAACTATATACATTTGCTAAGGTTTTCCTGTGTATCCCACAATTAGTATTCTTATTAGAAATTCTGTGTAAAATGAATAAATTGCTCAGATACAGAAATGTAATTTCATCATAAAATAATGTTAACCTATCACCTTGTTAAACATTATCTACTTCCAAGAAAAGTGCACTTTTATTTGGATTTTTCTATGTAGGCAATCCCTTATCACAATTCTTATGTATTTTTCTTTGATTTCTTGCTTTGCTACTTTGATGAGCAAAATGCTGAAAAGAAAACAGGAAAAACTTACATTGCTTTTAAATTCAGACTTCATAATATTCCCTTTTAGAGAAAGAATCTGTTGAAGCTACACTTTATCACATTGAGAAAGGTCTTGATATTATTACTTTGACAATGGGATCATTTTCATTAAATGTGCTACCTGTATCTGCTGAACTTAATATAAAATGTTTATCATTTAATTTCCCAATTTAACAGATTATATGGATACAGACACATGAATTTTGCGATGTTAAATCATTCTTTTATCCATGAATTTATGTACAGTGATGTTTCATTAAGGATGTTTATGTTTTTTTTACTGACAAGCGATTATGGTCTGTTTTCTTTCTGTACTAATCCTTCTGTTTAGGAACCAGGTTTTACAGCTCGCTTGTTCGCTCTCTCTCTCTTTCTCTCTCTCTTTGCAGCTGTCTCTTCACAACATTATTTCTTCTTTTTTATTCTCAGGGAGAATTTCTGTACAACTGTCAAAATATGTGTTCTTTGAAATTTTTGTACAATTCCTTTTTCTTAATAGACACAGAATGACTTGTTAAGTCAAAATTTGGTAACTAATATTTTATAGAAATTATTCACTTTGTCTAAATTTCAGCAGTGCTTACAATAATATTCATAATTTTCTCTTGCTATCTATTTTCTGATATATTCACTGTCTCCATTTAAATTTTTACTACATCAATAAATTTCACTAAAGATTGAATTTGCTATTCATTTAAAAGGGTGCACTTAATCAGAAAGGTATTTCTGACGTTACTGATTTATGTATTTCTTAACTTCTATTACTTTGAACTTATTTCACTATTATTTTTCTAGATTCATAAGTTAAATGAATGGACAATTTTTGGCATTTTAATATTTTTAACATAAATATTCCCTTCTGAGTTCTTCACTTATTGCTAAAATATTTATATGTGCTATATTGATAAAATTCTACCCTAGATTTCCTTCTTAGGATTATGAGATAATTATTCCACTTTATTAAATCTAAGACACCAGGGCCTGCACTATGGTGTAGTGTATAAAGTCGCTGCCTGCAGTGCCGGCATCCCATTTGGCCACCGGTTTGAGTCCCAGTTGCTCCACTTCCAATCCAGCTCTCTGCTATGGCCTGAGAAAGCAGTCGATGGCCCAAGTCCTTGGGCCCCTGCACCAGCGTCGGAGACCAGGAAGAAGTTCCTGGCTCCTGGCTTCGGATCAGCACAGTTCAGGCCGTTTTGGTCAACTGGAGAGTGAACCAAGAGATGGAAGACTTCTCTCTCTCTCTCTCTGTCTCTCTCTTTCTCTCTCTCTCTCTTCCTCTCCTTCTGTTTCTATAACTCTGACTTTCAAGTAAATAGATAAATCTTTAAAACTAAGACACCATAATTTGAGTGGTACATGATGATTGCACTTAATCCATGTGACTCTGTAAGTACTGCAGTGTACTTCAGTCATTTGTAAGAAAGTCCTTTAGAGAGGCAGGTATTTGACATAGCAGTTAAAATATCAATTGGAATGTCTGCATCCTAAATTGAAGTGCCTGGTTCAAGGCCCAGCTCCTCTGCTTTCAATCTATCTTCTTGTTAATGGACTCACTGGAAGGTAGCAGGTCACAATTTATGGAGTTAGATGCCTGCTATGTCTATGTGATACCAGGATTGAGATGCAGGCTGCTGGCTTTGGCCTAGTCTAGCTCTGGCTGTTGCTCTGAGTCTCTTTGACTTTCAAATACAGTGAAAATAATAAAATATGTTTCAAAAAGAAAGCTGTTTGGAATTCAGAGCATTTTCTTTTCCCATTTAAAAAAAATTTAAGTGGCAGTTAGTTTTTTAAGTGGTATTAAAAGCATGTAAATTTGAACATTTTAGCCCAAACATACTAATCTGTTCAGCTTATAGGGAAACAGTAGAATGGTAAAAACAAAGTACTGTTTTTATTTTGCTTTGTTGTTGTTGTTGTTGTTTTGTTTTTGTTTGTTTGTTTGTTTGTTTGACAGGCAGAGTGGACAGTGAGAGAGAGAGACAGAGAGAGAAAGGTCTTCCTTTTGCCATTGGTTCACCCTCCAATGGCCGCCGTGGCCAGCGCGCTGCGGCCAGCGCACCACGCTGATCCGATTGAGGAGCCAGGTACTTCTCCTGGTCTCCCATGGGGTGCAGGGCCCAAGCACCTGGGCCATCCTCCACTGCACTCCCTGGCCACAGCAGAGAGCTGGCCTGGAAGAGGGGCAACCAGGACAGAATCCGGCGCCGCGACTGGGACTAGAACCTGGTGTGCCAGCACCGCAAGGTGGAGGATTAGCCTAGTGAGCCGCGGCGTCGGCCCTGCTTTGTTTTTACGAATGAGAAAATGATTGTGAATTCCAAACCAGAAGACTAGCCCCTGTCATTGTTGCCTTAGCCAGTGCTGTAAGCCAGGTGAGAACTTCAAAATAATGCCTGTTACAATAGAAGTTTCAACTTTTTCTAATTTTGAGATGCATGGGTATTTTTTTTACAATTGATATACAAACATAATATTGAGAAAATAGCCTGTCATATACTAATTGAAATTTATAAAAAAATTACGGAAAATGTATTAATAATTCATATGAATGTTTCATGAATGTAACAGAGAAATGTGAATTCATTAATTGGGCAATTTTTTATTTGACTATGAGATTTAGCTTGTGAATTGTATTGTTTGTCTTTTTTTGCATTTCCCTAATTATTTGCTTACTTGACCTATCAATAATTCAAAGAGAAGTACACTGGAACCTCCTTCACTAAAAGTAAATTTGTTAATTTTTCTCTATAGTGTTACTTTATGTATATTAAATTATTTCAATAAATATATGCAAGTTTAAAATTATTTCAATTGCTATAGAAAACAATTTGAAAATGTTTAACCTTCATTCATGATAAAATGGCTCAACAAACTAGTAAGAACAGAACTTCCTCAAACTGATAAAGGGCACCTACAAAAACCCTACAGCTAACATTATACTTAAGTTGGAAATTATGAAATATGCTTTCCACCTATGACAAAGAAAAATAACGGATGCTCACAATAAGGATGAGCCTCCTGGTCAACATGGTATAGTATCTCCTAGACATGGCAATACACGAAGCAAAAGAAGGGAATCGTAGACAGATTAGAAAGCACTAAGTAACACCATCAGACAAGTGAAAAATCCTAAGGAAACTATAAAAACTTTGTAGGACTAATAGGTGAATTTAGCAAGATTACAGGTTACATACCACTATGATAATATCTCAGGGAGTAGCAAGCAATAATTGAAAAACTATTTCAAAATCAGTATCATTTTTACATAAATATCCAAATTCACAAAAATTTAGAAATATACTTAACATAAAAGCTGCAAAATATGTACATCCAAATCACAACACAATATAACTATGTTATTTCCTAAGACTGATCGAACAAAATACCCTACACTGGGTCACTTAAATGACAACATCATTGTCTAACAGTTCTGATGGCTAAGAGTGCAAAATCGGACATTGGCAGGGCCACGTTCTCTCCCTGATGGTCCTAGGAGAATCCATCCATGTCTTTTCTAACTTCTGGTATTTGGCAAAAATGCTATTCTTCCCTTGCTTGTACATGTATTATTCCTGTCACATGACCATCTTCCCCTTTATTCCTTTACTTTATCTTCCCTCTAAGCCTCTGTCTCTGTGTCCTCTTTTCACCCTTATTATATGTACATCAATCATCCTGGATTAAGGCCTGCTTTAATGACCTCATTTTAACTTGATTACCTCTGTAAACATCTTATTTACAAATAAGCTCACGTCCAGAAAGAATAGGATTTCAAAACATGAATTTTGTGGGCATAGGTTAATTGAAGCAGCTGCAAACCAATTAAATATTTAAATACACAGAGAAACAATTCTGCAAAATTGGGCGCCAGAGATATTGGAATAACACTGTCAGGATGCTGATAAAAATGCAATCATTCTAGGATTTTTTTTTTATTTATTTTTTTTTTTTGGACAGGCAGAGTTAGACAGTGAGAAAGAGAGAGAGACAGAGAGAAAGGTCTTCCTTTTTCCATTGGTTCACCCCCCAAATGGCCGCTACAGCTGGCATGCTGTGCAGATCCAAAGCCAGGAGCCAGGTGCTTCCTCCTGGTCTCCCATGCGGGTGCAGGGCCCAAGCACTTGGGCCATCCTCCACTGCCTTCCCGGGCCACAGCAGAGAGCTGGACTTGAAGAGGAGCAGCTGGGACAGAATTTGGCACCCCAACCGGGACTAGAACCCGGGGTGCCGGCACTGCAGGCAGAGGATTAGCGAAATGAGCCGCTGGCACATTCTAGGGTTTTATATAAAACTAAATGTTACATTAGGAATAAAGAAGAAACAAATATATATTCAGAAAAAAACAAAGCTTGTTTCCAACCTTTCACTAAAACAACTTCTTTAAAAAGTCCTTGGGAAAAAAAGAAAAAAGAAATTTGGGGCAGGAGTTTAGCCTTAGCAGTTAAGGTGCCCACATCCTACATCAGAGTACTTGGTTCATTTTCAGCCACTGGCTCCTGACTCCATTTTCCCACCAGTGCAGATGTTGGGAGTATTAGTAAAATGGTGCTGTCTTATCTGAGGTGCCTTCTATGCCCCAGATGTCAGGAGTTGAAGTTTGGTCTTAATTTATACCAAATAAATTCATTACTCTAAAAACAGCAAAATTTTACAAATTTTTTCCATTTCAAGGTAAAAGAATGTATACTTTCTATTAGTTGGGTTATACTCTACTAATCTACATTGGTCAACTGTATCGTTTGTATCTCTGAGACTGCCACTATGATTGTTGTTTTAAAATTTTGCTTTCCAGTTTTTCCTGCTGTTTAAATTAGGTATGATGTAAAATCAAAGCGTAGGATTTTAGCTATATCTGTGGATCCTGCTGCATCTCCTCCTATAGCTTCTCCCAGACTGGCCAAGCACAGCGGCAGACTGATGACAAAGGACACCAGCTTCTTCTCTAGGTCACCTACAAAGGCAGGACAGAAGGGATGACAGCAGACACAGGTTCTGGCTTGGCCTCATGGGTTCCCATTTTCCTTTATCTCACCATTGTAAGCATTTTTCCTCCCCAACCTGCCTTTTATTCCAGAGTCCCCAGGACCACTACTAGGTGCAGGCACAACAGCCTTCCATGGGCTTCTCATTAGCTCCCAGGGGGTAGAGGGGGTCTCTGGTAAGTAACTTTTCTCAGATTCTTCAATGATTGTCCTATAGATCTTTCAAAGAATTTCCAGCTTCTCCCACAACTTTGTAATACGACTTATAATAAATCATATTCCATATCTCTTCAGCACTAAGCACTTCAGCTTCCTGACTAAACTTTAAATTATATTAATCAGGTTATGAGTTTTGAGAAGTGGTTATGAGGTTATGACACTGCTTGGGACATCTGTATAAAATACTTGAATATTTCCATCCCTGGCACCCACATCGAGGATCTAGGGGTGGGAGGATGGAGTTCTAAGATCCTAGCTTAGGCCTTGCCCAGCACCTGGAAACTAACTAATTAACTAACTCTCTTTTTCTCTCCCCCTCCTTCCTCTCTCCATATCCCTCTCTCTGCCTTACAAATAAATGGGCGGAGCACTCCTAATCCATAGAGCTTATTTTCCTGTATGTGAGGAAAGTCAAAGATCCAATTTTATTTATGAATAAAAATTTCTTTCCATATAACTTACTAAATTCCCTCCTCATCTCCCATCTGACATATTGCCTCAGATCCTTACATAAGAGAGTCTTAGATAAGAAAGTTGGCTTCAGGGCACTCTACCTAATTCCTTTGGTTGATTTATTCCCAGGACAGTTGCACATTGTGTCAAACACAGCAAATACATTTCATAAAGGAAATTTTTCCTCTCTATCCTCACAAAAGGCTTTCTAGTTATTCCTTTACTTTAAAAAAAAGGATTTTTACTTATAAAACTCTGGTTTCCATAGGTAACACATAAGGTCAGTGCTGTGGTATGTAGTAGGTTAAGCATCCGCCCTCAGTGCCGGCATCCCATATGGGTGCCAGTAGGACTCCTGGCTCCTCCACTTCCAATCCAGTTCCCTACTGATGGCTCGGGAAAGCAGCAGAAGATGGCCCAAGCATCTGAGCTCCTATACCCACATGGGAGACTCGGAAGAATCTCCTAGCTCCTGGCTTCAGATCAGCTGAGCTCCAGCCACTGGGGCCATTTGTGGAGTGAACCAACAGGTGGAAGACCTCTCACATTCTGTCTCTCCCTCTGCCTGTAACCATGCCTCTCAAAGTAAATAAATAAATCTTTTTTTTAAAAGAAGGTAGCATACAATATCATAAGCCTAATCTTCATATAAGCACATTTTTGATAGACCAGCATTCTCATTTCTGGTCAAGGAGCATCTCTAATTGACAGCTGATGTTTTGCAAATGTTTTCTGCTCCCAAAAGCATTCTTGCTTTAAGTAACAGAGCTGGAAGGCCAAGTGAATGATACATGCCCTTCATATTGGTTTTCTTCTTCATAACATCTGAGCACTCTTCATGAAGTTGTTTTAAATTAGATAAGAAAATACAGAATATTGATAAGAGAAGACTTTCTCCTTAAGTTCATCATTTTTTTGTTTGAGTTGTTTCAGTAGTGTTTCTAACTGAAGCAGTTCATCCGGGACTTTAATCAAACAATGCCTTTGACTGTCCATATCTGAAATCATTAAGGTATTCCTCCTTGTCAGATTCTTCAACATCTGAACTTCTGTAAGCTACCTGATGAATTATTTAATATTTAGATATATTGCTGGCTTCTTTACAATTTTTCTTTCAATTCTTTTACTCTCAAAGGTTTTCTCAAATGTAGACAAAACAATATGTAACTCCACATTGTTGCTGGTTTTCTTTTCTTCTAGATAACAAATGTGCACACTGTCAGAAATACCTCAGTCTGTGGCTTCACTTTTTGATTTCTTCCTTTTGCCATGAAACATCTCTTTTTTCTGAGTTTTCAGTGGAGTTTGTGTTGTCAATATCTCTTTTACAACAGAGGACTGAACAGAAAGGGGTCCTATCTTTTTAGGGCTGTTTCTTCTGGTTTCCCTGAAAGTTCTGAAGATGCTGGAGTTGCAAACTGCTTTGTTTTGCCTTATATTAATTTTCTCTTTTGATTTAATTTTTCTCCTTAAATAACTTTCTTTGTAGTGCTCAGGCACATCACTTGTGGGCTTGATTTTTTTTTTACCTTTTTGGCAGTAATTTTAAAGACTCATTTTCACTTGTTTTATTTTCAGAAATATTCAAATTTCTTTGTACTTCTCCTTGAGAAATTAAAGAGGGAGGATACACAGTCCTTGGAGAATTCAGCTTCATCTATGTATATAGCAGTGCTATGTACAACAGGATCAAAGCGTTCATAAAGTTCCTCATCTTTCTCATTTTCAACCAACCTGCCAAATGCTTGAGATTTCAGAATTATCAGAAAAATCAAACATATCAGTAGGATTGTGCTTTTGACCTGTTAGCTTCATCTTTCATTAGATGTGTCTTTTCTAAAGTGTTCTTTCAATATATTACATTGTATACCATCAGGGAGCTACACCTAGCCAGGTAGAACCATCAGGCTATTCTGCACCTAGTTATTCATATGCCTTTAGTTTTCCATAACTTGGTATCTACTCATCAGTTTCTAAGGTGATATCTGATAGTACTGAAATTGTATTATTTCTATAGCTAAAATACAGAAAACCAATAATTTTAATGTTGTATATTCCTATAAATTGTTTATAATATTTATCTGTTTATTTAGGTGGTCTTTAAATTTTTATTTTTTATTTTTTTATTTGAAAACCAAAGAGACAGAAAGAGATCTTCATGTGCTGATTCACTCTCCCAATGCTCGTAATAGCCAGCATGCTGCAAATCAGTTTGGGTGGCAGGGACCCAAGAACTTCAGCCACCATCTGCCGCCTCCCAGCATGTCGATCAACAGCTTGGAGTATCAGAAGCAGAGCAGCTCAAAAATTAACCAGATACTCCAATATGCGATGCAGGCAATCCAACAGGAGAATTACTGGTATGCCAAACACTTAACACTATTTAGGTGTTTCTTTATGTTTCTTAATAAAATGCTCTAACATTTTTACTACAGTGATTTGTTAGTTTTATTCATAGCTCTTTGATAGTTTGTTATTATATGGTCTTTAAAATTCTTTTGTTTGTTGCTGGATTGTAGAAATACAATTGATTTTGATATATATCTAGCCATTTTAGTAAATCACAGTTGATCTATACATTATTTGGAGAAATCAAGGTAAACAATTATATCATAAGCAGATAATGACAGTTGTATTTCTTCTTTTGAATACTTAATATTTCATTTTCTAGTTTTATCATAGCAAAACTTATAGGATTTTTTTAAAAGGCATAATTAGACATGTAGGAAAGATTTCCTGTAAGGATCAAATAGATATTACATCAGGCTGAGGAAGTTGCTAATTCATAATTTGCTAATTGGCTAAGAGATATGATTATGAGTTTATGGTATATGTACACCCTGAAAAAACAACATAAGTCTCTTTTAATCTGTGAATATGTTTAATCACATTTATAAAATATTATACAACTAATGGACTTGACATGCTAATATTTTACATATATTTTTGGGGGTCATCTATAATTAAGAGTAAAATCAGGCTGTACATTTTGTTCTTGTTTTATAAATTTCTTGTGTAAAAGTTACATATAACCTATAATTGAGCTTAGAAATATTCCTACTTTATGTATATCCTGTGAGAGTTTTATTACATTGGATAATCTGCTATTTAATATTTATTATAAATCAACTGTAAAAATCTTTTGGGTCTGGTGTTTTCTTTGAGCAAAAGTTTTATCACCTCTCGTCATACTTATAGGTATAGAAATGTTCAAGCTTTTCATTTCTTGTTGAATTGTTTTTTATAAATATTATGTTTCTAGTACCCTATACATATTATCTAAGTTTTCAAGGTTATAGGCATATACTCATAAATGAATTTCCATTAGCTGCATTAAACATATTTTAACATCTGCCTTATGAGACACATTATTTCCACTTTCACACGCATGTTATTTATTTGTACCTAATGTCTTCTCAATTCTTTCAGAATTTTATGTACTCAATTAGTTTCCCTCTTGTTGGTTTTCTATTTCATTCAGTCACAATCTAATTTTGGAACATTTCCATCACCCAAAATATTTTCAAATCTATTTTCAGTCATTCTTTATCCTTAACCTCATCCAGACAACTATAAATTAAATCTATCTCCAGAGTTTGGCCATTTAACAAACTAAAGACCAAAACAGTAAGACTATCTCAATAGAAGCAGAGAAAGCATTTTTTCTAATACAACATCCTTTCATGATGAAAACCTTAAGCAAATTAGGTATAGAAGGAGCATTCCTCAACATAATCAAAATACTTTATAACAAACCCACAGCCAGCATCATACTGAATGGAGAAAAATTGGAGGCATTCCCATTAAGATCCAGAACCAGACAAGGATGTCCACTCTCACCAATGTTTAACTTAGTCTTGGAAGTTTTAGCCAGAGCCATGAGGCAAGAAAAAGAAATCAAAGGGATACAAACAGGGAAGGAAGAAGTCAAACTATCCCAAATTGCTGATGACATGAATCTATATATAGGGAACCTAAAAGACTCCATGAAGAGACTATTGGAACTCAAACTCATAAAAGAGTTGGGTAAAGTGGCAGGATATAAAATCAACACACAAAAATCAATACTCTTTCTATGTACAGACAATGCCATAGCTGAGAAAGAATTTCTAAGATCAAAACCATTCACAATAGCTACAAAAAATTTAAACACCTTGGAATAAATTTAACCAAGGATGTAAGAAATCTCTACAATGAAAATGACGAAACATTAAAGAAGGAAATAGAAGACATAAAAAAGTAGAAAAATCTTCCATGTTCATGGATTGGAAGAATCAACATCATCAAAATGTCCATACTACTGAAAGCAATTTATAGATTCAATGCAGTCTCAATCAAAATATCAACAAAATTCTTCTAAGATCTAGAAAAAAATGATGCTAAAATTCATATAAAAACACAAGAGGCCCCCAAATAGCTAAAGCAATCTTTTTTTAAAAAAAATTCTTTCCCCTTTTGCTAGGCTAAGGTTTATTTCCTTATATTTTTGCCTCAGGATCTAACATCTTTTATTTTTTATTTTTATTTTTTTATTTTATTTATTTGACAGATGAGTTAGACAGTGAGAGAGAGAGAGACAGAGAGAAAGTTCTTCCTTCCATTGGTTCATCCTCCAAATGGCTGCTACGGCTGGAGCTACGCCAATCCGAAGCCAGGAGCCAGGTGCTTCCTCCTGGTCTCCCATGAGGGTACAGGGGCCCAAGCACTTGGGCCATCCTCCACTGCCTTCCCAGGCCACTGCAGAGAGCTGGACTGGAAGAGGAGCAACCGGAACTAGAACCAGGCGCCATACGGGATGCCGGTGCCACAGGTGGAGGATTAACCAAGTGAGCCAAGGCGCTGGTCCCTGCAATCTTAAACAATAAAAACAAACCTGGAGGCATAACAATACCAGATCAGAAACATCCTGGTACTGGCGCAAAAACAAACATGTAGTCTAATGGAGCAGAACAGAAACTCCAGAAATTAATCCATACATTTACAACCCACTTATCTTTGATAGAGAAACAAAAATTAACCCCAGGAGCCAACACAGTCTCTTCAACAAATGGTGCTAGAAAAACTGGATCTCCACATGCAGATGTATGAAGCAAGGCCCTTACCTTACATCTTACACAAAAATCCACTCAAAATGGATCAGAGACCTATATCTATAACATGGTACCATCAGATTATTAGAGAACATTGGGGAAACCCTACAAGAGACTGGTATAGGCACAGGCACTCAAAGCCAAAATTAACAAGTGGGATTACATCAAACTGAAAAGCTTATGCTCTACAAAACAAAGTGAAGAGGCATTTGACAGAATGGGAGAAAATATTTGCAAACAATACAACTGATAAAGGATTAACTTCCAGAATCTATAAAGAACTCAAGAAACTCAACACTAACCAAACAACCAACCTAGTCAACAAATGGGCAAAGGACACAAACAGACATTTTTCAAGAGAAGAAATCCAAATGGCAAATAGACACAGGAAAAAATGCTCAGGATTGCTAGCCATCAGAGAAATACAAATCAAAACCACAATGAGGTTTCACCTCACACCCATTAGAATGGCTCTCATACAGAAATCAACAAACAAGAATTGAGGTGAGGATCTGGGTAGAAGGGTACTCTAATCCACTGTTGCTGGGAATCTAAATTGGTGCATCCACTGTGGAATGCATTACGGAAATACCTCAGAAATCTGAATACAGACTTACCATATGACCCAGTAATCCCACTCCTGGGAATTTATCCAAAGGAAATGAAATCAGCATATGAAAGAGTTAGCTATATATCCCCATGTTTATAGCAGCTCAATTCACAATAGCTAAGATATGGAATCAACCCAGAAGTCCACCAGCTAAAGACTGGATAAAGAAATTATGGTATATACAGACTATGGGATACTACACAGTAGTAAAAAAAAAAAATGAAATCCTGTCATTTGCAACAAAATGGATGCAACTGGAAACCATTATACTTAATGAAATAAGCAAGTTACAAGTTACAAAAAGACAAATACCACATGGTCTCTATTAGCTACCACAGATCAGAGAGATCTGTGGGGACTAATGTTGTACTTAAAATGTAATCTATAGTAGCAAAACTGACACCTTGAGATATGATGATTTTGAACAGCCCTTGCCTTGATTGTCCAGGAACAATGATATTTTTGTTTATTTTTGTTATCTTTTTCTTTTTTCTTCATACTATTCAGTGAGTCCTCTACTTAGTGTAGGGTTAATCTTAGGAGTATAAAATTAACTGAAAATCGATCTCTGTAAAATATAATAAGAAAGGAAAAGGCAGGAGGGAGCCGGCGCCGTGGCTCACTTGGCTAATCCTCCGCCTGCAGCACCCACACCCCAGCTTCTAGTCCTGGTTGGGGTGCCGGATTCTGTCCCAGTTGCTTCTCTTCCAGTCCAGCTCTCTGCTATGGTCCGGGAGTGCAGTGGGGGATGGCCCAAGTGCTTGGGCCCTGCACCCTCATGGGAGACCAGGAGGAGGCACCTGGCTCCTGGCTTTGGATCAGTGCAGGGTGCCGGCAGTAGTGGCCATTTGGGGGGTGAACCAACAGAAAAAGGAAGACCTTTCTGTCTCTCTCTCTCTAACTCTGCCTGTTAAAATAAATAAATTTAAAAAAGGCAGGAGGGAGAAAGGTGGGAGTATGGATGGGAGGGAAGAATCACCATGTTCCCAAATTTGTATTTATTAAATGCATGAAGTTGTACCCCTTAAACAAAATAAAAAATGAAAGAAACCTCTGCACAGAGAATCAAAATTTTCTCTTATGTTTTCCTCTAGTATTTGTACAGTTTTAACACTTACAGTTAGACAAATGAGTCATTTCAAGTGAATTTTTGTATGTTTAAGATCAGGTACAACTTATTTTTTGAATGTGGATATTTCCATTATTTCAGTATTGTTAGCTTAAAAATTATTTTCCACACAGAAGACATGGGGGAAAAAGGTACCATAATATACTATTGGTAGGAATGTAAAATAGTACAACCATTATGGAAGACAGTATGGAGATTCTCAGAAATCTGAAAATAGACCTACCATATGACCCCGTTATCCCACCCCTGTGAATATATCCAAGGGAAATAAAATCAGCATATGAAAGAGTTGTCTTTACTCCCATGTTTATTACAGCTCAATTCACAATAGCTAAGATATGGAATCAACCCAGATGTCCAGCAGCTGAAGACTGGATAAAGAAAAGGTGATATATATAAAAAATGGGATATTATTCAGCCATAAACTAGAATGAGATCCTGTCTTTTGCAACAAAATGGATGCAACTGGAGACTGTTATGCTTAGTAAAATAAGTCTATTTCCAAAAGACAAATATCATGTTTTGTCTGATATATGGCAGTTAATATAGAATACCAAAAAAGTATAGGAATGAAACAGACATCTTGTGATATGATTGTGGTTTTTAGCCCCTGTTTATACTCCTGTGGAATTGTGGTCTTCATACTTTTTACTAGTGGAATAATATGGTTAGTGGTAAATCAGGCCTGTGATTATAGAGTGGACTTAAATTAGGTCTTTGCAAAAATTAAAGGAAAAATAGAAATGAAGGAAACAGGAAGATTGAGGGAGAGAACAGGAGGAGAGGGATGTATGCTGTTCTTAGAACTGTACCTACAAAATAGATGAAATCTGTTCTCTTTCTATTAATTAAAATTTTTAAATGTTTTCTTCATTAATGTATAAAAATTAACAACAGGTTAAGCCCTCATTTGCAATAATGGCAACCCTCTATCAGTGGCAACTCTGTTGCAGCTTCAGGTGCCTGATTTCCAAACTAGCTTCCCACTAATGTGTCTGGGAAATCAGTGGATGGATGATGGCCCAAGTACACAGGTTCCTGTCACTTATGTGGGAGACCTATATGGCTCCTGGTTTAGGCTTAACCTAGCACAGACTGTTGCAGACATCTGGGCAATGAACCACTGAATGAAGATCTTTCTTTCTCTCCCCCAACTAAATAAATAAATAAATCTTCAAAAATCAATTAATTGATCATAAACAGAAGGTTGATATTTTAATTCTGAATTAAGTTCAACAGGTCTGTCACTATACTGACATTACTGTCTCTTTATAGTAAGTATGAAATGCAGGCAATATAACTTCTCAAAATTTGTTTTAGCTGCTCTGGATCCTATTGATTTCAATATAAATTTTTAAAAAAACTTACTAATTCCAGCAAAACTCCTGCTTCAATTTTGGTAGGATTATGTTGAATCTGTCAAACAATTTTGGGGAAAATAACAATTTTAATAATACTGAATCTCTCAATTAATAAATGTGGATTGCCTCTCCATTTAATTGGATTTTTCTTTTTTTCTCTCATCATTGTGATTTTTTTAGCATGCAAGTTTGCACTTATTTTGTAAAATTTATACATAAGTGACTCTTCTAATTTTGATCTATTAAAAATGAAAAATGTGTGGGCACCAGTTCAAGTCCCCACTGCTTCACTTCTGATCCAGCTCCCTCCTAATGGCCTGGGAAAGCAGTAGAAAATGGACCAAGTACTTGGACCCTGGCACCCATATAGGAGACTTAGAAGAAGCTCCTGGCTCCTGGCTTTGGATTGGGGCTAGCTGTTGTGGCCATTTGGGGAGTGAACCAGCAGATGGAAGACCTCTTTCTCTGTCTCTGCCTCTCTGTCTGTAACTCTCAAATAAATAAATAAATAAATAAACCTTTAAAAATGAAAAATGTTAATGGCAGGTATATGAAATACAAATGATTTTTGCATCGTTTTCATGTATTTTGGGACCTTGCTGACCTTGTCTACAATTTCTAGTAGTTTTTGTGAATTCTTTTTTGTGCATACTGTCTATAAATTTATTAAGATCTAGTTGATTAATAGTCTTGCTCAAGTCTTCTATATCCTTGTTAATTTTCTGCACAGTTCAGAGTAATTATAATTCAAAGTGGGATAGCCCAGCTTCAGCCACTGTTGCCACTTGAGGAGAGAACTAGAAGATGGAAGATCTGTCTCTCCCTGTAACTCTTTCAAAGAAATAAATATATCTTTAAAAACCAACAAACAAAATTCTGCCTGAAGAACTTTCTTCAACATTTGTTGTAGTGCATGTTTCCTGATCATGAGAAGTTACAGTCCTTAGGAGCTATAAGTCTGAAAAAATCTTCATTTAGCATTCATTTTGAAAGACAAAGAATTCTACATTGGTGCTTTTTTCTTCTTTGAGTACTTGCACTTATTTAAATGCAAAAAAAATATATATAGTCTGAGCATCCTTCTATTTGTTTCTCAGATATATAGTGAGTCTATTTTCTCTGATTACATTTAAGATTTTCTGATTACTATTGATTTTAAGGAACTTCACTTGATTTGGCTTTGTGTATCTTATGTTTCCTGTGCCTCGTGTTCACTGAGCTTCTTGGATTTGGGGACTGACAGTCTTCATCAAATCACAATTTAAAGTCATTATTTCTTTATATACTTTTCTCCCCCTTATGCAAGGATTTAAAAACTGTATATTTTGGCAGTTTCAAATTGTTCATACCTCATAGATGCTCTGTCATATTCGCATATGTTCTTTCTATTTATGCTTCATTTTGTTTAATTTTTATTGCTTTATCTTGAAGTTCAACAATATTTTTTCTCTGTGATGTGTTTTGTTCTTAACTCATTATATTTTTATTTCAGACATTGTAATTTTTATTTCTAGATGTTCCATTCTGATACCTTTTATCATCCATATATCTTGACAGCATTCTGAATACTGAAATATACTTCTAATAACTGCCTAACATACTTGTCTGCAAATTATAACATCTGTGTCAGTTGTTTCATTTGATTGAATTTTCCCCTCCCTCTCCCTCTCCCTCTCTTTTTTTCATGCTTGGTAATTTTTTAGTAGATGTCAATCATTGTCAATTTCATATGTCAATCATTGTCAAATTCATATTTCAATTTCATATGTTGTATATTTTTATATTCCTATAATTATTTTTGAACTTTTTTCTACATGCAGTAATGTTACATAGAAACATTTTGATCCTTTCTTTCTTTGCTTTCTAGACTTTTTATGAGGTAGAGTATCCAGCTTATGATAATTATTCCACATTACTGAGTATAGGCATTTCTGCATACCTAACCCATTGTTAGGCATTATTTTCACCATGACTGCCTCTAATCCTTTTGGGTCTTGCATTCCTTAGCTTTGGGTGGATTCTTCAAATTAACATGCTGTTCAGTACTCAGCTGAATGCCTGAAACAGGCCCTCTGCAGATCTTTGGCATTCTCTTTCTTTGTAGTTTCCTCTTCTCCAGGATTCTGTTCTATGAATTCCAGCTGCTTTGGTCTTCCTGGAACTCTTAGGTCCATCTTTACTTAGAGAGTACACAGGTGTTATCTGGGTTCTCTCCGCAAATGCAGTGCCCAGGGAACTTTCTAATTTTTTTAAGCATTATTTATTTGTTTGTTTGCTTGAAAGACGGAGATAACAGACAGCGAGAGGGAGACAAAGAGAGAAATCGTCCACCAACTGGTTTATTCCCCAAATGGCTGCAATGGCTGGCACGTGGGCCACCAACCCAAAACTCCATCAAGGTCTCCCACATAGGTAGCAAGGGCCTAGTACCTAGGGCATCTTCCTTTGTCTTCCCAGGCATATGAGAGAGCTGCCTTAGAAGCACAGCAGTCAGGACTCCATCTAGTGCTCATATGCAATGCTGCCATTGCAGGTGGTGGCTTTACCCTCTGTGCCACAGCACGTGCCCCAGAAAACTTTTTCTTTTCTTTTCTTTTTTAAAGATTTAATTATTTATTTGAAAGGCAGAGCTACAGAGAGGCAGAGGAAGAGAGAGAGGCCATCCATTCAATGGTTCACTCCCTAGATGGCCTCAATGGCCAGAGATACGCCAATTTGGAGCCAGGAGCTTTTCTGAGTCTCCAATGCGGGTGCAGGCCTCCTTTCCCAGGCCACAGCAGAGAGCTGGATTGGAAGCAGACCTGCTGGGACTCGAACCGGGGCCCATTGGGATGCCAGCAGTACAGGCAGTAGCTTTACCCACTACACCACAGTGCTGGCACCAGGAAACTTTATTAAGGTGGTAGGCTGGAGCAATTTTAGGGTCCAGCTCATATGTTTTACTTCTATTAGTAATTATTATCCTTAAATGTGTGATATTGAAGGGTTTTCAAACAATGGTTTCATATATGGTGTCTATTTTTACTATTACTTTAACTAGTAAGATAAATCCCTATTGATTGCAAATAGTAGCCTTCCTTGGTAGATTTGAAACTGTACTGTGGCACTCCTAAGGGTGTTTTAATAATTACTTGCTAGTATTTCCAAAAAATGTTCAAAAATATAAAAGCTGATAATGCTAAATATATTTAAAACCCAAGGGAAGTCTTAGTGACCAGTTAAAAATGTAGCATTAGAATATCTTATCATGTATTCTGTGAATGTGTGAAATTAAACACCATGATACACTACAGTAATAAAACTATTCTATTCTGCTTTTCTTGGAAGATATAAAATTTTCTAAAATTAGTTAAATATATTCAATATTTTTAATTCAATGGCTTCAAATTTTAATATCAATACCTCATAAGTTAAAAATTATGAATTATTTCCAATTAAATTAGAATTTTCAGAAACAGTGCATATAACAAAATGTACTCCATTGATGAAATAGTCACACTAAAAGAGACAATATTAGACACACTGAAACCATAAATCAATAACTTAAACAATTATTTAATATCAAAATAATAAATATTTAACTGTGAAGATATTAAAAATTTCTTTAGGAAGAAAAGATAAAGTACTGACACATTGGTTAAGAATTTTACATATGCACAATAGCCAAACAAAGCACAAAACAATCAAAATCAATTGAACTGTGCATATGAATGCATGCAATAAACATTTTACATGCTAAAATTTACCTGAATTATATGAACATAAGGCTTTATCTGGAAAAAAGACATTAAAGTGATGTCAAAAATACATTTAAAAATCTTTACAAATGATAGGGATAGTGAAATCTAATTTCTTCCATACTGCAAAGAATATATTTTTTAGCATTTTTAATTTAAAAGTATAAAAATCAGACTAACTCAGAAAAAAGGAAGGAAAACATCATACTTGAAGAAAATTCAAATTATAAATTACATTCAGTGAAATTTCAGCTAAATGCAAAAGTTATACACAGAGAGCAGAAATATATAAGAGATGGTAAGTAAAACAAAAATCTAATGAGACTGCCTGATGTAAAAATGTTGCCAATTCTATGTTATAACCTGTGGCTATAATACATCGCAAAATGCAAAAGATTATTATTGGACAGAAATTTAGCAAGTTAGAAGCAACCAGTGAACTTAAATTTTAAAAATCTTATAACTGTACTATTCATTGTAGAATTCCTTGATTTCTGTAAAAGGCATTGTGACACTGCATTTCTTTTTAGGAAGAAGCAAACTTTGAAAATCTATACAGAGAGAATATTGTGATATCCTAACTTCTGAAATGATCACAAGTAAATTGTCAATATGAAAACTAGATTTTCCTAGGTACAAACAAAAATATACAATCAATAGCACACATGTAAGTAATCGAAAGCACAAAACTGCCACTGTTTATTTAGTATAGGGTTAATCTTATTAGTACAAAATAAGTTGAAAGTAGATCATCGTTAAAAATTAAGGGAGGGAATAGGAGAGGAAGGAGGATGGAGGTTGGGAACGTAGGTGGGAGGGATGGGACGGTAGGGTGGGAACTGTCACTATGTTTCTAAATCTGTATACATGAAAAACCATGAAATTTGTATACCTTAAATAATTTAAAAAAAAAAAAAAACAACCCTTAAGAGTACAGACAGGAGGCTAAAAACAATAATCAAATGTTGAAATGCTAATTTTGCTCAGAGAGTATGAAAAAAATGTAAGGACTTCTTTGTTGGAGATCATGGAAAGAGTTATTCTGATACATTTCAGGCTACTTAAGACAGCCAAAATATTTTTGCAAGAATAGTGCAAAAATTCAGTATAGGTATCCCCAGGAAAAGCAAACCAACAGGCCAGCGCTGTGGCTCACTAGGGTAATCCTCCACCTGCGGCGCCGGCACCCTGGGTTGGGGCGCTGACTCTGTCTCCCTTGCCCCTCTTCCAGTCCAGCTCTCTGCTGTGGTCCAGGAGTGCAGTGGAGGATGGCCCAAGTGCTTAGGCCCTGCACCTGCATGGGAGACCAGGAGGAAGCACCTGGCTCCTGGCTTTGGATCAGCGCCGGCCACAATGCGCCAGCCATAGCAGCCACTTGGGGGGTGAACCAACAGAAAAAGGAAGACCTTTCTCTCTGTCTCTCTCTCTTTCACTGTCTAACTCTGCCTGTCAATAAATGAATAAATAAATAAAAGCAAACCAACAACAAAAAAAAATCTGGCCACCTATAAAAAATAAAAACAGTAACTCTACAGTCATCTGCTTTAGCAGTGCTGTAGAACTTGAATAATTTACTCTGAAATACAGCTCAGGGGCTGGTGCTGTGTTACAGTAGGTTAAGTCTCCACCTGTAGTGCTAGCTTCCTATATGGGCACTGGTTTGAGTCCCGGATCTCCTCTTCCTATCAAGCTCCTTGATAATGGACTGGGAAAGCAGTGGAAGATGGCTCAAGTGCTTGGGCCCCTGCACTCATGTGGGAGACCTAGAAGCTCTTGGCTGCCACTTGGCTTCGGATTGGCCCAGCTCCAGCTGTTGTGGCCATTTGGGGAATGAACCAGTGTTCTCTCTATCCCTCTGTCTGTAACTCTGCCTCTCAAATAAATACATAAATCTTTTTAAAAAATGCAGCTCCATCCTTTCATAGCAAAAATGAAGACAAGAAATCAAATCTTAAGTCTACCTTGAGCAAATTTTAAAAATTCCAATATCTAAGAATTTTGTATAAAAGATAAAAATGGCTTTAAGTCTTTCAAGTTCAAGTAAAATTTATTGGATAATAAAAAAATAAGATGCAAATCCTGGAAAGGAAGGAGACAGGCTTCCAAACTTGGAAACCGAAATTTTACACACAAAAAAAAAAAAAACTTGAAATTTTTGCTCAAATTGTAAACAACAGAGGGAAAAACAAAGAGAAATACAACAGGATGCCAAAGATGACAAGATAAAACAACTAGAAGATTTCAGCAACTTACTGTTGCAAGGGAAGAATATATAGTTTAAGTTTCATTTTATTATAGAACTGTAGGCAACATCTTGGACTTTCTTCAAAAGAGGGAAACCTGTTGGAGTGAGGTGGACAGTACGGGAAACGGTGCCTAGATCAGCATAGCCCTGACTGTTAATGAACAACTTAATACATTATCCCTCTTAGTAGTTTTTTTTATCTGTTCTACTTAATATGACTGATTTAGTTCTGTAATTGATGCACAGTTATTCTTAAGTGTTGAAAATTAACTGAAATGTGATCCCTGTTGAACATGGGAGTGGGAATGGGAGAGGGAAGAGATGTATAATTTGGGACATGCTCAGGCTGACTTGCCCCAAGTGGTGGAGTTGGAAGCATACCAGGGGATTCCAATTCAATCCCATCGAGGTGGCATGTACCAATGCCATCTCACTGTTCCAGGTGATCAATTTCAGTTCACAGTTGGTCATGGTGGAGGGACTGGGAGTCAAAGGGAGCACACAGACAAGTCTAGTACCTGCTAACGCTAACCGATGGAGTAAATAAAGGGGAGAGTGATCCAACATGGGAAGTGAGATACTCAGCAGACTCATAGAATGGCAGATGTCCTAAGTAGCACTCTGGCCTCAGAATCAGCCCTAAAGGCATTCGGAGCTGGCTGAAAAGCCCATGAGAGTATTTCAGGCATGGAAAGCCAAGACACTCTGGCAAAAGATCTCTGTGAGTGAGATCCCAGTGGAAAAACAGGTCATCAAAGAAGGAGGTACCTTTCTCTGAAGGGAGGAGAGAACCTCCACTTTGACTATGACCTTGTCTAAACAAGATAAGAGTCAGAGAACTCAGAGGGCTTCCATAGCCTTGGAAACTCATGACTGGAGCAGAGGGAGACTACTGATGCCATAGACAGGAGTGTCAATTGGTAAAGTCAACAACAGGAGTCACTGTGCACTTACTCCTCATGTAGGATCTCTGTCCTTAATGTGCTGTGCATTGAGATTTAATGCTATAACAAGTACTCAAACAATATATTTCACTTTGTGTTTCTATGGGGGTGCAAACTGTTGAAATCCTTACTTAATGCATACTAAACTGATCCTCTGTAAAAAAAAAAAAAAAAAAAAAAGAAAGAAAGAAAGAAATTATCAATTCCCAACTTGACTCTCACTGGGATTAAACATGACAATAGGTCTGCTCTGATTTCATCATCATTTAAAAAAAAAATCATCTATTATTTTTCACTTTATGTTTCTGTGTGGGAGCAAACTGTTGAAATCCATACTTAATGTATACTAAGCTGATCTTCTGTATATTAAGATAATCAAAAATGAATCTTGATGTGAATGGAAGGGGAGAGGGAGTGGGAAAGGGGAGGGTTGTGGGTGGGAGGGACGGTATTGGGGGGAAGCCATTGTAATCCATAAGTCGTACTTTGGAAATTTATATTCATTAAATAAAAGTCAAATTATCCATGTTTGCAGATTACATGATGTTGTACATGGAAAAACCTAAATACTCCACCAAAAAGCTGTTAGAATTGATAAATTAATTCAATAATGTTGCAGTTTACAGAAGAGATATACAAAAAACATCTTTTTAATTGATAATAAACTCACTGAAAGAGAAATCAAGAAAAATTTCATTCATAATAGGCATAAAAATATCAAATATTTAGGAATAAATTTAACCAAAGAAGTAAAAGATCTCTATAAGGAAAATTATTAAACACTGATGAAAGAAATCATCAAAGACACAAAAAAATGGAAAGATATTACTTGCTCATGGATCAAAAGAATCAATATCATTAAAATGTCTATAATACTTAAAGCAATCTACAGATTCAGTGCAATCCCTATCAAAATACCAATGACAATATTTACAGAATTAAAAAAATCTTAAAATACATATGGAAGGGCTGGCACAGTGGCGTAGCGAATAATGCCACCACCTGCAGTGCCAGCATCCCATATGGGCACTAGTTCAAGTCCCAGCGGCTCCACTTGCAATCCAACTCTCTGCCATGGCATGGAGAAGCAGTAGAAGATGGCCCAAGTCCCTGAGCCTCTGCACCTGCATGGGAGACCCAGAGGAGGCTCCTAGTTCTTGGCTTTGGATCAGCACAGCTGCAGCCATTGCAGCCAACTGGAGAGTAAACCAGAGGATAGAAGATCTCTCTCTCTCTCTCTCTCTGCCTCTCCTACTCTTTCAAGAAAAAAAAAATAAATCTTTAAAAAAATAAAATAAATACATGTGGAATAACAAAATACCCAGAATAGCCAAAGCAATTCTTAGCAACAACAATCAAGCTGCTTTTCAAAGCATACTACAAAGCTACAGTAATTAAAACAGCATGGTACTGGCATAAAAACCAATGCATAGGTTATAGATTATTGGAACAGAATAGAGAGGCCAGAAATTAATCTCTGTACATACAGCAAAATGATTTTTGACAAAAGTGTTCAGATCATACAGTGGTGTAAGGATAATTTCTTCAACAAATTGTGCTGGCAAACTGGATGTACATATGTAGAAGAATGAAATTAGATCCATAGCTCCCACCATACACAAAAATCAACTCCAGATGGATCGAAGATCTAAATTTAAGACTTGAGACCATGAATTTGCTGGCAGAAAACGTTCCAAGACATTGGTGTAGTGGATGACAACTTGGACAAGACCTCTAAAACGCAGGCAACTACAGGAAAACTATATAAATGGGATATATCAAACTTAGAAACTTTTGCATAGCAAAGAAAACAATCAACAGAGTGAAGAGATCTCCGACATAATAGGAAAATATATTTGCAAACCACTTACCTGATAAAGGATGAATATTCTGAATATATTAGCAACTTAAAAAACTCAACTAAAACAACCAATCCCGTTGAGAAATGAGCAAAAGACTTCAATAGACAGTTCTCAAAAAGAAGTATAAGTGGTCAACAAATATATTTAAAAATGCTCAACATCACTAGCGATCAGGGAAATGCAAATAAAAACCAACTGAGATATCACCTCACCTCAAATGCTGGTGAGGATGTAGGCAAAGGGGAACACTTATACACTGCTGGTAGGAATATAAATTAGTGCAGCCAGTGTGGAAAACAGTGTGGAGATCTCTAAAATAGCTAGAAATAAACTTGCCATATGATCTAGCAATTGCACTACTAGGTATATAACCAAAAGACATAAACACAATGTATCAAAGAGATACCTGTTGATACCTGCTGCACCATGTTTATCACAGCAGTGTTCACAATAGATAAAATTTGGAATCAAAAAAGGTACCCATCATCAGATGAATGGATAAAGAAAATGTTGTATATGTACATAATGGAATATTATTCAGCAATAAAAAGAACGGAATTCTATCATTTGCAGCAAAATGGACATAACTGGAGGACATCATGTAAAATGAAACAAGCTGAACCCAGAATGATAGCATGCTTTCCCTCACATGTGGGAACATAAAATTTGAAAAACAAAAAAGAAAGACAAAAGAAAGAAATGTCTGTGTTATCAGTATTGTTGCAAATACAGTTTTGTAAAACTTTGTTTTATACCTTTGTCAAAGCAATAGTTAAGAATGTTGTATTATTATCATTTTAATCATACGTGATTACTTTACTGAGTTGTGTTTCCAACTCCTGCTATGGCCTAGCCCAGCCCTGGAAGAAGTAGGCATTCAGAAAGTGAACTCTGGAAAGAGGTTCTCTTTCTCTCTCTCTCTACCTCTCAAATAAGTAAATAAAACTACTTAAAAACATATAATAAATGCATGAAAGTACACTTTCCAATACAATCCCTTTTTGTTCCAAGAAGGTAATGAAAAATGTTCCTCACTAATGAATCAAAAGAAAAATTGTGGGAATATTTGAGTTATTTTGCAATCTCCACAAGCAACTTCACTTATTAACTGATGCATTTGAATTATCTGAATTCATAGCCACATCCTTGCTTATACATTAGCAAAAATTCTTAATGAGTCACTCATTGAAATATGCGCTGCTCCCTACATCCTGTAGTAACTCAAAAGAATATCTAGGAGTAGCCCGAAATTAAAAAATAGTGTAGAAAATATTATTTTGTCATTAAAGTTTAAATTTCTCATAGCCTTATTTCTTTGACACTTTGGAGTAATGACCTTGTCATCATCTCTATAATTACTTTACTTTAATATTGTAATATTTTGTCACTTAGGAACATATCTTCAAATGTATCTATTTAAAAATGTATGCATCAAAGTACTTATTTTTCCACTTCTACAAGCTTTTTGAAGTACCCTCATATTTAAGTTTATCAATATCTTTATTTTGGAAATAATTCAAAGCTGATAATCAAATCTGTCTAGATCCCATTTCAAAAATATTGCTTAAGGGCCAGCATTGTGGCTTAGTGGGTCAAGCTGCCTCTTGCAACACCAGCATCCCATATGGGTGTCAGTTCATGTCCCTGCTGCTCCACTTCCAATTCATCTCCCTGCTAATGCACCTGTGAAAGTAGAAGAGGATGGCCCAAGTGCCTGTGTCCTTGTCACTCAAGTGGGAGACCCAAATGAAGCTCCTGGCTCCTAACTTCAGCCTTGGCCAGGCATGATTGTTGCAGGTATTTGAAGAATGAACCAGATTAGAATGATTCAAAAAAGTTTTGCATTAGTAATTATTATTCTTATTAACATGATAAACAAGTTATAGCCTCACGGTGCCCTTCATAAAACCAGAAGCTGGTTTATCAAAACATTTTGTTAAATAAATCTTAGGCCAAGGAATAGATAAGGGTTATTATACACCTTCGATGATAACTGTTCATGCATGCAATACACCAAGTATGTCAGTGTTCATGATCTTTAATATAAAACATATCTGTAAATAAATGTAGCATTTACTCTCTAAATGGAGAAAAACTCCTAAGGAGAATGTCATCAATAATAAAATTATGAATATATTTATTCATAGAATGGCACACACCTGCCATTTATGAGCAATATATTCCTAGACAATAGAAGGTTTTTAATTCTCTTTAAAGATTTATTTTATTTATTTGAAAGGTAGAGTTACAGAGAAATAGAGGCAGAGAGAGAGAGAGAGAGAGAGATCTTCCATCAGCTGGTTCATTCCCCAAATGGCCTCAATGGCCTGAGCTAGGCCCATCTGAAGCCAGGAACCAGGAACTTTTTCAGGTCTCCCATGTGGCTGCAAGGTCCCAAGCATTTGAACCATCTTTTACTGCTTTCCCAGTGGCTTTACCACTACACTACAGTGCCAGCCCCTTAATTTTCTTTCTAAATATAATTCCTTAGTCTCTGTTTCCTTCCTTTTGGAGAATGTACATAATTTTACTCATATTCAGACCTATAAAATTATTTATTAGATGTAGTTGATAGCCAAAAAACTGACAGGATATACCATGGAGACATTATATTATCCCCTGGGTAAATTTAATACTATTTACGACTAATAACAGAAAAATCACTTTAGGGGTGAGAAAATATGAAAAGCTACAAGATCAACTAAATTAAATTTTGATCGCATGAAAATCCATGACACATACAACTGGAAAATACTCTATTTTCATCATCCCTCACATCCACTATTACCAATCACCTAGGGAGAGAAAATGGAAACTGGGAATAGATATAAGAGTTTCAAGTATTTAGAGTCCAAACACATTCTGCATTATAATAACTGGAATAAGTAGAGAATGGGAAATCTTGTAAGAAAAGGTAATGCTTGGCTGGCACCGCAGCTCATTAGGCTAATCCTCCGCCTGCGGCACCCCCGGATTCTAGTTCCGGTTGGGGTTGCCGGATTCTGTCCTGGTTGCTCCTCTTCCAGTCCAGTTTCCTGCTGTGGCCCGGGAAGGCAATGGAGGATGGCCCAAGTGCTTGGGCCCTGCACCCGCATGGGAGACCAGGACGAGGCACCTGGTTCCTGGCTTCAGAATGGTGCAGCATGCCGGCCATAGCAGCCATTTGGGGGATGAACCAATGGAAGGAAGACCTTTCTCTCTGTCTCTCTCTCTCTCTCTCACTGTCTAACTCTGCCTGTCAAAAAGAAAAAAAAAAAAGAAAAGGTAATGATGACTTGCATTAGTATCCTATAAACTAAAAGAATTAGTGTGTAATAATTTATAGTGGGTTACAAACTATATAATAGTCATTTTCACATAATAAACCATCATCCTGTATTGTAGATTTAAGGAAAATGTATTGAACAGAGTATAGTAGCCAGAAAAAATAAAATTAGTTCTGATGAAATTCACTGTAATGTAAATATTACAACAAAAGACATGGTAATGACATTTGCAAATATAGAAGGGTGAGAGCTGACTACATGGAAAGGCTGAAAAATTGAGTGCTATAAAATCAGTGTTCAATTAATACCAATGATCCAATTATAGGAGATTGCATTTAGTGGGAATACAATTTCAATCATTAGAGAGATTATTTTTTAAAGGATTGAAGGCAATTCTTTAAACTTTCCTATGACAAAATTGTCCATAAGACCAATTATTTGTTCTAATACTCTACTCATCAAACAGCATTTTGAATGTAATTTAGTTTCCTATACAGTGAGAATGTAATGATCCATTTAGTCAGTAGCTATTTATTATGCATCCAGGTATTTTTCTGATGATTAATAGATGACAGGGAATCTATGCCTCTAAATGTATAGACCCAAAATCTGTTTAATATCCATCAGTCCTACAGTATTTAACAAAAATTTTGCTATACCAGAAATATGCTAACTCCATTAATAACCAGCAAGCATTCACTTTATTTTTCAATAATAGATGGATCAGAAAAAAGAAAATCCCAAATCTTAAATTGTAGAAGCTAAGAGCCTAAAAAGTCACTTTTCACTCTCAAAATATTTGAGTTTATTCTAAATTTTTCCAAATTGATCTAATTCTACTTCCTAGATCAGATGACATCCAAATATAATCCAAGGTAAAATGCAAACATTGTAACAACAATAATATAAGTTTATATTCTTGAGATTGCTTAATTCTTATAACCATTCCATAATGTAGAGTTTATTGTTTCCATTTTGTAAATGAGGAAAGTAAGGCATAAGAGATCATCTGCCTCAAGTTACACAGCTCCAAAGTAAAAGAAACAAAATTCAAAATCAAGCTAACCTGAGATTAAAGTTCACAGTTTCAACCACTATGCTATACTTGTTATTTTACAAATGCACAAAATACTGAGAAAATGAAAAGTAGAAATACATATCTATAACTCTACTAAATTAGCAATTTCATTCTTATAGTTAAGATTCAAGATCGGGAAGGTGGCAGTATATCAGCAAGATGTTCCAAGTTGCACAGAGAAAGATTAATGAATAAGAGGGGATATAATCAGGCGACAGAAACACGGAAAGTTGGCATAGAGTAGCCCGGGAGTTCACCAGAGAGTGCCAGGGACCACACTAGGGAAAATAGAGCTGCCCAAACTGCAGAAACAGAATGGAACAGAGAATCAGTGAGAGGGCAACCATCACCACACCGGGGGGGGGGGGGGGGGGGGGGGCATGTGAGAGGGTGTGAGCCCACAAAGATGCAGACACAGAAGAGTGAGGAAAGAAAGTGAACAGTGCTTGGTGCTATAAGGGGGAAGAGGGTGCGATTCTGGGGGACTAACAGAAAGGGTGAACAGCTTTGATCCCTCAGTGTCTCCCCACCCCGATAGGAGCTGCAGGGGGTGAAGAGCAGCCATCTCCTTCCTTTACATTCTGGAGCACAGGCTCTTGGGCTGTGCTTTTCCCTCCCCCACATAAACATCAGTTGCAAGGACCACCCCATCCAGGAACAAGGATCACAATGGTTCTGAGTGACTCCCCCTTCATCACGCAGGGGGCACAGTGACAGGCTGAAACAACAGGGGCCCAGGCGCTTTTGGGGAAACAAAGGAGACGCCTGCCTGTGGGCTGGGCTTAGCACATCAAAAACCAGGTACCTGCCTCCTTAAGTATCTGCCTCCTTCAGTTCCCAGAAATAAAAAAAAGCTCTAGGAGGTGGAGCTACTTACTTGCTTACACTGGCAATCCTCACAGACCCATAGCAGCCCATAGCAGAGGGAAATCAACTTAAAAATTAAAGCCAACAGAAACCAAACAGAAATGAAAAAGAACAAAGGAAAATCCTGAATATGAAAGAACATATGAACTCACCAATGGAGCAATCTAAACCTTCAATAATAGAGGCTGAAGAAGAAGAAATTGAAGTCATGCCAGAAAAAAAAATTCAGAAAATTAATAATCAGATTACTTAGAAGCAATCAGAAACAGATTCAAGTTCTGAATAAAAAGCACACCTAAGAAACAGATTCTAAAGAGAAGCTAGAATGAAATATTGGAAATGAAAAATTCAATTTACCAAATAAAAAATGCCGTGGAATCACTCAGAAATCAAACAGATGAAATAGAAGAGCGAATATCATAACTCAAAGACAAACTCCCAGTAATAACACAGTCAGACCAAATGCAAGAAAAAGAAATTAGAAAAATAAAAATCACGGTTGGAGATTTACAAGATTCAATCAAGTGTTGTAACGTCCGGATACTAGGAGAGAATGGATTAAAGGCCTTCTTAATGAAGTAATATCAGAAAACTTCCACAATAGGCAGATTGAAAAGAGAAGTCCAGGGGCTTGCACTGTGGCACAGTAGGTTAATCCTCCACCTGCGGTGCCAGCATCCCATATGGGCACAGGTTCTAGCTCTCTGCTATGGCTTGGGAAAGCAGAAGTCGGCCTAGGTCCTTGGGCGCCTGCACTCCTGTGGGAAACTGGAGGAAGTTCCTGGCTCCTGGCTTCAGATCGGTGCAGCTCCAGGTGTTGTGGCCTCTTGGGAGTGAACCAGTAGATGGAAGACCTTTCTCTCTGTCTCTACTTCTCACTGTCTGTAACTCTAACTTTCAAATAAATAAATAAAATAAAAAAAAAAAAGAGAGAGACGTCCAAATACAGCAAATATGCAAGACTCTTAACAGACATGACTAGAAAAGGAATTCACCATGACACATTGTGGCAACATTCAGCTCAGTGAAACACAAAGAACAAATCTTAAAATGTGTCAGAGAGAAACGACAAATCACATGCAGAGGTAATCCAATCAGACTCACCCCCGACTTCTCATTGAAAACCTTACAGGCAAGGAGTCACTGGCATGATGTATTCCACGTTTTAAAAGAAAAACACTGCCAATCCAGAATACTATACCCTGAAAAGCTATTATTTATGAATGAAGGGCAAATAGAATTTTCCACAAAAAAATTGAAAGAATTTGTATCTTCGCGCCCAGCCCTACAACACTGGCTCAAGGGTGTGCTGCATGTAGAAACAGAAACAGGAAATTCACTGCAAAAGAAGATGAACGTAGAAAATGGCCCAACTAAAATACAAACAAAAGCCAAAATACATATACAGCTCTGCTTAAGGAAACATGGCAGGAAAAAGACAGTATTTACCAATAGTCAGACTGAATGTAAATGGTCTCAACTCTACAGTTAAAAGACATAGACTAGGCCAGCGCCAAGGCTCACTAGGCTAATCCTCCACCTGCAGCGCCAGCACCCTGGGTTCTAGTTCTGGTTGGGGCGCCAGATTCTGTCCCAGTTGCTCCTCTTCCAGTCCAGCTCTCTGCTGTGGCACAGGAAGGCAATGGAGAACGGCCCAAGTGATTGGGCCCTGAACCCACATGGGAGACCAGGAGGAGGCACCTGGCTCCTGGCTTCAGATCAGCGCAGCACACTGGCCCTAGCAGCCATTTGGGGGGTGAACCAACAGAAGGAAGACCTTTCTCTCTGTCTGTCTGTCTGTCTGTCTCTCTCTCTCTCTCTCTCTCACTGTCTAACTCTGCCTGTCCAAAAAAAAAAGACACAGACTAGCTGAATGTATTTAAAAAGAAAACTCATGTATCTGTTGCCTTCAGGAACCATACCTCACCAGCATAGATGCACGCAGACTAAAAGTGAAAGGATAGAAAAAGATATTCCAAGCTAACAGAAACCAAAAAAGAGCCAGTGTGCCATCCTAATATCAGACAAAATAAGCTTTAACAAAAAAGATATTAAAAGGTGGAAGGGAGCTGGGCGGGGGGGGGGGGGGGGATGGGGAAAGAACCACTATATTCCTAAAACTATATCTATGTAAAAATACATTCATTAAATAAAAATTAAAAAAAGGATTGCTACTTCTCTACCGGTTATTGCCAAAGTTATGCTGAATTCCTGAAAAAATTTACTCATGTGTTTTAAAGTCAAAAACAACAACAACAACAAAAAGGATTCAGAGCCCTGGGGCCGGTACCTGTGGTATGGTGGGTAGGCCTGGGGCTGTAGCACCAGCATCCCATATGGGTGCTAGTTCGAGTCCCAGATGCTCTTCTTTCTATGCAGTTCTCTTCTAATAGCCTGGGAAAGTAGTGGAAGATGGGCCCCTACATACACGTGGGAAACCCAGAAGAAGCTCCAGGCTCCTGGCTTTGGATAGGCTCAGTTCCAGCCATTATGGCCATTTGTGGAGTGAACCAGAGGATGAAAGAACTTTCTCTCTGTCTCCTTATCTCGGTCTGTAACTCTCTCTCTCAAATAAATAAATAAAATCTTAAAAAAAAAGTCAAAACACTAAGACTTAACCATACATGTGGTTATTTGGAGTAAAATCATCCAAAATATAACTAGAAAGCACCTTAATATTGTGATGAGTGAATAGAGTAACTATAAATTTATTTTAGTGAAAGAAACAATTTAAAATCTTTAATAATACCTATGAAACACTAACAGATGTCTGTTAATACTTCCAATGATACTTTCAAACTCTATTCATATATATCATTCAAAATTAGAAAAATTCAATGGTAAATTTTACTGGCAACTTACTTTGCAACCTCCGTGTTGGGCTCTCACCATGGAGTTGTCTTCGTGGCATATACGGAGAAGGGTGAGGAAGTGGCAATGAAGATACATCATGGGTCTGCAGTTTGTACCAGTGTGGCTCATCATCTAATAATGCTGTTTCTAATTCAATCAAAATCTACAAACCCAAGAGACAGAGCACTGTTATGCTATATCTTTAATAAGGAAATTCCCTTATAAAATGTCATAACTTTAAAATAATTATGATAGGAATGCTGCTAAAGACTTTAGAGGTTGAAAAATTGCCAATATGTTCTGATAATATCTAAATAAAATAAAATATTATCATTTATTAGTTACCTAATAGTTTTAAATATCTGACACTTAATTTGTAGGTTTGATCATCATGTACTAATTTTTTACCACTACAGAATAATATTTTATTTTTAAGTCTATAATAATAAAAATATATGTATATTATTTTATAGTAACTAATTTATGCTTTAAAAGAACTCTTGAATGGGGAGAGAAAAACAAATTTGAAGGGCATACTGTATGTTAAGAAGCATAACATGTTATTTAATTAATAGACTGCTACTAAAAGAAAATCCAGGCTGAAAGTGGTTAATAAAACTTGTCTGTAGTCATACTAGTTCATTAGTGAGAGAGATAATATGAACCAGTCTATCTTACTTAAAACTATGGGTTCAACATAACATGTTACTACGGATTAAAATAAAAGGAAAAAAGAACCACAAGAATGGATGTTTACTATGAACTACATTATAAAATGGAGTTTATATTATGAATATTTTAAATTATAAAACAATTATATGACTATTTCCTTTTAGGGTGTTATGAAACTAAGATAGTATGCCTGCTTAGAAGGAGGAAGAAGTATTGGAGCACAGTGGGAATAAAGGTAGTGGGGGAAGTTATACTGTGTTCCTAAAGCTGTACATATGAAATACACAAAACTTGCAAAACTTAAATAAAATTAAAAAAAAAAACTTAAGATCAATAAAAAGAAGAAGAATTTCCATACAAAGATACATGACCTTTTAGTTAGAGGAGGTAAAGCAGCAAAACAGCTAAGTTACTGTTTTGCTCCTACTAAATTTTCCCCAGTCATTTGACAATGTGTAGACATTATATTCCATATATTTATACACATACACACACACAATGCACACTTACGTAATCCTCATATTAACCCTGAATTATATACTAGTATCATTTCCACAGGGTTGACAAAGAAACTAAAGCACAGATAAGATTAATAACTTGCTCAAATAGCTGTTCAGGAAATATAGATCCATGTAGCTGGGGCCTGAGTCTCTGCTCCTAAGAACTTTGCTATCCTGCTTCTCAAATGTTTCATAGGTTTATTATTCTTTGGTTCCCTGGCTGACAATATTCAGTTCAGTATTTCCTCAGAAAGCAGAGAGTTAAGCACACTAATAGGAGAACTGCTTCCCATCTTGCCTCTCTCTAACTCATTATCCACACATTACTACTGGAAACAGTTTTCTCAAGTACATCAGGCCACTCTCTTTTTAAAATCTGTCACTGTGTTCCCTGTAGCTACAGGATAAATCCAAATTTCCTCACTATAATATATTAAGGAAAAAGATCTGCTACCAATTTAACTGTCAAGTGTCAGTTTTTTTTTTTTTTTTTTTTTTTTTTTTTTTTTTTTTTTGACAGGCAGAGTGGATAGTGAGAGAGAGTGACAGAGACAGAGAGAAAGGTCTTCGTTTTGCTGTTGGTTCACCCTCCAATGGCTGCTGCGGCCGGCGCATCACGCTGATCCGAAGGCAGGAGCCAGGTGCTTCTCCTGGTCTCCCATGGGGTGCAGGGCCCAAGCACTTCGGCCATCCTCCACTGCACTCCCAGGCCACAGCAGAGAGCTGGACTGGAAGAGGGGCAACCAGGACAGAATCCGGTGCCCCAACTGGGACTAGAACCCCGTGTGCTGGTGCCGCAAGACGGAGGATTAGCCTATTGAGCCACGGTACCAGCCGAAGTGTCGGTTCTTAAAACCTGCCCTTCCAATTATAACACAGCTGTCCAAAACCCTCAACTCCTGATGTCTCATTCCCTCCACAGGAGTTTCTCTTGACATTGCTAAACTGCACTTGCTTTGTAAAAAACTTTGAGCACTTTTCCTCCCCTGCCTATAGTTTTATATTCCTATTGCCTTTATCGCAACACAGCAAACAATTTGCATGTTATATCATACTTGCTATTCCACTGACTAAATCCCCAATGTACTGCAACTTTTTTGAAGTAATTTGCCTCACCCTCCTTTGAAGGCTCAGTTTCTAGCACAGTGCCTGGTACAGTAAAGGGCTTAAAAAACAATCCACGATTAAATGGCTGAACTACTTAACAGTGGAACTGATACATACAACATCACAAAACAATCTATTTTTGAAATGCAAACCAATCTTTTATCATTCAACACTGAGATTTCTATAACAAGATTGAAAATGTTGAGTGCAGTGGAGGATGGCCCAGGTGCTTGGGCCCTGCACCCCATGGGAGACCAGGAAAAAGCACCTGGCTCCTGGCTCCTGCCATCGGATCAGCGCGCTGCGCCGGCTGCAGCGGCGGCCATTGGAGGGTGAACCAACGGCAAGGGAAGACCTGTCTCTCTCTCTCACTGTCCACTCTGCCTATCAAAAAATAAAAAAAAAAAAAAAAAAAAAAAGAAAATGTAAAATTATCCATTTTAAGAACCGTTCTCTATAGTGTTGATAAGTTTTAAACCAGTTGCTAAATTCATAAGGTTACAGATATAAATCTTGATTTTTCAGGTATTTGAAATATAAAATTCTACTGATAGTCACATGAAAATATTCAGGATGACATGAACAGTGTAAACTTTAAAATATGTCCAAATACCTCTCCTAAGAATTCACTTTCTTCCTCCCGAACTCGAGCTTGATCCCAAAGAGTAATTTCCAGCATTCGTTCCCGAAATTCTCTTCGGTGAACTGGAGAATAAATGAATGTTTGGTTCCATTTGGGTTCCAGTGTTTTCTTTACTGTTTTAGTTCTTCTCTTGTTTTTATCACTATAAAAAATAAGGATATATGAATTTAAATAAAACCTGTTTTGCCCTAAGATTTATTAATTTAATATTTTTCAGGAGAGAAGCTGCTTAACCACAAATGTATTATATACTGAAAATATTGTACCCTATAAAATTACTATTAAAATTTATAAAGTATATAATTGTATCATATTTTATGACTTAATATCTGTAATTCAATAAATCTTAATTTTTTTCAAAATATATAATTAAAAACTTTATCTTTCACAAAAATCATAACAAGAATAGACTGGAACATCTTAACTCTAAAATTTTTTCACATACTGCCCTACTGGTAACCTTTAAAATGGTAATTAAGCAGTAACATTATATGTGTTATAGAAGTCTTATTGTATAAAAATATAGAAACTGTGCGTTCTTAACTTCATATCCATATGGTTTAGCTAATGAACAATTACAATTTACATTTTATGAAGTTACTCTTACATATAAGAAATAAGAATCTGTTTATTTAATTTATCCCAGGTTTTTAAAAATACTGAAAATTATTTATATGTATGGTAGCCACTAATGTAGGTTTGAAATGGAAGATGACCATGCTCATAAATGGGACTCTCAACTCAATGTTAACATACTTTCTGTGATTGTATATCTCTATCAATTGAATTTTTAAGCTGTTTTTCTTATTATTTGAATATGTATTTATTAATTTTGTATATTACCAGTTGTACTGATATATTATGTACCCTGGGTAATATATTAAATAGAAAATAAAATAATGAGATAGAAAAATTTGATTCAAGTATTTCTTCCTAATGACTGGATGGTCTTACACATCTGTGAGGAACATCTATCCTATATGGACATCACTGTTCTAGAGTATTAGGATCAATGACCACATATAAATATAGGAAAAATACAGGAAATAGACTGTAAGCTATCTGGAGTGCCTATTTAAAGTGAGGAACACACAGATAATCAACTCCAAACAGAATAATATTAACAGCTACAAATTCTCCCAGCACATCACCGCTTTAAGAGTGTTGGGAAACACGGAGTAGAGAAAACAAAGAAGGTGTAGGATGTCTCTGAAATGCAGAGGTCTTGCAACTTCTAGGAATTTCAATGTTTAATACAGATTAGACTTTAGTGCTCAAGACATAATATGTTTCCAGAGCACATATATTTAATGTAACAGAAAGCCTCCTTTAAATACAATAACTGATATGAATTTATACCTATTGCACCTCTGTTAACTTTAAAGGTATGGTAGGAAAATAACTCTGCAAACCTTTATAGGAGACTTTATCTTCATAAATGAAAAAGAAGTGACATTGTACAGAAGGATAACAAACTAAATAATTGGAATAATTATAAGTACTATGACTTTTTATCTTTCTCTATCCTTGCCTTTCAAAATTTTACATATTTATTTATTATCTGTATATATTCCATCAGTGAAATAATTAATTCTGAGACCCTGTCAAGAGATAATATTGCTTTCCTGAAGGCCAGGAAGGATGCACTTAACAAGAACTTGCTTTCTAATCCAAGAATAATTTCACTGAAATCTGAAACAGAACAGAAGAATAAGATATGAACCTCCCTAAAAGACTGAGAAAAACTCAAAGAATACCTATTTTTAGAAGAGATTTCTATATTAGGTAGAAAAGAAGCTCCTAACAAATACAACATATATGGTTATAATTCGGTAAAGCAATTTAGTGTTATGTTCAGCACCAATTCATAAAAAGAACAATGCTAAATAATCTTATTTTCAGCAAGTTAAAAAATTAGTTTTTTTTTCAAGGAGTCAAACCAAAGCCTTCAGAATCAGATCATGCTGTAGAAGTCAAGCACTGAAAATATGCTAAAAGTATTTAAAAACTAAGATCAATAAGCATGCTATAGATATATTAAGTGGCAGCCTAATGATCCTAAAATAAAAAATTAATTTCTAATTGTATAGAATATAACTGACTTTTTTAAAACAAAACTAAAATCTAACCTAAAGTTTTTTCTGTTTAATATTACCAGTATTTTTGTTTCCATTTAACTTACTAACAACATGCAAAGCTTTTACTCAAACTATAAAGAATCATTTTAAATATTTTTCGATATATAAATATATAGAATGTCCAGATTTTTTTAAAGTACATAAAACATTATCTAGAAATAACACTTTGAAGGGTTTCTCTGACATTCTCTGCGATATTCTAGGTCTGACATTCTACATCTCATCTGTGGGCTCACTTACCCCTCCAGGAAGCCTTATCAGTAAAAAGGCTTCAATTGTTTTCTATGTTCACCTGCTCAAGTATTTCTCTCAGATATTTTGTCAAGAAAAGTGAAATTCAAAATGGAAACACAAATAGTCTTTATTCACATGTAAAAACTTGTGTAACTGCAAAAAATCTAAAAAATTGCTGAAATTATAATGTAAACAAAAATTCATTATAAAAAAGATTTATTTTGCTTGAAAAAATTAGAGAGAGAGAGAGAGAAAGAGAAAGAAGAGACTGAACTTCCTCCCAGTGGTTCACTCCCCAAATGGCTACAATGGCCAGGGCTGGGCAGGCTGAAGCCAGGAGGCAGGAGCTTCAGCCAGATCTCTCACATGGGTGTAGGGGCCCAAACACTTGGGCCATTTTCCGCTGCTCCCCCAGGTGCATTAGCAGGGAGCTGGATTGGAGCAACCTGGACTCAAATTGGCACCGATGTGGGATGCCAGCAATCCAAGCAGCAGCTTAACTTGTATGCCACAACACCAGCCCCCAAAATTCTTTTCACTCAGATAGAACACTGACACATGGAATATAAGATTTGGAATAGGAGAGTTCCCTACCATTGGAGCTGTATCTGCTCTAGAGAGAACAGAAAGGAGCTAAGTAAAAGAAAATAAAACAAGGAAATATAATCAATCATGAGAGAATTTCACTAATTGTAGAGACTTTCATCATCTTGATAACTAAGTATTTCTCTTTAAAGGCTTAGGTAGAAACTTAAGTTGTGTGTGCATAAAAGCAGAGATGAGAAAGTGGCACCATAGCACTCCATGGGTGCAGACACTGGTCATCCTTGTGTGCTGTAAGAAGCCAAGTGATTTGAGCACCAGGAGAGCAGGGCCATCCACCTGGGATATCTGCCATTTAGCTGAAGTTGCAGCTTCAATGGCTCTAATTATGGATGTCATCTTTCTCACTTAAGAGTTCAACATGCCTCTCTCCAAAAGACAACCTAAGCTCTTAGTGAACAACTTAAGGATTTTGTCTTGTTTTTACAGATTTCATTTCAAATTATGCATCAAATACACTGAAAGGCCTTTCTTAATTTTCTACCTCCTCTTATTTGTCCATTTCATTGCTGACACTGTTGTTCAGATGATCCTTTGGCACCCAATTCAACCACAGTAACTTGCCACCTAAACTAAGCAACTAACGGTCCCAGAGTGATCATTGAACTATGAACTAAATAAATTGGAGTCCAAGATCATGCCAACATGTTTAAGATCAAATCTGGGTCCAGCCACTTTCAAACGCAGAAAATGACCAAATCTTGAGAGCTCTCTGCCTTAGAAACATTTGCCATGGATGCAAATACATGGGGGAAAGAATAATTGGTGTCATTGCTTTCTTCTTTTTCATGATGCCTATGGAATAGTCTTATTTTTATATACCTGAAATCAAGCATGATTAGATTATTTGAAAGAAGTTTTTTGGTCCTAATTTCTCAATTTAAATCAGGATACAACAAAGTCATTTGTACTGATTTGGACAGATACAAAACAAATACTTGAGGAAATAGAATCTGGGCCCAGTGGTTAAGTTTCCTTGATGAAACGAGATGATGAAATATAAAACACGTTTGTTAATTTTACAGAACAGATAGAAAAAGTCTTGATAACAGGAGGTAGAAATTGTAGAATACAGAGAACATCTTAGTAACACTTTTAGCTTTTTGACCCTGAAGCTCGTGCTAAAAGTTTTATTTTAATTGGCATATTTTTATACATAAAAAGATTTAATAAAAAATCCACACGTGCTTAAAATAAATGTACAACAATATGTAATAAAACTTTAAAGCACTCTTAAATACTTGTTGTGAATATTTGGTGTCTAGGTATGATTATGCATATGTTTAACTTCCAAAGTATCTGACTGGTATGATACAAAAAAATAAATGATACAGAACTGAAGCACTCATTGCTACTGAAAATTTTTCACTTATTTTTAAGTACATTTATTTTTATTTCATATCCCTACCTTCTGTCTGGAAGAAAGTAAATTTTAACGTAAGGATTCCTTGGCCTCCCATCTTCCCTGGAAGGGAGATCCTTTGCTCCCAAAATTGTAACTATTAATTGGTGACCAACCTTGTCAAACCATAGTTTTATCTGAAAAGCAAAAAATATTCATTTATAAACTCAAACATACTACTTCATTTACAAACTTAACATCATTCTCTTACTAATAATAGTACATAATATAAATTTCACTTGATAAATTATGGTTAAAATAAAAGGATATACAATCATAACTTCAATGAATAAAATAATTGATTCAGAAGTCTATTATATCAGCTAATCATTTGGGCTTCTAATTACCTTAATGTGATTGCTTATTAACATGTACATAATAATTACATGTACATAAATTGCTATGCATCTAAACTTATCCAAGAATCATTATGGTTTATTTTGGATCCTCTTTTAGAATAAGTATTCAAAATTAATTGAGTAGATAGTAACTTGGTTATAAAACATTCATAGAGAATTTTCAAGTAAATGTTCTATGTTATTCCATAACAAAAGACATATCAAGAACTATAATTAATAATTTACTAGAAGCTTTAGCTAACAAATTCTTTCAGCTTCTACTTGAAACTTGAAGCACATCTTTCAAACTTTTTCTTGCTCAGATATAAAGCCTCTTTTTCTTTTGTGAAGTAAATGCTTCACATCCTCACAATAATTGGAGTATATTTTACAATTTAAGAAAATGTGCATTAATTTTCCTGTGCCATAATTAGGGATAGAAACTTCATATGCAGCTGCTGAATTCATTTGATTTAATAGTCATCACTCCTATACACATACCTCACACCTTCACACTTTCCTAGCTAATTCTATGTCAGGATCTTGGATGACCATGGCTGTAATCCAGATTTTGGGTCAGAACTCAGCACATCTCTAACCATTCTATTAAAACTGATATTTAGCCAGAAATTTAGAAATTGAAAATAATGATAAAAATGTGTTGTGATTATATATGAAACACTGGGAGTTCACTTTCAATTCCAACATAGCTTTTTTTAAGTCCCTTAGTTTAAATTTGGGGTATGCGAGATCGAGCCACCTTTGAGTCAAAAGAGTTGGTTGACAGCCCAACAGAGCATTTAAAGTTACTTCTACCTCTCCCACTCCCTTTTGGACAAATTCCTATGTAGGAATAAAGGGGAAAATGTATAAATTTCAGAAATCATGATTACTATTCCTTATGTTAAGTCTTCATTTTACTCTTCATCTTTCCTTAAAAGTTTTTCTAATGGAGATTTTAAATACAATAAAAGATGCTTGAAAACTTATTCAAATTGTAGTTAATACATATCTTGCATCAAGATTATTTGTTTATTTACTAAATAATTATAAATTCCATGGGGCCTACCTCTCACCTACTAAATAAGAATGAGGCCCTGAAATCTGAATTATAACAAACCCTCATGTGCATTCTAGTTTTGAGAACCACTACTTTAGACTAAGGGATCAACAATCTGAAGAAAAAACTCCAATATTTGAAAGGGAAAATGTTTGACTATTTGTTTAGCTAACAATATTAGAATATACATACAGATAAGGATGAGGGGAGCAGGAAATAAACTATTCTTGCAAAAGACATGAATCGGGGGAAAAAAGAAAGAAATGTAGCAATGTCTCACTGTACATGAGATGAAAGGAGATGTTTTGGACAGTGTCATGATTCCTCTATAATCTGTGACCAAGATCAGATTAATTCCCATGATATTTTCCATCTCCACTAATAATAAAGTAACTTTATTTTTTTCCAAGATACTAAAAATCATCTTGGAGGACAAGGGCATGAATACAACATACTTCAAAGAGAAAAATAAACCAAGAGCCTAAAATAAAATTTTTAATAAACTTTACAATTAAGAAACAAACAAATAATATTTATCATTATGAAATGAAGCTGAGAATTAATGAAACAAATTTTTGGTCTCTGTGAAAATCTTTTGCACCAAGATAGAATTTTGTGGAAACTAAGCATTTGTTGCTATGTCAATACATCCATTTTTGCTCAGTAAAAATTATCAGACCTCATTTGAGCTATATTTAATGAAAGTTTTATAAAGAATATCTTTTTCAGATTTCCTTTACCTTGGAAAATAAAAAAATATAACTAATACCAGTTCCCATACAAACATATGTTAGGCATGTTGTATTCATATTTTTATAATAGTACTTTATTAAATTATAATTTAAAATAAACAAATGTCAAAATAATTTAGACAGGAAATAAGCACATTTTAATTTTACTGATTATCTGATCAAAATTATACTTTCTAATAAGCTATCTTAAACTAAGGGCTTGATTATTAGACCTAGGTTTTATTTATATTACAGGACTCACATGGAGGTTGCAGTTATTAGTACATATCCACTTCATATTATCAAAACAGATTTATAAATTTTATTGACTTTTTAATAATGTTCCCAAATTTCTTATCTGTACTTATACAAGAAATGGTTAAAATGTAGCTTTTGATATCTTGATATCATTGTAACTGTTTTTATATAATTAGCATTCCAGCTTTACCACATAAACCTTTTAATTTTCCTGAGTAGGACCTGAGCAGCACAGTATATTGTAAATTATTACCAAGAATAATTTTAATTTTTAAAATTTAAATAAAACAACTATTATTCAAAACCAACAATGTTTTTTTAAAACATGCAGCAAAGCAAGGAAGGGATAATAACTACTTTAAAAAAAAACTATGTTGACATTACTTTAACCTACAAGGGTTTCTTAATGAAAAGAGGCAAACAACTTGTACCCAAGTATTATAGTAAAATTAAGTGGATGGACCAGATATCAAGAAAATAAACCTAGCACATTGTCTTTGGATTGTGATTTTTGTTCTTTCAAAGTAATATACTTTCCAAACTTTGAACCTTATATTCAACATGCATATAATTCATAGTTTAAATAAGGTACAAATATATTTGCCAATCTCCTCAAAGAGTTACTGCTTGGAAAATGCAAGAGAATGTAGATGTTAAGTGATATAATGAATGATTTAAAGAGACAGCAACCTTAGCATAATAAAGGGAAATATCAACAGTATATAATTAGCTATTTCTGTAAATGATAAATATATATATATATAAGTGGAATCTACATTAAATCTATGTTAAATGCCATTTTGAAACCTAAAAGTTTTAGTATTTACTTCAACATATAAAATCACTAACAAAGATTGTCTCTTTAAATTTTTATTCAGTATTCTAATCCCCATGCAGAATTTTACAAGCTGACTCAGAAAATGATTTGAAAGTCAATAATATGGTTTGGAGCAACATACCAAAAAAAGTTTTCCTACTACGCATTTTCCAAAAACATACAAAGAAGGGTATAAACACGACTTTAGTGTCTATCAGGCAGACAAGGCCTTTACCTGAACCCTAGGAACAAAAGGCGTTGTTCTTCTACTAAGGCTTTGGCTCTGGTAAGCAAAATTAAAGAAAAAAGCAATAAAACAAAACCAAAAGGACAACACGCTAGAACTAAAAGACGAAAAGTAAAAACAAACACATACTCTATCCCTTAAACACAACTTTCCATATAATATTTATCTAAATTAAGCACTTCAATGTGATGGATAAATTAATATTATCACATGTTAAAATGCGTAAGAACTACACAAAATATTAGCACTTGCTTAATAAAAATTTTAAAATGTACCCAACGTAAGAATTGAGATTGAATTTAAAAATAACATATTGGGGCTCATTTACTACAAAAGAATGATTGTAAGCATCACCTAACAATCAAGAAATTTCATATTTTACCCTTAAACATACTAGAGTCGCCCAAAGTGATGTCTAACCAAAACCTAAAAAGCATTAGCAAAGTTGGCTTTAAAATTTCTTAACACACCCACACACAAACATACACACATTCACACTCTGAAAAATAAGGGTGCTGAATGCACTGCATTAATAAATTGCTTAATATTTTAAGAATCTATACCAGAATCTAAAGATTAAACACCACTTAACTTAAGGTAACACTGTTTTTTCCTTAACCATGCCTATTATAGTATGTCATTTCTTTGTATTCACAGAGTTTTAAAAAATGTTTTCCAAGCTTTATTGACAGCTTACTTCATGTTTTTTGACTCACAATATTACTCACAACCCTGGGACATAATTGTTATTATCTATAGTTTATGCAGTAAGACACACAAAAGAGGTAAATCCTCACATACATGCTTAAACAAAAAATTAAGAGTTTAAAGACAGAAGAAAGAAAAAACAGTTCTAATTAAATCACTGTATTTCAAATTATCAGAATGAAATCCACTTTATTTTCTCTAATGACTTTTTGCTTTCATTTAAAAACCTTTTACAAAAGATACCACAATAGCGAAAATGTGTCTTCACATGGACTTGTGTTCCAGGGCATTTAATTCTGGTTTTCTTACCAAGATTCCATTCCACTCCTCACATTTCTTATGGATGTCTTTTTCCCATATGCCAAATCATAAATTGTTAAAGTCTTCTTTCTGTAGTACGAATCTTGCTCAAATTAATCATCCTTAGACAGGCACTGTTTTAAGACATACATCTAAAACCCAAAGGCAAGCCCAGCACTGTGGCATAGTGGGTAAGGCTGTCGCAGGCCCGTATGGGCACTCTACTTCCAAACCTACTCCCTGCTGATATGCCTGGGAAAGCAGTGGAAGATGACCTAGGTCCTTGGGTACCTGCAACCATGTGGGAGATTCAGAAGAAGCTCTTGCTTCGGGCTTTGGATCGGCCAAATTCCGGCCATTGCAGCCATTTAAGGAGTGAGCCAGTGGATGGAAGATCTCTCTCTCTCTCTCTCTCTCTCTCTCTCCCTCTCCCTCTCCCTCTCCCTCTCCCAGTACCCCTTTGCAACTCTACCTTTGAAATGAATAGATAAATTAAAAAAAAAAAAAAAAGGGAAAGCAGACCTTAAAAGCAGACTACCATCAGCTATTAGGCATTTTTCTCCAAAAATCTTTTTCGATGAAGATATGAAGGTCCTTCAAAAAGTCCATGAAAAATGTACTTACAAGATTAGTTTATCTTAGTGTAAAAAGAGTTTGACTCCATGCATAGTTCTTCTCATGATTTACATTTTCCCTGAATATTTTGAGGATCCCTCATATACTCACAGGAAGAAAGAAATGCCCAGATATGGAGTGTCTTACTGATGTCTGCCTGCATAAACCTAAGTGGATAATTACTTAACAAATGGGGGAGAAGATGTGTGGAATTCATAGAAATTAAACAGGCATGCTGAAGAAGGGTACCAACAAGATACTCTAGAAATAGATTTTATTTTTCTTGCACTGGCATCTGTTCTGTTTTAGATCAAGTATATTGAGGTAGTGAAATATTTTAAAAGTATATAACACTTTCGTAAAATACAAAATTTACTTTAAAATGAAGAGTATTGTCAGATAAATTAATTCCATAACAGTTTTCTTTCTTCTAAAATGGGGAGTGAACATAAACTTCTGAAATCAACCTTCTAAAATCTGTAGCAATTTTAGCCTAATCTTGATCCATGCATTTATACATTAAATGTGGTTATAAAATTACATTTTTGTTTTGGTAGTTTTTTAGAAATTGAGGCAGATATCACGAAACCTCATTGTCTCTTGGTAAACACTAGATTGTTTTCTATTTCTATGGATTCTAAATATTTTACACAAGAATGGTAAAGTACTTAGGGCTTTCAGTGTAACTAATAATTAATATTAATTAATCTATATCAGTCATGAAAGATCTGCTAATATCTAAATCAATTCAAGCTTCATTGAAATGAAGAATTTGAATTTATACACCATAACTCATTTGCATTTATATGTCAGTTCCTACTATTTAATGAGTTACTAATCTTTAGGATACTCATTTAATGCCATACTTCTAGAATAACAAACTTATGACAATGATGTATAAAATATTGATGCTCAAAAAAAAAACCTTTCACTTACAGAGTTTTTCAAAGGCAATGGATTGTCTAAAGGCGATATAAAAGGTCTCAATCTATTCTTAAATTCCTTTTAAATGGGCATATAATAAAATGGATATTTACAATATTTAACAAAAGTGGACTCAAGAGAATATTAAAATAAAGTAACTTGAGGAAACACTGAACCAGAAGTCAACCAACTATCCTGAAGTTAAATAAAATACGATTGCCAACAAAATGAATTACCTGATGTATTCCTATAGAAACAAAGAATACTGAGCATTTAATCACTTTTAAAAAAGAATTGGAAGCTATAATTTATGTAAACATCCTATCAAAAAACTAGTCAAAGACTGTAAATTAACTTAAAAATATTAGGAATTTAAGAGTAACCTTCTGAAGGAAAAACTGTTAAATTATCATGCCCTGAGCATGAAAATATAAACAAATTTGCATTAAATGTATATTTTCAACATGAGAAATATCAGTTTATGAACTTACATAACTATATTAGGAAAATCAAATCACATACCATACAAATTGCCTTTGCTCTCTGGTACTGGCAATTCATGATTTTCTAAGTGAGGTATGGGTACAAATAAAATCTCATTAAAAGCAGATGTCCTCAAATGTAGAGTAAAAGTAAATAGGAATTGTAACATTACCTTGTGACTTCTGAAGGGATTATCTACAAGCTGATACAGAAAGGTTTAAATATAAAAGGGAATACTTTAAGAATGACATTCTGGGACTGGCGTGGCTCACTTGGCTAATCCTCCGCCTGTGGCACCGGCATTCCATATGGGTGCCAGATTCTGTCCCGGTTGCTCCTCTTCCAGTCCAGCTCTCTGCTGTGGCCCAGGAGGGTGGTGGAGGATGGCCCAAGTGTTTGGGCCCCTGCACCCACATGTGAGACCAGGAAGAAACACCTGGCTCCTGGCTTTGGATCAGATAGCGCCAGCCATGGCAGCCATCTGGGGAGTGAACCAATGGAAGTAAGACCTTTCTCTCTGTCTCTTTCTCTCACTGTCTATAACTCTAATTGCCAAAAAAAAAAAAAAAAAAAAAAAAAAGAATAACATTCTACTTATGTTTTCTTTGATGAAAAGAATGATAATCAACTAAATATATTACATGAGAGTAAAAAGCATTCTATATTCTATCTTTTTTACTTCTAATTTGAGTGAATAGCAGTATCCTGGGTCTAGGTTCACAGTGTAACATATATTTCTTAAGTAGATAAAGTTTAATTTGCTAAAAAGATTTTTTTGAAGATCAAGAGATCAAGAATCAGAACATATTACTGTATCCTTCATATTGTAATTTTATTTCTAATAAGTTAGTCAAACAAAAAAATTTGTCCTAACAAATATGTGTATGATTTGGATTCAAGGATTTTCATGGCATCATTATTCATAATACAATAAGTTAGAAATAAGAGAAACATGCTGTAATAACCAATTAAGTTAAAATGAAGTATTAGCTACTAAAACGGTGTAAAAAGGAATTTTTAAAGACAGCAAAAGTTCACAATATGTTATTAGTGAAAAAGCAGGATTAAAAATGGTACATGCAGATGTATGTTACTTTTGTTTAAAATTTTATATGTATGATTACATTATTATTATAGCTTAGCATCAGAATTGTGACATTTTTAATTTTTTCACTTCTTAGTAAATCACATTTTCAGCCATAATTTTTCATGTATGTGGGCGGAATGTGTTTATGTGTTTAATTTCAAAACCTATGCAGCCAGAACTTTTATCGTCAATATATAGTGGACTCCATCCCTTCCAAGTCATAAGAAAATGAGAGAAAGGTGTATATTTTAAATTGTAATTACAGGGATCTTAAACCAATATCACTATATATCTGAAGTCTATACCATTACATCATTGTACATACTTTTAGAAGTGAAACTTCAATTTTATATCATCCCCAAATATTTGGCAGCCTCATCTTTCTACCATATTAACTTTAAATCATGAGTAAAAAGTTGATTGCAAAATTTATCACAATCCATGTACTGTGTTCCTCAGCCTCCTTCCTTGTTCAAACTGTAATAAGATCCTGGGATTTCAAATGAGATAACAAAGTAGCCTCCCCTTTATTATGGAACTCCAACTTCCACTGCCACCGCCATAAACCCAAGCCATCCACACACACACAGAGACACACATACGCACATTCATTATGTACTGGCAACATCCAATTCCCTAGAACATTGTTTAGGACATGCTATTTAAATGGAGCCATAATAAAATACAATAGCTAACATTTATTAATATTTTGTAACATGGTAAAATAAAATATATACATATTTGAAATTCTAAATGGCAACATGTGTGCTGTCAATACACAAGTAAATAAGTAGAAAGATGCTACTTATTGTGGAGAATGTGAAAAAGATCACTGTTCTCAAATGAAAAAGTTCACTCTGTTTGTGAAAGAGAAAGGAAAAGAAAATAATAAAGAGAAGAAATTCATTTTAGTGAAACATATACAATATGCTACTAGTATTTCATCATCTGTGTATAGAATTTACTGTCACCTTTGTGGTCAAAAAGTTGCAGAAGACTTGTCTAATGAGTTCAATAGTTTCTCATATCTTAATTTTGATTATATGTCCATGAATTCCTTTTAATTAATGAAGAAACTTCAGAAAATTTCAAAATAAAACCTTAACTCCCAAAAAATTAAAAGATATTTTGTAGTTGATTTAACAAAAATCTATTTATCTTTTTCTGAAAATATTGACCCAAGACAGGCTGATTTTTTTAACTATAACATATTTCAAACAGAAACATATAACAAATTCAGTATCAGGATTTTGAGAACCTAAATAGTTCTCTAATACTCAAGAAATATCAAATTTAGTAGTCACAAATATTATTTACCCTATTAACCTGAATCTTTCTAAAGTATTACTGAATAAGTTTAAATATATTGATAATTTTTGAATGGTTTATAAGGAATGTCAACTAAACAAATGAATAAAAAATAAAACAAATTTGCAAAGCTCTTCTAAATGAACATGATATAAAATGCATAACTGATTTTTAAACTTATATGAGGAAATGTTCAAATGAGGATCTCACAAGGTGAAATCACCTGGTGTTCAGGAATCAGTTATATTTTGCCTCATTTATTTGATTATATCTATTGACAAAGATGTCTGAAATATCATACTTTAGAGCAATAAACATACTCAATGATTATTATGAAATATATCACAAATTTCTTTAAGTAAAGAAGATTATATATATATATATAAAATCTTAAATATTATCTTTGTATAGTTTTTATTTCTGTTAAAAATCTTTGACAAATTACAGTCATTTTTCAAAATAGACTAAAAATCATGACCTTCAATTTTGGAATAGTACTAGATAAAAAACAATTAACTTTACAAAAATCTAACTCATTAAATTCTGGATAATGTAAATCTAATTAAAAAAAGCACTATAATAAATAATTAAAATTGAATTTTAGTTAAAATTTTAAGAATGAAAAGTTCATGACTGAAAACACAATTAGATTCTAGTAAGAACCTGGTCTACAAAAAACTAGTATCATATTTTAAAAATATCATTTGATATTCCAAAATAAATTCATTTAGAGATTACATACTGAAAGTTGTCCAGATAAGAACTGTGGGACATCCCTCAACATGCCAGGACTCATGGGAGAAGTAACAGAAATAGAAGGACGATCCATTTTTTGAGATTCAAATGAGCTAGAACCTGAAATGACAATTATACATGAAAATAATTAAAATGATGCTTTAGTACTATTTAATAATCCTTACTGAACATCTTTTAAAGTACTAGTTTTTAAGATGTCCATAAAATATCATTATACAGACTATTTTCTTACCCATAATGTTCCAAATATGTCTATTCTTAAGAGATTTTTGGTGATTTTTCTTGGAAGCATAGTGCGGTTTAGGGATTCTCTTCAGGCCAATGTTGAATCATTTTCTGTGCCAGTTACAGCAGAAACAGACTCCTACCTTAGAACTTAGTCTGTTACATATACTATGTTCATATCTTAAAATAACATTTAAAGAAACAAGAATAACCATGATATAAATCAATACAGCAACTTGAAGGCAGTCTAAATTTGCAAAGTTCAGAACTTAAGAATATCCAAAATTATTAAAGTTTTCAAAAAGTGGTTTTTAAAACCATTTCCAAAAAAAATTGCAGAAAGGAAGGGAGGGTTATGAGAAAAAGATATAGAATAGCAGAAAAAGTAGAATCACAATACCCATAATTTATTTATTTCTCTGAAGGTGAAGGAACAAATTGGAATGTACAAAGATATAGGGTTGATCAGATATTGGGGGAATTCGTGCTAATAATTGTAGAATATTCAGTTTAGCATTATTAAAATATTTACACTAAGCTTTATGAGTGAGATAATAAAAATTATGCTTGAGGAAGAGGAGTTTACCACTTATTTAAAGTGTGGATTTAATGAAGAGAAGTGGAAAATATTTCAGGGCACGATGAATTTAATGAGATAGCAGTAGTAAAGACAGTGGAAAAGGAATAAAAGGAAGAAATTCAACAAATATCAGCACATAAGAAAATGAAAGCTGGATAGAAGTGGAGCAGCCAGAACTCAAACGGGCGTCCATATGGGATTCCGGCACTGCAGGCAGCAGCCTTACCCACCATGCCACGGCGCCAGCCCCAAAGTAAACTTTAAAATTGGAGGAAATTTGGGGGTGAAACTCTTTGAGCGATGGGTATGTTTATGATTTTTTTTAATTGTAACCATGGTTTCATGGGTGTATGTATATGTCAGAACTTACCTAATTTTCACTTTAATTACGTGCAACTTATTACAGCATGCCATAAGAAACTATCTACAAATCCACAATGAAGACAATGTGGTTTAAAAAACTCTTAAAAGTATTATGGAATTTTATACCTTTTGCCACAGTGACAGGAGATAATACTAAATTTTCCATCTTTACATGACTATATACTTGATAATGAGTTTTTAATATGTCATAGTTCATACTAATCATTAAAACACACCATTGACTTCCAACAAAAAATGTTATAAGTAATATTTCCATCAAGAATAAATGAAACTTACTGGATTCCAGTTGAGCATGTGTGCTCTCAGGTATTCTAGGAATGTCTCTGAAATGACATAAAAAGAACACAAGAAACTCTTTAAATCACTTAAAACAACTGTTGTTTTGATCATCAACCTATCTTATAATAGGACAGTATAAAATGAAGAAAGTTATGTATGGAAAAGGTATCATTATATACACAAGAAAAAAGTGCTTTATGTTAATGAAAGTATTTAAAAGGAAAGAAAATCCACATGATTTTGCTGTATATTTACAAAAATACATGCATTATTTTCTATATACTTCACCAGACAAGTAGATATTCCAAAAAAATTTATTACACAAGCTTACAAACACATTTTAATTCCATTATACTCATTATTTACCTGTTTTTTGAAATTAGTAACACTGACGTGCAAATATAACCAAAACAAAATTTTAATACTCAGACAATAAATGAAATTTTTAAAATATAAAAATCTTCATTGAGAAGGCAAACATGTTACTTTTAATTTTTTATTAATATAAAGGGAACAAATTTCATATATTTCATAGGTAGAATTCTAAAAAAATAACCATACAAAATAAATTTAATGTAAGTAGTAAATATCAATAGTTAAGGGAATTCAGAAAGTTATAATGAAGACTAGATGTTACTTAAAATGTTAAATAAAAATATGACTTCAGGATCCTTTAATATCAATAAGTATTTTGATTAATATACTTAGCTTATGCATAGTACTTTATCATATTATGAAACTATAAAATGATAAAATGAAAACATGTAAAATATTGTGTGCTAGAATCTATATTTTCAATCGGACATTTTAATGAAACCAAGTTACCAACCTAACTAGTTTTCTCCAGCAAAACAGAGGTAAAACTAACACAGCCCAATATCGGCATAAATGAACGAAAACTGGGCCTTATTATTCTTCAACAAAGAATAGTTTCTGTGGACTCCACCTCAGAATGTCTTATCTTGAAAATGTATTTAATATTTTATTATAAGTTTATACGCTATTCTATTGTTTTTATTTTAGATACAGATACATCTTTTACAACATCATATAATATAAGCTTCTATAAATAAAATACTGCTGTGAGATTTAATGAATAACTGCTATTGTTAAGTGATAGGGTGAGATTTTTGCCAATTTTCGGATATTGTCAAATTAATATAAGCCACATATTACAAACCCAAGGAGTAGTGTGGTATTTTTGGTCTGTCTATTCACCATTCTTAATTATTTTACCTGGCAATTATATGTGCTACAGTCCTTTCTTATGTTTAAACTTTGTTTTGAAAAAAATGTGAAATTTATAAACTATAACTGATCATCATTTTTACAAGTAGAGGACCACAGTTAATGAAAGTAAGTAACTGTTATTATGGTCTTCTTCCATAACTAATGACTCTGTAAAGCTACTAAGATAATAAAAATAATAAATACTTAGATAGTTACTCATCTTATATAATTAATCATCTATTTTCTTAATATGAGGTAAAGGAATGTCATGATTTTTGGCATTGTTTTTGGTAAACAAGGAAAGGAGGGATTGTCTAAAAAATAATTTATTTTCAAAAAAATAAAAAATAATTTATTTTCATAAGGCATTTATATATTTTTAGATTGCTCATTACAAATTGCTTAGTTTTAGCCAACTCTACACACACATAAACTATTGAAGTTAACTCACCCAATAGGCCTTGAAACAACAAGCTCCACCTGTGGTTCAGGTTTGGATTCCAGAATGATGTTGTACACTTCCTCAAATGTAGCTCCTTGCAACAGCCTTCCATTCCATTCTAATACTTCATCACCTATAATGTGTGTCAACAATCATCTTAGAAAGAAAAACTAATTCCATAAAATGCACTTGAATAAGGGCAGTCTTTAGAATCAATGAACTCCATAAAATAAAATCACCACCACTGAAGTTTAAAAAATACAGCAAACAGCACCAGTGACATAATATTTGATAACAAGGATAGTACATACCACCCAGAATAATGACCTTAGCGGAAAAAATTACATAGACAGTATCACTATGTGATTTCTTAATGGAAATTCTAATTCTGGACAACAATCAGGACCAGTTGCTTCTTTGAAGAATTTTAAAATTGTACTCCAGGATTCCCGATATCCATGCAACTGAGCACCTTTTGTTCTTTTGGGGGTTTCTGTTAACTAAAGTTTTTATTAAACGCTTAATAATTAGCATCTTACTGAATCACCTTTAAGACAATCAAGAATCTTTCCATTAGTAACCAGTACCCAAGAGATCTGAGGTGACACATATTAGGAAATAGGCATTTATCGGTGAAGTTTGTTTATTAAACTATGTTGGAATTTTTTTTCAAAAGAAAAAGGCGGCTTTGGGTAAATACATAAACTAATACAAGATACATTTTAGAATATCCATCAATAAAAGGTATGATCAATAGATATAAAAATTATTTTAGCTAATATGACTCAAGAAATTATGTTTAAAACTTTCAATGAATGAAAAAAGACTTCTATTTCAGTGAAATGAACTCTTTGTTACTGGGCAGATACACCTGTAAATAAGGGTAAATTTTTCCTAATTACTTATGCTCAATATCTTACCTGGTCTAAGATGTCCTACGGTATCAGCTAAACTTCCTTTTTTAACTTTGGTAATAAATGCACAAAGCCGACCTGATTCAGTCATTTTCCCTCCTACAACCTGTTTAAAAGAGGAAAGTTTTAAAATCGGCATATAGTTAAAGCGAACAGTTGAAGACTCAAAATATCTAGAACAGTTTGTAGCTTCTAAAATTATAATTTAATGTGCTAAAAATCATTTTTAAATGGAATAGCATTCTTATTAGGGGCTAATTTTGTCCTAAGAGCTAACTCGTACATTTTCTAAATGTTTTTGCAATTTCATCCATATCTTTGAAAATGTTGCATGCCTTAGAAATAACTTAATAATTTTTAATTTGTGTCCTTTTTACAACCCACTTGGGTCATTTCCAGAAAGATATTATTATTAAGATTTGCAATTAAATAAAATCCAGTTATAAATTTAAAATACTGTAATATAAAATATTTGTTGTTGTTGCTATGACTATGTTATACTATCAATTTTTCATTAGTAATCTTTTGTGCATATTAATAATGTTCATAGTGGTGATTAATATTTCTTGATAAAATTATAGAACTTTATTATTGCATGAGAAGTAATATAAATGCTAAACATTTTATTTATTTTTTTTTTTTTTTTTTTTTTTTTTTTTTTTTTTGACAGGCAGAGTGGACAGTGAGAGAGAGAGACAGAGAGAAAGGTCTTCCTTTTGCCGTTGGTTCACCCTCCAATGGCCGCCGCTGCAGCCGGCGCACCGCGCTGATCTTGGCAGGAGCCAGGAGCCAGGTGCTTTTCCTGGTCTCCCATGGGGTGCAGGGCCCAAGCACCTGGGCCATCCTCCACTGCACTCCCTGGCCATAGCAGAGAGCTGGCCTGGAAGAGGGGCGACCGGGACAGAATCCGGCGCCCCAACCGGGACTAGAACCCGGTGTGCCGGCGCCGTAAGGTGGAGGATTAGCCTATTGAGCCACGGCGCCGGCCATAAACATTTTATTTTTATATTCAAATATATCTTTGAAACAAAAGTTAGGTATAATTTTGTGGACTCTTATGTGTACTTATAAGATACTTATAAGATATAGATAGACTCCTTAGATCAATGGTTCTGATCAGCTGCCATTTCATCAATACATCAAATTTACAGTAAACGAAGCAACTAAGAGTAAATAACATCATTGACTAAAATAATTTTTCTTTTATATTGAGCACAAGATAAATGAATTTAAAAATCACTAATTTATCTTACCCAGGTAATTACTGCATAATTTCACTGAATTACAATTAATGGCAATTCAGTTAATATTAACTAGTATGTTACAAGTTCTGTACATTAAATGTATGGATCTTATGGAGTTACACTCCTTTGTAAAATTTTTTAAATGCTTTGGCTTGTAACTTTAATAATAATCAATTATAGTGACTATAGTCATTATCATTACTGAAATTTCATTATACCAGGTATATTATCTAAATGCTTACACATTTCTTTTTTTTTTTTTTTTTGACAGGCTGAGTGGACAGTGAGAAGAAAGGTCTTCTTTGCTGTTGGTTCACCCTCCAATGGCTGCCGCGGCTGGTGCGCTGCGGCTGGCGCACTGCGCTGATCCGATGGCGGGAGCCAAGTACTTATCCTGGTCTCCCATGGGGTGCAGGGCCCAAACACTTGGGCCATCCTCCACTGCACTCCCGGGCCACAGCAGAGAGCTGGCCTGGAAGAGGGGCAGCTGGGACAGAATCCAGTGCCCCAACTGGGACTAGAACCCAGTGTGCTGGCGCCGCAAGGTGGAGGATTAGCCTAATGAGCCGCTGCGCTGGCCTTCTTTATCTTATCTTAAGAATTCAGTAAGTAGTATTATCTACATTGAATAGATGAGAATCTGAGGCTAAGAGAAGTTTTATCGCCCAATGTCATACAGCTAGTAAGAGCTACAACTGGAATTCAAGCCAAGAATTCTGTCCTTTACACCACCACTGTTCAAATGCTATGCAGGTCTGATATGATTTAAATCCCATAGCTGACACCACCTTGAGATCATGGACAGATTATAAGATCTCTCTAAGCCTATTTCTCAGCTGTGGTGAATGTTAAGTAAGATGATACATGTAAAATGTTCAGGTGAGCGCTTACCACACAGTAAGCACCCAAAAAATGTTAGTTGCTCAATTCCACCTATATTCGAAATCTTTTATTATCTCTTACTTGTCTTCTTCTACTAGACAACTACTGTAGCAATGGCTTACCTCTAAAACATTTACTCTACATAAAAAACAAAAAGAACTCTCTATTTGCTATATTTACAAATACATTTCTGAGACTTCATAGTTAAAATATAAATCAATATTTATTTGATCTCTTAACGTAACTATTTTGAGTTTCCAGACTTCAAACAATATTTTCTCTCTCTTACATATACATTTTACTACATTAATACAAATATTACATGCATATGTAATATACATATTATAACCCCTAAATTTGCAAATTGAGAAACTGAATAAAACTATCATTTTAAAAGAAAATAAGTTGTAGATATAGACTTAAGGGACAAATTGTATAGGTCCTAATCAGGTTATTTTTAATGCCTTCCAAAATTATAACTAGTATAAAATTTGGGGAAAAAAACATTTGTATATTGAATGTTAATATTTGTGAAGTCTTTAAAAGGGAGAAAAAAATCCCAAAACTCATATAGTATAAACAGAAATAGTTAATAAATCCTTGCTTCTCTGGTAAATCTATAAAGTGATGCAGACCCAAAATCTTATATAATTTATTACATACCTTCAGGCCAAGCATTGCTCCCGAATCTCTAGGTACACTTCCATCTTTTAGACGTTTATTTAATAAAATACGGCCAATTAAGCGATCTCCATCTTTAGATGGCTGCCAGGTCACAGGATGCTAACATATTACATTAACAAACAAAAAAAATAAATGTTATTTTTTGGAAAACAAAAATTGGACGTACAATATCATTGAACTTCAGAATTCCAAAGTGTTATGATTACACAAACCAGCTTGTGTTACAAACACTGATCAAAAGGGCTCATCTCATTTTGCATAATCTCAAAGTTATAATCAAGTCTTTTTCATAATACTGTTACTTAAAATTCATAGTTTTCTGACACAATACTGAAGTTATATAACTACACAAAATCTGAAATATCTGGAAAATTCTAAAAATATGCAAATTCTATGATCTACATGCTGAAGATTAATTAAAAAGTCACAGGTAGAGAAGATACTTTGAAACTACAATGAAACTCTTTACAATGATAATTTCCTCTTTAAACATTTTTGAAAACTTTGAAAGACTGTATTGCAGTGAAACTTAAAAAGGCAAATTATATTAACACATAAAATTTGAACCTGTGATGAGGGCTTCCTTGAGTAATTTTCTAGACTTAACTTATTAAAAATAAATATAAGCCCCAATAATTTTCTGATTGATTCTGCCTGGGAGACACAGGCTTCATTCAAAAGTTGGAATCTTAGATTATATTTCTCATTTTTTGTAGGGTCACTGATTTTTTCAGGTCTTTCTATTTTGCAAATTACTTTACTAGATAAATCAGTGATATGTGTTGTTAAATAACCTTAAAAACATTAATAATTTATTTTTTTCAGGGCAGAACTAAGGTTTTATAAATAAATAATTACACACCATTCCTAATGAATAATATGCTGAATACAAAGTAAATAATTTGTGTAATCATAGTATTTTCAGTTATCTAAAGGTAACATGCATATCTTCATGCAAAACTTAGCAAGCAAAAATAAGTGCTAGTCAATCACATCCATATGGTAAAAAGATTTCAAAAGTCTTACTATACTAAAAGCAAAAATAACAAATATCAAAGCAGATGGCAATGGCTCTAATACTAACTAATACTATATTAAAATACTATGACAATAAAACAAAAGAGCAAAATGACAGTAAAGGGAAAAAAGAAAAACAACTTTTTCTGTGCAAACAGACCCAATAATCTCCCTTTTTGCCTGGGATTCATACTATTAATTGAATTTTCATCCCAAGGAAAATATATACAAGCAATCAAATAAGCCAATCCAAGAAAATTGTTTGTTACTTATGATTTATAATAAATAACATTACAAAATTCTTTCATGCAACCATTGATAAAACATTCCTTTGTTCCTGAGTTTTATTTTCATTTACTTAATTTTTGGTATGCTGTCAATAAAAACAGCAAAGCAAGCACAAATTTTTTTGGTTGGTTTGTTTGGTTGGTTTGGTTTTGTTTTTCTTTTCTGCACCTTAAGAAATGCTACATTGACCCTTGAAATGTCCTGTCCTTTTCTTATGTTCTGTTTAAATGAGTGACAGAGAGCAAACGAAGACCAAATGAGCAGGGTAAAAGGCAGGCTCCACAATCTCAGTACCTTATCACTATGGCTATGCTCCTCGTTAAGGGTTGTGCTACTACAGGTATCTACCCCAGAATCCTTAATCTGAGGCTCAGACCATTCCAAATCCTCTTCCAAAGAGTGGCCACCAAAGTACATCATTTTCTTTTGTCTCTCAGACCTGGTGTTAGAGTCCGACAAAACTGCCTGCTCACTAGTTTTTCTTTTTCCCTTTTGACTGTCCCCTACAGGTGTGGGATAAAGAAAAAAAAAGATACAAAAAAGAAAACATGCAAAGGTGTAAATAAAAAGGAAAAGTGAAATGATAACGGAAATTATATAGTAAGGCTCCACATGTCTCACCAAAGACATTGGGGATGCCTCACTGCTATGCCAAGACGTATGGTCCAACCAGTTGTAATCCATGTCTCCTGTGAGTCAGACAGACAAAACAGTGCAGTAAAGGAGACAGTGGGGAAAAAGGACAGACAGAGACATTATAAACATTGCAAGCTGTGTGATCCTGTCTGGTTTCCAGAACTTTGTAGCACCCACAGCCTATACTAACAGAAAGCTGAGATTCCAACTGAGTAAAATTCACAGAATGCTAAATAGATTTGTATTCCAGATAGACTGTACCAAACAAAATTGCTACAAGAAGGAAAAAAGGCTAATAATAAACAGAAATCAAAACAAATAAAGAAAAATTATATACACTAAAAACAAAGACTATCAACTCTGCTTGTTACTATCTTTTTTCATACTAACTAAAGATACAAGTTTTCCTACAACATTCAGTATTTAAGATTCTAACAGTGCTTTGCCAATAATCACTATTCCAAAAGTTGAATAATTCAAAATTGTTCCTGGGATACAGTATATTATTATTTATAATGTAAGCCTACAATAAAATTTGGATGTTGAAAAAACTGGCAACATGAAATATAAATTTTGTTTGAAAATATCAAGGCATTCACTAAATTTCTATTTGTAAAAACAAACTTTTCTTAAGTGTCATGAGTTACTTAATATTACTTTGAAACAATTTTAACTTTTTTCAAAAACTGTATTCTTATAAAAAGGAAATTTAAAAATAATTATTAGTTCAAACAATATATGTAATTGAGTGACAAAGGATATCTGTTTTAAAACTTACATCTTATTTGCTTTATATTAAAAATAATTTTTAGTTTATACATATACATAAATCATTTTAAAATCTATTGCTACCTTTATTTATTTAAAAATACATATTGAACACTTTCCACGTATTGTGCTAAGCCCAGGTGAAAAGGATGGAACAATGAAAGAGGCTTACAACATAGTGAGGACAAAAAAAAAAAAAATACAAATCATCAGAGTTGTATAGAAAAGGACAAAACACTGTAAGAAAGTATAGTAAGACCTAATTTAGACTACCATAAGATTTAATTTAGATTTTTGAGTCAGCAAACACCTCTTAAAGTATTGAAGTTTAGGATGAGAACAGAACTAAAACTAAAAGGTGTGACCTAATTAATGGACAACGAGATTTGAAGATAAAAAGTGGAACAAAGCGACTGTGGCCTGGGAAAGCAGTAGAAGATGGCCCAAGCCCTTGAGCCCCTGCACCAGCATGGAGACCTGGCTCCTGGCCTTGGATTGGCACAGCTCCAGCTGTTGAAGAGTGAACCAGCAGATGGAAGACTCTCTCTCTCACTCTTTCTCTCTCTCTCTCTCTCAATCTCTGCCTCTGCCTCTGCCTCTTGGTAACTCTTTCAGGTAAAATTAAAAAAAAAAAAAAAAAAGTGGAGTAAAGGACATTCCAAGAAGAAACATCAACACAGTACTGTAAAAGAATATAACACTCAGGCTAGTGTTTTGGTGGCTGCTCCACTTATGATCCAGCTCCCTGCTAAAGCATCTGGGAAAGCAGTCGAAGATGGCCCAAGTGTTTGGGCCCCTGCACCCACGTGGGAGACCCAAAAGAAGTTCCTGGCTCCTGGCTTCGTCTTCAGCTTGGCTTAGTCCTGACTGTTGCAGCCATCTGGGGTTCTTTCTTTCCCTCTAAACCTGTAACTCTACCTTTCAAATAAATAAAATAAATCATTGAGAAAAACATAAAGAACACTAGTATATCTCAGCCAAGAAGAATGGAACTAAATGGAGCTGATAAGGCAACAAAGACCAGATTAGACAGCTATTTTTATGTCATATGAAAGATTATGAATTTTAACCATTGAGCAATTTTAAGTAAAATGGTGATTTTATCAGATTTATATTTTGAAAGACTGGGTTGGAAGAAACCGACCAATGGGAAAGATGACTATGACTTGAACACAGGTTTTGGCAATAGACATGGAAAGAAAAAAGGGAATTGAGAGATATTTTGGAGATAGATATGTTCAAGTTAAGTACTGAAGTATAAGTTAACTCCCAAGTGTCTGGAATTAACAACTGGATAAAAGAAAAGATTCGTGGGACTAAGAAGTCTGGAATAAGACCACTTTTTGTTAGGGAAGCGGTAGGTCAGAATTATTCTACTTTATCAAATCTGTGATGCCATAGATTCATAAATTTATGAATTATGAATTTATGAAATACCAAATTTTAAAAATTCATTACAAATTATTAAATATGGTGGTTGATTTTGATATATTATTTGGATGCCTACAAGCTATTCAAGTGAGCAAAAAAGAAAGACATCAGTCTAGTTGTACTAAAGCTTAGAAAGAAACTTTAGAGGTAGAAATATAAATTGGGAATTATTAGAATATAGACAGGGTTAGTGAGATCATTTAGAAATAGAAGGCAAATCAAGATATGAACAGGATGTAGATCAAATTCTCAGATCTAAGTCTAGCATTTAGATTTTGATTTGAGAGAACAGGAAGACAGAGCAAGAGCCAGATGAGAGAAACTGATTGAGAAAGATGACGTAAATTAAGAATAAGGGAGTGAGGTAGAGGGAAGTTTCTAAATCAAATAGAAGAAAGTCTTCCCAAAAAAACAGAATATAAATCAACTACATTTAGTGATTTCAACATGTCAAATAAGATGAGAATTTGAAATGTGTAACTTAATTTGTCAACATAAAGATTGGAAATAATGTTATAAGCAGCTGTTTGGATACCACAAGGAAAAAAATCAGATTAAAGTAACTGAAAAAACAAACATTGATGAGAAAGTTTAAAAATAGGCATAGGTGGGACCAGCACTGTGGCATAGTGGGTCAAACCACTGCCTGCAGTGCGGGCATCTCATATGGGAGCCAGTTCAAGACCCGGCTGCTCCACTTCCTGTCCAGCTCTCTGCCATGGCCTGGAAAAGCAGAAGATGGCCCAGCTCCTTAGGCCCTGCACCCACGTGGGAGACCTGGAAGAAGCTCCTGGCTCCTGGTTTACGATCAGTGCAGCTCCAGCCATTGCACTAACTGGAGTATGAACCAGCAGATGGAAGACTTTCTCTCTCTCTCTCTCTCTCTCTGCCTCTCCTCTCTGTGTATAACTCTTTCAAATAAAATAAATATTTTTAAAAATAGGCATAGATGAATTAAAAGTGAATTTCAAGGTGAAATCCACAAAATAATATCATCAACATCACCTGGAAACATGTTAGAACCAAAAATTCTTGGATACCATCCCAGAATCTCCATTGGTGGGGGCCTAGCAATCTATGTGTTAACAAGCTTTCCAGATGATTATGATTTCACAATGTTTGAGAACTACTATAGACAATTATCTTAAGTTTACTGATGAAGAAGGATGAACACATATAAAATACAACATGTAGAAAGTACCTCATTTTTTTTTAAGGATATATTTAATCATTTGAAAGAGTTGTGGAAGGAGAAAGAGAGACAAAGAGAGAGAGAAAGAAGTCTTCCATCTCTGCTTCACTTTCCAAGTGGGCCACAAAGGCCAGGGCTGTAACAGGCCGAAGCCAGGTGTCAGAAGCCAGGAGCTTCAGTCAGGTCTCTCATGTGGGTTCAGGGGCTCAAGACTTGGGCTATCCTCTGCTGTTTCCCCAGGCACATTAACAGGAAGCTGGATTGTAATTGCAGCAGCCAGAACTCCAAACCAACACCCATATGGGGTGAGAGCACTGTAGAAGGCAGCTTAACCCGCTGTGACAGCGCTGTGTCACAACTGTGACACAACTCTGTCACAGTTTAGTCTCTGAACTGTAAAATGCTTCTCAAACTTCTTCATGGCATAAAAAAATAATTACAATACATCACATTGGAATAAACGGAAATGAATAGACCAGCAAATAATCATGCACCTGTTTGAATGGCTACTCAAAAAGTTGAAAGTGTTTTAACTCAGAAAAACTGTAGTCCTTTCAAACTACCAATGTATTGGGCTGGCACTGTGGTGCAATAGGTTAACACCAGGGCCTGAAGCACCAGCATCCCATATGGACATTGGTTCAAGTCCCAGCTGCTCTACTTCCAATCCAGCTCTCTGCTGTGGCCTGGGAAAGCAGATGTCCCAAGTCCTTGGGTCCCTGGATCTGTGTGGGAGACCTGGAAGAAGCTCCTGGCTTCTGGCTTCAGATCAGCGCAGCTCCAGCCATTGCGGCCAATTGGAGAGTGAACCAGCAGATGGAAAACCTCTCTCTCTCTCTCTCTCTCTCTCTCTCTGCCTCTCCTCTCTCTGTGTAACTCTTTCAAATAAAATAAATAAATCTTTAAAAAAATACTAATGTATTTCACAACAAGGCATTGATAAATTGGTGAATTAGAGAAAAGCATAGTAAAGAACCCAACAATCAAAAATCTTTACTAGTTTATGAAAAGTAGAATTCAGTTCACGTTCCCTTTTCTTCTAATATGCTTGCAATCTACCAAAAAAAGCAGAAATATATTTTTACTCTGTAAAAAACAGACATTAAAGCAAAGCATCTGATTGACACCCTCCCCCCAAATACCACACATCATAGACATGGAGAAAATACTTGTTGAATTAGTAAAAGTTAGTGTCATCGTAGAAAATAAATGAGACAATGAGTATAAATCATATAGAAAATCATCCTAAACTGTTAGGAGTATTAGTATCTCCAGTATGTAAATGATAGTACTTATTTTTATTTTGTAGCACTTCAAAGGGCAAAACTAAGACAACAAAATGTCTTTCATTAGCAGTATTACACAAACATATTGCTGGGCTTTCCACTTCTAGAACAAAAACTAGAACACACAAAAGAACCAAAGGGAAATTTTACAACTGAAAAATAATTGAAATCAGAAAAGCAAATGGATTCACTCAGCCAGAGAAAGCAGAGAACAAAGGAATGACTCAATGATTTTGAAGATATAACAGCAGAAACAATCTAATCTGACAAACACTAAACAGATTTTTATAACAAAAGACCTAACAGTCATCATTAATTTCAGGAGAAGAGGGGGAAAGTGAATGGAATTGCAAAAGTATTCAAAGAAACAATCACTTATAATTTTCCAATTCTGGCAAAAGATACAAGCTTATAGATTCAAGAAGCTATGTTAACACCTGAACAAGAAGTACTCAAAGAAATCTGTGCCAAGACACATCATAAGCAAAGTAAAAGCTAAAAACAAAATATCTTGAAAATGGCAAGAAAGAAACAACACCTTACCTAACAGGGAAAAACCATTCAAATTACAGCAGATTTCTCATTAGAAACCTTGAAAGTCAGAAAGAAGGGGCACAATATTTTACATTTGCTGAAATAAAAGAAATGTCAACGTGAATTCTAAATATGATGAAATTACCTTTCAGGAATGAGTGAAAAATAAAGACCTTCTCAGACAAAAGAAAATGAAGAGAACCTGTCATCAGCACATCCTTACAGAATTGCCAAAGAAGTTCTGGAAACAAAAGGGAAACAGAAGAAATCTGGCAATAGCAAGAAGAATAAAGAATATACCAAGCAAAAATATGAGTAATTACAGTAGATTTTCCTTCTCTTGATTTTCCTCAGTGTTCAATGTCTGGAGTGTATAGTACACATTGTCTGAGGTTTTCAATATGTATAGAGGAAATATTTAAGATAATTACATAAAAATCAGAGAAAAGTAAAGGAACTTAAAAGACAAATTTTCTGCTTTTTACTCTAAATAATCAAATGTCAACAAAAGCAGAATGTATTACGTTGTACATATGTAATGGATTACCTAGAACAAATACTAAAAAAAAAAGAAAGAAGAAATACACTTTAAAAACAATGTAGATAAATCAAAATGCAATTCTCATAAAATGCTCAAGTAACCCATATGAAGGCCAGAGAAAGAAAACTGAGAAATGAAAAACAGAAAACTGCAAGTAACAGAAATAAAACTGCACACCAGTATCCTTCAAGAAAATAGAGATTCTCCACAAAATACTTGTAAATAAAATTCAATAATGTAAAAAAAACTATGGGCTATGTCCAAGTGGTTACTTGAATATTTGAAAATAAGTGTAACCCGCCACAAGTTAAAGGAGAAAACTCACAAGATCTCCATTGATCATTGATGCTGAAAAGCATTTATGAGTTAAAAAAAAATCTCAGATAATAAGGAGTTGAGGGTCATTTTCTCAAAATAATAAAGAACAACAATAAAAAAACCTATGGCTAAGAACATATTTACTGATGAAAAGCTGAATGCTTTATATGAAGAGAAATTTCGCCAAAGATCACCTCCTTATTTGTAATAGCCAAAAACATGAAGCAAGCAAAATGACATTCAATAGACATATCTACACCAATTAATGCTACACAATGATTGAAAAAAACAGCTGATACTCTGAAGTTATCATGTTATAAGGGACCACTGGAAAATCAAGAGAGGAAAAGAGAGAAGGAAAAAGGAAGGAAGGAGGGGACAGAACTGGGTGGTACCTGAGCCACAGATAACATAAAAATATTAACATTTTTAATTAATAAATAAATAAGGTTTTTATTAAACATTAAGATGTGGTTTTATGCCTCTAATTTTTTGCAGTAATTGAAATATGCACTCTATACAATGATATTATTTACCCTCATAATAATCATTTGAGTTAGATAATAATCTCTGTTTTTCAGGTAAAAGTAAATTGAGACATTGAAATAAGTTGTCAAAGATCACATCAATAGGATATAGTAGAGCCATAATTAAAACCCATGCAGTCTATCTCAAAAATCCATATTCTTAAATTCTATGCTAAAAAGAATTCTATGTAGTGATTACAAGTGGTTAGTGTGTAGGGAGAATGGAGGGCTGCTGAATACAAGGAACCAAGACCGGGTTAGATGAAAGCAGTAAGTTCTAGTGTTCTACAGCACAGTGGGGTGACTATGCTTCACAAGAAGCTATTATATATTTTACGAACAAATAGAAGAGACAAGCTCAAAGGCTGAAACATAAAGTAAGGAGAGAGAAACATTAATCACCCTGACTGGATTTCAGATTGTACATTCACTGAAATATCAAACAATAGCCTATATTCACAAAATTTTTTCAATATTTAAGGAGATGGAAATGCTAACTAATCTGATTTGATCATCACACACTTAGTACATATACTGAATTATTACAGAATACAACATAAATATGTACAATTCAAATAATTTTAAAAGATAAATTCTTTGGCATTATTATCTTAACAGAGATGGTTTTACTCAGTAACTTGAAGGTCACATAATCCAACAGCCTTTAGTTTGTGATAATAAAATAATTCTTCATTAGGTAATTACCTTGAAATGTATTTTAAATAATTTTAAGGAGTAACCCAAAAATGATTACAAATAAAATTAACCTGGGGATGGCACTGTAGCTCAGTGGGTTAATGCCTTGGTCTGAAGTGCCGGCATCCCATATGGGCGCCAGTTCGAGACCCGGCTACTCCACTTCAGATCCGGCTCTCTGCTATGGCCTAGGAAAGCAGTAGAAGATTGCCCAAGTCCTTGGGCCCCTGAACCACACGTGGGAGATCTGGAAGCAGCTCCTGGCTTCTGGCTCCAGATCAGCGCAGCTCCGGCCGTTATGGTCAATCGGGAAGTGAACCAGTAGATGGAAGACCCCTCTCCCTCTCTCTCTCTGTAACTCTGACTTACAAATAAATAATCTTAAAAAAAATAATAAAATTTACCTAACATGAGAAGTAATAAAAAGTATTATCAAACTCATCACTAAAATTTTAGAAAATATTTGTTTTGCTGCTTGTAATACATTAATTTAATGTGAACTGATTGATGTAACCCGAATTTTTTATAATGAATAAATCCATGACAATGGCTTTCACAAGAACCTATGAAATCTACTTATTATCATAATCAAGTTGTGTTCAGTTTTAATTTTCTTTCACTCCCTTAATAACTCTTTCATTTGTTCTTATTAGTGTTATTTAGTACACTCAGAGCTTTATAATCAAAGTAAAATAATAACTCCCTTAATTAAGATATAATTGACATAAGCCACATAATATGTTTCATAATAAAACGAAATTGTGAAGCAATTCTTGAATTCATTAACTCATTCATTATTACAGACATTAAGTTGCCATGTGCCAGGTTTCAGGCTAATTGCTGGGATGAAACCGTAAAAGGAGACAAGCTCCTTACTGTTATATTTAAATATAACAGTAGCTGAATATATCTCTAGAAAAACAAACTAGTCTCTACCAAAATAGTAACTATTCAAAACTGCTATACTTCCTTAGTTTATTATATTTGTCATCAGCCATAGAATTCTAACCCATTTCCAATCCTGATTCTCACATAATGGATGTGTTAACTTTTCCACTTTCAAAGATAAGACCAACCACATCTCAGAACCAATCATGTTTACCATTCTTCATCTACCTGTATTATATATTTTGCCTTCTTTCTATTATGAAAAACTATTGCTGTTCCTATTGTAGGTCATCCCATCCACCAGGGCAATAAATCTCATTTTCTTTCATTACTTAGGAGAGAAATAATCCTTTCTTTCTCTGGCATCATAGAATTTTTCCTGTCTACAGGAGTGTGCCCATAAAAATACAGATATGCTGTTTTATTTCTCACCTTCAAAAAAAGAAAAAGAAAAACAATTCACTGTCTAGCTATCAGTCTTTTTTGTTCATCTGTAAAGGAAAATTCTCAAAGAATTGTCTGTATTCAATATTTCCAATTCCTCCCTCTCCTGTTTTTCCTGAAACTACTTTGGCCACTGGCTAGGTGTGGGCTGGGGCTGAAGCCAGGAGCCAAGATTCAATCCAAGTCTCCCAACTACTTGAGCTACCACCTGCTGTCTCTAGAGTGCATACTAACAAGAAGCTAAAATCAGGAAGGGAGCCAGAACAGCAACCCAGGCAACTCCAGCAGAAATGAGATGCAGGTTTCCAAACTGGCATCTTAAAAGGCCAAATGCCCCACACTTATGGTCCCCACTTTTGAAAGAAAATTGACATCATAAAGTAATCTCTCTAACATTATATTGGGAAGTCTAAGCAGAGCCTAGAGCAGAACCTGACACATATTTTAAATCCATTGCTCTTTCTTAACTGCTCTTACTACTATACTGCCTCTATACAAAAGGATAATAAACCACACTAATTCTTAAATGGTTTACAAGTTTCTTAAGTAGAGAAAATGTATCATTTTAATCTTTGTATACCTGCTTCTCAGTGTCAGAGTGTCTAGTAAACAATAAACACTACATAAAAGTGTTTCTGGAGTTGGTATTTTGGTGTAACAGGTTCAGCTGCCTCTTGGGATGCCTGCATTCTGTATCAGAGTGTTGGTCCATTTCTGGCAAGTGGCCACTCCACTTTTGATCGTTGCTTCCCACAAGGGAGATCTGGATGAAATTCTAGGCTTTTGGCTTGGGCTTCTCCCAGTTCTTGCTTTTGCAAAATTTGGAGAATGAACCAGCAGATAGCAGATCTCTCCTTCTTTCTGTCACTCTGTCTTTGAAATCAATCAATAAGCCTTTTTTAAAAAAGCTGTTTTGATTGACGTAATAATGCTTGTATTCCACTGTTTAGAATAACCTTTGACCTGCATCTCATACATGGCTTGTTCTCTTGGGAAATTCTATTTGAACTTCAACCCAATGCACATATCAACTGCATTTGTAATGTCCTCCCCAAGAATTCAATAACTGTCTCTCCACTCTGTGAAATACATTTATACCTTGTTTGCAATTATTTTCATGTCTATTGCATTGTGTTGCCCTCCTGTGCATGCATGCTTATCTGCTGAGCAGATGAGTTGTACTCACGTTGCACAGTCCCTAGCAGGCACACAACAAGTTTTCGCTTTCCTGAACTGAATTCAGACAAGAATGTGAAAGCTGGGTTCCAGAGACAGCACTGGTATGACAAGGCTGTATTTCACTGAGGTTAAGCAGAAACTCTTTTTTAAAAGCCTCACTGTTCCTTCTTTAAATTGTTATTACACAAACAGTATAGCTTACTAATAAAATTCTACATTAGATTTTTTCCACAAACTATGATGTCAACACACGAAATTTCTATTTTATCCTATTTAAAATTGTAACATATACACATCACTTAACATAGATATGTTTCAGATAGAAAGAGAAAGAGAATGAGAAAGAGAGAGAAAGAGAGAAAGAGAGAAAGAGAGAGAGAGAGAGAGAGAGAGAGAAAGAAAGAAAGAAAGAAAGAAAGAAAGAAAGAAAAAAAGAAAGAAAGAAAGAAAGTTAGTTAGCTAGCTTGGTTCCTTAATAGCAATGGAATAAATAAGAGCCCAAAATAGAGACCAGGTGACAGCAATCAAATGCATGGTGAGTGTCATTATCATAATGAGCATCAAAGTGGAAGTAATAAGTTGCAGAGACTTGATCCACAAAGTTATGGAGAAGGTCACCGAGAACACCATGCCAAGGTACAAGATGGACAGGCAAACAATGACAGATTCCCCAATATATACAATAAAAACAAATAAAGTGTGGATGATCAGGAGGCTAAAGGAAGTCACCCCAATACAAACGCAAAATTTATTGCTCAGTTTCTGGACCTGAACCATTTTTCTACTGACTGAAAGAGAGGCAGGGCCACCTGGAGGCAGAACACCGTAACATTACAGCAGTTAAACACAGATAGATTCTCAGGAACCAGTAAACACAGAAAAAGGGATAACCAACACATTTCAAGGATTATCTTTTCTATACGTGATACCAAAACATCCACTTTTGTACTTTAATTTGTACCATTTCTTCAAATAAAGAAATTTGGTACCAAACAAACAAACAAAAACGTAAGGGCATCATGGTCTTTTCTTTAAACTGAGGGTATACAGAGACCAAATAATAAAGCCCTGGCCCAGGTCTGGAGCTCACAGTGGGATCCATGACTCCATAGATTGCAGCAGTGGTAATTACAGCAGTCTCCAAATCAGCATACTTGCACATATTTGTAATAACTCCTCATTTGGTTCACTAGACTGTAGAGTTAAGAAATATCACAATGGAAACGCAAATGGAAACCTCTGAAAATGTCCTTTCTCACCAAAGAAATAAATGAAGGATGCAAAAGTGATGGTCCACATCAGATTTCCTTTTTTAATGTTCCAGTGTGCCCCCTGCAAAAGCAGATTCATTGATGTATTTTAAAATTAACAGTTTAGTAAGCTCAACCAAGAAGTAACCCATTACTGCATAGAAGATACTATAATACCAGATGTGTTATCCTTCCTAAATAACAAAATATGGCCTCATGTTACATTTACACTGAAAGTGTAAATGTGTTTTTCCCACTCCTAACCAGAATCACTCACAAACACCTGAGATAAGAAAAGGAAATACAGATAGTCTTCTAAGGGTTATGTTAACTCTTTGATCCTGTATCACAATATAGTTTAAAAAAAAAGTTGATACCACAAGAACATTCTATAGATCATCATACTGGTTCAAACCTCAGTAGGGAAATCACAATGTACACTCCAAGATTTCTAGGTCTAGGTAATGCAATCTGAAGTGGAGATTTATACATAACTTGAAAAACTGGTCCCAGTATGGCCTTAGCTCTGACAGAGACAAAGACCAGGTCATCAATGACCAAACAGCCAGATATACCCATACTAAACTTGGGTCCTAAGTTCAGCAAGTTGAAAGGTTGTACGAGCCAAATAATAATCCATTCTAAGATAGAAGTGGTGCATCCCTGCTTGAATTTAAGTAGAGCCAGACAGCACAGGTAAACTGCATTACAGTCAGTTCAGATTTTCACACCACCTTCCAAGATTGCACCAGCATCTCTCTTTCAAGCTCATTTTTTTTTTTTTTTTTTGACAGGCAGAGTGGACAGTGAGAGAGAGAGACAGAGAGAAAGGTCTTCCTTTGCCGTTGGTTCACCCTCCAATGGCCGCCGCGGCCGGCGCGCTGCGGCCGGCGCACCGCGCTGATCCGATGGCAGGAGCCAGGAGCCAGGTGCTTTTCCTGGTCTCCCATGGGGTGCAGGGCCCAAGCACCTGGGCCATCCTCCACTGCACTCCCTGGCCACAGCAGAGGGCTGGCCTGGAAGAGGGGCAACCGGGACAGAATCCGGCGCCCCGACCGGGACTAGAACCCGGTGTGCCGGCGCCGCTAGGCGGAGGATTAGCCTAGTGAGCCGCGGCGCCGGCCTCAAGCTCATTTTTATATACACATAAGCGAACAAAGATCATGCCTAATTCACAAAAGTATCCATTCAGCATTTGTGTACAAGACAAAAGTAGACTGCTGTTATACCAATGTACTATTCAGGATGGCCCTGAAAGATAACAATCAGGAAAATTGAGCAGGGTTTCACAGAGCCTACCTAGTCATCCACTTTACAAAGAAAAAGAGAGGCCATAGGTAATAAATGGACATGTAGGTAGGAGCAAATGCTTGGCTAACTAGTCAGGGGTCTAGAAAGGAAAAAAAAAAAAAAAAAAGAACTGAAAGATTGGGGAGCTCTTGATCTCTCTCCCTCTCTCTCTCTTGATCTCTTACACTCTCCTTCTCCCTCTTTCCTTATTCGCCCCTTCCCTCCGGTCTGTCAGGTTTCCCCCAATAAACCCTTTTCCCTCACTCCAGTGTTTAGTGCATTTTGTGGTGGCCTTACATTGGTGCCGTGACTCAGATCCAGGCTCTCCCAATGACTTTGCTCTCCTTTCAGGGATCTCTGAACTGCCTTGGGGTCCTGCATTTCTGACAGTCACAAAACACACCCCTGGAACTCCTTCTACACCACTGAACACTTTATGATCTCCATCCACACTCTGGCCTTCCAAATTCTGAGGTAAGGTGTGGAACAGGAAATTCCCATGGCAACTTCTACTATGGGTTGTTGTTCTACTCTTGTCCCAACGTCCTGGTCCAGGCAACAGTGGGTGTGGGTGACAACTCAGCCTCTTATTTCCCTTTTACAGGCTAAGCCCTGGGATCCAGTGGTGCATGAGTGATGACACCCACCATTTATTCCCATATCATCTCATCAGTTGGACAGCCAGGATCTCGGGGATGCCTAATATCTGCCAATCCAACCCTAAAGGTTGCCATGGGAGCTTCCTCCTCCAGCATTCTGTCTTAATTCTCCTCTCAGTTGCCTTCTAATATGGTCCTTCTCAGATTGCCCCCAGACTTTTAACGCTAACCCTGATAGCTTTATCCCTTCTGTGAGCAATTGGGAAAATGGAAGGAGATCCCATGTGCTCAAGCTTTTCCTATCTTCAATCTAAACCTTCTATGTGTACTTCCTGCTCTCCAGCCCAGGTCCTTTTGGCCTCAAAAGTTTCCACCAGAGGTCAAGGGCCTGACCCAAAAGCTGTTCCTTTTACATTCTCAGCCCCAACTCTTCACTGTCTCAGCTCACTGTACCTCCCTCTCCCACCTAGTAATTCCAACTTTATCTTAGAATCAGGCTTGGTCCAAAGTCTACTCTCCCAGTCTTATCAGTGATCCTCCAGTAAATTTGGGAATGGCTGTCTCCATGCTTTCACCCACCAGCTCTTGTCTTCCAACTGGTCTTTGCCCCTTCCTCTCCTTTTCCAGTTTTAACATAAGAATAACAAAGCAAGGGAGTAGAGATCCCATCCTTCTGAGCTCCCTGCTTACTGAGAAACAAGTTAGGAAATTAGGTATCTCACCCTTCCGATGCCTCTTCTGTTTTATCATTAGCAAGCCAGACAAGAAAATCAGATCTTCTGAGCTCCATCCCAGTGGACTTCTTGTCTTCAGCACATTGGCGGCTGGCCCACAGTCACCTTTGGGAATTGTCTGGCAGCTGCCTGAACTTTAGTTTCAGTGGCAGTTCCAAGTAGCTAACTGTTGACTAGGACATCATTTGTCTAAGGTGTTCTTAGGGTAAAAAAGCACCTGTAACTAGACACTGAGTTTGAAGAAATTTCTCTCTTCGAATCTAGGAAGATCACTACCTTTAAAAATACTGCTTTGTAACTTGCCGAACTTATTTTACAATTTATTTTAACAGGCTTCTCATGATATAGCCATAGGAAATCAGTACTTGACGAAACAGCAATGGTTAATCAGTAGTAGTTATAGAAGAATGCAATTTTAATTTCAATTGAATTCAGATAGAGATATAATAAAAATAGTTCAACACTGCTTAAAAATAAATAAGGCTGAAATATGATGTGCTACCTTATTTAGAAAATGTCTGGGGCAGGCACTGTGGTATAGCGGGTAAAGCCACCGCCTGCAGTGTTAGCGTCCCACATGGGCACCAGTTCGAAATCCAGCTGCTCCACTTCTGATCTAGCTCTCTGCTATGGCCTGGGAAAGCAGTAGTAGATGGCCCAAGTGCTTGGACCCCTGCATCTGCATGGGAAGACCCAGAGGAAGCTCTTGGCTCCTGGCTCCTGGCTCCTGGCTCCTGGCTCCTGGCTCCTGGCTCCTGGCTTCGGATTGGCAAAGCTCTGGCCATTTCAGCCAATAGGGGAGTGGCCCAGCAGATGGGAGACCTCTATCTCTCTCTGCCTATCCATCTCTCTCTGTATAACTCTTTCAAATAAATAAATGAATCTTAAAAAAAAAAAAGAAAATGTCTTAATTTGGAGATTTTTAACAGGTTTCAAAATGTAAATCAAGGAAGGTTAATAAGGAAAGTGTTCTTGGTAAGAAAGGTTAAGAAGAAATAAGTTTTTTTTTTTTATAAAGAAAGGACATGGTTTGTTAGAATTACTTTATCCTGAAGGCTAGTTTAATCTAGATTGAAATGGAAATGACAGAAAGTTTCAAGTAAGTTTTAAACGGTGTGTGGAAGTCACAGAAGGTTATGAAAGAAAGAAATTTTTGGATATAAAAGCTATTAATCTATTTCTCTTTGACAGAGAATTAGAATCCTATCCTCTGTTAAAGCAATGAGTTAAAGTAATCTCTATGTTCTCTTAATGTCTCTGTTAGGTTCTAATTGTTTAAAAGCAGCTGAGTTTTTAATTAAGAGTTATGATTTGTTTGAATATATGCTTACTCTAAAACATTTGAATAATCGCCTTCTAACAATGATCAAATCTGATCTATTTTATGTCATGATGTTAAGGGATCTTATTTCAACCAGATATTTTAAACTTCTTGGCATCCTTGACAGGCATTCACAAAATCAAAGTCCAAATAATTTTAACTTTGATATTACCAATTGGGCCCCTGGAAATATCAAAGGATATATGTCTCTCATATTGTTGAAATACCAAATAAACAGGCTATTTGGATTACATTAAAAGTACCATCAAGATGTGAAGTGGTACTAAATTTTAAGTTTTGATAATATCAAATGCTACTGATATAAATGTCTAAAAGTTAAAAAGTCTAATGATCTTGTGTTACTAGACATGATGGTTATCTTAATGAGAAAAGCACAGAGACCTAAAGGGTTAAATGTTCTGCTAATTCCTACGGGTGCTTTCGAAAATACTGTGTGAAGTAAGCAAGTGCCACTTGTTGGTTAATGAATTTATAATTTTAAACGTGGAATCTGAAAGTCTTTCGTCATCCACAGTTTTGTATAGGTTCTGATGAACTTTTTCCAGCCACTTCTATTGTATTCAGTATTTTGGGAAGGCTCTGCAAACAGATGAAGCCAGTAATGTACTACAGGTTCCAACTAAGAGAAAATGTTGTTAACTGAGGTTACTGAGAGCATAAAGTAATTCAAATCAATCAATAATTTACAAAAAGAAGTTAAAGATTTTAAAAAGCTATTACTGAAACTGCTTTATTGTTCTGTCTTGTAGGTTATGGTATATGTGTATACATATTGTATGTCTACATGGGTAAATTTATTAAGAGCTTTGTTTTAATTGGCTTATAGATAAAAGATTGCTCATCAGTTTAAACTGCTAAAATTAGTCAAAGATATATTTTGATTCATGTGACCTAAATCTCGGTATCAGATGTTTTAACTCTGTTGGTAGAAAGAAACTAAAACTTTTCTTTTTTTTTTTTTTTTTTTTTTTTTTTTGACAGGCAGAGTGGACAGTGAGAGAGAGAGACAGAAAGGTCTTCCTTTGCCGTTGGTTCACCCTCCAATGGCCGCCGCGGCCGGCGCGCTGCGGCCGGCGCACTGCACCCATCAGATGGCAGGAGCCAGGAGCCAGGTGCTTTTCCTGGTCTCCCATGGGGTGCAGGGCCCAAGCACCTGGGCCATCCTCCACTGCACTCCCTGGCCACAGCAGAGGGCTGGCCTGGAAGAGGGGCAACCGGGACAGAATCCGGCGCCCCGACCGGGACTAGAACCCGGTGTGCCGGCGCCGCTAGGCGGAGGATTAGCCTAGTGAGCCGCGGCGCCGGCCCCTAAAACGTTTTTATATGTTTGTCCTTGAGTTTGCTGGTTAAACAAGCTATACCACGTTAGACATTTTAGAGATGTTTCTAAATACATGTATTCTTGAAATTTATACAAGGCACTGGACCTTCCAGTAAATGTTTTCCTAAGTTGTTACCTAATGGTTGAAACTGCTTGCTAAGTTTTCATTGGATATTGTTATTGTCATAAGCGATCAGGGATTGGCCCCCTCATTTCTCTATTCTAAGCCTGACTTTTTCCCTCATTTCTCTATTCACTTTCAGGTAGGAAACTGACTCTATTCTGAAGTACTCGCCAAGATGCACAATTTGATTTTTAGATCTTATAAAAGGAATGGCTAACATTTTCTATAATAATAGAATAGCCAAAAGGAGAGCTTAAATTATGATTTCACAGCAAGATTTACTTTGCCATAGGCACAGTAAACAGGCAAAACCTCCCTTTCAGACTAAACAAAGGGAAAGAAACCTTTAAAGTGAGGACATAGCTTTACTAGTGGGCATTGTCTACCTCACCAAAAAAAAAAAAAAAAAAAAGAAAGAAAAAAGAAAAAAGAAAAAACACTATCAGAACATACTTGTGACTATAGACTTCTAGTTCTAGTTTAGGCCACAAAGATTAGACATAGGATTTGAGCACCATCTTGACTTATATCCTCTGGTCTGCTTTAACAAAAAACAGGAGGAAAAGAAAGCTAGGTATCAGAAATAATGTAAAAATAGGTGCCAGGCCTATTAAAAGCTGCTCTGTACAGTGATCTGCCATCAGGAAGATCCAACGGGCCAGTCCACTACAGTGGTTCTTAATGTGGAAATCCAGGGCTTCAGCAAAAGTCAGCTTATGAAGAGCCCTGGCAGCTCTGCCACTCAAAAGTTGGATCGCTGGAAATGGAACTGCCCTGGAGTCGAAGGACACCCAGGTCAGAGCCACAGATCTGGTTGCTCTAAGCTGAAAAGCCCTTCACTCGGCCCAGCTTCCAAAGTAACCGCTGCTAGGGGACAGCCAAGTAGGGTAACACTGCAGGCAGCACTGTAAATTTCCTGTTAGAGATGCCACCTGCCTTTACCAGGCCAACTCTCCTCCCAGGCCAGCTAGGCAATGGAAGTCAACAGGGTGCCTTCTGCAAGGAGGTTCACACCTCCCTTAATATGTACCCCATGTGAAAAGATAAGTCTGGGCCTCCTAACTTGACAAGGCCTTAAAGTCCAACTGATTATTATCAGGCCCCTTCTTGTCAGTTTCTATTTGCCTCTCAATCAGAAAACTTAGTCATGGTTTAGACAGCAGCTCGCTTAGGTTCTCCAATAATGACTCTGTCCTTTGTTCTAGACCCTATATAGCCTACACATTCCTTTGTAATCATAGCTTCTACTCTAACATCAATGGCTCTCCTCCAGATCTGTGTGTATTGATGGTCCTCTCCCCCACTTACTGTTGTATGATTGTCCAGAATTTCTCTACAGACAAACCTCTCCACCTGCAAAAGATGAGGCCTTTCTCCTAGTCTTGGTTGGGATCAGCTTTAAACCACATCCATCAGACAGTCTTCACAAGGGTCCAGAGACCCCCCTCATTTCCTCTCCTCTATGAAATCCACTCATTATTTGGTTAATGTCACTCTTAGGATCATTGGTTGCTAATCTCACCCTGTCTTTTATACTACCATATCAGATTAACTGTTTACCAGAGTTGATAATGGAACAAACCAAGGCCTTCACCAACCATGTGGTCAACCAAATGCTGCTACAGGGATATACTTTGCTCCCCACCCTAGAGACAGTGGTTTAAGACATTACTCCATGCCAGCAGAGAGTACCTCCTCACCCCATGTCAGCAGGAAATAGCTCTAAAGATAGATCATCGTCCCTCTACCCCTCCTGGACTTTTGGGCTGATGTAATCCCTCACAAAGCCTGCTTTATAAAAAACAAAAGGGGGGAATGTTAGCAAAATGGGGCAGTCTTATCTGTGGTGCAATCTACACCCCAGATGACATCCTAGGCTCTAGCCCCCACCACCATTGCTGGAAGCCAGGTGACACCATGGCCCAACCACCGGTGTCAGCTCTACTCCCATTCTAATGGGATTCGTTGCTCCTAATTCCCTGCCCAACCTCCCAGCAAAGTTTTAAAAGGACCTGTTCCTGAACACAGGGCTCTCTTGATCTCTGTCTGTTGATCTCGCTCTCTCTCTCTCGATCTCGCTCTCGCTCTCCTTCTCCCTTTTTTCCTTCTTTGCTCCTTCCCTCTGGTCTGTTAGGTTTCCCCCATAAACCCTCTGCCTTACTCCAGTGTTTGGTGTTTTTGTGGTGGCCTTACACTGCTACCCATTCATCTACCAATTAAATGTCCTCTTGCCTTCATCCTCCCCCCTACCAAAAAAAAAAAAAAAAAAAAAAAAAAAGATTGGGGAAAACAATGTCTGGAGAAGAGAGACGGTTGTGGCACAGCAAGTTAAGCAATCACAGAGGATGTCCACATCCCACACTGAAGTGCCTTGACTTCAGTCATGTCTGGATGTCTAACTCAGCTTCTTGCTTATTCAGATGGAGGCCACAGACGATGGCTGAGTTCTTGAGCCTCTGCCACCCATTTGACAGACCTGGATGAAGTTACTGGCTCATGGTTTTTGGCCTTTCCTAGACCCGATGTTACTTTCTCTCTCACCCCCATCTAACTCTTTGCTATCTAAAAAATAATAAACAAAAAAAGAATGTCTAAAGAAGAGACCTGAGAGAAAATTCATAGTAATGAGCCAAAAACAATGAAGATGTATATATCACATATTAAAGTTCATGGATGATTCTGAGTGAACCAGTATTTATGCCCTCCTGCACATACAGTGTTTATAACATATGGTAAAAATAATGCTGTATGACTTCAAAGCTAGGTCAAAATCAGTATTACTTGGGAACTCTGTCTCTTTGGCTCTGGGCCGCCCTATAAACAGCCCTGCTAACTAGAAGCTGCCATGTTAGAGAGGCTAAAGAAAGTGTATTGGATCAGAATCCCAAATCACAGTCTTCTTTTCACCTCTGCCAAGGTGCCAGATGAACAAGAAAAATCCACCTAAAACTTCCAGAGCATCCTATACCACCAGAAAAGTTCTATGAAATAACATCAAAAACACCACAGGAAGAACAAAAATTACCCAGCTGAACCCTTCCTGAATTCCAGACACGAAATCATGACAAGAAGAAACTTTTGAACAGTGGCATGTATAATTACTAGTTTTCTTCATTAAAAAGATAAGTAAAAGCAAGGAAAAAACTATAAAAGACAACAATTGTATGGCTGTGCAAATCAAGTAAAGGCAAGTACCAAATTGAAAAAAAAAAAACTTCTAGAGCTTCAAAGAATAATAATAGTAGTAGGTTACCTTCTTAGTTGGACCTGCTCTTATAACCCTCATTTAGACAATACAGGGTTCACAAAGGGGGTCAGTAGATTTACCAGTGTGGGGATGGCTGGGAAAATTAGCAGCTTGGTTATCAGAAGACACAAACTTGATTTTGGGTAGAGGTGAAAACCCATGGCTTTGTTAGCTAAAAGCACAAAATCACTAAGAAACTGAGAAACACAGCATTTTTTACCTGCCCAAGATTGTAGTCTAAGGAAGGGGGACAGGCAGACCAAAGATTTGACAGGAAGACCCTGGCTATGAGAGATCCTGAGAAAAGCTAGATAAACTCTCAATCATGAGGTGACTAGGAAATTAGACCATGCACAGGGTAAATCCCAAGAGAGCATAATAGAAAGCAAAACCCAGAGGAAACTTATAAACTGGCTGATCTTTGAATGTGTCTCTATACCACACACAGATTAAATGACAGAGGAGGGAAGTCTTGCAAGTTAAAAATATTTTGAGCACAACTTCTGCTCAAATCTTTGGCTAACAATTAGGCTAGGCAGATACAGAAGTGATTGGTAGAATAGTATATGCATACAACAAAGACAGCATGAACATCAGTGGGCGCATACCACAGGGGTGATAGATTCCACACTTTAAGTTCCAGTAAATTGCTAAAGAAGAAGAAAAAGAAAAGGATGAGGTGATTCTCAGGAAAACAAATAAGAATACAGATGAATTAAACTATCAAAATCTAAAATAACTGGTTTTGAACCAAAAATTATGAGGCATGCAAAGAAACATGGAAATTACTCTGATAACCAGGGAAGAAAAAAGCAGTCAAGGGGCCAGCAAGTGGCACAGCGGGTTACAGCCTGGCCTGAAGAGCCCGCATCCCATATGGGCACCCGTTCTAGATCAAGCTGCTCCGCTTCCAATCCAGCTCTCTGCTATGGCCTGAGAAAGCGCCAGAAGATGACTCAAGTCCTTGGGCCCCTGTACCCACATGGGAGACCCAAAAGGTCCTGGCTCCTGGCTTCGGATCAGTACAGCTCCGGCCATTGCCGCCATCTGAGGAGCGAACCAGAGGATAGAACTCTCTCTCTGTCTCTACCTCTCTCTGAATTCTGTCTTTAAAATAAATAAAATAAATCTAAAAAAAAAAGCAGTCAAACAAATTGACTGCTATGGACCAATTTCATATGTTGAAGCCCATATCCCCAGTGTAGAAGCACTGAGAGGTTATGAATGTGGAGTCCATATAATGGGATTGGAACCACTGTAAGAACAAAAAGAGACGTTATTTCTCTCTCCACCATGTGAAGATACACAAAAAAGATGGCCATTTGCAAACCAATAATGAGGCCCTCACCAGATACCAAAACCGCCAGCAGCTTCATCCCAGATTTCCTAGCCTCCAGAACTATAAGAAATGAGTCTGTTGTTTAAGCATCTCAGTCTACGGTAATTTGTTATAGCAACCCAAACTAAGACACTATCTCTGACTGGACCAGATATAGAATTTAGCTGACAAATATTTTAAAGTAGTTATTATAAATATGTTTTTTAAAAGAAAACTTTATTGAAAACATATGAAAATATGACAATAACTCAATAAGTAGAAGATCTCAATAGATAAACACAATCTGTAAAAAGAAAAAAAAATTCTTGAGTTGAAAAATATTATAGACAAAATGAAACATTTACTGGAAGAGCTCAACAGCAAATTTAAGAAGGCAGTTGGGGGATGGCACTGTGGCACAGAAGGTTAAGCCTCTGCCTGCAGCACCAGCATCCCATATAGCGCTGGTTCATGTCGCGGATGCTCTAGTTCTAATCCAGCTCCCTGCTAATGTGCCTGAGAAAGCAGCAGAAGATGGTCCAAATACTTGGGCCCCTGCACCCACATAGGAGACCCCAAAGAAGCTCATGGCTCCTGGCTTTGGCCTGGCCCACCCCTGGCCATTTGGTAAGTGATCCAGTGGATGCAAGATCTCTATTTCTCTCTCTTTCTTTCCCTTCTGCCCCACCACCTTCTCTCTCTGTAACTCTATCTTTAAAATAAATAAATAAATCTTGAAAAGAAAAGGAAAAGAAGGCAGATGAAATAAGTACATTCTAACACAAATATGAAACTATCCACTCTGAGCAACAGAGCAAGTGAGAGAAAAAACACTGAAAAAGAAAAGAACTTCAAAGAGGAAAATATGAAACATACGAACAGACACATAATGATGAACTCATATGTAAGGGGATACCTGGAAGAAAAAGATGCAGAAAAACCAACAGAAAAATAACAGCAGAGACTTTTACCAATTTAAGAAAAATAAGGCCCAAGAAGCTCAATAACCCCAAGTTTGATATACATTAAGAGATCCACACCGAGATACACTGTCGTTAAATGGCTGAAATCCAAAGACAAAGAAAAAATGCTGAAAGCAGCAAGAGATAAGATTCACTGTGTAAAGGAAAATAAAAATACCAACAGCTGACCCTCTAAAGAGAAACGGACTCCCCCATCAAATGGAAGGCTATGTCAAAGTGCTAAGGGAAAAAAAAGCACATTTAAAAATTTTTTTTTAAAAAAAACCTGCCAAAAAAGAATTCTATACCAGAAAAATCACCCTCCAAAAATGAAGGAGAAACAAATTAAATTTTCCATATTAAAATAAAAAGCACATACAAACACTGAAGCATATGTCTTTATAATGTAGGATTTCAAGCACCTAATTTTTCTTTTAGAAATTCCAAATATATACAGAATAAGATGTACTGAAATCAATGACTTGTAGAATCATCTGTCAGATTATTATTTGAATCTCCATCTGCTGATTCTGCGCGCACACACACACACAAACACATTTCCAAATAGATGTACTGTTTTGTAAGATACAATCGGATCCAAAATGCATTGATCAGAGGGCTTCCATAGCCTTGGAAACTCATGACTGGAGCATAGGGAGACTACTGATGCCATAGACAGGAGTGTCAATTGGTAAAGTCAACAACAGGAGTCACTGTGCACTTACTCCTCATGTAGGATCTCTGTCCTTAATGTGCTGTGTATTGAGATTTAATGCTATAACGAGTACTCAAACAATATATTTTACTTTGTGTTTCTATGGGGGTGCAAACTGTTGTATACTAAACTGATCCTCTGTAAAAAAAAAAAAAAAAAAAGAAATTATCAACTCCCAACTTGACTCTCACTGGGATTAAACATGACAATAGGTCTGATCTGATTTCATCATCATTTAAAAAAATCATCTATTATTTTTCACTTTATGTTTCTGTGTGGGAGCAAACTGTTGAAATCCTTACTTAATGTATACTAAGCTGATCTTCTGTATATTAAGATAATCGAAAATGAATCTTGATGTGAATGGAAGGGGAGAGGGAGTGGGAAAGGGGAGGGTAGTGGGTGGGAGGGACGGTATGTGGGGGAAGCCATTGTAATCCATAAATCGTACTTTGGAAATTTATATTCATTAAATAAAAGTTAAAAAAAAATAAAAAAAAACACAAATTATTCTATGCTCACCTATTTATTCTTAACTCAGAATTTTAACATACTTCTTTTATTCTCATTAATTTATTTTTTATTTATTTAATCTTACATATAATCTAACTTATTCTTACCATCTTGGTCAATCACTAAAATTCATGTTTTCTTGGATCCTGCTATTTTATTCCACAGTTATTTCCACTACTTCACTGATATAATTATATTCTGAAGATCACACCAAAAGTACCACGAGGATTTTAGATTCCTAAGAATTAAGCCGTTACTTACATTTCATTAAGAATTCTGCTAAAAGGGACACAAACCCACTGTTGGTGGGAATGCAAACTGGTAAAGCCACTATGGAAGTCAGTCTGGAGATTCCTCAGAAACCTGAATATAACCCACCATACAACCCAGCCATCCCACTCCTTGGAATTTACCCAAAGGAAATTAAATTGGCAAACAAAAAAGCTGTCTGCACCTTAATGTTTATTGCAGCTCAATTCACAATAGCTAAGACCTGGAATCAACCCAAATGCCCATCAACAGTAGACTGGATAAAGAAATTATGGGACATGTACTCTATAGAATACTATCCAGCAGTCAAAAACAGTGAAATCGGTCATTTGCCACAAAATGGAGGAATCTGGAACACATCATGCTGACTGAATTAAGCCAGTCCCAAAGGGACAAATATCATATGTTCTCCCTGATCAGTGACAACTAACCAACCACAAAAAAGGAAACCTGTTGAAGTGAAAGGTACACTATGAGAAACAGTGACTTGATCAGCCCTTGTCCTGACTGTTGATGTACAATTTAATACTTTATCCCTTTTAGGATTTTTTTTTTGTTCTAGTTAATACTATTGGTTGAACTCTGTAATTAACACACAATTATTCTTAGGTGTTTAAATTTAACTGAAAAGTGATCTCTGTTAAATATAAGAGTGGGAATAAGAAGGGAGGAGATGTACAATTTGGGACATGCTCAGTTGGACTTACCCCAAATGATGGAGTTAGAAATGTGCCAGGGGATTCCAATACAATCCCATCAAGACTGCATGTACCAATGCCATCTCACTAGTCCAAGTGATCAATTTCAGGTCACAGTAGATCATAATGGTAGGTCTAAGAGTCAAAGGGATCACATAAATAAGACTAGTGTCTGCTAATACTAACTGATAGAATAAAAAAGGGAGAGAACAATCCAACATGGGAAGTTGGATGCACAGCAGACTCATAGAATGGCAGATGTCCTAAACAGCACTCTGGCCTCAGAATCAGCCTTTAAGGCATTTGGATCTGGCTAAAAAGCTCATGAGAGTATTTTAGGCATGGAAAGCCAAGACACTCTGGCAAAAAAAAAAAAAAAAAAAAGAAGGAGGTACCTTTCTCTGAAGGACAGGACTCTGAGGAGAGAACTTGCACTTTGACTATGACCTTGTCGAAATAAGATCGAAGTTGGCGAACTCAATAGGCTTCCATAGCCTTAGCAACTCATGATAAGAGCCTAGGGAGATTTCTGATGCCATAAACAAGAGTGTCAAATTGTTAAGTCAACAACAGGAGTCACTGTGTACCTACTCCTCATGTGGGATCTCTGTCCTTAATGTGTTGTCCAATGTGAATTAATGCTATCACTAGTACTCAAACAGTATTTTACACTTTATGTTCTGTGTGGGTGCAAACTGATGAAATCTTTACTTAATACAAACTAAATCGATCTTCTGTATATAAAGATAATTGAAAATGAATCTTGATGTGAATGGAATGGGAGAGGGAGCAGGAGATGGGAGGGGTGCGGGTGGGAGGAAAGTTTTTTGGGGGAAAAAGCCATTGTAATCCATAAACTGTACTTTGGAAATTATATTTACTAAATAAAAGTTAAAAATAAATAAATAAATAAAAATAGACTGGAGGAAAAAAATAAAGAATTCTGCTAAAATAAGTAACATCAGTCACATCATCATATATGTCCATGCTGAACTTTACTGCATCAGGCTCATTTATTCACTCCTGAAAGAGGTCTTTAACCATTATAACGTACATACAAAGGCAAATAAGTATCTTCAGTGAGAATGGGTTATATATGGTAAAGACTTGAACTGCCCTTCTCTGAAATATACCTCCTCATAAACCCAAATATTTACTCAAAAATCCATTCCAATTAATATATCTAAAAAGAAAAACATAAAGAGTCCCTCACTGGCCAATGAATAAATTCCAGATACCCATTAACCCTAATCCTTCCCTTGTGAGAATCATTCTACTTAGCATACTTTTTTTTTTTTTTTGATAGATGCTAGACACCCAATCTTAAGCAGTTTTAAATGTGTCATATCACGTCTTTAAATCTCAGGTACTCACAAATTCCATTCGGTCTGCATCTGACCTGATTACCAAGTTAGATCAAATCCTGCCAAGGTCATCATCTTGTTGCCAAATCCAGGATAAACTTTTTATTATCCTGAAATTCCTAGACTTTTCAGCATTAACTATAATGTTATAATTTTACCTTAGTAAAGCTTTCTCTTAGTTGCAACACTACTACTTACTCCCGATTTTCCTTCTACCTTGATGGTTACATTTTTTCAGTTTCCTCTGTAGGCTCCTCATCCTTCATCTGACCATTACTTAATGAAGTCCTTCAGCCATTAGTTCCGAGCCTATTTTTATTCTCTCTCCATTCTCATTCTGAATAATTTAATCAATTCCCAAGGTTTAATGACTCCCAAATTTTAAGAGAGTATTGCTTCAGACTGTATCTCTGCTACTTGACAATTCCAGTTTGATGTCTCATAAATATTTCAAAATTTCATATTTCAGCAGTAGACATCTGTGACTTCTGCCTGCCTAGTATCCACTCACCCTTCTTGGCATTGCATACTTCAATCTTTCCTTGGTGAAAGTCAGTTCCCTATACTTACATTTCTCCCACTGCATTTGGTTCAAGTGAACCTGATCCTAGCCCTCAGATTCACAAACAATCAGCCTCTTCTGTCCGCCTAGCTACATGATTAGAATGCACACATGACTCACATCAGTTCAGTGAAAATAAAGCCAATGTTTTGTTAGAATTATGGGACTTCCAAAACAAGTAGAATTATTTATGCTACATGAGCAAAGCTTATCTGAGAATGAGACCAAATAAGAAAGTGGAACAGAATGATAGAGACAAATCTCTAATAAAGATGTACACTAGATCTAGTAGTGCCTATTGTCAGATTTCTAGACTGTTTCATTTTGTGATTTTAGAGCTAAAAGACAAAATCCTAACATTTGGCACAAGCACTGATTATCCTAACCATGAAACTGTCATCTTTCAAACACAATTCAATATTTCTTTAGATGTATTGAGCACTGCTGGCTAACCAAGTGACATTTAAAATCTTGAAAACAGGTAGTTTAATTACAGAGAAGTAGACTATTGATAATCCCTCTCAAATGAAAGTTTGAAACAAAGAAAGGTTATTTCCACCATATGGAATTTTCAGATTTTGCTAGCCGTTGCTATTTTCTGAGTTCATAATATTTTGGTGGATGCTTAATCTGGTAATTTATGCACAGTGTAACTAAATAATAAACACCCTATTTTGGCACTGAATTTTACAATAAAGTGGTTCACATTCTACAGTGCCACATAATCTTGGCATTCAGTCCATTTTCCTGATCCTTTTCTTAGATGACGTGATGGACATATATACAAGCAATAAAATAAAAATAAAATGCTATAGTATGGTAGGATGCGTGAGATTCCTCCTGCTGTACAGTTACAAACATTTCAGAGTAATTTGTAGTATGAAAGGCAGCACTGCAAAACAACGCAAATACCACCTCCGATCTGTCTCAATGATTCAAAAATAATAATAGGCAAGAAATAAATGAATTTTAATAGAGTTATGTTGAAATACAACTCTACTTACAAATGCTAAAATTTAAAATTCATATCATATTCATGTGATGAAATACTTTATTTTTTAATATTTATTTATTTATTTCAAAGTCAGTGTTAGAGAGAGGGACAGATAGAGAGAGAGATCTTTCACACACTGATTCATCCCCCAGATGGCCACAACAGCCAACCAGGCCAAAGACAGGAGCCATGAGCCAGGAGCTTCAGCCTGTCTCCCACATGGGTAGCAGAACCACAAACACTTGGGCCATCTCCCACCACTTTTTCCAGGCAGTTAGCAGGCAGCTGTATTGGAAGTGGAGCAAGCAGGACATGAACTGCTGCCCATATGGGATGTCAGCATCACAGGAGTTGGCTTTACTCATTGTGCCAAAATGGTGGTCTTATGAAATACTTTCTAATTAAGTTTTTTTTTTCCAACCATCAAAAAATGTGAAAAACTTCCTAAATTCAATAAAAAAAAGACACACAGAAACAAGTAGTTGAATGAGTTAGGCCCAGGAGCCACGTGCTGAAAACTGCATTACCTGATCATTCTTTTAATTGGTATTTCCTATGAAATGCGCAATATCCACATGCAATAAAAATCACATTGTATATCCTAACTGTTCTAATTTAGATAAAAACTAGGCTATCTTGTGGTCAAACAAATTCCAGAAAACTTACATGCATATAACATTTCTAGAACAGCCTTATGAAACCTATCACATATAAAGTTTTTTTGGATGAGTCAGCTACCATACATGAAGCAAATTTAGAGCCCAACTTCTTACTCCTGTAGCATAAAGCTAGAAATCTAGGACAAGAGACAATCCTGTCTTAATTTATGTTTCCTATTTTAGTACTACAGCTTATTGACATTTAGTATATTTTAGTTGAATTAACGAAGGAGAGGAGGGGAGTGATGGGGAGGGGAGACGGGAGGGGATAGAAAATGGAAAAATGAAAAGGAAATGGAGGAAAGAAAGAAACAGGAGGAGGAACAAACAGAAAGAGGGAGGGAAGGAAGGAAGGAAAGAAAGAAAGATAGAAGGACAGAAGGAAGGAAGATATCTACCATATATTTCTTGAAATATTGAGTTAGATTTACCTTGCCTGCTATTTCAATGCCTTTTCAGCTCAAATATTTTTATTTCTCCCACTTTTAGGCATTTTCGCTGATATGCCTCTCATCAACTAATAATACATTCTCCACAAAGCTATATATTTTTCTATCCTTAAACAAATTTTATCTTTTTTAGAAGAAAATTTTTAGAAGTTAAAAGCTAGGCCGGCACCACGGCTCAATAGGCTAATTCTCTGCCTGTGGCGCTGGCACACCGGGTTCTAGTCCCGGTTGGGGCACAGGATTCTGTCCCGGTTGCCCCTCTTCCAGGCCAGCTCTCTGCTGTGGCCCAGGAGTGCAGTGGAGGATGGCCCAGGTGCTTGGGCCCTGCACCCCATGGGAGACCAGGAGAAGCACCTGGCTCCTGCCTTCGGATCAGCGCAGTGCGCTGGCCGCAGCGTGCCAGCCACGGTGGCCACTGGACAGTGAATCAACGGCAAGGGAAGACCTTTCTTTCTGTCTCTCTCTCTCACTGTCCACTCTGCCTGTCAAAAAAAAAAAAAAAAAAAGAGGTTAAAAGTTAACATTTAATATATTCCAAAATAACCTCAATATCTACTCTATTATTTAATATTGCTTTTCAATTTTCATACAACTAACTAAGCACTCTCTCAAATATCCCAATCACTGAAATCTAAGATAAAGTTTCTTGGAAGCTACTCGGGTACTAAATTTTCTATTTAAAAGTCCTTCATCTGTGGACAAAAGTTTACTATGATATTTCATTTATAATTAAAAATAAAAGGTTTATTCAAAGGGAAGGAATTATCATCTTAAAATTCTGAAATGCTACAATTCATCAAGAAACAAGAAGTTGATTTCTGTTGATACACATTACCAAATAATTTTGAGTTAGTTTTGTCTCTCAATCTGTTTACATTTATATGATATAATTTCAAGTCCACAAGCAACTTGATAATAAATATTATAAACAAATATTATAATAAACAAACTTGATTTTTCATCAAATGAAATATATACTAATTTTTAAAAAGATTATGTGATAATATAATGCTGCCTAATACAGCAAAAATAATTATATCAATACAACTTTAATTTAATTGAGCTTTTTATTCAAGATAAATTCCAAGAAACACATTATAATTGAAATAATTATTTAGCTTAAAAGCAATTTACCAGTACATGGACTGAATATATAAAAGTGTACTTAATCTCTGGCTTTTAAAAATTTGTACTTGTTTTGGTCAGCATTGTGGCATAGCAGATAAACCTCTGCCTGCGATGCTAATATCCCATATCATCAAAAGTTTGCGTCCTGGCTGCTCCACTTCTGGAACAGCTCCCTGCTAATGCCTAGGAAAAGAAGCACAAGATTGTCCAAGTGTTTGAGCCCCTATCACCCATGTGGAAGACCTGGATGAAGCTTATGGCTCATGGCTTCAGCCTGGCCCAAGGTTGGCTGTTGCAGCCATCAAGAGAGTCAACCAGCAGGTGGAACATCTGTCTGTCAGTCTGTCTCTCTCTAACTCTTTCAAAATAAATACATAAATATTTTTTAAAATTTAGTTGTTAAAATCTTAGCAATGCAAATTTTTAAATAGTTTCATTATTACAACTATCTTAAAAACTGTTTAGGGGACAGCACTGTGGCACAGCAGGTAAAGCTGTCACCTGCCATGCCAGCATCCATTATGGGTACCGGTTCATGTCCCAGCTGATCCACTTCTGATTCAGCTCCCTGCTAATGCATCTGGGAAAAGCAGTCAGAAGATGGCCCAAGTGCTCGGACCTCTACACCCATGCAGGAGACCTATATAAAGCTCCTGGCTCTTGGTTTTGGCCTGGTCCAGCCCTGGCCATTGCAGCCATTTAGGGAGTGAACCAGCAAATGAAGGATCTGTCTCTACCTCTTTCTCTTTCTCTTTCTCTCTCTCTCTCTCTCTCTGTCTCTTCTTCTCTCTGTATAAATAAATAAATCTTTAAAAAAATACAAAGTTGGAATCCACTTTCTCTAGAATTCCTTATATACTTAATTGGTTTCAAGCACCATAAATGCTTTTCTGCTATATAATATTTTGCTACTGTATATTATCTATCATTTCAATAGTCTGTTTTATTTGCAAACATATACAAAATATCAATTAAAGATTATAAAAAATTTGATATTATGCAAGGTAATAAATTTCACTTTTGATTCTAACACCTAAATTAAAATAAACCCAAATATTTATGTTTTTAAAACCTATGATCCATACGTTTATAAGAAAGGTACATGGTCTATCTTTACTTCTTCCTAATCTAGGAATTTTTTCTTCGAAGTACCCCACCCTCCTACCTCCAAACAAACCCCCAGTCTCCACTCCCTGCTATTATCAAATAAAAAAAAAAGTGTGTGGTACTACTTTGAAGAATCTAATGATTGAATCAAACATTTCACAATGTATAGTTTGGGTGATTGCCAGACATGAGTTCTTGCATTTGCTAGCCCAATGTCTACTTGCATATTTACAGTGAAACAAAAAGGTCTGTAACAACAAAGTGAAGTTAATCAGATTTGGCCCCAGAATACAAAAGAAACCAAAAAGCTTCATTACAAACTTTATGGCTTAAAATTAGATATATTTTGGGCAGTTGTGTAAATGGCTGACAACAAGACTATGTAATTAAGGTAAAAAAATGTTTAATTATGACATGCAAATATATCTAATAAGGAAAAGTACAGCATCTACAATTCATCAACTAGCCACTGACTATCATTTCCCCACCATTCTCAAGATCTACAGGAGAAAAGGAAGGTAGAAAACAGTGGCATCAAATAAGCCACAAAAGTATAATTTAAGGCAGCAGTTTAGACAATCCATTGTAAGAAACATATATTTAATATTGCAAAGCTATGAAGACACACATATTTAAAAAGCATATTTTACAGAATAAATACCCTCACTCTGATATTTTCTGCCCTGTAGTCCATTCTTTAAAAATAAAATTCTGGCTTTGACCCAGATGATTCTGAAGGCAAGGAGGGAAGAACAAGTGGACAGCTCAAGGATGAGGAGTGGTTGTTGCAGATAGGGAATTTTTCCCCTCTAAGGAGTATTTGGCAATGTCTGGATATTTTTGGACGTCAGATGCAGGTGGCATCTAGTTGGTAGAGGCCATCGATGCTGCTAAACTTCTTACAAACACAAGATAGTCTAACAAAACAAACATTAACTCAGGGGCTGAGACAGATATCTGCTCTAGATTATTCAATAAGGAAATCATAAAAAAGCCAATAGTACTTTTTAAGGTTATGAAAAATTATATTTGAAACTTCAAGAAGGATGTTCAATATTTAAATTCAGAGACTACGACATCAACAATCTAACATATTTCCCCACTCAAAGGAAAAGAAGAGGAAAAGAGAGGAGAGCAGAGAGGGGAGGTGAGAAGAGGAGAGAGGAGGGAGGGGAGGGGAGGGGAGAAATGTCAGATTGTACTTTCTTAATCCAAAAAAAAAGTATAGGGAATTAATCAATTTAGCATTATGAAAAGCATATTTATCACACAAAGTTAAAAGATAAATGTTACAAAACATACAGAGCACACAAAATCAGTGGATATAACCAATGCCTCACACACTGCTCTCAAGTCCTATAGTACCTAATATACAACTGCCTTATATTGCTACTTATTCTAGACTTCAATTTTCTTGAAGGCAGAAAGAATATGTCATTCATCCGTATATTCTCCCCTGAATCCAATCCCAACACCTTGCAAATAACAGGCACTGGGAAAGTATATGACACAAAAACAAGTAAATAAGTTACTAGCATTTAGGAAAACATTGGACTACATCTCAAAATTTCATTTCAACAATTTAAAAAACATATTACTCTTAGCCTGAAAATATGAGCCTAGTTCAATGCAGGGTAGATCCTGGAAGAGGTGAAATGAAGAATTATACTTTCATTTGAAACTCTTCAGAATTTTCCTGTAGAAGACTTCAATACCTCATTATAATTAAATAAGTAATCTAAAAATCATTTGAATACTTCCTGCTTCACAAGTATTTATATATATATATATATATATATGTAGTCTTACTTGACCCATGCAATTATCAAATAATAAAAATAATATGATTCCTAATTTATAGTTTTGGTGAGGAAACAAGACCTAGCATGGCTAAAAAGTGAGGAAAAGGTCACGTAGGTAGTGAATGACACTCAGAATTTGATCTCTTTGACTCCAAAAACAATATTCTTTCCATTAACCCTCCCTGTTACCATTTCACAAATAATGACCCAGACACTTGCGGATATAATTATCAGTTTCATTTACCACTGTGGTGAGTGAAATGACACCTAATACAAATTTGATTTAAATTCCATATATTTAGAATGAAATCCATCCAAAGTAACAAATGAATAAAAGAAGAATCAAACTCAACAAAAAAAAAAAAAAAAAAGATAAGAAAAACAGAACAGCAAAAAATACAGCAAAGAAAGCTATTTAAAAAGAAGAGTAACTTACAAACTTGCTGTGGATTTTCACTGGAATTTTAATATTTATTTATTTATTTTTTGACAGGCAGAGTGGACAGTGAGAGAGACAGAGAGAAAGGTCTTCCTTTTTCCGTTGGTTCACCCCCCAATGGCCACTGCGGCCAGCACACCGCACTGATCCGAAGCCAGGAGCCAGGTACTTCTGGTCTCCCATGCAGGTGCAGGGGTCCAAGCACTTGGGCCATCCTCCACTGCCCTCCCAGGCCACAGCAGAGAGCTGGACTGGAAGAGGAGCAACTGGGACAGAATCCAGCGCCCCAACCGGGACTAGAACCCGGTGTGCCAGTGCAGTAGGAGGAGGATTAGCCTATCCTATATTGAGCCACGGCGCTGGCTGGAATTTTAATATTTAAAGAATAAGAAAGCTTATGCTTTGTAGTTGAAGCTGATATGGTAGGGCCTACAAATAATTCTTCTGCAATGATAAAGTTGCCTAGCAATATCTATATAGTATTGGTTAACATTTTAAAATTAGATTACTGGATTCTAATTTTCCTTGCACATTTTTCAAGGCTGTATATAAAATCAAAATGAACTTAGTAAAGAAAAATATCTGAGATGTAAAACACTCTGGAATTATTTATCCAAGGGATAATAAAAATAAGAAAATTATTATCTTTTGAAAGATGTCTGTATGTATTATCTTTTAAAAGATGTTTATATGAATCCATATAAACGTGTCTAAATGCCACAAGTGATGGTAAATCACCAAGGAATGCCATCAATTACAATGCTAGATATCATTAAAAAAACTTATTCCCAAATCACACTGACACTTTTTTCATAAGCAATCAAAAGTGTCAGTCTAATGATAAACAGTCAAAATATAAGACAATCCATTCTCTACTCCATAAGGTCCCATTCTCTCAACAGCTTCAATTTTGCCTCTCTGAATTCCACTACTGGGGTAATATCAAACAAGATTATTTTATTTTTATTGAAGAAATTCAGATTTCTTGCTCCAAATCTGAATTAAAGTATAATTATCCATTAGAAGTGAATATTAGCAGAATTTGTCCTCTGTGAAACAAATTATTAGTTAGATGAGAAAGAGAATTACCTCCAAGAGTGTCTATCAGATCAATATAGAGGAGAACACAGCTATAAATGTAGTTTCTCTTATGTTTTAGAAGTGTTTTAATTTTTCTAAATTGTATCACATAGGATTGTAAGGAAATCATGCACAGCTGTAAGTGAATATTTCAAAATCCTAAAACAAAGTATGAGTTCTTAGACATATTACATACAAAAAGTTTTCAAGCATTTTATTAATGCCTTTCTGGTTTTTTACATTATTATGTGGTAATATGAAGGTATCGCATTAGCAAAAAATAAAAATACCTACTTTTGATTTAAACCAAATCACTAAAGGTTACACAACTCTATTTTTCCTACATTTTAGATGAGTATTCTTACAGTTATGGAAAATGGCTGAACTAAAGATTTTTAAATATACTTAAGGAGGTTTGAGGAAAATAAAATTCATATATACATATATGTTCTAAGTGAAAATTAAGATCTACATTTCTCTTTGTAGTTATAATAAGCATAATTTAATTAGAATTTATTATTTGAATGCAATGAGTTGAAATAAGTCCCTAACTTTATATTTCCAACTGTATATGTATTCTCCTCAACCTCATTTATTAAATAATTTTTCTCCTCCCTCTTGGTCTATTGTGCTTTCTATGTTTTTATCATTAATTTTAATATACTAATTTAAAATTCCACCGATATATGCCAAATTTTCTATCAGTATTACACTTTGATTAATATCTGTTCAGCTCTCCCTTACTACTCTTAGCTATTCTTAGTAGTGTTTCTCTTTCCAGGTTAACTTTAGAAATAAGATACTCCAAAGGTTCAGCTTGAATTATAACTAGAACATTATTAACCCCAAGAAATTATCTCTAAAGAGCATGTATCTTTATAATGTTCTCAACTGAAACATGAAATTTCTACTCAATTTTCTTTTAAGTTAATTGGTAAAATTTTGTACTTTTCACGTAGGGCCTCTCATTTCCCGTTTGCTATTTGTAAATAACATTTTCTAGTTTTAGCTCAGAACAGGAATTGCTTATTTATGCATGTATGTATATACATGTGAATTTGAGAGCCAGAGAGACATAGAGAGACAGACAAGAGACTGAGAGCGATCTTCCATTGGTTCACTTCCAAAATGTCCACAACATCTGGGGTTGGACCAGTGAAAATCAGGAGCCCAGATCTCAATCTGAGTCTTCCACATAGGTAGCAGGAACCTAAGTATTTAAATTATCACTTATGTCCTGGTGGGGTGCACATTACTTGCAAGTTGCAAAGAGAAGCAGAGTCAGAACTCTAATCTAACCACGCCAATATGGGATACAGAAGTCCCAGGTAGCATCTTAACCACTGCATCCAATACCTACCTGTGTTAATTTATAATTCTGAATCATTTTGGTATAGTATAAAATTTTCTATATTCATTTCCTATTTAGTTACCTTCCTGAATTCCCTTACTGATTCCTATTGGTTTTTACAAACAAGAAATGAATGACTGATAAAAAAAAATTGGAGTGTGGGTGACAGTACAATGTTAGCACAAGGGATCCATTTTAGAGAATCACCAATCTAGTGAATTTTGTTACACAACAAAATACATTCCAAAAAAGATTAAATATTATTGGTTAAAAACAATAAAAATGAGAAAATATACAGAAACATTTTTAAATAATTTGGAGATGCAAGAGTTTTGAAGGATGAAATTAGAAAAAAAAATCACCAAAGATACAAAGTCTAGCTATACTCAATACACTATTTTCAAATAATAAAAGGAAAATAATAGGTAAACATCAAAATGGGAAATATATTTGGAACAAGTAACAGTTAAACATAGTAAAACCCTAACTATATGAAAAGCTCTTACATATCAATGAGAGTAACTTTAATAGCCAATAGAAATAAAGGCAGAAGGAATAAAAGGAATGAACCAGTAGTTCTTAGGAATCAAACAGCATCAAACATAAATCATTTAGTGCACAATAAAATTAAAATTAAAATGATGAAAAGCCAGCTCTTTTTGTATCCTATTAAATAAACAAACATTTAGTACATTGAGACTGATGGGTCAAATATACCTGACAGGAGTAGAAAACATTACAACCTTTCTGGAAAACAATTTAATAATCTGAAGTAGAGCTTAAAAGAATTCAAAGTATAAATAAATATATATATATATATAGGAAATGTAGGCAAAGTTATTTATAATCATTATAAATTTATATTAACAATTGAAAGCAACTGCAATGTCTATAATAAAGAAATAGCACATTCTTATGATAGAATATTAGTGCAGACATTTAAAACACATTTTTAAAAAATTTTCAAAATGCTTATGAAATGCTATCAAAAAAAATGAGGATACATAAATTGCAAAAAGTATTCTACCAATTTTATAAATCTGTAAACCATACCTATATATACAGGGTATAATGAAGAAAATACAATAAAAGGTTAACAATGGTTATATCTGGGGGAAAGGAACATGGAAACTTATATTTCATTTTTTACACTTTTAGGAATTTTTTAGATGGTCTTTAGTAAACATATTGCTACTTTTATTAAAATTTACAAAAAGTAAATGTTATTTTTAAAACTACAGCTAATAGATTTCTTTAAAAGCTCACCATCAAGTGATGCAAGAAATTTTCAGAAACAAAGTAAGAAAAAAAATTTAATTAATATATTTTGTTATATATGGACAACATAACTGTTCATAACCTAAAATTTTGTTCACATAATCATTGCTATTAAAGGGCTTTTAAAAAGAAAGTTAGTAATATCTATTACAGACTTGCTCAGAAACAAACCTCACAAAAATCTCCTCTAAATATAGTAAAATCTATAATCAGAGAGCTTACCTTTTTCACTTACACTCTCACTTTCAATCTCAACATCATCACAACTTGTATATTCAGGTGTGGAAGCCAATTCCTCCTCTGAACTGCTTAAGGAAACCTGCCGCATTTTACCTCCTTTCTTTGATTTATGAGGCTTTGGTGGTGGAGGTCTCACTGACTCTGACTGGTCAGAACTGAGAGAATCATTCCTTAACATGGTTTCCATTTTTTCCCGTTTTGTTTTCCTGACAGCAGAGCTGGGATCTAAGTGGTGCTGCTTCCTTAGTGAGTCAGTACGCCTCATGTCTGACCTATCCATGGGTATTGGACTCCTCCGGGGGGTGGGTGGACTGTGGTTTGTGGTCCTTTGTGGATATGAACTTGGTCCCTGAGCCTCTCGAGTTCTTTCCGTTGAATAAGATCTCTGACTTTCCATAGCAGCTCTACGTTCAGATATAGATCTTTGCCTTGATGGTCGATCCATCCTTAGCATAGAAATCCTGGAATCTTCCAGTTCAGCATTTGCCAGAGAAACATCACTATGCCTTCTCTCATGCCGTGCTCGGGACACTTCAGCATGAATACGCATTTGCTCTTCATAGGGTTGTGGCTTAACTGGATAACGAGCCAAATTTGGATCACTTCGGTAGCGTGCCTGATACTCCTCCTCTCTCCTTTGTCGTTCATATTCATCTCTACTCTCCACATCTTCATCATCTACAATATATTCTTTGGAATGCCTGTGACTTCTCCTGTTGGGGTCCCTATAATTTATATGGTCAGCTTCTTCATAAAACTGAGGCTCACGTTGAGATCGCCTATCAGCATAATCTGATGGAGACCTAGGCATTGCGCTATCCTCAGTAGCATACTGTGAATATTCCTCTCTTTCTTCCCTTTGGTCGTATCTTCTATTCTGATCTCTGGACACTGATGGACTTCTTTTCCTAAGTAACCAAAGGGAAATAATGATGAGAAAAGCAATATTTAAATAATTTTGCATTTTGTTGATTTGTTGACATTTTTGAGAGACATGACAAAAGTTTTAGTAGTATTCATTTTATTCAGTTCAAATAGGTAATTTTTTCAAGTTTGTTTACGTTCATTTACTTGGAAGGTAGAGAGAGAGAGAAGGGGAGACAGAGAGATCTTCCATCAGCTGGTTTACTCCCAAAGGTCCACAACAGCCAGGGTTGAGCCAGGCCAAAGTCAGGAACCCAGAATTCCACCCAGGTCACTTCCACAGGTGACAGGAACCCAAGAGACATCATGTGTTGCCCCAGGACACACATTAGCAGGAAGTTGGATCAGAACAGGAATGCCAGGACTCCAACCAGAAAGCATATATGGGATGTGGGTGTTCCAAGCAGTTGGCTTAACTTGCGGTACCACTATGACAGCCTATCAAATAGGTAATTTAAAAGATACTCCAGTTGTGCTTATTAAAAGCTTAAAATACTATCAGTGGGATATAATTATGATCCAAATTTAGATAAAATCAGCAACATGTTCTGCTTCTGTAAAAATAGCCTTTGTTCCACTTCCCTTGCTTTGCTTAGCCACACTTAAGCTATCCTTCAACTGTTATTCAGTAACTTTAAAAAACACCTCCTTCCATTCTTTCTATTCCTGACATCTCAATATGAAACTTTCTTAAAAATGTAATGAAACTAAACTAGACTTGACTCTAGAGATAAATACTTTCTAAGTGCCAGCTCCTAAAAATAATGTTGTCTTCATCATCTATCTAGATCACTCTTGGTATTCATTCATCAAATATTTATCTTATCATTATGCCTACAATTCTTTTTCATTGGTCTAATTTTATCAGCAATTTAAATAATTAGTAAAAATAATTATTTATTTAATTATCTATCACAAAAACCCTAGAGATCAGAAAGGCCTGCTATTTTTATTGCATGAAACATACATAAACTTGGTCAACAAAACATTTATATTGCTTTTTTCTCTGGCAGGAACTCAGATAATGTCAACTACTAGCCATGGGAAGCAATAGGATTAGAATCCTGAGGAGAAAAAAATCTAGAATAACTGTTATGGGGTTTTGCCAGAACATAAATAGGAAATAATGAAAAGAGTGGAGCCAGTTGAAGTTAAAGATGACCAATATTTGCCAGTGCAATAGTAAATTTTTTGGACAGCATCTTTTTGGCCCAAAAGCAAGAGCACAGAAATGACAGAGTGGAATAGCACAATCCAGCCAAATCGTCACTCTTCTCTAACGTTTCCCCCAAGTTGATACAGGCCTTTTCCCTCAGATCCAGAATACAATCTGGCAATATATCCACTAGGATTCACTAATAAAAACATCTCACTGTAAGTTTTCCAGGTAAGAACGGTTTTAATACACAACTCTGAAGCTACATGACTGCAGAATGTACCAGAAGAATGAAGGCCAGGGAAGTTAATGCTGCTAGTCTTAGTCTGGAGAACTAAAGACAAGAGTTCTCACAACAGATGTCAGGAAACTGCTATGAATCTCAGGAGCTTGCCCAAGACTTTCATGTCTGCCCATATACCTGCCAACAACAAATGCATAATAATAACTTCCATATCTCTTCTACGTTTCAAATTTCTCAGAAGTGCAAAGCTAGGTAAACTGTAACCTGAAGTTTCATAGTAAATGTTTTATTATTAACCAAGTGGATTTGATTTTTTTAGTATTTACATTTATATATAATGCATTTATAACTTCATTACAAATATTTTGGGTGAAAATTGTCACATAGAACCACAGACTCTTACAATTCAAATTTACAGTCAAAATGGGGAACTAAAATATGGTAACAACCTATACAATATCATGTGTGTGTGAGATGCATCCTTTATTTTACTTTTGTCATTATTTGTATACATATGACTAAAGGGGAGAAATACTTCTCATGTAGTGGTAATATATTATGAAAAGAACACTAGAAGTAAGACATTTGAATTTCTTAATACTAGTTTTGCTGTTAATCAGGTATTTGTATATAGTCATTTAATCTTTGAAGTCCACTTTTCTAAAACAAAAGGTAGGTAATATACATTAACACATATATTATTTTGACAAACAAACTGGATTAGAACAATCTATAACACAGAATAGAAACCTAGAAATAAGAAGCTAGATGAGCGGCCGGAGCTGTGTTGTAGGGGGCTAAGCCTCTACCTGCAGCACCGGCATCCCATATGGGCGCCGGTTTGTGTTCTGCCTGCTCCTCTTCTGATCCAGCTCTCTGCTATGGCTGGGGAAAGCAGTGGAAGATGGCCTAAGTGCTTGTGCTCCTGCACCCACGTGGGAGACCTGTAAGAAGCTCATGGCTTTGGGCTTCAAATCGGCTCAGCTCCAGCCATCGTGTACATTTGGGAAGTGAACCAATGGACAGAAGACTTCTCTGTCTCTCCCTCTCTCTGTAACTCTACCTCTCAAATAAATAAAATCTTTAAAGAAAAAAAGCTAGATGATTATAAAGCCTTTTTTTCATTTCTTAAGGACTGGCACCACATATTTTTACATCAATTTCATCAAGTTAATATGACTAAATGAAAGCTGAAAGTAATAAGAACTTTCAATAACACTTAACATCACATAAGGTATTACAGTATAGAAGTATGAGAACAAAAGCACTTTATTCCAACCCTGAGGAATTAGTATGAACCTTTTAAAGTGAACAGAATAAATATAAAGTGAACACAGTGAGTCTTACATATATATTATTAATAAATAAGAATATTTATGTCCTATTAAAAATTAAAGGATATTAATAATTAGTCCCTAGCAAGCCATCTAAGTGCTTTTTTTAAAATAATACCCTAGGAAAATTGAATTCATCATTAAATCCAGTAATCACTTTGTTCTAGAGATTATGAAATTTGCCTGAAGCCTGTGAATCATACAGTAGATGCTGATTCGTACTGGATTTAAGTAAAAATAGAACAGTGGTTATATGCTGAAATTGGGATGACTATTATCACAGTTACTTAAAATGGATGTAGGTTTTTAAAAATACATTTCAAAGTACAGGACATTTTGGTATATTACAGCTATGCTGGAAGTAAGTCAAGATTTCATTCTGAGAATATTCTTGCCAAACAGTGAAGAATCTGTCAGTAATTCCAAAGTATTAAAATATTCTATCAAATCAATTTTTTTAAAGATTTATTTATTTATAAGTCAGAGTCACACAGAGAGAGGAGAAAGAGAGAGAGAGAAAGTCTTCCATACTCTGGTTCACTCCCCAGTTGGCTGCAACAGCAGGAGCTGTGCTGATCTGAAGCAGAAGCCAGGAGGTTCTTCCGGGTCTCCCACGCAGGTGCAGGGACCCAAGGACTTGGGCCATCTTCCACTGCTTTCCCAGGCCATAGCAGAAAGTTGGATTGAAAGTAGAGCAGCTGGGACTCAACCGGCACCCACATGGGATGCCAGCACTGCAGACGGTAGCTTTACCCACTAACCCACAGCCCGGCCCTTCAAATCAATTTTTTTAAAGATTTTATTTATTTATTTGAAATATAGAGTTACAGAGAGGCAGAGGCAGAGAGAGAGAAGAGAGAGAGAGAGAGAAAGATAGGGAGGGAAGCAGGGAGAGAGAGAGGGGTCTTTCATCCATTGGTTCACTCCCCAAATGGCCTCAACAGCTTGGAGCTATGCCGATCTGGAGCCAGGAGCCAGGAGCCAGGAGCTTCCTCCAGGTTTCCTATATGGCTGCAGGGATCCAAGGACTTGGGCCAACTTCTACTGATTTTCCAGACCACAGCATAGAGCTGGATTGGAAGTGAGGCAGCCAGGACTTGAAGTGATGTTCATATGGGATGTCAGCCCTGCAGGCAGCAGCTTTACCAATATGTCACAGAGCCAGTACCTCAAATCAATTTTTATAAACTATATCATTAGTTATTTCAAACCTGCTCTCCTTTAAATTTTAAAACTTCTACATTGCTTAGATTATGTGTTCTTTTCAGAAATTTAAGAAAATCCATAAAAATTTAAGTATATATCTCTAATCTGTATCATTGCTACTGGTCTTTATATGCAAATCTTAGCATTTTATTTATTATCAGGCAAAGAACACTTAGTTATAGAAGATAATAATAATTTGTATACTTCTCTAAAAATCACAATGCATTTAATCCATAAATTATAATTCAAAGGAATTAACTCAACTAAACATCTAGGCAGGTTTAAAAATTATGCCCTTCCTTAGAATAAAATGTATTTGTGACATTATGTAACACATTTTCACTCCTATGCATCCTATTAATCACTATTTCTGTTAAAACATTAATATATTTTATGTTCATTTTTTATTTATCTAATCTCTGCTCATCTTACTTTTTATTGAAACCTAGTTTGCTATAATAATATTTATAGATATTTGTAGTGCTCTTAGCTATAACTATTTAAATTCATATTTTAAACATTCTGAACCTACCTTAATAAGTAGCATTTCTATCTACTATTCATGTATTTTGTCATTTAACTAGCTATTCAATGTATTTCAAAATATTCTAGCCAAGTAACACACTGGATGCTTGATTGTAAATGTTATTCAACCAGGCATCATAGTGTAAGCAAGAAACACTACCAGTTAGAGTATTTAAAAATCTAATAGTCATATTGACTGATGGAAAATTTATAATATTAACTTTCTTTCCTAATTAAAGTACTTTCCTAATTTCCCAAAGTCAGTTTTGTAATATACATATGTATATATATGTATATATGTGCATAGATGTATAAATGTATATTATACATACTGTATATTAAGTCATTATGCTTTTATGATAATTTCCATTTTAATATTTACAACCTTTAGCATGTTAGGTGGCTTGTTTCTACATAACCCATAACACTGACATTATATAATGTGAAACAATCATCCATCTTCTGAAAACACAATACAGTTAACATTTGAAAATATTTATAATGACAGTGAAATAGTACATGGAAAGCTTAGATTTACTGTTCACATATTTTTAACTCTTAAGACAAATGCAGTTTTAAAGAATCATATGATACAGAGTATGAAAAACAGACTGTAAACCTCTGTAAATTCAAATTATATATCATTACAATTAAGCATGACCTATATGAAAATCTCCTACTCACAATATTTATTAGTAGAGATCATTAAAAATCAGCATTTTACAAACCAAGGAATAAAAATGAAAATTGAATAATCAATAATCTGAAAAAGTACCCCCACATGTTTAAAAGCTTTGTAAGGCACTGATATTGCTAAATAAAATAATACTTCATTAATACAGTTATATAATTCTAACTATATAGCATCACATTATAATAAAATTCCAAAACTCAAAGCTGTTAAAACACATTACAAAAAAGACATAACAGACATATTCAATCCTAAAAATATTTTATAGGCTCCACTCTCCATTCTCCATTCCTACAAAAAGCTTTTAACAAATCAATTTACATTTATCAAAAGCCAACACTTTCACTTATAACAATAAATATTTAACATATTTTTGTTTTACCTTTTGTTCAACCATGCACATCTGTCGAGCAGGAAGCATCATGTTGACGAAAATGCATCAACATTGTGCCAGGCAGTGCTTTCGTTTAATCCTTCTAACCCTAGCAAAATCATAGGAGCCATCCGTAATCAGATGATTTGAAAGTCTCTACTTGGCTTATAATCATTTTACTCCAAAACTAACTGCTAAAAAGTTACATATACACAGCACCCATTCCAGGATGCATTCATAAACTCTAGTGGTGATGGGCCAGTTAACGGAAAGGTTACTGTTTAATGCTGTTACTATGTGGCTGTATATAGCCTCAGGTCAAGCAAGAATGTACCCTTGCAAGGAGGATTATGGTACTTAGCTGATTAGTGCCTCACAATACTGAACACCAAATGCAACCTACATCCAGGCATTTCTGGGCACTATACTTAAAACTGCAGAGTTACAAACTTATAAACTACATTCCTCAATATGAATTCTGGTATTTCTAAATAACAGCTCAGCTTTTACTATAAAATGTACAGTGAAAATACAAGATAGTGATAGTTTAACAAGCCTGTAACTTTATTTCAATTACTCAATAACAAGTTTCTTAATCTTTACTGAAATGATAATGTTTCCCCAAAGGTGCAAGAAATAGAAGTTTCTGTAGATATTAAATTAAAAATAATATGGTCCATAATTCATGATCACAGTAATATTAACCAATAATAAAATTAAACCACTTAGACCCATAGTTCCTATCAAAATGAAAAAAATCTATTTTTCTCATGGTATATTTTCAGTCTTCCAAGCTGGTAAGTTCAAAAAACTTCAGAAACCTAACAGTTGATGCTATAGTAGCAAATGCTATTCTTCTCTACTTTTCTTTCATTCTCTTTTGCCATAGTGAGTTTTCTTGGAGGTGTCCTAATGCACACTCTGCTGACAACACACTCCTCTACCATTCATTTCATTTCATCCACCCAGACTTTGATTTGTGTCTTCTCTAACAGCACTATTGTTTCCCTTCACTCTCTCCTGATCTTTCTAGTTTCTAGGTCTCCAATTCCCTTCACTCTACTCCTCCAGAGTTTGAATTCTCCCTTAAAGACTATTTTTTCCATCTTAACTTTCATATATTTTGTTTTGTTTATTTCCTTTGTATGCACTTTGTATGCATTCGAATTTAGGAAGGCCCAATTCAGAGCTAAAAAAGTTTTCATGAGAATAAATGTAATTTTAGTACACTGACTCAGAAAGCGTAAAATAAAAGATTCCATGAATCAGATGCCATTAAAATTACTTTTTCTTTTATTCATGATAACATCTTCAACTTATATTTGTGAGGATAAGACCTCAAATAATTATGTCTCAAGAAAACTGTGTGTAACTGATGCTTCCCTACAGTAACCTATGGTTCCTCCCACCTTCCAACGTCCTTCCTAAAATTGCCATACCAAACATAGACACAAAGACTGGAAGCCATTCTGTAATAGAAGATAACCTAAACCTGCAGTGATTTTGTTTCCCTGCTTTAAGGAGCTCCACCTGAATCTGTGGCAGCCATAGAAACAATCCGCAATAAAGAAAGATTCACTTGAGAATAATTTCAAGAAGTACAATGAACAAGGCAGAAAAATCATTAGAAGGAAAAATATATGTAATTTTAACCAACAGGTACCTTCCATATCATCAGTGAAAACCTCTGTCACCTTTATATTCTTTTAGAATGGAAGTTTTTTTTTAATTGAATGCCAATAGCTGGCTTAATATTTTTCTACTTGCTCCAAGGAGACAACTTAACAGGTTTTTGGTTATGACTTAAAGCCAAGGTTTCAGAGCAGGAATATTTTATAGGCATCACTTCCAATAAAAGGAAACAAACACATTTAAAAGTGTATGTGTGTATAAATATATAGAGATGGGCAGATAGATAGATGCTGCATATCTGTAAGCCAAATATGTATAATTAGGTTTCTTCTTGAATATGTATGGACACTGAAAAAGAATCATACAGTGTTTTAAAATGTGAGAAATATAAATAAGTGAATTTAAGTAGAAGCAGCAATCTATCTCAGTGAATGGCTATTCTTTCCTTCCAGTAGCTCATCCCATATTGAGGAAGTCATGTTGTATCTACCATCAGATAGTCATGACATTTGTCATCACCTCCATTGGTACAAACCTGGTAGTCAGCATCATTTTTCATGTGAATTACTTCAAAAGCTTCCTAACCTGTCTGCCTATTTCTACCCTATACCTTCACGACCTGGTCTCAACAGATGCAAGAATGAAAAGTCAGTAATGCCCCACTTTGCTTAGGCTGAACAAGAAATTCCTTACAAGGTCTATAGGATCTGGCACCCCCACCCCTATTCACTCAGATCCAGCCATACTGGATTCCCTGCATGCTCTCAACTTAGGACCATTACTAGCTCTGCCAGGAATACCATTCCTCCAAACTGCAGTAGAGACATGGTCAAGTGTGCTAGTTAGTAGAGACCTTCTTCAAGTCTTCCCTAAAATCTCATTTTCTCCAAGAGGCCAATCCTGAACGCTCTCTTCCATGCATGAAGTTCCTCTTTCACTCAACTGTACTCTCAATCCCAACTCCTTTTTAATATGCTTTATGTTTGTATCTTTCATAACACATGCCACTTTTTAATATTTTTTATTTGACCACATTCACTGCCTGTTTCCACATGCTAAAATATAAATTCTACAGGCAGAGATTATCATTTTGGTCACTTTACTCAGTGTCCGGTACATGGCAGTTACTCAAGTAACTAAAGATACACAAAACATTGAGGCCATGCTACAGGGTAGTAGCCTAAACCTCCACCTGCAGTGCCAGCATCCTATATGGATACCAGTTTGAGTCCTGGCTGCTCCTCTTCCGATCCAGCTCTCTGTTTATGGCCTGGAAAAGCAGCAGAAGATGGCCGAAGTGCTTGGGCCCTTGCACCCAAAAGGGAGACACAGAAAAAGCGCCAGCCTCTCCCTCTCCCTCTCCCTCCCCTTCCCCCTCTCCCTCCCCCTAACTATCACCCTAACCCTCCCCCTCCCCCTAACACTCCCCCTCTCCCTCCCCCTCTAACTGTCTCTCTCTCTCTTTCTCTCTTTCTCTCTTTCTAACTCTGTCTCTCAAATAAATGAAATCTTTTTTTTAAAAAAGTAACCTCATGGCATAGCTCATCTACAATATAAACTTAGTAGTAGTATAGCATTAGCCAAACCTCATACTACTTGTTTCTACTATTTGTATTTTTTATTTTCATTTAGTAAATATAAATTTCTAAAGTACAGTTTATGGATTACAGTGGCTTTCCCCCCCATAACTTCCCTCCCACCCGCAACCCTCCCATCTCCCGCTCCCTCTCCCATTCAAGATTCATTTTCAATTATCTTTATATACAGAGATCAATTTAGTATATATTAAGTAAAGATTTCATCAGTTTGCACACACACAGAACATAAAGTGTAAAATACTGTTTGAGTACTAGTTATAGCATTAATTCACACTGAACATCACATTAAGGACTGAGATCCTACATGAGGAGTAAGTACACAGTGACTCCTGTTGTTAACTTAACAATCTGACACTCTTGTTTATGGTGTCAGTAATCTCCCTAGGCTCTTGTCATGAGTTGCTAAGGCTATGGAAGCCTTTTGAGTTCGCCGACTTCGATCTTATTTCGACAAGGTCATAGTCAAAATGGAAGTTCTCTCCTCCCTTCAGAGAAAGGTACCTCCTTCTTGATGGCCCCGTTCTTTCCACTGGGATCTCACTCACAGAGATATTTCATTTAGGTTTTTTTTGTTTGTTTGTTTGTTTGTTTGTTTTGCCAGAGTGTCTTGGCTTTCCATGCCTAAAATACTCTCATGGGCTTTTTAGCCAGATCCAAATGCCTTAAAGGCTGATTCTGAGGCCAGAGTGCTGTTTAGGACATCTGCCATTCTATGAGTCTGCTGTGCATCCAACTTCCCATGTTGGATTGTTCTCTCCCTTTTTTATTCTATCAGTTAGTAAATAAATAAACTAGTTATACATATTTGGCTTACAGATATGCAGCATCTATCTATCTGCCCATCTCTATATATTTATACACACATACACTTTTAAATGTGTTTGTTTCCTTTTATTGGAAGTGACGCCTATAAAATATTCCTGCTCTGAAACCTTGGCTTTAAGTCATAACCAAAAACCTGTTAAGTTGTCTCCTTGGAGCAAGTAGAAAAATATTAACACTAGTCTTATTTATGTGATCCCTTTGACTCTTAGACCTATCATTATGATCTACTGTGACCTGAAATTGATCACTTGGACTAGTGAGATGGCATTGGTACATGCAGTCTTGATGGGATTGTATTGGAATCCCCTGGCACATTTCTAACTCCATCATTTGGGGTAAGTCCGACTGAGCATGTCCCAAATTGTACATCTCCTCCCTTCTTATTCCCACTCTTATATTTAACAGAGATCACTTTTCAGTTAAATTTAAACACCTAAGAATAATTGTGTGTTAATTACAGAGTTCAACCAATAGTATTAACTAGAACAAAAAAAAATCCTAAAAGGGATAAAGTATTAAATTGTACATCAACAGTCAGGACAAGGGCTGATCAAGTCACTGTTTCTCATAGTGTACCTTTCACTTCAACAGGTTTCCTTTTTTGTGGTTGGTTAGTTGTCACTGATCAGGGAGAACATATGATATTTGTCCCTTTGGGACTGGCTTAATTCAGTCAGCATGATGTGTTCCAGATTCCTCCATTTTGTGGCAAATGACCGATTTCACTGTTTTTGACTGCTGGATAGTATTCTATAGAGTACATGTCCCATAATTTCTTTATCCAGTCTACTGTTGATGGGCATTTGGGTTGATTCCAGGTCTTAGCTATTGTGAATTGAGCTGCAATAAACATTAAGGTGCAGACAGCTTTTTTGTTTGCCAATTTAATTTCCTTTGGGTAAATTCCAAGGAGTGGGATGGCTGGGTTGTATGGTGGGTTATATTCAGGTTTCTGAGGAATCTCCAGACTGACTTCCATAGTGGCTTTACCAGTTTGCATTCTCACCCTATTTGTATTTTACCTTCAAAAATACTCATTACTACTCTCAAGTGAAGCAGCAAAAGATGTACTTTCAATGTAAAGTCTCAGTAATAACAACCCCTTCATTCTCCCAACTATCTTCCTTGTTTTATAAGCGTAATTTCAGAATTCAAGTGAATTTTTCAGAGGTAGAGAAACGGCATTGCTTGAGATAGGGAAAGGTGAGGAATTAAAGGAAAGTTGGTTTCTAGATAACACAACAGGATCTTTAAAAAATTGATTTTCAGGCCCAGTGTTGTGGCATAGCTGGTAATGCTGCTGTGTGCAATGCCAGCATCCAATTTTGGCACTGGTTGTGTCCCAGCTGCCCCACTTTCAATTCAGTTCCCTGCTAATGGTCTGGGGAAAGTAGCAAAAAATAGCCCAAGCACTTGGGCCACTGCCACCATGTGGGAGACTGGGAGGAGACTCCTGTCTCCTGGCTTCAGCCTGGCTCAGCCCTGGCCATTGCAGCCACTTTGGGAATAAACCAGAGGATGGAATATCTCTATTCTCCCTCTCTCTCTCTGTAACTGTGACTTTCAAATAAATAAATAAAATGAAACCTGATTTTTAGCCAACCACTAATCTCCATGAAAGCACAATTAAGTCAAATTCTTTTAGAATAAAAAACAAGCTTGCTAAACAAGATTTTTCTTGGAAAAAAATTTATAATAACCAAATCATACAGAACTATTTGGAACAACTACCCAGATAAAAGCAAAACTAAAATAAATAAAATATTTAAGTGTGGAGACTTTCATAATAACAGTATTTGTGGTAACTATATTTCTTACATAACTCCTGTATTTTTATGTTCCAATAAATATGCACATAATATGTTATGACAAACCTGAAAGAATGAACACAAATTACTTCTACACGATCTGGTTATTCAGGTCTGACTCAATTAAATCAGTTAGAGAAACATGCTTTTATCTTTCGTCAACAAAATGTTCTGACACAGAGAAAACAGCATCTAACATCTGCATGTCAGTATGTATGTGAGTTGCTCCTTAGCTACCTATAACAATATTATATTGCTTCAAATTTTGCAAATCAACCCCACTGTTTGTATATCCAGTGCATTCTCTGGAAGATAGATATTCCGTGGTTCTTGAAGACCAGTAAGATACTATAAGGTTGACTCCATGAGATAATCTGCAAACATGGCTGACCATAATTATATTTGAGATGTCACTGTTTTTATTCCATTCACAGTCTCAGAAAGTTGGCCCATTATCCACATAGCCGCACTACAGAAGCAATAAAACATGGAAATTTTAAAGAAAGTTTTTTGAGGAGGTGAAGAAGTTCTGCACCCCATGGAATAAAATTATAAAATATCTCTTTAACATTCTCTTTCCTTGAAGTAAATCTCTCTTCAGTAAAGCTCTTTTAGCCTTTAATGAGCTTCTTCCCCCACACTTCTTCACAAACCTCCTCTTCTAGTGACATATGGGAGCCAGCAAAAACAAACAAACAAAGTATAATGCTTGCTGGATACATGCCCTGAATAAGAATGAGGGACAATGTGATCAAATATGCTGGGAAGCTGGGCTTTGTGAAAGAAGGCTGTTAAGTTTCAACAGGCATTAGGTATGATTTGGTAATATTTAAGACATGGTATTCTTTATAAAAGAGTAAGGATAGCTAAGATCCTGTCTTAAGATCCCATAAAGATAGTTGAATCCCCAGAATGAACAATGGAGTTAGGGTTTTCTTTTTGATATGAATATGTTTTAACATAAATTACTCCAGATAAATTATGTTTTTATACTAAATTTTATTTAACAATTTAAATAAATAACTGATAGATAATATAACATTGTGAAATTATTTGCTTGAGCTTTCATTTGTGTTTATTCCCTAATATTGTGTTAAGTGATAAGCTAAAAACAGAATTTGGGGTTTAAAGTATTCTGAATGAAGACAATAGGAAATGCATTATGGAAACAATGGTAATGATTATCAGCTATTGGCTCTCTGGCATCTATTTAACTTCCTTCTTGGAAGGAAAGGAAGGTATTCTCCAAAGGAAGGAATTGTATTGGCCTCACCTACTGCAGGGGCATGCCATGATTATTAGCAGAACTACCGTGCATGTTACCTTATCTCTTCAGAACTACTAACACAACGACTTTAACTGTCCAATCTGATTCTTAAGGATAACTGCCTAATGCTACTGATAAACAGATTTCCCATTTCATGATTGAGGATTCATGTAACTCTCGGAGATTCTACAAGTCAATTTAGAGGCTTGAGTTGGGGATCCTTCCCCAGATAAAGCCAAATGTACTCAGCTTCAATTGAAATTGGGTCTCTGAATTGAAATAGATCAATCCTTGCCTGAATCAGCTTTATACCTTTGGAGTTTCCAATTAGGTGAATAAATTCTCTATGTTTTAGGCTGATTTCAGAAGGTTTTCTCTTACTTTCAATTAAATCTTCCTTGATACAGACCCTGAAGTCTGTGTTACTTTCTCACCAGCTGTCATGACAGTTATGAACTCTGGGTTTTATGGAAATTTCTTTTCCCTTTGTGAGCAGTAAGCAGTCCGGGACCTTATATGAGATGCCATAGTCACGTTTCTTGAAAGTCTTTTCAATTTTACGGTTTAAAAAAAATAACTGTCATTTAATAAATCAAAATATTTTGAGATTAAATATCACAAGATCAGATGCTTAATATTAAATTTCATGATAATTATGACAGCCTTGTTCTAATTAAAGCTAGAAAAATATACAATAAATCAGTCAATGTGTCTCAAGCAACAGCAACAAGTTGCTTTTTTATCCAAGTAATTCACATCAAACTACCCTTTATCGAACTACTAACCTAATTCAGAAACAGAAATAATAGGCAGATGGTACATGAAATATTATCTCTATTACTGGCAAAACTGAAATTGAAGAACTGAGGTACACCTACATAAAAGTGAGCTTCTTGTTAGCAAGTTCATAATAATGCAGACACATCAGAGACAACACTGGCCTGAGACTATTTATTTTACAATCTTTTCCTGTAAAACTTGCAGCAGAAACAAGAAAATGTACTCTCTCTATGACCTGCTTGTTCCCAGGAGAAGGAAGAAAGAAAAAGAAAATTGCTTCTTGTGTTCATTTCTTTATAGAATGAAACTAGAGCAAAGAAGGAGAATATTCTACCTACCCAAATCCTAGAATACTTAAGTGAGAATTGTATTAAATTGTAGCACCTCTAGTGCTCCCAGAATTCTAGTGCTCACAGAATGTTACCAAAATAACACTTTGCTTAAACTGAGAGCTAATGACAATCAAGAGCTTTAAAGAGTTTATGGGGACCAAAAAGTAAGAAAATGTGGCAAACCCAGTTGGCTGCCTGCTGAAAATCTAATCTCTCTACGTTTTAAAAATAGAACCTAATTTTCTTCCCGGCAACAACCTAGACATCTGTCATCTGATGACTAGACAAAGAAAATGTGGCATATATACACTATGGAATACTACTCAGCTGTAAAAAAAGGAATGAAATCATGTCTTTAGCCACAAAATGGATGCAACTGGAAACCATCAGGCTTAGTGACATAAACCAGTCCCCCGCCAAAAAATTTCTGTTTTCCTTGAATTGCGGCAATTAATAAAGAGCACACAAAAATGTAATGTACATGAGAGAAATTGACATTTGAGATTTGATTATTGTTTACAGCCTTTGTACTCTTGAAGAATAGTGGTTTTTGCTACTTACTGCTTGTTGAATTCTTTATTTGGTGGAGGGCTAAACTTGTGATTATAAAATAAACTGATGTTATTGTAAAAATTAAAATAAAGGAACTAGGAGAGATGGTGGGAGCAAGGATGGGAGCACGGATGGGAGGAAGGATAGAGTGGGAAGTATCATTCCGCTCTTAAATCTGAGTTTATGAAATACATAAAATTTGCTCATCTTATAAATAAAAAAAATTAAAAAAATAATTTACCAGGCCCTCTTTATGATTAGAAGTAGTCATGTGACACACTTGAGACCAATTAGATTTAGAAAGAAGTTTACTAGGTACAGCTTCTACAAATGCTATTTTTTTCTAAAAAAAAAAAAAAAAGAGCCCCAGCTGACATGCTCCTTCTATATGCTATCCTCCCACTTTCTTGACAGCATTGTGGCCTGCTATCTAGAACTCAACAGTCGTCTTTTCCCGGTGAATTTAGGGCCACACACTGTGGGTAGCAGGGCACTAAACAAATTAGGTCTCTGTTGACTTTGCTGAGCATTAGTATCATTTTCCAGCAGTCTACTTCCAGACTTCTTTTTACATTAGAAAAGCATAAACATCTTTATTGAAACACTGTGGTTATGAGTTTTATGTTACATACAGCTAAACACAATGCAATCTAGGGCCTGAGAGATACTTTTCTTAAATAGAGAATTCTAAAGTGTAGAACCCTGGCTTCTGTTTCAGTAAAAGATAAACAACAAGTAAATAAAAAACTACCATTTGTGACAGACAGGGATGTGGGAACAGAAAATATGAGCTGATTGTCGAATGAAGCATAAGTCAAGGAGAGAGTAATTTCTAATGAAAGAGGCAAAATTTTGCAGCACAATTCATAATTTTCTCTTTAATCAAGAATCTATTGTGAGCATCTCCTCCCAACTCTGTGTCCAATAAGTAGCTTACAATCAAGAATCTGGATACCACAACAATAGGCAAATGCTGCAAATCAGGACTTTTTTTTTGTGAGGTGGGGAAGCAGAGAAAGCTCGCTGTTAAATACTTAGCATAACCCACTGCTCAGTTAAATAAGAGCTAAGTTAAAAAAAAAAAAAAGCACAGGAGCTAGCCAGATAGCCAGATAATTATCAGTATGAGTCTGGACACTTCAATTCACTAATAAAAGAATGCTTCCTAGAGCCTGACATTTAGTAGAAGCAAAGTCACAGGAAAAAAAAAATGAGAGTAAAATAGGAAGGAAGAATTCCGAGTCACTGATAACTGCAGAGTTTACTTGTCGCCCGACATCTGAAAAACTCTGCAATTCTTTAAATATACAATTGCATCCCAGTCTTGCACAAGCTTCTGTGAGTTGCATGTCCTGAAAGAGTTTAAGTTTACTTATGAAATCAGAATTGATTTAAAGTGTCCTAGTGGGTCATATAAAGAAAAGAAAAAACAGAAAACAATAACAGTTAGATAGCACTACATTAACTGAATCTACATCTTCAGGTATTCATTCAACGATCCACAACAAAAACCTATTATTGTAGGTATTTATAAAACACCTAAGATATCATTTTACTTAATTATTTATGGCACACATCCATGAATAATTTAAAATGGTACAAAAAATTAAATTTATCAACAGTTAAATACAGTAGAAACAGATAATCAGGATCAAACTTAGAAGTGGATAAATAGGCCAGAAATGAAAGATAAAAATTAAAAAATTGTAAAGCATGCTAAGCATTTTGAACTTTCATCTTGTAAACAAAGTAGATATCCTCAGCCGTCTGGTACTACTAGTTACTGTGTTAGCTATAATGTAGTTAAACCAAGGGACAAGAACTGAAAGTTCAGTAGTGGGAAGATCAATTGGATTATTCTAATAATCCCTAATTCTAATTCTAATAATCCCTAATTCTAATTCTAATAATCCCTAATCTAATAATATGAAATCATGAATGAAGGCACTAGAAAGGAATGAAGCAAAACATATTAAGAAGGTTAAGTCTGTGAAATTTTTTATTTAGGAACTTAGGAAAAACAAACAAATCTGACCTTTTTTTTTTCTTGAGTAACTATATGAATATGATTTAAAAACAGAAGTTTCTAGGGAAATACATGTTCATACACGTTCTACTGCCCAGTTAATAAATATATCTCATAAACAACATCAAAAAGGAAAAATCTGACAGTTTTTCTGCAACTAACAAAAGAGAAGATGTCCTATCTAGTCCACATGAGCATTTCTGTCTAGTTGGTAGGTGTGGGGAGCAACTTGGACTAAGCTAAATTACTGGAATTAAGACTTACTCTATGCATCTGCTCTCCCACAATATGGCGCTGGGAGAGGAGTAAAAACAGCTTCTATACAGCTGCCTCCAGTTCAACCAATAAACTGTAGGACCTGCTCCTGATTGGAGGAGAGCAGCGTACTCGGCGTGTGGGTAGCAGAGTTGGGATTGGTGGAAGAGGACTATAAAGGAGGAGAGAGACAACATGCACCAGGAACATCTATCTGAAGGAACACCTGAGGAACACCTGAGCAGCCCCCGAGAGAGCCGGCCGGCGGTGTGCCGCTCCCCCGCGGAAGTGGGGAAAGTGGCAGGGGGAACCGCCCTTCCACGGAGGTGGAAGGGACGGTAGCCAACCCGGGAAGAACCAGCAGCAAACCCGGGGAGGGCCGAGCAGACAAAAGAACAGCACAGGGTCCTGTGTCGTTCCTCCGCGAAGAGGGGGAGCGACAGGTAGGTTATATATCTATAGTGGGAATGAATGAAATGTAATGTCACGTTAATGCGTGAGATGGACTGCATTATGAATTCTATTTACTATTATCGTGGTAATGTGGTGGTCATAGTGTGGTTTAGCTGAAGTGGGTACAGATCATGTAACAGGTAGTATTAAGGGCATTTCACATGTGCCCCACCAATTCATTTTGCAAAATAATCCTTAGGAAGAAGGTACTATTATCCTAATTCTCATGTTTTAAATGTGTAAACTGAGCACAAAGTTATTACCTTCCATAAAATCACACAGTCAGTAAATAGCAGAAGAGGAATTTAAAACTACAGTTTAAACTACTAGTTGGATTCTGATACCTCCAGTGAACGGAAACTATTTCACAAAAAATAAACAGCAGTCAAAGGTTCAGTGTAACTATTATTGAAAAAGAAGAAAACAATATCACTCTATAAGCAGGTCTGAACAAGTCTGTGCAACCAAAATGATCAAGCATTCCTCTCCCCTGCGTGCCACAAGTGACTTTTACTTCTTGAGTAACAGCTCTATCATTGTTCTGTTCCTCCAACCATGCATATAACAGTTACTATACTCAAATTGCCTCCACTCCTCCACTTTCTTTCTTTTCTTTCTTTTTTCTTTTCTTTTTTTTTTTTTTTCTTTTTTGACAGGCAGAGTTAGACAGTGAGAGAGAGACAGAAAGAAAGGTCTTCCTTCCATTGGTTGACTCCCCAAATGGTAGCTATGTCTGGCGCTACGCCGATCTGAAGCCAGGAGACAGGTGCTTCCTCCTGGTCTCACATGTGGGTGCAGGGGCCCAAGCACTTGGGCCATCCTCCGCTGCCTTCCAGTCCAGAGAGCCAGCACCGCAGTCAGAGGATTAGCCTAGTGAGCTTCGACATTGGCCTCAAGTTGCCTCCACTTTCTAAGCATCAAATTCAACAATGACCCAATTTAGTTGGCCCCTCCTCAAATCAACCAACAAAAGCCCAAATCCTGTTAACAAGTTTCTGTTTAACCACTTCTTCCTGAGATGCCTTACTAATTCACAAGATTTGTGGCCTCCCTCACTGTAGCAAATAGTGAACCTTTGTTTGATGCATTCCTGGTCATTGCTAAATGGTGGACATCAACATTGGCTCTTCAAGGCTCTAAGGCTTAATCACTATACTGTAAGTGAACACTCCTCATCTCTAAAATGTACATATTAAGATATTAAGCCAATCAAAGAGCTGGGGAAAATAACACAAAAAAGGGGAAAACTAGGGCTAACACTGTGGAGTAGTGGGTAAAGCCACTGCCTGCACGGCCAACATTCCATATGGGCAACGGTTCCCAGCTGCTCCACTTCTGAACCAGGTCTCCACTATGGCCTGGGAAAGTAGTGGAAGATGGCTCAACTGCTTGTGATCCTGCACACACGTGGAAAACCCAGAAGAACCCCTGGCTCCTGGCTTTGGATTGGTCCAGCTCTGGCTATTGCAGTTATTTGGGAAATGAACCAGCGGATGGAGGACCTCTCTCTCTTTGCCTCTCCCTCTCTGTAACTCTGCCTTTCAAAAAATAAATTAATCTTTAAAAAAAAGAGAGAGAAAGGGCCGGCGCCACGGCTCAATAGGCTAATCCTCTGCCTTGTGGCGCCGGCACACCGGATTCTAGTCCCAGTCGGGGTGCCAGATTCTATCCAGGTTGCCCCTCTTCCAGGCCAGCTCTCTGCTGTGGCCTGGGAGTGCAGTGGAGGATGGCCCAAGTGCTTGGGCTCTGCACCCGCATGGGAGACCAGGAGAAGCACCTGGCTCTTGCCTTCGGATCAGCGCGGTGTGCTGGCCTCAGCGCGCCAGCTGCAGCAGCCATTGGAGGGTGAACCAACGGCAAAGGAAGACCTTTCTCTCTGTCTCTCTCTCTCTCACTGTCCACTCTGCCTGTCAAAAAAAAAAAAAAAAAAAAAGAGAGAGAGAGAGAGAGAAAACTAAAAAAGTGTGATTTTTAAAAACATACTTGGAGTTAAATACTAAACTAACATGACTAATAATTCAAATGCATTCAGTTTTATATAAGCGGGTTTTCAAAAAGGACATGTGATATATGCATTTTGAAAAACTAAATAGATAGAAAATCTTTAAACAAAAGTGAACGAGAACACATCTTCTAGTTCCATTTTTCCTTGAACTTTCTGAAGTACATGCAGGCATGCTCTATTTGCTTTTTCTATGTTTTATTTGACTGTAATGTTTACTATATCCATAGCCACTTACAGAGAATGAAAATCTGATCACTGGTTTAACAAAAAGTTAAGGAAATATGATCACAGGTTCCTCATGAATTATATCAACCAAACATGTACAAATAAACATTTTTGATAATCTAATGAGTGACAGAAGTTTTATGAAGAAAAAACTAAGATATGCATACAGTTGTAATTTTTTTCATTTACTTATTCAATTGAATATCTGAAAACCATGAAAAATTAAATCAAACTTAAATTTTAAAAATGTTCAAACTTAATGTGTGAAAATATACTTATGCATTTATCATTAGTAATGACTACTAAACACACATTCCTAACTTCAAAAGGAGATTTTTAAAGAAAGATACTGTACAGGATCAGATATTTTTATAACTTTAACAACGAAACAAAAACTTTTCACTGATCAGGAGCCATTAAAGAAAAAAAAATTCCCAAAAGTAAATAGTTTAAACATTTTTTTTTAATTTTAGAAATTTTGACACATAAAAATTACATTCATTCATGGGGTACAACATGAAGTTTCAATTATACATAGTATAATGTTTAATAAGAGTAAATATATCTATTATTTCATATAACATCCCTTTATGGTAAAAGATTCAAGATCCTATCTACCAGTATTTTCTGAGTGACAGATGCAGTATATTAGCATTATCTATAGTCACCCTATTGTGCAATCAAACCCCAGAATTTCTTTCTCCTTTCTAACTATAACTTAGTACCCATTTATCAATCTTTCCCCATTCTTTCCTAACTAGGCACTGTAACCACCATTATACTCGTAACTTCTATAGGATCATCTTTTTTTAAACTCTCTATATAATTAATCTTCCTGGCCTATTTCACTTAACATAATGGCCTCCAGTTCCATTCACGCTGCTGCAAATGACAATATTTCATTTTTATGGTGGGTACTATTTCACCATGTGTATGCACCACATTGTCTTTATCCATTCATCATTGAATGGATATTTAGGTTGTTTCCACTTCTTGGCTACTTTCAATGTGCTGCAATAAATATGGAAATACAGATGTCTCCTCAATGGATTGATTTCATTTCTCTCAGTTTTATACTAGTAGTGAAATTGCTGATTCATAGTACAAATCTATTTTTAGTATTTTTAGTTGTTTTCCATAATGGCTGCACTAACTTACATTTCCACCAAGAGTGCACAAGTTTTTTCCTTTCCTCACACCTTCATCATATTCACTAACTGTTGCCTCTTTCATGATAGCCAATCTGATTGGACTGAGGTCACACCTCATTTCAGTTTTACTTGCATTTCCCTATTAATTAGTGATGTTCAACATTTTTTCATGTAACTGTTGACCATTTGTATATCTTCCTTTAAAAAGTCTGTTCACAACTACTACTCATTTTTAATTCAATTACGTTTTTTGCTATTGAGTTGTTTGAATTCCTTACATATTGTGGCTATTAGCTAGCTGTCTGCCAAATACATAACTTATAAATATTTTTCCCATTCTGTAGGTTGTTTCTTCACTCTTTTGAATTTTTCTTTCGCTGTGATAAGTTCTTAAGTTTAATGAAATCCCATTTGTCCATTTTTGCTTTTATTTTATGTGCTTTTGGAGTCTGATAAAAAAATCCTTTCCTATTCCAATGTCCTGAAGCATTTCCCCTGTGTTTTCTTCTTGAGTTGTGAAGTTTCAGGTCTTTTAGGTCTTTGAGTGGATTTGCATACTGGTATTCAATTTTCCCAACAGGATTTATTGAAAAGATTGTCCTTTTTCCAATGGGTATTCTTAGTATCAAGGATCAGTTGGCTGAAATGTAGTAGTTTACTTCTAGGGTTTATTCTTTTCCATTGGTCTACACATTTGTTTTTATTTGTTAGTTTAGTCTATTTGAAATGCATAAATAGAAACAGAGACAGAGAAAGAAAGTTCTCATCCATTGGTTCACTCCTCAAAAGACTGGGTTGGCTGAGGCTGGGCCAACAACAGGCAAGGGTCAGAACCAAAACCTGGGAACACAAACCAGGTATTCCATGTGGGTGGTGGGAACCCAAGGACTTAATCTGTCACCACTGCTCCCAAGGTCTGCATTGGTGGTAACCTTAAGTCAGCAGTCAGAACTGGAAAATGAATCTAGGCACTCTGATGTGGGATGGGGGCATTTAAATTGCTAGGCCAAATGTCCATCCCTAAGATTTTTTTTTTTAATTTGAAAGCCAGATTTACACAGAGAGAGGAGAGGCAGAGAGAGAGAGAGAAAGAGGTTTTCTGTCCAACGGTACACTCCCCAATTGGCTGAATATCCTATTCAGATAGGAGCTGCACCTATCTGAAGCCAGGAGCCAGGAGCTTCTTCCAGGTCTCCCACATGGGTGCAGAGGCCCAAGGACTTGGGCCATCCTCTACTGCTTTCCCAGGCCATAGCAGAGAGCTGGATCAAAAGTGGGGCAGCTGGGTCTCGAACCAGCACCCAGATGGGATGCTGGTGCTTCAGGCCAGGGCTTTAACCTGCTGCGCCACAGCACTGCCCCCCCCATCCCTAAGATATTTTAAAAGTCAGGTAGTACAATGTCCCCTGCTTTATTTTTTTCTCAAGATTGGTTTGGGATCTTTTCAGGATCTTTATAGTTCTATAAATTTTAGTAGTTTTTTTTCTAGTTTCTGTGATTAATGATAGGTGTTGCATTAAAAATGTATAAATCACTTTGGGTACAATGGACATTTTAATGATATTGAGTACCAATTCATGAACATGGGATGTCTTTCTTATTGTGCTCTTCAATTTATTTCAAAAATGATTAATAATTTTTATTGTAGAGATCTTCACCTCTTAAGTTAAATTTATCCCTAGGTAATTTTTTGGTAGCTACTCAAATGGTGTTTTTAAAATTTGTTTTTCAGAAAACTCACTATTGATGTGTAATGATTTATTTTATTGATTTGTATCTTGTAACTTTGCTGAATTTGTTTATTTTAATAGATTTTTGGTAGAGTTTGCGTGGTCTTCTATTCCCAAGGTCATGTCATGCTCAAACAATTCTCCTTTCTAATCTGGGTGCCCTTATTTATTTCTCTTGCCTAAGTGCCTTGACTAGGCCTTTAAGTAGTATGTTGAATTAAAGTCGTGAAAGTGGGCATTCCTTTCTTGTTCCAGATGTTAGAAAGTTTTCAGCTTTTCCCCATTCAGTATGATCTTTACTGTTGGCTTAATATATATTGTCTTTATTATGTTAATGTATGATCTCTATACACTTAATTTGCTATGAGTTTTTTATCATGAAGAGCTGCTAGGTTTATCCAATGTTTTTTCTGTATCTCTTCAGATGATCAAATAGGATCAAGGATTTTGGTCCTTCATTCTGCTGATTGGTAGTCATGTTTATTTATTTGCATATGTTGAACTATCCTTGCATTCCTAAAATGAATTCCACTTGGTCATATTAAATAACCTTTTTAATGTGCTGCTTGATTCAGTTTGCTAATATTTGTTGAAGATTTTTGCATCTGTATTCAACAAGGATATTGGCCTGTTGTTTTCCTTTTTTGATGTGTCCTTGTCTGGTTTTTGATATTGAGTAGCTTACTACATACGATGAGTTTGGAAGAATTCCCTCCTCTTCTATTTCTTGGGTTAATTTAAAAGAAATTAATTTTTCTCTAAACATTTAATAGATTAATTCTTCTCTAAATGTTCAGTAGAATTCAATAGTGAAGCCATTTTTGTCGTAGGCTTTTCTTTAATTGGAGACTGAATTACTGATTCAATCTTACTATTCAAATTGGCCTACTTAGATATTCTAATTTTCAATCTTAGTAAAGTGCATATATACAGGAATTTGGCCATTTTCCAAAGCTTATAAAATTTGTTGCTCTATATTTTCTTTTAAAAATGATTCAACAGGAGCCATGTTAAGAATGGATTGACATGTTCATTTTGGACTAGTTACAAGAAAATAAGATCAATGATAAACAGGATAATTTCTAGTTTTTCAACTTGCAGTTTTATGATAATTGATGAGCTATGACAATTTTCAAGCAACAAATTAATAATAATAGGAGTTTGGCTAGAAAATTTATGCCCATGTCTCCAAGAATGAAGAATTCTTAAAAATGCCTTAAAAATGAAGAATTACTGGCCGGCGCCGCGGCTCAACAGGCTAATCCTCCACCTAGCAGCGCCAGCACACCAGGTTCTAGTCCCAGTCGGGGCGCCAGATTCTGTCCCAGTTGCCCCTCTTCCAGGCCAGCTCTCTGCTATGGCCCGGGAGTGCAGTGGAGGATGGCCGAAGTACTTGGGCCCTGCACCCCATGGGAGACCAGGAGAAGCAGCTGGCTCCTGCCTTCGGATCAGTGCGGTGCACCGGCCGCAGCACGCCAGCTTCAGCGCAACGGCCGCAGTGGCCATTGGAGGGTGAACCAACGACAAAAAGGTGACCTTTCTCTCTGTCTCTCTCTCACTGTCCACTCTGCCTGTCAAAAAAAAAAAAATGAAGAATTACTTGGTTTTTGCAATCTCTGTAATCATAATTACTGAAAATTATCCTTAACATTACAGAGATGTCCAATGTATGCTGGCTATATTGATGAATAAGTAAATGAAATGGATAAGTAAATGAACCAACAAATAGTCATAACAGACCATTATTGTACATGCATGCTTACAATTATAATTCTCATTTTAAAATTATTAGGAAGGGGGTCACCATTGTGGCATAGTGGGTAAAGCTGCTGCCTGCCACTCCAGCATCCCATGGGGGCTACAGTTATAGTCTTGGCTGCTCTACTTCCTTCCGATAATGCTCCATGCTAATGGTCTGGGAAAGCAGCAAAGGATGGACCTGGTCCTTGAGCCCCTGCACCAACATGGGAGACCAGGAAGAAAGTTGGTGGCTCCTGGCTTTGGATAACTCCAGCTGTTATAGTAATTTGGGGAGTGAATCAGAATGGAGGATCTTTTTCTCCCTCTCTCTCTGTAAACTCTGCCCTTCAAATAAATAATTAAATCTTTTTTAAAAATTATTAGGAAGAGAGAATAATGATGATTAATATTTTGGTACATAAAACTTTCTGTAGTGAGCATTTCCAGAAAGCATTTCATAGTGAATAGCATCAACATTTGACTTTCCCACTAATCATTTCAATCTAATGACTTCATAATCTAACTTGATTTCATCTGTAAAGTAATTTGCTTTTTACAAAAACTGGCATTTTAAAGATTTTTCTAATATTGGAGATGTGTAATTTTTGAGGTTACTGTTTTCATAATTATTATTATCTGATAATACATAACCAGAAACAATTAATTTTATACTTTTTAGTAATTACCTTTGCCTTTATTATTGTATCTATTCATTGTTAGTTTTTTTTACCTTAAATATTAGTCAAAGGGTATTTCCTTATGACATCTTATAATGAATCATTTGCTTTAGAACACAAAAAAATATTTCTGTTAACAGAGTCATTGCATATAATTTATTTAAGACAGTTTATAAAATGGATTATAAACATTTATTAATTAAATCATAATGAGAGGGGCTGGTGCTGTGGTACAGAGGGTTAATGCCCTGGCCTGAAGCGCCAGCATCCCATATGAGTGCTGATTCGAGACCCAGCTGCTCCACCTCCGATCCAGCTCTCTGCTATGGCCTAGGAAGGCAGCAGAAGATAGCCCAAATCCTTGGGCCCCTGCACCCGTGTGGGAGACCTGGAAGAAGCTCCTGGCTTCTGGCTTCAGATCGGCATAGCTCTGGCCATTGCAGCGGATTGGGGTGTAAACCAGCGCATGGAAGACCTCTTTCTCTCTCTCTCTCTCTCTGCCTCTTCTCTCTCTGTGTAACTCTGACTTTCAAATAAATAAACTCATGACCGGAGCATAGGGAGACTACTGATGCCATAGACAGGAGTGTCAATTGGTAAAGTCAACAACAGGAGTCACTGTGCACTTACTCCTCATGTAGGATCTCTGTCCTTAATGTGCTGTGTATTGAGATTTAATGCTATAACGAGTACTCAAACAATATATTTCACTTTGTTTTTTTATGGGGGTGCAAACTGTTGAAATCTTTACCTAATGTATACTAAACTGATCCTCTGTAAAAAAAAAAAAGAAAGAAAGAAAGAAATTGTCAACTCCCAACTTGACTCTCACTGGGATTAAACATGACAATATGTCTGATCTGATTTCATCATCATTTAAAAAAAATCATCTATTATTTTTCACTTTTTGTTTTTGTGTGAGCAAACTGTTGAAATCCTTACTTAATGTATACTAAGCTGATCTTCTGTATATTAAGATAATCGAAAATGAATCTTGATGTGAATGGAAGGGGAGAGGGAGTGGGAAAGGGGAGGGTAGTGGGTGGGAGGGACGGTATGTGGGGGAAGCCATTGTAATCCATAAATCGTACTTTGGAAATTTATATTCATTAAATAAAAGTTAAAAATAAATAAATAAATCTTTAAAAAATAATAACATAATATTTATATTAAATGACTATTTCAGAATGTTAGTTATTAACTAAATTAATGTTATCATTTCAGTACTTTCTATTTTGCTTACTACACATTTAGTTTTCACTTTATTCCCCTTATAAAACCTTAAGAATGTAGATCTTAATGATATTTAGAGAATTTGATTTTCTGAAATTGCAATAAAGTACTATCTGCTTAAATACTTCATTAAAAGACTTAATTTTATTCCAATACAAATCTAACTAGAGTTTAATAACTTAAAAACTTTTAATTAAGCATTTTAGTATGCATTACATCCCTATTTTAAAATGGGTACACAATTCATTCCTTCCTTAACCTGAAGGTCTTTCCAATTAAATTCATGGTACTAAATCCACAACTTAAAACCTTACAACAAAAACCTCCATCTTATACAAACGTATATATGTCAAATGTGAATATTTTAAAACATTTTAAGATGAAATAGTAAGTCCTAAAAGTATCAGATCAAGCTCAAAGGTTATGCAATTAATAGTAAAATCCTTAACAATCATGCTGAAAGGTAAATCAAGAAAACAATCTCAATCACAATAGCTGCAAAAAAATAAAATGTGTAAGACTAAGCCACACATAGTTTTAAACATGATTAATCAGCAGTTGAACAAGCTCAGCACACTAATCTATTTGTAAGAGTAAGAAATGTGATAAAAATTAAAGGAGATAATATATGTAAAATGTGAAACACAATGCCTAGTATCAGAAAGAGCTCAATAATACAGAAAATTATTTTTTGATACTTCCATTACTGGGAATATAAAGGTCTCAAGGTAAAAGAAGTAACTTTCCATTCTATTACTTGACACTAGAAGAAATACTAAAGTAAGAAAATTTTGTCATTGCCTATTAGCCTTTTGGCCAAGACCAAGTGTAGAAAATCTTGTCAAACATATTTTCCCATATCCTTTTGTTTATTCCCAATTTATAGCCTAGTGCACCCTTTCTCTATATTCCCAAAAGCCTAAAAATCACAAGGGCTATTACCATTTATGGAAATTTATTTAATGCTTACTATCTCCTAAATAGTGTACATGGTGATTCACTACTTCTCATTTAATTCTCACAAACAATTCCATGAAAAGGATTATATTACAATACTCTTCATATAAATAAGAAATGTTGATTTTGGAGAGCTTAAGTAAAATAAAATGAAGGAATGATACAACCTGAATTAGAGCTTGGTTTGTTTTCCTCCAGCCTTTACTCTCACAAAACACTCAATCTCCTTATGTGTCCAGATTAATGAGCTATTTCAGCTCAACAGGGAATATGAAAAAAATTATTAATTTTCTGTAGTCAGTGCATTTAACCACATTCCATTGAATTCCCCTTTTCTTCCCATAGTGATATCTAAAACTGCTCACGCATAACCACCTAAATTTCATTTGACCACATAAAATTCACTGACGTATATATTACCAAATTTCTGTGATGTCAAATTTTCCTCCCCAACAAGGTACGTAGAAAAATGCACTATTCATTGTCATCTGATTATATGGCCAATTAATGGATCCTGTCTGTTGAGCTCTGAAAGAAAACATAATCATTTCTGGACTGAGGGAGTAAAAAGTCCATTCCTTATTTACCAGGCTCTTGCCTTGTGCACATGTACTAGATAGTAGAGCTGCAAGATGCCAGAGCTATACTGCTGAAACACATGAGAGATAAGTTGTGGGGAGCCTCCTTGCCCAGAATAAACTACACAAGAGCAAGAAGTAAAACTTTGTATGCTAAATATTGAGATTTTTAGAATTGCTTGATACTGCTACAGAAGCCTGCCAAGTATGAATAAAAGATTCTTTTCTGCCATACAAATGGAAATACAGGAAGGTCTCTGCTCACCCAACCACCTACCCAACTCTTTCCATTTATCTTTTTCCCTGTTGAAATAAACCCAGAGAAACATAGATTAATAAATTTACAGCTTATATTTGCTAACCAAGTTGGTACCACTAATTCTAACAAATAATTCTATTAGCATGTCTTTCCATTTGGGATATATCTTTTGGGAGAGGGTTGAAAGGAGGATAATACCTCCTTTCTCAGAGTGGTGAAAAAGGAAGGACAATGTCCCTGCCCTTCCCACCAAAATCCAAATTAATTATTCAAATTATTTTTTTACTTCTTCCTTCTCCCCAACTTTTATATTAGGAAAAGTGAAGATTCAAATGTGAGTAATGACTGAAGGTAGCAACCAGTTTATCTCCTTTCAGAACACTGAGAGAAGCCCTAGGTTCCAGTTATTTGTAGAATTTTGTTTAATGGTTGGGTAATTAATTCTTTTTCTGCCCATATTAGTTTTCAGTATTCTAATTCAAGAGCAGTAAGAAAAGACCTACTCTATAAACTACTACAATTATTTAGTATCTAATGTTATCCTATGCTATCGTTTTAAACAATTATTTACATTTATTTGATCCCGAAAGTTTCTTCAACACATATAAATAAATAATTGTTTAGCACATCCAGTGCTTCTCCTCTTGATTAATGGCCGACTGGGAGCTGCCGTGTGCTGATGCTCACCAGCACAGTGAGACAGCAACATACCACATATTGTTAGCCCAAAAACAGGTCAAAATTCAAAACTTGAAGTATAGCATATTGCTTTTGCACCACCACAAAAACAAAGAACCATAAATCAAACTATTATAAGTCTGGAACTGCCTGCACTAACCTTAAAACAAATCAGAAAGTTTATTTTTACCTTAATATTTAAACTTAAGGAGCATTTCCCTTTATGACTTAATAGAGGTTCACAAGAACCAGTGATTACTACCAAATGGACATCAAATATAAAACAAATAAAGTTGGCTAAATAACATTACTAAGTGATACACACAATAATATCAGCAGTAAGTTTTATCAAGGATTTTTAAACTTCCTACAATGTAGTAGAAGTTTGACAATTATATAATTTAATACTCACCTGACTGTATTCAACTAAAGTTTAAAACTTTTGGTATTGAGATAAATATTAAAAAAGTAACTATAGTACTTGAACATTTTGAAGTTATTATTCTAGAATTTTAAATTATGCATTAAAAATAATTTATGTAAGAATATACATTTATATGCAATGTATAAATGTTGCCTATTTTCCTAATATACTTCTCTATCAAAATAATTTTAGCATAACTAATGAATACAATCCACAATTTTATGATCCTTAGGAAATCAGAGATTAGATTTAATTTCTAGTCAATCTTCACAATTTTTCCTTCTTAGTCTTCATGCTGTGTCTAGGACATTTGATACCTGACTGAAACACTAGATATTGCTTATTTTGTGACAACAGTTTCCCAATCATTCTGGGTCCTGGATTATTTTTTCTTAATATAAACCATCAACAAGTATTAATTTTTAGTTCTACTTTTTCCAATAAAATAGCAGTGCAATAAAATAAACTAGCTTAAGGTAGGAATGTTTTAGTAACTTAATTAGCAAAGCCTATAAAGTAACTTTCGGCCAGTGCCGCGACTCACTAGGCTAATCCTCCGCCTTGCAGCGCCGGCACAACAGATTCTAGTCCCGGTCGGGGTGCCAGATTCTGTCCCGGTTGCCCCTCTTCCAGGCCAGCTCTCTGCTGTGGCCAGGGAGTGCAGTGCAGGATGGCCCAAGTCCTTGGGCCCTGCACCCATGGGAGACCAGGAGAAGCACCTGGCTCCTGCCATCGGATCAGCGCGGAGCGCTGGCCGCAGCGCGCCGGCCACGGCGGCCATTGGAGGGTGAACCAACGGCAAAGGAAGACCTTTCTCTCTGTCTCTCTCTCTCACTGTCCACTCTGCCTGTCAAAAAAAAAAAAGTAACTTTCATAATTTTTAAATTTATTAAAAAAATTTCAATCCAAATATGTAGTGTAGGATCTCATCTGAGTAAAAAAAGTTATAAAGGCAAAATAACCTTGCTGTTCAAAGTTAAAATTAGGAAGTTTGTATTCATGAAATTTATAAAGTAGTATCTAATAATTTCTAAATTACATTTCATTCAAGTTTTTATTCCTTTATACTCATATCTTAACTTCATTTTAGCTACAAAGCATTATGCTAGACATGACAGAGATTGAAAATGCTAACAAAAGTTTTACTGTGTCTCTAAATGTTTCCTGAGGATATATATAAAAATGTACAACATCTTATGCCTGTTTCAGCAAAAACCTGCAAATATTTTTGAAATTCATCTCTAAAAGCCAATCCAATGATCAGTTAAGTTAAAACTGCATTTAACTACAACAACATTTTAAACAGAAGAGGTAGAAGTCAGCCCAGGGCTGATGATTCTAAATGATGCTAACAAACCACAGGACTCTTATTTATTGTACTACAATCTTGAATTTTTCAGTCATTTCTTACATGGGCATGAGAAGAAAAAAATTATAAGCCAAAGAGGCCGTACTAGTCAACCATTTTCTCTCTGTCCAGAATTGAGTCACAAGGCTACCTAAAGCTACAACAAAAAGGCAAGTTTTCACTTTGTAGCTTCTGTAATAGAAGAGAAATCATAGTAAACAGATAATGTGAGAAGACAGTTGCAACGGGTGTTTAGGGTGATCACATAGAATGCACATCTCATGATCTGGTGGATACTATTTAAGTGTAATTCAAAAATATTAAATGGAGACAGGAATTTAGAATAGTGGTTATGACAGCAGCTGGAATGCCTGTATCTCACAGTGAAGTGCCTGATTTTAATGCCCACCCCTGTCTCCTGACTCGTTTCTTGCTGATACAGACCCTAAGAACCTGCTACACACATGGTAGTTCTGGACTGAGTTCCTAGACCTCAGCCAGCTTCAGCCATGGCCTCAACCCCAGTAGAATCCTGGACCAGCCCTAGCTATTGTGGACATTTAGGGAAAAAAAAAAAAAAAAAAAAAAAAAAACAGCATATGGGAGCTTTCTGTCCCACTGCCTCTCAAAAAATAAAATTAAAACTAATATTAATTAAATTTATTAGAGTATAATAACTGTATAATAAAATAAAAATAGTAGATATTCATTTAGTGAGAAATTGATGATCAACAATTTCTCATTAAATGAGGGACAGATGTTTAGTCTAGTGGTTAAGACACCTGCATTGCTGTTCATCAGTTCTGGCTCTTGATTCCAGCTTCTTGCTAACACAGACACTAGGAGGAAGCAGTAATGGCTTACAAAATGGGTTCCTGTCACCCAAGTGAGAGATGAATTGAGTTCCTAGCTCCCAGTTTTGACCATTCTGGTCATTTATGGAGTGAACCAGAAGCTATGATTTCCCTCCTTCCTCTTCTTGTTCCATCCTGCCTCTCCCGCTCTTCCTTTTCTGCCCCTATGTATGTACTTCTCAAATAAAAAAGCAAAAATTTTGAAAACAAATACTATGAGATGAAATTAAATGCCAGAATTCACAAATTCAAAGAAACACACATCTTAATTAAAATATTTCAGAGCACATTTAAGCTTCATGCTCAAAAAAAAAAAAAAAAGAGAGAGAGAGAAGATCTTTAGGTACATATAATATTAAATACTGGTTAAATATTTTAAAAATTTATTTTAAAACATGTGTACAAATAGTTGCTTAAAAGTCATGATAAAAATAAAAATAAGTGAATTTGGTTATATATAATTGATTTGGAAAAGCATTTTGACAAACTAGAATGGTCCCATCAGTTTCAAATTAGGAAAATGGCTCAATTAAAGATTCTGAGATATTATCCAGATCCTCAGAATCTTTGTTAAATGCAACATATATTAACCTGGATTTCTATATTAATAAATGACCTCTTTGCTGAATTCATACCCCAAAACTTTTGTATTTCTCTGAGAAAAGTTTATACAATAGTTTATACTCTCTTGGCTACTACCAAACTTTCAAAAAGAAAGAATGCAAATATGGGGGAGTTTAAAATTCCAAGTTTAGTTTAATGGTATTGAAGGTTTCTACCTATATATGAACATCTAAAAGAAAACAACAGCTTAGCTTCAATTGCATCAGAGTTTTTTAAGGAGACCTCAGCTATCTACACAAGTACTATCACATCAGGATTTAAAGATGGTAAATTAGACAACCTATTAATGAAAATAGCTTATCATAGCTATTATTAGACATATGCCATATATCATGAGTAATTCAGTGCTTTCATTCTTTAAAAAGATTAACATTTCTGTACCTAAGTAAAAGGTCTACAACTTTTTTATTGTGTTCTTTTTTTAATCCCTTCTTTTCAAATTTCCATGTGAACTTGTTCTTTTTTTTTTTTTTTTTTTTTTTTTTTTTTTTTTTGACAGGCAGAGTGGACAGTGAGAGAGAGAGAGACAGAGAGAAAGGTCTTCCTTTGCCGTTGGTTCACCCTCCAATGGCCGCCGCGGCCAGCGCGATGCGACCGGCACACCGTGCTGATCCGATGGCAGGAGCCAGGAGCCAGGTGCTTTTCCTGGTCTCCCATGGGGTGCAGGGCCCAAGCACCTGGGCCATCCTCCACTGCACTCCCTGGCCACAGCAGAGGGCTGGCCTGGAAGAGGGGCAACCGGGACAGAATCCGGCGCCCCGACCGGGACTAGAACCCGGTGTGCCGGCGCCGCTAGGCGGAGGATTAGCCTAGTGAGCCGCGGCGCCGGCCTGAACTTGTTCTTAACAAACTAGCAATTATAATTGCAGGTCAGTTTACTGAAGCAGATATGACAGCTTATACTGAATAAAAATGTCCTGTAATGTCCTTCTAATACATAAGTCATAGAGCACAATGAGTTAAGCCTCCACCTTCAATTCCCCACGTGTAATTCCTGCATCTCAAATGGGTGCTATGTCCTTTCCCAGCTGCTCCACTTTCTATCCAGCTCTCTGCAAATGCCCTAGGGAAGCAGCAGAAGATGGCCCAAGTGCTTGGACCCCTGTGTCCACATGGGAGACCTGGAAGAAGCTCCTGGCTCCTGGCTTCTGACTGGTCCAAAACAGGCCTTTACGGCCACTTGAAGTGAACTAGTAGAAGGGAGATTCTCTCTCTCTCTCTCTCTCTCTCTCTGTGTGTGTGTGTGTGTGTCCTCTCTCTTCTCGTTTTTCAAATGAATAAACAAATCTTTAAAAAAAAAAAAAAGTCGTAGAGAAAACACTGATGTTTGTTTGCTATGTGCCATGTTAGTAAGTTAAAACTTGTATGTAAAAGCGTTTTCAAACTACAAAATTAAAATAATTTTAACTGTAATCCAGTGATAATTAAACTACTAAATTTAGCCCCCAAATCTATATGAGTCCATTATATATACTAGATCCTGTCATTTGCTTGTTTCTTAGTTCTATTAGAGCTAATTTCACTCAGACAGACCAAATACTATGACATAAAGGAAAAACAGGATTCAGTTTTGATGAAAGTTGTAACCAGCAACCATAGTGTTATGCAAGCAGTTTCTGGCCAGTGCGGTAGCTCACTTGGCTAATCCTTGGCCTGTAGCACCGGCACCCCAGGTTCTAGTCCTGGTTGGGGTACTGGGTACTAGTCCCAGTTGCTCCTCTTCCAGCCCAGCTGTCTGCTGTGGCCTGGGAGGGCAGTGGAGGATGGCCCAAGTGCTTGGGTCCCTGCACCAGCATGGGAGACCGGGAGGAAGCACCCGGCTCCTGGCTTTGGATTGGTACAGTGCAGGCCATGGTAGCCATTAGGGGAGTGAACCAACAGATAAAGGAAGACCTTTCTCTCTCTCACTGTCTATAACTCTCTCACACTGACTAACTGCCTGTCAAAAAAAAAAAAAAAAAAAAAAAAAAAAGAAAGCAGCTTCGTCTCTCTCTGAGTAAGGATTGGGGGGAGAGGGTATTAGTGTCTATCCAATTATCTTGTAGTAGGGGAAGAAAATAAAGAACTTATAGTGGAAAATTGTTCTGATATACAACTATCTGAATATGCAGCATCATATAAGATGTATATGTATATATAAAAGTACAATATTAACTGTCCCTGACACTCTTTGTAGGTTTTTTCCTTTATATGTGTGGGGAGGCAGTTCTTTGTGGTACTGACTCACGAAATAATTAATGATTTTCCTAAAAGCAGAACTACATTTTCATATTCTAGATGCCCTTGTAGTACAGTCAAAATACAGAAACTGAAGCCATAACATGAATAAAGTCCCTTTTTGCACATCAGTGCATATAATTTGGCTTACTGAAGTCCAAAACTATATCATCAACTTCTGATCTTCAACTCTGAGTAGTCTGTGTGTATATACACACATACACACTTGCAAATACACATAAGCATACACACCTACACTTAAAGAGTATTCAAAAAGTTCAAAGAAAATGAAATTTAAAAATAAGGATTTTTAGTACAAAAACTTTTTAAAATCTAAACTTATGAGGGGTCTTCCAAAAGTTCATTAAAAGTATGTATTAAAAAAAACTGTGCACATATTTCAAAAATTTTGGCACCAAAATAAACATGAACTTTTTGAAGTCTCTTTATATACAACTAGTCTGCAGCTAGCAATAATAAGAATATTGAAATCATACTATTTTGGGAAAATAAAGAAAAAAAAAGAAAACCTACTTTTTAGTCACATATTTGGAACTCACTGGTCTAACAATATAGAAAGCAACTTTTTTAAAACTTATATTAGTTTTTTTAGATTATTTCTTCTTATTTAAGAAATCAACCTCACTTTGTTATATTTTTCATTCTATTGATATTGAAAATATTTCTGAATTGTTCAATTATAGGGTAAATTTACAGTTAATGATAAAACATATAAAAGTGGACTATAATTTTTATTACAAGTGTGTTATGCACACTAACACAAAATTCACAACCCTTTTAAAATCAACTAGTTTTAAAAATATAACAAAAAACTTTTATAAAATAATATATTTAATAGGAGCAGTACTTTTCTCTTCCCTTTCAATCCCCCATATTGCTTCATAAAGAAGAAAATTTAAATAACATTCAGAGTTTTCTCTAAGCACATTTCCCATTATGCCTGAAAATCAAATTCACATCAGATACAACAGAAAGACATTTACAATGTGAAATTTGAAAAGCTGATCTTTTTAAATTAACTTTCCAAAAGTCTGACAAACTTAATAAATAAACAGGTATACCCTAACATTTATTTAAATGTTACCCAAATCCTTACCCAAAGACATCATAGATTTAATATAGAAAAGACATATATTTAATGCATTTTATAGTCAAGCATTAGTTGTCCTACCCAGTACTGTATACTGGGTAAGAAAAAATATGTAGGCTGCAAAGTATCCTTTCAGATAAAGAATGTCATGTGCAACAGAGGAGATCTAGTACATTTCAATCATTGACATTAAAAATACATGACTTACCTACTAAACCCCGTCTAATTCTTCACTGTTTCCATAGAGTAGCTAGCCAGAAATGTAAGTACAAGGTACAAGCAGATAGTCATAATCAAGCAAAAAGAGTAAGTGGCCACAAAAGATAAGAAGATCAGCATTAGAATGCCTCCAGTCTTTCACTATCAACCCAAAACCAGAACACTTGGTATTTGGCATTCATTGGAGAATTAAACAGGCAATAGGGAGCTACAAGGGAAGTTGATCCTTCCTCCAAGACAGTGTACTTATCAGCCTATGTAACTGGACTCCAAGTAGCACAGGAACCAGAAAAACTCTACTGAGCTGTCAATGACCACAAGTATGATGGAGTAAAAATTTTTCTTGGATGATGTATTGTCAATTCCAAGTATATATTACATTTTAAAATTAAACGCCCATTCCATAAAGATAATATTTTCTTAAAATAGGACAGTATTTCATACTTCTGTTCTAAACATAGAAGTTATAAATATAAATCTTATAACTTTGTCCATTGTGTAGTATATAGTCATGTGGTTAAATAAGTATATTTAGAAGAACTCCATCAGGAATATTATTTTTCAAGTAAAAAGAACAACTTCTAGAGTAAAAGAAACGTAAATAAAAGGAAAAAGTGCCAATATCTTATATAAGATATTGGCAAAGTTTCCAATATTAAAATACTATTTATCTTTCAAATATGGAATCAATCCAATAATTGTCTCTTTCTACATCCACCCTTTTAAACAAAGCTATAGGTAAAAGCACATCAAGATCATTTTTGAGGAATGGACCTTTAGTCTAATCGTTGAGATACCCAAATCCCACATGAGAGTACCTAGATTTAATTAATAAATTGAGCTCCTGACTCAAGCTTCCTGCCAATGCAGATCATGGGAGGCAACAATGGTGGTTCAACTAGTTGGGACCCTGTCACCCATGTGAGAGACATGGATCATATTCCCAGTTCCTGGCTTTGGCCCCAGCCCAGGCCCAGTCAACTGCAGGCATTTGAGGAGTGAACTAGTAGATAGGAATATAATTCTCTCTCCCTCTCTCTCACTACCTATCAAATAAATAGATAGATAAATAAATAAATAACTTTAAGTCTTCCAAACACACATTCCCCACTAGATACACAGCCAGAATGAACCAAAGTTAGGTTCTACCTAAGACTACATGCTTTCTCTCCATTTCCTTCAACATCAGCTTCTATTACTTCTTAAATATTTTTCCTGATGAGAAAGACTGTCCTACTTTAAGAAAATATTATCTTTATGGAATGGGCATTTAATTGTAAAATGTAGTATATACTCATAATTGACAACATATCATCCAACAAAATTCTGACTGATTTATTGATTTTTCCATCAATAAATCAAGTGCTTGGAAATTCCAGTCTTAGGCTCTGTTTCTCAAGGACATTGCACAAGTAATGTAAGATTATTTTGCTGCAAAAAAAAAAAAAATGAAAACCATTTATAGAGTAGTATTCCAAGAGTTCATGGAAACTGTATATAATGAAAAAAAACAATGCATAGATTTCATTTCTTTGCCCCAAAATCTTTACCTTTTAATTCTATTTTTTCTGCAAACTTTCTGAAGCACCATAATATATTCAGTTTTAAAAATTATGCAGTTTGACTGGCGCCGCGGGTCAATAGGCTAATCCTCCGCCTGCAGCGCTGGCACACCCGGTTCTAGTCCCAGTCAGGGCACCGGATTCTGTCCCGGTTGCCCCTCTTCCAAGCCAGCTCTCTGCTGTGGCCCGAGAGTGCAGTGGAGGATGGCCCAAGTGCTTGAGCCCTGCATCCACATGGGAGACCAGGAGAAGCACCTGGCTCCTACCTTTGGATCAGCGCGATGTGCCAGCTGCAGCGCGCTGGACGCGGCAGCCATTGGAGGGTGAACCAACGGCAAAAAGGAAGACCTTTCTCTCTGTCTCTCTCTCTCTCACTGTCCACTCTGCCTATCAAAAAAAAAAAAATTATGCAATTTAAAATGAGAACAAAGTGCACACTGTGATACAACAGGTTAAGCCACCACTTGGAGAAGCCCATATCCCAAATCAGTTTGCGGACCTGATCCTAGCCGCTCTGCTTCCAATCCAGCTTCTTGCTAATGCATCTAGGAAAGCAGTAGGTGATAATTCAAGTACTTGGAACCCTGCTACCCAGATGGGAGTCCAGAATAGAGTTCCTGGCTCCTAACTATGGCCTGGCTAAGTCCCAGCTGCTTTGCAGCCATTTGGGAAGTGAACCAGCAAATAGAAGAGGCATGTGTGTGTGTATGTGTATAAGACAAAGAAAGAAAACTTTTCCCTCTCTCTCTCTCTGCCATGCAAATAAATATGTAAAATAAAATAAAATAAAGAATACTTAAAAGTCAGAGCACATGGTTTATATCCTATTTCTGCTAGTTGTGATGTCATGAGCATGTACTTATCTGAATGTAAATCCCAAAATCTGTAAAATGAGATACTATATTAATACAACATGATTTAGAAAGACATCATGGTAGTTAACTAAAATACATGCTGATTAATTCTAAAGCATCATAAAAATATTAGCAAGCATTCTCTTTTATTGTGTATAAATCATTTTCACTAGTAATGGTAGATAGTATCAAAGTAATTGGTGATGGCAGTTTCTCAGTAACAACAGATTAGGATCAGGTCTCCAGAATCACTCTTATTCTTTTGTTATCACCACTGACTATGGAGATTAAGTACAGTCACAAAAAAAGGAGAATGGCACAAGATGATATAAGAAAGTAATAGATAAATAAAAAATTTTGTATATGTAAAAAGATTTTGAAAAATGGTTTTTGACTATTCAAAATTTGCTGACAACTGAAATGATACTAGGCTTAACTTTCATGAACAATAATACAGTATACTTTTTGAGAATGCAGTACAAAAATAGGAAATATGACTTTGTTGAACCACCAAGATTTGACAGAGGAATATTAAAACTAAGAAAACATCTCTTCCAACAATAAATCAATAAGAATATAAAAGAAGAGTGATCATGAATGTGACTCTGCTAAGACCCAGAAAATGTTGCAATACTTAAGCACAAGAGTACTACAAATAGTTGAAGGAAAAATACAGTAAAACGAAAAGTTTATTTTGGTGCAGTTTTGAAAACCATGCATAGCTGCTTCATAATATATATTCTAAAGAAATTTGTTCTTTAATAAATGGAATGAGAACCAATAGCTAATGAGGAAGAAAACAATAAGAAACAGAGACAGACAAAAAATATAAGGTAGATAATTTCTATGAAAGGGGTAAAAATACATTGAAAATTCTCTCTCCCTCTCTTCCAAATACATGAGTGCATATAGTCTCTCTTGCCAAAGCACACCACAAAATGTTTTTAAAAAGTGCAAATATTGGCAAGCTCACCAGTTTTTATAATTTATTTTTATTTTATTTAATATGGAAGGCAGTTACAGAGAGAGAGACAGAGACAGAGACAGAGGCAGAAAGAGAGAGTGATCTTCCATCCACTAGTTTGTTTCCCAAATGACCACAATGGCCAGAGCTAGGTCAGGCTGAAGCCAGGAGCCAGAAACTCCATCCAGCTTTCCCAGGTGGATGGCAGGGGCCCAAGAACCTTAGCCATATTTTACTACTTTCCCAGTTACATTAGAGGGAGCTGCATCTGAAGTAGAACAGCCAGGACTTTATCAACGTTCAAATTGGATGATGGCATCACAGGCAGCAGTTTAACCTAATGCACCACAACACAAGCCTCAGGCTCAACATCTTTCGAGGAACAAAATACAAATTTACAAAAACTACAATGAAAAATTACTAACAAAGTGACTTTATTTTATATGATGTCTTTAAAAGACAAGAACATTACTAAAAGAAGAGAAGTGGACTGAGATAAAATTTAGAAAGATTTTAAGAGAGGATTTAAAACCTAAATTGCAATCCAAGAAGAGAGCCACAATCAACCTTTAAGAAAGATAAATCAGGGCTGGCATTGTGAAGCAGAGGGCTAAGCCATGCCTACAACATCATCCCTTATAGGCTGCTCCCTATCAGATCCAACTCCACACTAACATGCCTGAGAAAGCAGCAGAATATGGCCCAAGAGTATAGGCTACTAGCTTGGGTCCGGCCCATTCCTGTGACCACGCAGGGAGAGAACCAGCATATGGAAGATCTGTGTGTGTATGCATATTTGTGTGTATGTGTGGTGTAGTGTGTGTGTATGTGTACATAACTCTGCCTTTCAAATATATATATATATATCTTTAAAAAAAAAAAAAAAGAACTGACAGCTCAATTTAAAGATTGCTTAAGTAAATCTCTTGAGGCCTCTAATGAAATATGAAAAACAAAGACTAAACTGACTATAGAATTTTCCTCTGTATTTTCAAAATACTAGAATCTAGGAGCTGCTAGGCATACTAAATATATATCATACTTGTGGATATTACCTTGTAAAAGTAACCAAAGACACAATCAAAAGTGGCATAAAACAATGAAAATTCAGGCCAGCCCCACGGCTCACTAGGCTAATCCTCCACCTGCGGCACTGGCACACCGGGTTCTAGTCCCGGTTGGGGCGCTGGATTCTGTCCTGGCTGCTCCTCTTCCAGTCCAGCTGTCTGCTGTGGCCCAGGAAGGCAGTGGAGGATGGCCCAAGTGCTTGGGCCCTCACCCACATGGCAAACCAGGAGGAAGCACCTAGCTCCTGGCTTTGGATCAGAGCAGCACACTGGCCATAGTGACCATTTGGCGGGTGAACCAACGGCAAAAAGGAAGACCTTTCTCTCTGTCTCTCTCTCTCTCTAACTCTGCCTGTCAAAAAAACAAAAAATGAAAATTCAATCACATTTTCTTAAGATTTTATAAAATAAAGCACACATAGTATCATATGGTAGAACTCATTGCTACAAGAAAAACAGTAAGGTAGAGTTGACAGTGGTTGTGATTAGATATTATAGATAGGCAATGTACATTAATCAGACTATAATTTACTTTCAAAGACAGAAATAATTATTAGGCCATTGCAAAACTTTAAGGAAAAACACTGTGATTCAAAAATTACACCTAGCCACATATAAAGAATAAGAGAGAAAAGTCTAAAATACACACATGCTCAGAAAACATCACCAACATTTTTCCTTTAAAAAGTGCAGTCGTTAAAATGACTCCTGAGACTCCTGCTTCCAGTACTGGAGTGCTTGGGATCAAGTCCTGGCTTCACTTCTATTCCAGCTTCCTGCTAATCTACATCCTGGGAGGCAGAATGTAATGGATTAAGTACTTTAGTCCCTGCCACTTACATGGGAGACTTGGATTAAGCTCTGGACTCCTGGCTTCAGCCTGGAGTAGCCCTATTTGTTGTGGGAATTTGGTAAGTGAGCCAGATGACAGAAGATGGTTCTCTCTGTGTGTTTGTCTCTGTTCTCTCTCTTTCTCTCTGTCTCTGCCTTTGAAACAAAATCAATACATAAACAAATTCTTAACAAGATGAAATCTGGACACAGATATCACAGATGTGTACAATCAGAGGAAAAAATATGTGAACACACAGCAAGGGGAAAGACCTCAGAAAAAAACAAACCTGACAACACCTTGATCATGGAAATCTACCCTTCACATCTGTGAAAAACAGATTTCTATCAGCCCTAGCAAACTAATGTAGATGAGTAAATGTTTCAAAAATTAAAAAAACATTGAAATGTAAAAAAGCACAATATGAAAGCAATCAGTGTCAATGATGAAAAGCAATTGTATGTACTCATGATAGAAGGGTAATTAGTTGAAATTTTTGGGGAAATTTTGTCATTAAAAAGAGTATTAGAAAAATAGATACATCTTGGCTTGATAATTTGAGACCAAGCAATCTTTCAGAGTGAAATCCTAAACAAAAGAAGTGCAATCATTAATATAAGCAATATTAATGAAAACTCAATAATCATTAGTAATTATAGGAATTATCATTTACTTGATGTTTTTATTCATCAGATCATGTTCTAAATGATTTACATTAGCTCACTTAATCAACATATTGCTACAATACTTATTTTTATTTATATTTAAAACTACAAAACCAAAAACATTTGCTATCTGGGGCAAGTGTTATGGCACAGCAGGTTAAGTCACTGCTTGCAAAACCAGCATCCCATATCTGAGACCCAGCTGCTCCACTTCCCATCCAGCTCCCTGCTAATGCACCTAGGAAGGCAGCAAAACATGGCCCAGATATTTGAGCCCCTTCCACCTACATGGGAGACCCAGATGGAGTTTTGGGATCCTGGCTTCCTCATCTGGGGAGTCAATAAGAGAATGGACCCACTCCCTCTCCCTCTGCCTTCTCTCCTCTCCTTTTCTCTCCCTCACTTTCCCCCATACCCTCTGTCTCCCGGCTCCCTCTCTTCCTTCTCCCCTTTAGGCTTACCCCACACATCTGCCTCTCCTTTTTCCTTTTCCTCTTCCATTAAAATAAATGGAACTAACTTTTTTAAAAGCATTTGTATAGTTTCTTAAATTCCTTTTTCTATGTTTGTTCTTTTTATTTATAAAACAAAAAAATGCAGTTATGTTCATTTTCCACATGAATGAAGACAGTCAAAACTCATTCTTAGCCAGCACCGCGGCTCACTAGGCTAATCCTCCGCCTTGCGGCACCCACCGGCACACCGGGTTCTAGTCCCAGTCGGGGCACGGGATTCTGTCCCGGTTGCCTGTCTTCCAGGCCAGCTCTCTGCTGTGGCCCTGGAGTGCAGTGGAGGATGGCCCAAGTGCTTGGGCCCTGCACCCCATGGGAGACCAGGATAAGTACCTGGCTCCTGCCATCGGATCAGCGCGCTGCGGCCATTGGGGGGTGAACCAACGGCAAAAAGGAAGACCTTTCTCTCTGTCTCTCTCTCTCACTGTCCACTCTGCCTGTAAAAAAAAAAAAAAAAAAAAAAAAAAAAAAAAAAAAAAAAAAAACCTCATTCCTATGTAAAATAACTGAAAGTATAATGGAAATCAACAGAAAAATAGAATCTTTATATGTAAGACTTTATGAACCCACATAAAGTGAGGTTCAGTTCTACTCTTTTAAATACCATAATATCAAACATATTTGACTATTTTTCAATTCATTGTAGTTGCACTAGGAGAAATGTTAGTACCAGGTATAACACATGAAGTTAATTCTTAATGTCAATCTTCAAATGTCTAAAGATATACAATCAAATATAACCAAAATTAGGATTCAAACAAATTTGGTAGAAGCAGCCTGAAAATCTTAAACAGATGCTAAGAGACTCCTGAAACATCAGAACCATCTGTACGATTTTATGAAGAAAGATATCTAGCTGATTGGGTTAACTAGACTCCCCTGCATTTCTGTAGCTAGAGTCAAATTAAACAGAGATTATTAGGCTGTGAAGATTGAAATCCTTGCTATGATTCACCTGCTTGCCTCTTGTTCTGACAAAGGAGATCTACACCAAGAGATGGAAGCATCAAGTCTGGTTTATCCATGTTTCACAATGAAGATATAAAAGATACGAATCATCAAGTAACATCATGTTTGAGAGAGAAAAATATATAAAATCTTGTTCGTTCACATAAAGGGGGCAACAATTTCAAATGTGGAAACAAATTTTACAGATTTAGCATTTTCTACTTTTTTATGGCAGAGACAGAAAGAGAGGGAGATACACATACACACATACACACACACACATACATACAAAGAGAGAGAGAGAGAATCTTTCATTTGCCAGTTCACTCCCCAAATGTCCATAATAGTGTAAACTCCATCTGGGTTTCCATATGGGTATCAGGGAATCTGTTGAATCCCAGGAACATTAACAGGAATCTGGACAGTCAGGAATTGAACCAATGCTCCAATACGGGATGTGGATGTCCCAAGTGGAATACCTACACTGTGCCACAATGCTGGCCCCTAGAGATTTAACATTTATTATTTCTGGAAATAAAAAGTCAAAAAGGATATAATTTTCTGACAGAGACTGTGTAGAGGAAGGGAGGAACTTTTGTGGCTAATTCATTAGAATACATAAATAATTAAAATAATTCCCTAGCAACAGCTTCAAGAAAGAACCTACATGAGCTGGAAGAGCCTAATCTGTTATCATCACAGATAGAGCTTTTCTCTGGCAATACTCAAAAACCTAGAGACCGCTTTCATGAAATTGATAAATCTTGTGCTCTCTAAGGCCTACTACAAAAACTACACCTACTATTCTACCTATTTCCACATTCTTCCTTCACCAACGCAGGAAAGTTTTATACATTGCTTTGGCAGTTACTTTTTTTTTAAAACAAGAAATGAAACAAAACTTCGACTATGAGCAAACTCATTTAAAATACATTTATCCGATGATTATGCTTTAGTCAAATTACCAAGTATACTCCCTAGCAACATCTTTGGTTTCAATCGTCCAGCATTTTATTTAAGGTTTTTTCTTCTTGAATCACTTCATTCCCACACCAAGTACAGTAAATAAACTGTCACTGCCTAAAAAATTGGATGGAAACCATTTTGACATTTTTATCCCTAAAGTTGAACATACAGATGGAATATATCCAAAAGAAACTCCTACAAATGTACAGCAGGTAACATATACAAGAACGTTTACAGCAGCACATTCACAATAATAAAAGTATGGAAACAATCCAATTGCCCATTAGTGGGAGAGTATAATTAAAACTGTGGAAGTGAGCATCTAGTGTAGCAGTCAAGACACCCGCACCCCACAATGGCAGGCTAGGGTTTAATTCCCAGTACCAACTACTGAGTGCAGCTTCCTGCCAATGCAGAGCCTGGGAGGCAATGGTAACGACTCAATTGACATCCTCACGTGAGACCTGAATTAGGTTCCTACTTCCTTGCTCCAATCCTGGCCCAATTCCAGCTGTTGTGGGCATTTGAAAAGTGAACCTGAAAATGAAAATGCACTCCTCTCTTCTCTCTATCCCCTCTCTCATTTCATGTCTATTTCTTTCTTTCTGCTTTTCAATTAAATAGAAAATAGAGGCCGGCACTGTGGCATAGCAGGTAAAAGCCGCCGCCTGTAGTGCCAGCATCCCGCATGGGTACGGGCTACTCCACTTCCCATCCAGCTCTCTGCTGTAGCCTGGGAAAGAAATAGAAGATGGCCCAAGTCCTTGGACCCTTGCACCCACGTGGGAGACCCAGAAGAAGCTCCTGGCTCCTAGCTTTGGATCAGCACAGCTCCAATCTTTGTGGCCAACTGGGAAGTAAATCAGTAGATGGAAGACTCTCTCTCTCTCTGCCTCCCTTTCTACCTCTCTCCCACCCTCCCTCCCTCTCTTCTCTCTCTGTAACTCTTTCAAATAAATAAATAAATCTTAAAAAAAGAAATAAGAAAATAAGTCACCGTTTCTCATAGTGTTCATTTCACTTTAACAGGTTTCCTTTTTGGTGCTCAGTTAGTTGTCACCTATCAAGGAGAGCAAGTGGTATTTGTCCCTTTGGGATTGGCTTATTTCGCTCAACATAATGTTTTCCAAATTCCTAACAGGGATCACTTTTCAGTTAAAATTTAAACACCTAAGAATAATTGTGTGTTAATTACAGAGTTCAACCAATGGTACTAGAACAAAAAAAAAATACTAAAATGGATAAAATTTTTGTTTGTTTGTTCTACTTAATACTTTTGGTTGAATACTGTAATCAATACACAATTCTTCTTAAGTGCTGAAAAAAATAAGAAAATAACAGATGAAATGTTAAAAATCAAAAAATTTTAAAACTATGATAGTCACAATATGAATTATTATACATGAGTCAAAATAAATGAACTACCACAGCCCACAATGATATACATATAATGTAAAATCAAGTGGGAAAACATCTGAATATTTTTATAAAGATGAAACAACTAATGCTTTTTAGGAATACATATGTATAAGAAACTGATGTAAGAAAGGCAAAGGAATGATGAACATGGGACTCAGTATGGTAGCCACATATTGCAGAAGTCAAGAAATTAGATGTGGTAAATAAATGATTAGATATAAATTATCTAAGGTCCCATTTCTTTTTGGGGGAGTCGGGAGGGAGACACATTCATGGACATTTACATTATTACAAAATAATTAAAAGGTACAGAGTAGCCAGTATTAGATTTGCTTTCTTGCCATAAACATCTATAAAACTTGGCAGAGTACATGAAACAACCACTTTAAGTTGTTGTGTAAGACAACACAAGACTGAGATTATTGAGAAAGGTAAGGGTCACACTAGCTTTCCACCTGGAAACAATTTCCCAATTATAACATAAGGAATCGGAGAAATATGGTCGGATATTAAAAATTTAGATTAGAATTCAGGTTCACTAAAACAGCTAGAATCAGTGGTGCAGGGTGCTAGAGAAGAAAAGGAGCTAAGATAGTAAGTTCCAGAAACAGGCATAAATGTTTTACTCAGGTACTTTCCCAAATCCAAGCAGTACATATGCAAGCTACCTGGACTCTAATAGATTACTCCTGCTGAGAGCTGAAAGCTTAAGAGAAATTTCATAAACTACATAATACTATGAAACTGTCTGATTAGGAGAGATATTGTTGAAAGCCCCAAGGAATTCAATTGAGATCCCACAAAAATTATACATTAAAAAGTAAAATTCACACTTGCAAGCAAGGGCTGTGTCCTATAACAAAGGGGGGAAAAAGAAAGAGTCTACACAGAAAGCCTGAAAAAATTTTTTTAAATAATTTTTTATGTATTTATTTGAAAGGCAGAGCAACAAATAGAGACGGGGAGGGGGGAGAAAAGGAGGGAGAGAAGAAGGGAGGGAAGGGATAAAGAGAGATCAATCTTTCATCAACTAGTTCACTTTCCAAATGCCCACAACCACCTGGTCTTGGTCAGGCTGACACTAGTAGTCAAGAACTCCATCATGCTCTCCCACAATGGTGGCAGGGACCCAAGTAGTTGGGACATCTTTCATTGCCTTCCCAGATACATTAGCAAGAAGCTGGATGGAAAGCAGAGTAGCCAGTACTCTAACTAGCACTTCGGTATGGGATGTGGGTGTCGCAGTCAGCAGCTTAATCTGCTGCACCACAAAGCTAGAAACTGAAACCAAGATGAATTTTGACAAGATGAAGGCAATCTTCCTTCATTGACCTGCCTGACATAAAAATGAAATGACCATTCTTTAGATGAAGCCATAATGTGCAATCTCTACAATGCATCATTTACAACGCAAAGCCTACAATGAAACGTTACAAGACATGCAAGGTAGAAAGAAAAGAAATTCTTAATAATGAGAACATAATGTCAATAGAAACAGTCCTACAGAGATCAGATGGTTTGCGAGTGGGAGGGTGGCTATGGGGGGAAGAACTGTTTTAATCCAAAAGTTCTACTTTTGAAATTTATATTTATTAAAGTTTTCTATTAAGAAAACAGCATTACAAATGACTAAGTTGGTGTAATTAGCAGATGAGAACTTTAAAACAACTACAATGAATATGAAAAAGCATTTAGTGCAAAAGTGGATTCACCAGGGAAATAGATGAGGTAATAGGAGCTTGTGGAAAAAATACAAATGGCAGTTACAGAACTGAGACATATAATAACAAAATATCAAATATATTACACATAATAGAAAATCAGAGGTGTCCTCTCCTACATCTATGCTTGTCCAAAATATGCATAACTTCTCAAAAGTGACAGAACAATAGACACTCTGACATTGTTAAGTAATGGAAAGAGAAAGAGATGTCTACATACAGGAGGTTGATAACTGAGTTATCAAGAATTAAATAATGAAGAAAACACCAAAAGCTGCCACACACAGAGTCTAGCCCTATTGTAATCAATAGAAAATGGATAAATATTGGTAGGCATGAAACATTACTTTTAAATAGGGCCAATTTTGACTACCCTTTTTGCTAAAATGCCCTGTGTCTCAAGCAAACACATGAGCTAATTCTAAATCATACTTTCTGGTGACCTTCATTTGCATCATACATTTTATATAATTGACAATAGGAGGATACTTCCAAAAGCTCATGAAAAGTGGAATTAAAAATTAAGTTTGTTTTGCTGCAATTTGGAAAACCATGTATTCAATGAGTCTTTAAAAAGTGCATAGAAAATACATAGCACAAAAAAACTATGTCTGGATTTCAAATTTATTTTTTGTATCAAAATATACCTATCTTCTAATTTCATTTCTCCACAATCTCTTCAAAGTATCATCATATGTTCATATATGTGGAAATAAAATTATCAAATTCTTTAAAACTGTAGCCTCTAAATCTCATTCAAGTGGTAAATTATGATAGTGATCTAGGTAGTATATATATTAGGGCCGGGGGGAGCTTTCTTAATTGAAATTTTGTCATATTTACTTTTTATAGATGGTAATCTCTATGAGATTCTAACCAAACAAGATGGAGTAGTTTCCCCATGAGTTGATCTATTTCTGTTAAAGATGAATGTCAAAACAGAGACTAATAACTTTAAATATTCAGTCACTTTTTATGGTAGATCACACTCAGGAATGCATATTTAAATAAAGAAATGTATATTTAAATATCAATATTAGTTCTTATATTTAACTCTGATCATCAACTGCATTGATAGAAGTATATGGGGCATGGAGTCAGCATTATGGCATAGTGGGTAAAGCCGCTGCATGTGATGCAAGCATCCCATGTGGATGCCAGCTTGAGATCTGGCTGCTCCACCTCGGATCCAGCTCCCTGCTATTGTTCCTAGGAAAAGCAGCAGAGGATGGCTCAAGCGCTTGGGCCCCTACACCAACATGGGAGACCGGGAAGAATCTGGGTTCCAGGCTTCAGCCTGGCCCAGCCCTGGCCGTTATGGCCTTTTGGGGAGTGAATGAGAGGATAGAAGATTTGTCTCTCTCTCTCTTTCCCTCTCTTTCTGTTAACTTTGTATTTCAAACGCATAAATAAATAAATCTTTAAAAAAAAGAATATGAGGCTTATAAGTGTTGGCAAACTTTTTTTGACTGAAAAAGATTCAGAGAGGCAAAATTTTCTAACATAATGGTGTAAATAGCACTTTATATAATTTTATAACAATATAATTTGAGTAATAAGGGATTCACTTTGAGGGATAAAGTGATCAACTAATTATTAATAATCAATAATTTGTTTTGTTGGACACAAATATTAAAATCCCAGGACCATAGATGGGATTGTTATCTATTAACCTTAGCATCCAATTTATATGTATTTTTGGTGTATTTCCATTCTAATTGGTCCAACATTTAAATTTTTCTAGGGAGAGTTTTTTTTTTTTTTAAAGATTTACTTATTTACTTGAAAGAGTTACACAGAAAGAGGAGAGGCAGAGAGAGGTCTTGCTTCCGCTGGTTCACTCCCCAGTTGGCCACCAGGGCTGGAGCTGTGCCAATCCGAAGCCATCAGCAGGAGCCTCTTCCAGGTCTCTCACACTGGTGCAGGGGCCCAAGGACTTGGGCCATCTCCTACTGCTTTCTCAGGCCATAGGAGAGGGCTGGATTGGAAGTGAGGAGCTGGGACTTGAACCAGTGCCCATATGGGATGCCGGCCCTGCAAGCTGCAGCTTTACCTGCTATGCCACAGGCCAGCCCCATCTAGAGAGAATTCTAAAAATGTCTCCTCGTCCCAAATTTCTCTCCTAAACCACGTGACTATGAATATGATTCCATATTCATTATGCTACCTGGTAACAGGGATATTTAAAACATGTATTAATGGTATTACTCAGCTGACTTTGGGTTAATCTAATGTAAAATAATCTGGTGGGCCCAGATTACATGAACCCTTTAAGAGTAAAGAATTTTTCTTGCTGGTAGCAGAATATGATTCCCAGCCTCAGAAAGATTTCACATGCCTTCCACTGTTGACTTTGAAAATGGAGGCAGCATGAGGAAAGAGATAAAAGAAGCCTTGAATGTTGGGAGCAACAGAGACATAATCTACAAGCACTAAGAATTGGGTTCTGTGGTTCATTCAACAATCTGAACAAGCCTACCTAAATTTTTGACCTATCAAAAGACAAGATAACAAACAGTAATTGTTTAAAACTACTAATCTTGTGATAATCAATCATGCAACAATAGAAAGCTAATAAATGAGGCATTTGTATTAAATGTTTTATACAGTAACAAATCTTTAAATTAACAAGCATTTTAAAAAGTAGAAAGATAATTAAAAAATCCACATGCCCATGCACATGAAGAATTCCGTATTATATTTGGATCACATGATCAAACTGTAGTACCATTTTTCATTGAAATTACTCATCTATATATTCACTGTAATGCCTACAGCAAAAAATATAAATATGCATTTCCTTAGCCATGTGTGCTTTATAGGAAATATGGTAATATTCTTTAAAGCACATATTGTTATAAGTGTATTTTCATCATCAGATTATCATTTTGTGCAAATAGTTTTTATAACAAGCTGTTCAAATTCTCTAGAAAAGGTAGTGAGCACTATTTTTATGTCTGTCATATTTTGTTTCAAAATTATGATATGACTCACAAGGGCCCAAAAAAGTAATGTTCAGAAAATCACTGCAGAAATATATTGTGGCCATGGAAACTTAACCTAAGAAGTTGACCATGATTAGAATAATTACCACTAGAAGTTTTGAGCACACACTTTCCATTTTTTATACTGTGATTGACAATTGTGCTTGAAAAACCAATTGACAGCTGTTAAAGCAGAAATTCATCTTTATTCTACTCATTCTCATTACAAACAAAATATCCTTTAAAATTCCCTGTGGAAATTATATTTGGAATTACCTTAGAATTAGATGAATCATATCAAACAGGTTTTCTATGAAGAAAAATCTCTGCACTTCTTACTCAAATTTTACCATTAGCCATTAGACAACAAATAGACTAGTAAAGAAGGAAGGCAGGAAGGGGGTTAGAAAGGGGGGAAGGAAGAGGGGAAGGAAAAACTCAATTTCAGGCCAAAGATAAGCTTCCCACCCTTTTTCTCTTTATTTTGGCAATCAAATGTATCTTTTTAAAAATCAATGATTATTTAATTTGTAAGTTAAAGAGAGGCAGTGGTTACATCTTACACCTAGCATAAAAACAAAATGATTATAAAAAAGAAAAAGACCTGCAGAATAAAAAGTAATAACAAGGAAAACAGGAACACTTCACAATATTTTTTTAAATCAAGCAAACACAAATCATATAAACACAAAAGTTATAAAAGTCTAAGTACCCAATAATAGAACAGAAAATTAAGATACACACAGAGCAAAATTTGACAAAAATCCAAAAGAGAAACATTAAATTCTATAATTGTAGTTAAAATTTTTCACATCTTTCTCTTGGAATTAAAACAGGGAAAAAGGATAAAGCCAATAAGGAGACAGAAAATGTGGGTAACACTATTAAACCCTCATGACCTAATATTTATAGACTACTAACACACAGCAGATTACATATTCCTTTCAAGGGCATGTCACCAAGAGAGACCTCACAGCAGGCAGTCAAATAAATCCCAACAAATTTAAAATGCTTGGAATTATACAGGTATGTGCTCTTGCCCAAATAAATCATGCATAAATAAAAAGACATTTTTACATATAATGTTTAGAAATTAACGTACTTTTGAATTATCCATGAATGAGAAGAATTCATGGATTCTACATTAAGAAGCTTGAAAAGAAGAGGAAATTAAACGCATATTAAATAGAAGAAAAGGAATAAGTAAGATAGGAACAGTAATCAGAGAAACTGACAACTGTCTAAGAGACAATATTAACAAAGCCATAAGAAAAAAAGATGATAAACATCTAGGTAAAATGTTAAGCAAATTAGAGAAAACAGCAAACTTTAAACACCAATATCAGAATAACAAAAGGATTATCACTATAGAGTGTGTCTTTTTTTTCTTTTTTTTTTATATATATATATATTTTTTTTTGACAGGCAGAGTGGACAAAGAGAGAGAGAGACAGAGAGAAAGGTTTTCCTTTGCCATTGGTTCACCCTCCAATGGCCACCGCGGCCAGCACACTGCGCTGATCCGAAGCCAGGAGCCAGGTACTTCTCCTGGTCTCCCATGGGGTGCAGGGCCCAAGCACTTGGGCCATCCTCCACTGCACTCCCTGGCCACAGCAGAGAGCTAGCCTGGAAGAGGGGCAACCGGGACAGAATCCCGTGCCCCAACCGGGACTAGAACCCGGTGTGCCGGCGCCGCAAGGTGGAGGATTAGCCTAGTGAGCGGAGGCACCGGCCGAGTGTGTCTTTTTTAAATGGGGCAGGTCTTTGTTGCAGCAGTTAAGACATCACTTGGGATGCGCATCCCGTGTCATTAGTGCCTGGGTTTGAGTCACAGCTCTGCTTCAAATTTCAGCTTCCTGCTAATATGCACCCTGGGAGGCAATGTATAATGGCTCAAGAACCTGGGTTCCTGCTACCTCCCCTGGGAGAAGCAAGTACTGGATCAAGTCCTTGGATCCAAGTGGGAGACACAGACTAAGTTCCAGTCTCCTAACTTTGGCCTGGCTTGCCCTCAACTATTCTGGACATTTGAGGATTGAACCATTAGATGAAGTAATTCTCTCCTGTTTTTATCTCTCTCTCTCCTCCTCTCATTCTTGCTTTCTCTGCCTTTCAAATAAATAAAAATTACAAAAAAAAAGAAGACAGGAAAAGGCATTTGGCTCAGCACTGAGCCAGCCCTTGGGATGCCTGCATCCTGTATCAGAGCTGAGTCTGAGCCATGGCTCTGTTCTCCTTTCCAGCTTCCATACAATGCAAATCCTGAGGGGCAACAGATAATGCTGTAAGTACTTGGTTCCCCACCACACACATGGGACATCCAGAATGAGTGAGTTCCTGGCTCCTGGCTTCTGCCTTTCCCAGCCCTGAACATTGTATATATTTGGGGAGTGAGTCAGTGGTTGTGAGATCTTTCTCAGTCTCTGTGTGTATGTGTGTGCATTCATGTATATGTGTGTGAATGCCGTTCTAATAGAATACATTAAAATATTTAATATAGAAAATTTTTTTTAATTTATAACACATTAGTAAATTTAGATAAAGAAGAAAAGTTCTTAAAAAATACAACTGATCACAACTGAGAAAGATTAGATTTGAAAAAATTGAAATAGCCCTATTTAAAGAAACTAAATTCTTTAGCAAAGTTTTCACACACACAAAAAAAACTCCTTTGTCCAGAGGATTCTGCTGATTAATTCTAGCAAATATCTAAGGGACAAATAACAATAATCTAACACAAGCTGTTCATAAAATTAAGAAGTAAAAATTTTTCAGCTCACTTTGTAAATAACCCTAATGCCAAAACCTGACAAGGACACTGATATAAAAGAAAACCATAAGTATCTCTCATGAACATAGATACAAAAATTCCTATAAAAATCATAGAAAGTTTAAGCCAGAAACATATAAAATGAATAATACTCCATGACAAGTAACTGAACCCATAATTATACAGATGATTTAAAATTCAAAACTAAACAAAGTTGATTAATAAAATTTTCAAAATAAGGGAAAGAATCATATGATAATTTCTAAAGCTTCAAAGTAAGAGCAGTTCACAAAATGCATGCCCATACATGATTTTTTTTAAAAAATTAAACTAAGAAATTCTCAAAACTGTGTTTCACATTAGACTAGTGGTTCTAAGCATAATAATAAGACAAGATAAAAAAGGCATAATTTGGAAAGATGTAACATATCTCTGGATGACATGACTGTTTACATGGAGAATCATAATAAATCTACAAACAGCAATTATAGCTAGAAAGAATATTTGGTAATGTAAAAATACAAGGTTGGAGTGTGAGTGTGGCACAGCAATTTAGTCACTGCTTAGGACACCATATCGGAGTCCTAGCTAATTCCCGATTCCAGCTTCTGGCTAAAACACAGCTTGGGAAACAGCAGACTTAAGTAATTGGATCCCTGCCACTATGTGGAAGAACAGGATTGAGTTCCCAGCACCCAGCTTCAGCCCATCCAGACCTCAGCTGTTATGGACATTTAGGGAGTAAACCAGAAAACTAGAGTGCTCACACTCACTCCCTCACTCTCTTCCTCTCTCTCTCCTCAACTTTCTCTTTCAAACAAAATAAATTTAAATAAGAAAACAAAATATTTTTAAAGAATGATTCATGTAGATTTTTCTATACCAGAAACAAACTAGAACCTGAAATTTAAGAAACAGTTTCGATTAAAAGAAGCTCAAAAACTTAAAATACTTATTTAAAAAATTAAGACAATTAATGAGATCTCCATCCTAAAATTGGAAAAAGAACAAGGCTGCTTAAATAAAGTAAAGACGATCTAAATAAATAAACAGATATATCACTGGAAGACTCAATGCTAAGATGTTAATTTTCCCCAGATCAATAAACCAAAATACAAAATAAACAGCCCCAGCAAACATTTCCAATAAAAATTAATGATGATTATAAAACATGTGTTAAAATGAAAAGGACTAAGACTAACTTGAAAAAGAAAAATAAAGATGGAGGTCTTACACTATCTGATTTCAAGATTACTATAAAAGTAAGACTGGAGTGTTACCCAGGACAGGCAAATAGACCAACGGAATAGAATAGATAGTAGAGGAATAGAACCAAACTAAAGTAATTCCATGTTCTACAAAATTGACAAAGCAATTCAAAGGGGAGTTAAATGTCTGTAAGTCTTTTCAGTAAACAGTAACAGAACAACTGGACAATAATCTGGAAAAAAAAAAAAAAACGAATCTTGATCCCTACCTCACACTATATACAAAAAATAATTTTGTGATGGATCATATACCTAAAATGCAAAGATAAAACTCAAGCTTCTGGAATATATATTGGAAAACAGTTCAATTACTTAAGAGTGAGCACAGAAAATAACATAGAGAAAAAAATTTAACAGATACTTCACAAAAGAAGATATAGAAATGTCCAATGACATATGAAAAAGCGCTTGAAAATACAAAGTCACACCACAACAAAATGCTATTATAAATTCACCAGTATGACAAAAGTTAAAAAGACTTATCTCACCAAATATTTCAAAGTATGTAGAACAAATGAACCATTAAAACATTGTTAGTGGACATTTAAAATGTACAACCATTTTTCAAATGATCTGGCATTATAACACTAAACAGACACCAACCCAATGATCTACAAATTAGTCTTCTAGATATCCACCAATTGAAATAAATATATGTCTACAAAAACCTATTTTCATAAAATGGAGTACTAGTCAGGAATAAAAAAGAAAACTATTCACACATACAACAATATATTAATTTTTAAAATTATTCTGAGTAAAAAAATCTTACTAAAAAGATTCCATTCGGGGCCAGCGCTGTGGCATAGCGGGTTAACACCCTGGCCTGAAGCACCAGCATCCCATATGGGTGCCAGTTCTAGTCCTGGCTATTCCACTTCTCATCCAGCTCTCTGCTATGGCATGGGAAAGCAGTCAAAGATGGTCAAACTCCTTGGGCCTCTGCCCTCTGCCCCTGCGTGGGAGACCCAGAAGAAGCTCCTGACTCCTGGCTTTGGATCGGCGCAGCTCCAGCCAATTCGGCCAACTGGGGATTGAACCATTGGATGGAAAACCTCTCTCTCTCTCTGCCTCTCCTCTCTCTGTGTAACTCTGACTTTCAAATAAAAATAAATAAATCTTAAAAAAAAGACTACATTCTATATGATTGTAATTGTATGAAGCAATAGAACAAGCAAAGCTAAATCTATACTGGAGAGGGCAAGCAGCACAGTATTTGGTTCTGGAAGCTTAAGGGAAACAAGTATTAATGCAGAAGTAGCACAAGGAGTGTATGTGCATAATTTCGGAGATCAATAAATAAATATTCCCTAACTCAAGAAGCTCACAGTATTATGACTCTACCAATAGCACATACCAGTAAGTAGTAGAGCCTACATGTGAACACAACTCCTGTGTTCAACACTATCCAACATACGCCACAATATAAACTAGAAAAGTCAGGAACAAATCAATCCATACTTAATCTGGCAGTTCTATTTGTCATTTTCCAGTACTGATTCTGTGACATTTCAAAGGACACAGAATGGGAAAAAAATAAAGTAGCACAAGTGTACATCCTGGGGTCAGCACTGTGGTGCAAGGGTTAACACCCTGGCCTGAAGTGCCGGCATCCTATATGGGCACTGGTTCTAGTCCCGGCTGCTCCTCTTCTGATCCAGCATAAACTGAGACTACTTCAGGCAAATCAGATTGCATTAGAAACATTAACAAATCCAAATATTCCTTGATGTCACTAAGCTTTTTAATCTTACTTTCAGATATAAAAGTCTGCATATCTAATTGTACATACAAACAAGCAAATAAAAAGACTTTTTAATATCTATTCTAAACAAATTCCAGTTCTGCTATGCCCCTCTGTGGCCAAACTGCACAGCAAATTCACTCACCATCACATATTTAGTGAAAAAGAAGTAATTACATCTAGAGAGGAATACAGGTTTCTTCATGGTACAAGAACAATTACTAATAATAAGAAAGCAGAAAAACTTAGGTGTGTTAAGTACATTTTCCACTAATTCTATCATAAGACAGTTATCATTATTATATTCATTTCAATATTACCCCCAAGCAATTGGTAACTCAATGCAATGAACTCTGCTTTAAAAAAAAAAAAAAAAGGCTCTCCTAGCATCTTGATATTCATGTTTGCTTCCAAAGACAAGATCACAAAAATTAGATTTCGAAATTAATTCAGCACTTGAGGACTTTTTTACTGGCGACAAAAGCAATTATCTTTGTGTTCTGATTAAATAATTTAATTGGGGAAAAATGGATTTACAGTGAGAAGACTCGATAAGAGGAATTTAATTTAATATGGTATTTCATCAAAACCTACCAAATGGATCTATATAGGCTGTAGACACATTTTTTTTCTAGCTGAATCTTAAGTTGTTTCAATTTAGCTATAAAAGAACAGAGGATACTCTGCTGCCTTCTTTATGCACTAAAACAGCATTAAGGACTGAACTAAGATAATAAACCAGTAACTCTGAGTAAAACATAAGGGTTGCACTACATGGTTTTCAACAAAAAGTCAGTCTGAAATATTCCAACTACTTTCACTCATAAAATTTCATTATTCATCAGATAATAAAATACTTTAACAATCATTAATCTGTTTAGAGACTTCTGACACCTACAGTATTGTTGGTGTATATGAAACCTTTCCTTCTTTGACAACTTAAACTTGGATATGTTTTCATGAGCAATTATTATGGGTGATTTTCATTTTTTGCTAATATGACATAGAAGTCATCTGCTTTACCATAAAAAAACCTGATCAAAGTTGAGTTGCAGATTTATGGTTAAGATTAGCTCTCTGAGAAAAGTCTCAGGTTAAAAGTCACTTGAAAGAGTCCTTTTAAAATAAATACTGCCTATAATTAATGTACAGTAATTTATTACTCTTCTAGTAATTTCTCCTAGAAAGCAATTCAGAATAAAATATAATCTAGTTGTCTGTATTTATACTGCTTATTTCTACCACTTGAAAAATCATAGCTAATGTCATAACACAAACACTACATATCCCATGTCAACCAGCTCAAACTATTCAAAAAACAACCCAAACTGTTCTTTCCAAGAGCAATAGTTATATAATTGAAGCTTAAAAATCTTAAAACCATTTATGTTCAGTACACAAAGTTAAAAGGCTCATGATTTAGAAAGAAAATTTCAGTTGTTGTAAGATCACATCTTCTGATTATATACTCAGTCATTTTCTTCCTTGGGTTTTTTCATCAAGAATAATTTGTTAGTCTATTATCTTTATTTCTCCCTCAATATTAACTGAAATATGCACATCTAGTCATTTTTAAAAGAATCTAGAGAGAATAAAAAATTAAAAGACCTTTGTATCTAATTTGGATTAAAAATAAAAATTGAATATGTAGAATTGCACATTCATGTAACTACTTTTCATTCATCCTATCTCCAAAGTAACTACTTGAATAATTGTTTTGGGCTAATCTTAAAAGTAAATCAAGTACTTGACTATATATGAAGATCAGTAGAACCAGTTGTAAAATAATACATGTCTTATAAGACTAAACACTTAATAACTTAAAAGGCAGGGATATTTTTCTTAAAGCAGCAGTAACTCTCTACTGATTAATGGGTAGTTTCAGATAATTTAAATAATAGTAAAAGTAACTAAATTGGCAGATTGACCTTATGGAAGCAATAGAAACTTCACAGTTTAATGTTTAATTGAAGCATCAGAAAATTTTATATTTTAGTAAGGATACTGAAATTACAAGGATGTGAACAGCAAAAGAAACTTGAAGCAAATGCAAAAGTGTAGTGATACAAATTCATACAACCCCCTCAAAAAACAGATATTCTCATATTTTAAAACTGCTACTTACTTTAACATCAATTCCTTACCATGCCAGTAACAGCACTATGTCTACAGTGAATATACAACTACTCCTAAACACATGAATTTTTCACATTAAAGAAAGGGATGGAAATAAAACACGGAAAAGATTTACAAAGGATGAGTACAAATCTTAAAACTCTGGTAGCTTCAGGCATGGAAAATTTTAGAAAACCATGGTGCCTCTTTTACTTCAATATAACATGCAATACATATTATTTGCTTACAGTAAATTACAGATATCAAAGGTATATATTTTAAATAAAAAAATCTTAAAATGTAGATATCCCATTATAGTATAATAGCCTCACATTTCATACACTGTTATATTGTTAAATTAGTCTGAAAATGAAATACAAAAAAAATTAAATTAGCTGACTGAACAGAAGTACTCTAAGAAAAAGTATAATTTTATAAGAAATAGATTGCTATTCCATATTCAAAAGTCCTAAATACATTTATCATCAGTAAACATATTAAAGGCCAACAATTAAAAGCGTCCTTTTAATTTGATAAACTGGTACATATTGTCTAATGAACATTTTTTAATCTCTAAAATAGGCTGCCTCACACTGTTAAGAGATCCTCAGAGGAAGCGCACAGTAAAACAGTCCAACATTCTATGCACTGTTAGTTACCCATCAGTTTCCAGAAGCTTTCAGGGTATTACTATGTTCACAGAATTCCTTTCTCAGTCTTTCTCCACATACATTTAGTTAAAATGAGGTATATAATGTAAGAAATGCTCAAAAGCTAAATAACATAAATATGTGAAAAACTGAATGGTAACACTGCATTTTAACAGCATTCTTTAATAGAATACCTCTTCTACTAGATACCAGAGAAACCACTTAACACATATGTTCAAAATTTAACAACCTTCACCACAAAAACAAAACCACTGGCAATGTGATAGGAATTTATAACAAAGAATCCTCCCCAACTAGCCAACCTAATACAAAGCATTATCAGCAGTTCCAAAATACAGCTTATTTAAAAGTGGTTATTGATCTACCCTGCAGAGAGAAATACCTTAGACCTAGAAAACATCTCCTGCATGTTTCATATGAGCATGCATGATTGCTAATTCCATTTTCTAAGGAATCACATATGAATAGATAGCACAATCCCTATATATGCAACGTAATCACTGCTGTGTTCACAAAGAAAAACCTAGCTGAGATTTTAAGTTAATTACTTACTTATGAGAAAAGGGAAGAATGAAGCAGCCCAGTAACTGTGTTATGTTTCAGAGGCAAAGCTAGTTAAATTTAAAATGCTTTTTGTGCTTTGAAGTAAGCTTATTTTCTTCTTAGGATCAAGTTAGGATACTACATAAAATTTTATATTTATGGTAAAAAAAGATAACACCCATATAATACTAACATTTCAATATAAAACAGTAATTTCAGATATTCAACATCATCATTTTGAAAAAAGCAATATTAAAGAGAATATAGTTTAGCTTTACTCACCTTGCATTGTTCAACGTTTGTCCAAAAAGCTCATTTTGTAAAATATTTGGTGGGGATGAAAAAACCCCATGAAAATGAGATAAAACAGAATTGCAGACCTGGCGCAATGTCTCAAATTGCATTTTCTTTTTTTTTTTTTTTCCTTCTCTTATTTTCCCTTACCACCTGTCTTTAAAGTCATCTATTTGCAGACACCATCAAATAAAAACATGCCAATCAAGTTCCATATTTCTCCTGAGCTCTGTAAAAACTGTGCTTAAATGAGCAGAGGTTGATAGTTAATTGTACAGTCATTATTCTTCTAATTCAGCCGGAGAAGATTCAGTAGTCGTGCAGCTTTCGGCTTTCTCCTGACTGTAGCAAGAATTCTAAACAGCAGTAAGCTTTTGGGCATTCCCAGCTGAAGTGTGAAGCAGAGCTGCTTTCATGTACTCTACTCATATTTCTCTAAGCCTATTAAAAACACGCAACGAATAGATGCTGTCGTCAGGAGTTTCAGCACATCTGGCTGCCAGCAAAAAATTACAGAAGTAATAAAAATGGGAATAAGGTATCTTCCCAACGCTACTACTGGGTAAGAGGAAGAGAAATTATGCATTTCCCCAATCTCTTTCTCTCTTCTGAAAAATGAGTAACTCCTGCAACACAGCACCTCTCTTTAGTTGCTGCATAGGACCAGAACACTCTAAAAATAAGTGGTAGATCCTTCTTTTGATATCATGAAGCAATAAAAACATGATAGACAATAGAGATTTTATAACCTACATTTATAATGTCAATTCTAAAGTGAAATGCATGCATTTCAAAAATATGTACTTAGTCATCTTAATTTCTTATTTAAAGTGTTTTCATTGTATTTTTAAAGGAAAATGAATAATATCCAATCTGGTTCTCTTCTAAAGGCTACACATAGTGACTACATGGTTAGTCAAGTAATTTTTGGAATGAATTATTCCTACCAATTAAAATTCACCTAAACAATATACATTAAACAAAACTTTTACATAGATGAAAAACAAACAAGGAAACAGACACACGTCAACTACTATTAATTTACTTCATAGCAATATTTAGAAGAAACTATTTCCTGAAGGTCCCCACAGTCCTAGAATATCCCTACATCATCATCCATTCTCAGCAACTCTTTTTCAGATAAAATCTTAGGCTATTCTACATCCAAGTGCATCCACCCTGTTAAGAAAGATCTCCAAGAGTAGTGTGGAGACCAAATTTTAACAATCAACTCACTTATGGAGATGCTTACTAGATGTATTGATCTTTGGAATATTTAAGATTCAGCCCTTTTAGCCCTTCTTTACCTCAATTCTTAGCCATAACCCTCTCTATCTCCTTCCACATATATATTACTATCAATAAATGGACACTTAAATGAACTAAGAAGCTTCTATAAACTGGTGAATTGTTGATATGAGTAAACCAATGACAAAGAATAATATAAAGTAAACATGTAATACTGAGATGTTCAATTACAAGTTTTCCTCAATAAAGAAGGCCCCATTTTGATTATTCTCTATTATTTCATATTTTTACAGGTGCACATCCATTTATTTGCACGCTCACATTTATGAATACATAAATAATATTTCCTATTATTTAAGTATTTCTAAATTTATCTCTTTACTATCCATAAAACATATGTTTTAATGCTACTATCATTTTATAAATAAAAAGAAAGCCTTTCATGAATTAAAGATCATAATGTAAAGGAAGTATTTGGAATGAAGTTCTTTGCTTTAGAATGCATTTCCTACACCTCTTCCCTATCATCCTGTTTTCTATATAAGTGTATATATGTATGCATGCATTCAAACACAAATATACACACAAAGCACAACAATTGTAAATAGGCCAGTCTATATAGATGAATAGGCAAATAACCTACAATGTCAATTTCTACAAGTGGAAACATAGACATCTTTTAAATTCTTATTTTCAAGTTACTTTCACAGTTCACACTATCAATGATGGAAAAACACATTTCAATGTTCCCCTTGTGGGTAGATTTCATTTCTATAACTAGTCAAATGCACGCCTGCCAAATAAGAAGGTGATCATCTGCAAAACACTGGTTTTCTTAAAAAGCAGGTTTCTTAAGTGTTTCAAAACTGGATCTGAAGGCAAGATCATAGAAATAGCTTCGAAAATGGGGTAAGCAATGAAAATATCACTAGAATGAATTTTATAAATGGATTATTTGAACAGTGAACAATATTTCAACTTCCTCAGAGATTTATTTTCCAATTCTCACTGTACAACACTCACACTACTGATCAGCTTTTTCTTAGTTCCTCAATGTCCCAGAACTGATTTCTTCCACCTTCCCACCCCATCACCACATTTTACTTATTCCTACTCATCATTAAGAGTTCAAATGTAACTGTGTTATAAAGATTTTCTATAACCTTTTTGTACCCCTATTTTGTATTTTCCTTATACCCTGCACTTAACACGTCATAGCATGGGGTATAAATCTGTAAAATCTTTACTCGAAAAAATGTTTATTGTCTCAATTCTATGAAATTAAGCCCTGCATTCTGTCTTACTTATCTAGCACAGGGCCCAGTAGAGAGTAGAGATAAAATAAACATTTGTCAAATAAACAAATGTCTAAGTTTTATTGAAGTCAATTATTTTTCAACCATAGGCATAGATTGAAAAGGAAACAAACTTGGGCCTCCCTTTAGTTCTTAGCTTCTTGTTTGTTTCCTTAGCCTATCATATCATACAGTAATGCTCATAATATATAATATTCACAATATATAATATAATGTTCATGAATTATAATGTTCATAAATAAAAGAAGCACCAATATTTACAACCAAAAAATTTGAGGGGTTGGTGCTGCAGTATAGTAGGCTAAGCCTCCACCTATGGCACCAGCATCGCATATGGCGTGGGTTGGTGTCACTGCTGCTCCCCTTCCTATCCAGCTCTCTGCTTATGACCCAGGAAAGCAGTGGAAGATGGCCCAAATGCTTGGGCCCCTGCACTCACATGTGAGACTCGGAAAAAGCTCCTGGCTCTTGGCTTCCAATAGGCTCAGCTCTGGCTGTTGCAGCCATTTGGGGAGTGAACCAGCAGATGGAAAATCTTTCTCTCTGTCTCTCACTCTCTCTCTCTGTAACTCTACCTCTCAAATTAATCTTTTTAAAAATGGTGTTTTAGTTGAACTTTATAATTTTTATGAGTATACTATTAGAAAGGTTGTTTACAGTTAACATCAGTTTTAGATTTTCTATATAGTGCAGGCTAACAAGTAATATTGGAGACTTCTATGAGAACAGAAAGAACCTTCAAATTCAAATGGCCTGTAGTTTAAATCCCAACTCCAATGCTAATTAGCCTTGTTACCCCAGAATGTTAACGTTATATATCTGCACTATGATTTCTTCAAATACATAGTCAGCTTCATCATTTACCTCAGAGTTGTTATTGTGAATATTAAAACATGTTAAATGTATAAATGCATTTGAAAATTCTAAAGTACATATTCTTCGCTAATCATCTTACTATGAACTATTTAAGAAATGAAATTACTGGAACCTGAATTTTAAAATTATGCTTAGGTATCTTGCTAAATATTTAGAGTTTTATTTGCACAATTCCCTAACTATTAGATGCTGGGATATGACACTTAATGATTATCCTTTTCCAGGAAAATTAGATAAATTCAGAATGTTGTCCAAGTAAAATCACTCCATGTTTACACTGAGTCCTTCGGAAAGGTATTAACTCTCACTAGTGGTATGGTTGGTGGCAACTGGTTTCTCAGTAACTGTTCTATTGGAATCTAGCATCTCACTAGAAATAACAGAACTAATAATAGTTCTCACGGAACAGGTGTTAAGAAAGTTTTTGGCATCAAGGTAATTTCATTCAAGACAATATCTAAAAGCCTGTCAACCTGAAAAGGTTCAATCTAAAAGCAATTAATAGGGGCTGGCACCGTGGCTCATTTGGTTAATCCTCCACCTGCGATGCCGGCATCCCATATGGGCACCAGGTTCTAGTCCCGGTTGCTCCTCTTCCAGCCCAGCTCTCTGCTGTGGCCGCGGAAGGCAGTGGAGGAGGCCCAGGTGCTTGGTCCCCTGCACCTGCATGGGAGACCAGGAGGAAGCTCCTGGCTCCTGGCTTTGGATCGGCACAGCACCAGCCATAGCAGCCATTTGGGAAGTGAACCAACGGAAGGAAGAACTTTCTCTCCGTCTCTCTCTCTCACTGTCTATGATTCTACCTGTCAAATAAAAAAAAGCCATTAATAAGAATATATTTTTGCCTATTGAATTGTCAAAATATTGTCCAGAAAATGGATATTCTCATATCATATTTACAGGTAGAAATGTACATTGCTATAACCTTTTTGAGGAATACTTGGCAATATGTTTCAAAAGGCTTTAAAAATAATCAAAATATGAGAGAACACTGGAACATTATACAAAAAGTTAATATTATTTACCTCTGAGTAAGGACATTTCAGATTTTTTTCCATTACACTTATTTTATGCACTAGCCACAAAAAAGCCACAGTTTGGGGCCAGTACTGGGACATCTCCAGTAAAGCTGCTGTTTGCAGTGCCGCATCCCACATGGGTGCCAGCTCAAGTCCCAGCTGCTCCACTTTCAATCCAGCTCTCTGCTATGGCCTGGAAAGCAGTGGAAGATGGCCTAACTCCTTGGGCCCCTGCACCTGTGTGGGAGACCCAGAGGAAGCTCCTGGCTCCTGGCTCCTGGCTTCAGATTAGCACAGCTGCAGCCATGGCGGTCAATTTGGGAGTGAACCTGGGAATGGAAGACCTCCCCACCCCCCCGCGCGCCTCTCCTTCTTGCTCTCTTTCAAATAAATCAATAAATCTTTAATGTAAAAAGCCCAAGTTTAATCTACATACAATGAGGGGCTCTACAATTATACTGAAATCATTAACCATCTTCATATTAAATTTGATGTTGGTCCATGAACTTTTGCCAAGCAATGCCCAAGTAAATAAAATATTATTTATTAATTTTCTTCATATTATTTATATTGCCATCCATTAGTAATGGTCTCTCCTTTATTAATAAGTCCCTAGGAGCCAGCACTGTGCTGTTGTGAGTTAAGCATTTGCCTGCAGTACAGCATCCCATATGGGTGCTGGTCCCAGTCCTGGCTGCTCCATTTCCAACCCAGCTCCCCGCTAATGGCCTGGGAAAGCAGTAGAAGATGGCCCAAGTGCTTGGGCCCATGCACCTATGTGGGAGACGCTGAGGAAGCTCCCAGCTCCAGGCTTCGGACTGATTCAGTTCCAGCTGTTGTGGCCATTTTGGGAGTGAACCAGTGGATCGAGGACCTCTCTCTCTGTTTCTCCCTCTCTTTGTCTGTAACTCTGCCTCTCAAGTAAATAAATAAATAATTTTTAAAAAGTTCCTAAAATCCTATAATACATGAAATTTTAATCAGTACCATGAAAGATCCAAAAGAGAAGGGAAGCCAAAACTTAGCACTAACTTCTTTATACCATCCTCAAAAATATTTTCAGTGAAGCCCTTAAGTTAAAATTATTTAAGAGTCTTGGTTTACAAATGCCTAATGGCTGTTAAGCTATATATCTTAAAAATCTATCACATGGGGCCAGAGCTGTGGTGCAGTAGGTTAATCCTCTGCCTGCAGCGCCGGCATCTCATATGGGCGCCGGTTCTAGTCCCGGCTGCTCCACTTCCAAACCAGCTCTCTGCTGTGGCCTAGGAAACCAGTAGAAGATGGCCCAAGTCCTTGGTTCCCTACACCCATGTGGGAGACCTAGAAGAAGCTCCTGGCTCCTGGCTTTGGATTCGTGCAGCTCAGGCCGTTGCGGCCAACTGGGGAGTGAACCATCGGAAGGAAGACCTTTCTCTTTGTCTCCCTCTCACTGTAATTCTACCCCTCAAATAAATAAAATATCTTTAAAAAAAAAAGAATCTTTAAAAAAAAAAGAATATTAACATAACTTGAAAAATTAAATGAAAGAATCAAAATCAGGAGCCTATTCTCTACTAAATTAATGATAATACAAGCCTCTTACATAAGACACAATCACCGATGACATTTTTATAGTCACAAAGATGTCTGGCCTTAGTTTTCATTCTTAAGAGTACCAAAATGTTTCTATTAAAATTTTCTACATATGCAAAAATCTAAACATAACTCAGCTAATGAATTACTGAATATATACAATATATATACAATATATATAATCCATAACATAAACCTCTAAAATGCTAAAAGAATTTTTGTTATCTTTAAATATATATCTATATTCCTATCAATATAATAGAAACTGTATCAATTCTTCCACTGCTTTCTTCTTGTTTCATTGACTATCTGAAGGACCTGATTAATTAAAATGCTAAGGATTATAAGAAAAATAGTCCAAACAAATATTTTTAAAAACAGTATCTTCCTATGTTTTGAGAATTAAACTTTTCTTTTATAAATATTTCCCTGAGATAAGGATCATAGAACCATTCACCTCTGGGGAAAAACAACAACAACAACAACAAGGAAATAAAAGGCTGACAATGGTATTCCTAACAAAAAGAGGAAAGAGAATGTATCCAAAAAGGATAATTTATCCTACCCTTCAACTTTGGATGAAACATACAGTATATTCAGGATGGAAAAGAAGAAGAATGGACAAACCTAAATACACACACCAAAAATCTATAGTGCATCTAAACTACTAGTACATTTATTTCTAGTCACAAATTCAGATAAAAATCAGAAAATAGTTCAAAATACAACAATTTTCATAACAAGTTTCTAAAACTTTGTTGATACCAGTGGGTTTTTGATATACAAAAAAATTCTATGGTATGTCTCAGAGACAGAACCCTGTATATATCCCTAGCTCTAACCATGAGTCTGCTAAACAGACTCATAATGCAGTTTCTACCATCCAAATATGAAAGAAAAAGAGAGGCATACTGAAAACCAGCACAAATATATGAAAGCTCCACCACCATTACCATTTCTCTGACAATTCTGTAGGATATAAATATGGGGATGCCTATCCTTCTCTATTTTCCCACCAGCTGCATTATTCTGAGAGGTATTACAAGATTGTTTCAATAGTCCAGTACCACAGCAGCTCTTGCCAGAGCACTGTTCCCTCCTAAAAACAGTAGCATAGATATCTTTCTCATTAGATGTAAGAGTCAGGCAATAGGATATCAGATCTAGATTGAAGCTCCATGATGAGAATGCCCAGAGTGACACCTAGAGACTATGCCAATTAGAAGAGAGAGCCAACATCTCTGAAGAAATCTTTTGGTAAATCTTTCCTGTGTTAGGACTGCTAGTATGAAGTATATATTCCATTGTACTATCAAGAGAACTACTGGAAGCAACACAACAATTTCAGGGAGCTATATCAACATGAATAAGATTCATTGCATCTCTAATAGTTACATTAACCAGGCGCCACAATAAAAAAAATGTTTATAGTCTTTAGGACTTTAAAGACTCAGATCTAAGCTTACAAACTGCCTCCTCAAAACACTTCTGCTCCCTAGTAACTTCTAAGATCATTTAAATCATTCAGTGCATTGAATACTGTTATTATATGGAAATATTAGAAATAATCATTTACACAACAATAAATGTGTTTCAGCAAAATATGGGAGCAAAGTGAAAGACTATACAACCATATAGGCCTCTAAGAGTTCCCATCTTTAATTCCTTTCTCTCATGTAATTCCTTTTTACTTGGAATATTACAAAAAAAGGAGAGCATGGTCTTCTCTGCAAAGACAACCTATTTCACAAATACGAATATTTGTGTCAACTTTGACATCAGCTATCATAAAAACTGCCTTAGAAGCTTTAAGAGGTGGATGGGTATTGGGATGCAGTGGGATAAGCCACTACTTGCAACACTCAGAGCCCAAATTGGAGTTGAGTCCTGGCTACTCTGCTTCTGATCCAGCTTCCTGCTAATGAACCTGGGAAGGCAGCAGTTGTTGTTTTAAGTATTTGGGTCCCTCCAGCCATGGTGGAGAACCCAGATAGAGATCCTGTCTCTTGACTTCAGTCTGGCCCAGCCCTAGCTATTGTAGGCATTTAGGGGAGTGCATGGAAGGTATTTGTTTGGGGGGGGGGGGCACTCTGTCTTTCAAATCGATAAATAAATCCTTTTAAAAAAGAAGAAGAAGCTTTAACAACATTAGGCTATGTTAACCGGCTGAGTGTAAGTGAACAATGAGGAATCAGAAGTTACTCTTTTCCATGGCCTACCTTCTTCTTCCTTTTTATCTTTTTCTGTCCACCTCCTTTGGTCAGTCAATATGCCCAAGAGAGCACTGTTGAACTCCTACATCTACTTCTAAAGAGGCTCAACTTAGAGGCAATAATAATGAAGATGATTCCAGTGGCCTTTTTTTTCTTCATTCCAATTTCAGTATAGGCAAGTCTTTAGAAAGCTACTGAAGAATGAATTGATCAGTGTTAGTACTGTGATAAAGGTGCAGGCAACTGTTTAGTCCTCAAGCAACAGCTTTAATTGTCTTTAAAAGGTTTCAAGCAGAGGACATCAGTGATTGGGGGTGGAGGAGATTGAATTATGTAGATTAGTTGACTAATAAGCTCCCTTTAAAATTTTATGCTGAATTCAAAATATCTTCCACTCCTATCATGTTGTAGTTACAAAAGGGATTACATCAGGCAATTATCTCAAATTTCCCTGGATCTCTGCCGCAATCTGTATTTAGTAGGACTTTAGGTTCCTGCCAAATGACTTTGTCTATATGAGGAAGTACCCAGGGGATATCACATGTGCTTCCACAGTTCTCTAACTCTTCCACTCCTACATCCTCTTCAATGGAATGTGCTGATTATAAAGCCACTTAAGAATGAAGCTTCACCATTTGCTGGTATCCACAGTATGTATTCCAGTTCCCAGCCAAAGGTGGTTAATCACAAGACTACAACAACTCGGGCCGGCACCACGGCTCAACAGGCTAATCCTCTGCCTGCAGCATTGGCACACTGGGTTCTAGTCCCGGTCAGGGCAGCGGATTCTGTCCCGGTTGCCCTTCTTCCAGGCCAGCTCTCTGCTATGGCCCAAGAGTGCAGTGGAGGATGGCCCAAGTGCTTGAGCCCTGCACCCGCATGGGAGACCAGGAGAAGCACCTGGCTCCTGCCTTTGAATCAGCACGGTTCGCCGGCTGCAGTGCGCAGTCTGCGGCGGCCATTGGAGGGTGAACCAACGGCAAAGGAAGACCTTTCTCTCTGTCTCTCTCTCTCACTGTCCACTCTGCCTGTCAAAAAATAAATAAATAAATAAAAGACTACAACAACTCAAGGTGCTGTTTCATGCAAGTACTGGGAGAATGAACCACTGTCCGAATTCATTCATTCAACTTGTATTTTTGAAGTACTAATTATAGTCTCCTAGGCTTCTAAGTATGATAAGCCCACAGGAAGAGAGAAAAAGGGATATGGAGAGAAAGAGGGGGAGAATGGGAGAGGACGAACACAATCTCGGCCCATACTGGAGTTTCAATCTAAAGTCTAACAAGGAAGATAGGTACTAAATTAGTAATTAATTGTATACGTTACTGAGGATTATGATTAGAAATGAAAAAGAACTTGTAACTACAGTCCTGAAACAGTCTCAGAGTTCAGAAGTTCAGAGGAAGCTCTCCTGGAGAAAGAACCATTCAAGATAAGAACAATGGAATGATAAGCCTTGGCCAAGGCAAGAGTGAGACAAAGGTCAAAAGATGGCTTCAATTATGGTATAATTAAAGAACAAGGACAATGCACGGAGAAATCAAGCAACTGGAGTAGGAACAAGAGCCACATCCTACAGGATATGAAACAATGTTGACATTTTGATTTTTAATCAAGTCCATGAATAATTTTGTGTTTTGCGTTAACAACCCTACTTTGAATCAACAAATTCACCAAGTCCTAGTGGTCAGAATGAAAAAGACTCGGAAATGAACAAAAAATAAAGAGAAAATACTACCAAAAACATACCAACATGCCATCTTACTACATGGAAATGCAGAGATATCAGTTAGACAGCTAATACAATTTTTAAAAAAGCTACTGCAATGATCAAAGCAATATACTCATTTGTTTGGATTAAAGTGATCACAGTAAGATGGAAAAAAACTAACAAACTAGAAGGGTAGATGCTAAGTAAATAGAACATGGTGACTGATTGTCTATGGAGATATGAGAAGGTCCAGAAAGGAGGAAAAACTTAGTCTCAGATTTCCCAAGCAGAGAGTCTTAAAATTTGCTGAGACAGAGAATGCTAAAGGGGATGGGGTAGATTGAAGGAGTTGAAAAGGGAAGATGATGAGTTGTTAAATTTGAGGTACATATAAGACAAAAAAATATGGATATGTAAGTAATGGATATTTGGCACTAGAGTTCAGAAGAAAGCCTTAAGCAGAAGATACAACTTAAGGAACCATCAGCATGTTAAGTAATGATGTCAACCACACAAGTAGATGACATCTTCCTTACAGACAATTCAGAATGTAAAAAGGAAAATAAGAGGTTTAAGACAACATCAAAGAATTAAGTTCCACATTAAACCATCAGATAAACTTTTAGGAGAAGCCAATGAAAGAGACAGAAGAGGAGTAGCCACAAAGGCAGAAGGAATGTTAAGAAAGTGCAGTAGCTGGCAAATCAACAAAAGACAATTTTTTAATAAGAAATTATATGTTCAATTCTGTGTTGATACATGTCATCTGGAATTTGAAGAATTGCTGCTTATAAGCCTATTCTTCCAAACAGTTCTCCTGAAATTAATTCTTTTGGCCTGAAATCACTCAATACATAGGATCCAGATCTAACCTATGAAAATTGTCTAGGAACTTCTACCATCAAGTCCCTCTCCTCCCTTTGCAAATGACAACGAAACAAAATTTTCACTCTTTATTCAACCAAAACATGAGCATGCAAATAAACTTATGTAAATATATATAGATATATATCTTTCAATCCAATCCTAAAAAATTTTAAAATACAATTTTCTTGGCCCTTAGAAATATACAGTGATCAAGATTAATCAGAGATCTGTGAGTGAGATCCCAGTGGAAAGAACGGGCCATCAAAGAAGGAGGTACCTTTCTCTGAAGGGAGGAGAGAACTTCCACTTTGACTATGACCTTGTCTAAATAAGATTGAAGTCAGCGAACTCAAAAGGCTTTCATAGCCTTGGCAACTCATGACTAGAGCCTAGGGAGATTTCTGACGCCATAAACAAGAGTGTCATATTAAGTCAACAACAGGAGTCACTGTGTACTTATTCCTCATGTGGGATCTCTGTCCTTAATGTGTTGTCCAATGTGAATTAATGGTATAATTAGTACTGAAACAGTATTTTACACTTTATGTTCTGTGTGGGTGCAAATTGATGAAATCTTTACTTAATATATACTAAATTGATCTTCTGTATATAAAGATAATTGAAAATGAATCTTGATGTGAATGGAATGGGAGAGGGAGCGGGAGATGGGAGGGGTGTGGGTGGGAGGGAAGTTATGGGGGGGAAAAAGCCATTGTAATCCATAAACTGTACTTTGAAAATTATATTTACTAAATAAAAGTTTTAAAAAAAGAAATGAAAGGTGAGTATAATGTAAAAAAATCTGTCCTATCAATTTTCTTTTTCTTAAGATTTATTTACTTGTTTGAAAGTCAGAGTTACACAGAGAGAGGAGAAGCAGAGAGAGAGAGAGAGAGAGAGGTCTTCCATCTGCTGGTTCACTCCCCAGATGGCCACAACAGCCAAAGCTGCGCCAATCCGAAGCCAGGAGCCAGGAGCTTCTTCCAGGTCTCCCATGTGGGTACAGGGGTCCAAGGACTTGGGCAATCTTCTACTGCTTTCCCAGGCCACAGCAGAGAGCTGGATCAGAAGTGGAGCAGCTGGGTCTCAAACCAGCATTATAAGGGATGCCAGAGCTTCAACAGGGTGTTAACTAGCTGTGCCACAGCGCCGGCCCCTGTCCTGTCAATTTTCTATCTGGCTTATTCTTCTATATAACAGTTCCTTCCTAAAATATCTAGTTTATTTATTAATGGGTCTATTTTCAAAGTTCCTTGACCCCAATGCTATTTGAAATGGTAAATAATTAGCATTTATTTTAAGTGTGAATCAAGTCAGCAATGATTTTATCACTATATTACTTCCTCATCTAAAACAAACCTCCCTTGATCTCATATTGCAATCGAGGTATTAACTCTTGTTTTCTACTCCTCTATACAGCAAGTTGTTTGTAGTTTCTATGGCCATTTTCTCATTTCACATCCTTTCTCGATCTATATTAATAAACTTTTTACCTCTAATACTCTATTGAGATTGTTCTCACCAATGATTTACATATTGTCAAATTCAATAGACAATGCTCTATGTTTTTTTAACATGACGTCCTTGTAGCATTGACATAAATATTATGCTGTCCATGTCTCTTAGATCATATTTTCTCTTCATTCCTGAAACATGTTTTCCTGATTTTTCTCCTGCTTGGTGGTACTTTTTTTCTTCAAGTCTTTTGCTAGATCTCTTAGAGAGCTAACTGTTGAGAATCCTCAGGGCACTTTTTTTCATTCCTGTGACCCTTCCTATTCTTTAACTATAGGTTCTCCCTTGGTGACATAGTGCCATGACTTTAAATATTGTCTATATATGGTATCCTTGCTTTTAATTTCTTCTAAAACTCCAGACTCATTTCACCATATGTCAATTTGACAGCTCCAAAAGAAAATCAAAGGGACATCACCAACACAACATGTAGAACAGAATTCCTGGTTTCCTCATTCAAATTGTTGCTCTCCAATTTTACCTGTCTTAGAACACCATTATTTACCTAAGTGTTACCCTCTTATCTTCTTTTCTTTCACACTCCACATACATATTCATCCATCAGTAAGTTCCATAAATTCTACCTTCAAAATGGGAAACAAAAATAAAAAGTAAATATTGTTTTAAAAGAGACACAAATCCATCAACATTTTCTATCTCAACTAATACAATTCTAGTTAGCTCCCAAAATTTCTCTCAAGGACTACCTCAGTAGTCTCCAACCTGCATGAGTCTTATTCCTTATAATCCATTCTCCACAAAACACAATGACTATATAAAATAATAATAATTATTATATTTATAATACTAATAACGTATGTTTCTTCCATACTAAAACCTTACATGAGGGGTAGGCATTTGTCCTATTAGTTAAAACACCTGGCTCATGGCTCAGTCCTGGCCATTGTGGCCATTTGAAGAATAACCAAGTGGCTACAGGACTGATCTCTCTATCCCTCTCTTCCCCACACCATGCCATTATGTCTTTCAAATAAATAAATAAATGAGGTTTTAAAAAAATACATAAAATGTAAACTTATGTTTAAAGTATTCCAAGATTTTTTTAAAATAAAATGTAAATTTATGCTTGTAAGTACCCCTCAGAATTTAAAAGAACTACTTATGTTTTGGACATAAACATAATATCAAAATCTAGTATTATCTGAAAGAATGAAACATTAAAGCAAAGATCAAAATATGTCTAGAAAAAAGAGGGAGATACTTCAAGCACAAAGGTCAAATTTTCATAACTGTTCTCATTATGATTCCAATTCTCATCAAACAAAAGAAACCAGAAAAAAAAAACATTTTAACACATTCCAGACAGAATTTTCAAACTATACCTCAAAATTTTCAACTATGTTAATAAATTTGTATCAGTGAGTGTTAGATATGTGTCACTGAACTGAAAAAACAGTTGTTTTGCATCACAGTAATTTTGATTCCCTACCCTCTATAGTCTTATTATCTTTGCTGTATAAAAATATACCAGAAATGGGGCCAGTGCTATGGCGTAGTGGGTAAAGTCGCCGCCTGCAGTGCCGGCATCCCATATGGGTGTGAGTTCAAGTTCTGGCTGCTCCACTTCCAATCCAACTCTCTGATATGGCCTGCGAAAGCAGCAGAAGGCAGTCCAAGTCCTTGGGCCCCTGTACCCATATGGGAGGCCCGGAAGAAGCTCCTGGTTCCCAGCATCGGATCGGCACAGCTCTGGCCATTGTGGTCATCTGGGGAGTGAACCAGCAGAAGAAGACCTCTCCTTCTCTCTCTCTGTAACTCTTTCAAGTAAATCGATAATAATCTTAAAAAAAAATAACAGAAACTTTTTATGATCCATATAACTAAAATCTGTTAATTCAGTTCTATCAACATAAATCAAGTCTTATACAGAGAAAAGGAAGACTACAGTGGCTAAATAAATAGAATAAATGGGAAGTCAATAAAAATTTGAGGATATTAATGTGGGAAAATAAGTTGAAAACTAACACCTAAGAAATAAACAAAAAAATGTTCATGTGGAAATACAATAAAAGAAAGAAGAAAGAAAAATTGAAGGGGTTTGTGTCAGTAGAGAGGGGAGGTCACCCTACAGTTTAATTTTCCAGTTCAAGCACTGTGTAATTAGGTAAGCACAGTGAGAACTGTTCCACAAATAACCTTCAAACCAACCTTGAAAGACCTTTTTCCAGACAAGGCATTCCAAATCATACCTCAAAACTTCCAACTGTGTCAAATAACATATACAACTGAGTCTCAGGTATATTACAGAAATAAAAATAGTTGATTACAAATAACAGCAATTTTGACTTTAGGTTATTTTTTCTGTCAGCTCTTCGAAAAAAATTAGTGTAGCCATGGATTACTAAGGAATAAATCCACATGATTCTATACTAATGTCATTAATAATAAACTGCATTCCAGAACTGAGAACAAGCACAATTTATCTTGTATTCAGATATCCTGAGATACACAGGACTAATTTCCTTCTTCAGGATTCCTAGGGATAAAAGCTATCACACAAAATTAAAACAAAAAAAAAAAAAAAAACACTAATAAAACATTGTAAAACCACACACACATATAAAAATGGATACTTTATTAGACAAATCTATACATCTCTTATAAATAAAAAAATACTATTTCAAAACTCCTAAGCTTTAAACCTAATCTCTCAATGGTTGCTGCATATTTGTAGGTAAATGTTACTATCAAAATATGCCAGGATTACTTCAAGGAAAACTATTTCTCAATCTGCTAAATATTAAACATACTCCCTGCTATTCAAGGGGGGATGTTTTGCATTTGCTTATTGTGAAGAAAAGAAATAAGTAACAACAAAGTTGAGGACAAAACGCAGAAATAAAGTGAAAAACAGGCAAGAAAAGATGACCATATACAATTAAATACTCTATCGGTGGAGAAAGTGACTATTAAAAATTTCAACTCAAATCTAGCAGTTCTCAAAAGTGTAATCCAGTGACCTCAGCAAAGTTTCGAATGCCTTTTCAGAGGATCTGCAGGTTCTAGACTATATTCAAAATACTAAAATGATATGTCTTTTTTACTCTCTCTCATAGGTATACAATGGAGTTTTCCAGAGCCTAAATTATCTCAAGATACTGAATACAGAAACTGTCCTTCACTGAATCAGACACTCAGGTTATTTCCAAAAAAATGTAAAATAATGCCATTTTCTCAATAGATTTTCTTCTTTTTGTTTAGTTTTTAAACATACTCTAAGAATTTGTTAGAAACACTTTGTGGAAAAGTGGAATAAAAAGATAAGGGGTTTTTTTTTTTATTAAAATCCACGCATACTTTTTCACAATACACATGTTTCATGAAGATTCGTCACATTAGCTTTCCATTATTGCAAAAGATATCACAATTTTAGTGGCTTAAAAAAGATACCTCTCTGGCCAGCGCCGCGGCTCACTAAGCTAATCCTCCGCCTTGCAGCGCCGGCACACCAGGTTCTAGTCCCGGTTGGGGCGCCAGATTCTGTCCTGGTTGCCCCTCTTCCAGGCCAGCTCTCTGCTGTGGCCAGGGAGCGCAGTGGAGGATGCCCCAAGTGCTTGGGCCCTGCACCCCATGGGAGACCAGGAGAAGTACCTGGCTCCTACCATCTCGGATCAGCGCGGTGCGCCAGCCGTGGCAGCCTTTGGAGGGTGAACCAACGGCAAAGGAATACCTTTCTCTCTGTCTCTCTCTCTCACTATCCACTCTGCCTGTCAAAAAAAAAAAAAAAAAAAAAAACCTCTCTGTAACTCTTTCAAATAAATAAAATAAATCTTTTAAAAAATTCACTAAAATTTATTAAATGTTATATATTTTTCCTTTCTCTATATCAACTTACTTTAAAGTGACAAAAATTATACATATTTATGAGGCACTGTGTGATTTTTTGATACATGTACACATTGTACAATGTTAAAATCAGGGTAAACATATCTATTTCCTCAAAATCCTTTCTCTTAGCTTTTCTTTTAGAAAAAAATAGGTAATGTTTTACTATTATCTGTGGTCACCCTAATGTGCAGTAAGACACCAGAACTTCTTATTCCTATCTACTATAACTTAGTACCCATTAATCTACCCAATCCTTCTCTTCCTCCTCCTTTCCCAAGCCTTCAGTAACTCCTACTCTAGTTCCAATTGTTATGAAATTAGCATTTTCATAATCCACATGAGGGTATACCAAAAACAAGTCATAGAAATGGAATTAAAATCCATGCCAAGCTTCTTCAAGTTCCATGCCAAGTTCTTCAATCCATGCCAAGCCAGTTCAAGTCCCAGATGCCCCACTTCCAATCCAGCTCCCTATTAATGGCCTGGGAAAACAGCAAAAGATGACCCAAATGCTTGGGCTCTTGTACCCAAGGGGAAAGCTGAAGTGGCTCCTGGCTTCAGATCGGCTGGGCTCTGGCCATTGAGGCCATTTGGGAAGTGAACCAGAGATGGCAGACCTTTCTCTCTGTCTCTCCTTCTCTCTGTAATTTCACCTCTCAAATAAATAAATAAAATTTTGAAAAAAAAAAAAAAGAATTAGTGAGACATCCTCCAGGATGAATTTAGCTACAATAGCTCATAAAATTGTGACAGTAAAAATGTCCATATGCTTAATAATAAATAAATAAGCTAAACAACTCTATATCCATTGAAGAAATTGAATTAATAGTTGTTTCTTCAAAACTTAGCTACAAGAAAACCCCACAACCACAACCATTTTTCATTAGAGGCAAATTCTGCCAAACATTTCAAGGAAATATAATAATTGTTACACATAAATTCTTGCCAAAAATTCAGATAGAAAATCACTTCCTAATTCATCTTATGAGACCACATTCACTGGTGATAACATAGCCAATGATATTATATGGAAAAAAAACACACATGAATATTCCTTATGAACATAAATGTTTTAAATTCTCTCACAAAATGTTATTAAGAGAACTCCAGTAATACATAGAGTACCAACATCATATTTAAAATGGGGATCACAGGAATACAAAATTAGTACAACATAAGAAAATAATCAGAATAATTCACCATAAAAACAGACTGAAGAGAAAGAGTTGTTTTATCACCTGTTGCTGGAAACAAGTGCTCCCTATATAGGAAAAATAAACTTGAATTCATACTTCAGCATATCCATAAGGGAACTCTGAATTTTTTTAACATGTACATAAGAAACGTAAAACTACAAAGCCAACATAGAAAATATGAAGGAATATTAAACCACTCTTACTCAATACAATATTGGAAATATTAGCAAGAGCAATTAGGGAGGAGAAAGAAATAAAAGGCATCAATGAAACTGGAAAGGTGGAAGTTAGAACATCTGCATTTGCAAATGTTACAATGCCGAACATTAAAACCCTACACAATCCACCGAAAGCTGTTAAAGGTGATAAACTAATTCAGTAAAGTCATAGGATACAGAATGAATACCCAAAGCCAGTACCATTTTTATAGCGCAACAATTAGCTAACTGAAAAAGAAATCAGAAAAGCAATCCCATTCACATTAGCTACAAAAAGATCAAAAATTTAGGATTTAATCAAATAAGTGAAAAATCTCCACAATGAAAATTATAAATCATCAATAACACAAAAAATGAAAATATATTCTTTGCTCATGGATTAGAAGAATTAATATCATTAAAATGTCTATATTACCTAATTATATGCAATTGCTAGCAAAAATCAATGATATTCTTTACAAAACTACAAAAAACAATCCTAAAATGCATCTGGAGTCACAAAATACCCGAAATAGAAAAAGCAATATGAAGAAAAAAATTAATCTGGAGGTATCACAATACCTGATTTCAGGGCTTACTACAAAGGTATAGTAACTTTAATAGCAAGGTAGTGGCACAAAAGTTGGCACTTATGATCCACTGAAAACAGAGTCTAGAAATTAACTCTTATACCAGAGAGTCTAGAAACTAACTCATACACATACAGCCAACTGATTGCTGACAAAGGTACCAACAACATCCTTTGGAAAAAGGATAGTCTTCTCAATAAACGGTGCTAGCAAAGCTGAACATGCATATGTAGAAGAATGAAATTAGTTCCCTACTTCACACCATATACAAAAGCCAATTCAAGTTGGATCAAAGATCTAAATGTAAGACCTGAAACTATGAAGTTACTGGAAGAAAATATAGGGAAAACACTTAAAAACATTGATATAGGCAATGGCTTCTTAGATAACACTGCAAAATCTCAGGCAACAAAAGCAAAACTAGACAACTGGGATAACATGAAATTTCAAAGCTCCTGCACAGCAAAGGAAGCATTCAATATAGTGAAGAGACATCTGATACAGGGGAGAAAATATTTGCAAGCTCTTTGTCCAATGAAGGATTAATATCCAGAATATATCAGCAACTCAAAAACTCAACAACAACCAACCAATCCAGTTTAAAAATCGGCAAAGGACATAGAAAACCCTACACAATCCACCAGACCTAAATAGATAGTTCTCGAAGGAAGAAATACAATAGCCAACAAATATAAGAAAAATGCTCAATATCACTAGCAATCAAAGAGATGTAAATCAAACACAAAGAGATAGCATCTCACCCCTGTCAGATTGCTATTATTAAGAGTGTAACAAATACTGGCAGGGATGTAGAGGAAGGGGGACTCATATACTGTTGGTGGGAATGTCTATTAGTGCAGTCACTGTGGAAAACAGTATGCAGAATTCTTAAAAAAAATAGAAATGGAACTGCCCTATGAATCCAGCAAACCCACTGCTGAGTATATACTCAAAAGACTCAAACACAATGTATCAAAGAGATACCTGCTCCACCATATTTACAGCAGCACTACTCACAACAGCCAAAATATGAACTCAACCAATGTGTCCATCACCAGATAAACAGATAAAGAAAATGTGTTATTTATACACAATGGAATATTACCCAGCTATAAAAATGAAATTCTGTCATTTGCAGCGAAATGGATGACACTGGAGGACATTATGCCAAATAAAATAAGCCAAAGACAAAAAGACAAATACCATACATATGTTCTCCCTTATAGATAGAAGCTAAACTTTTTTTAAAACACAACTCAATGTGAACACAGATTGCTGACTACCAGAGGCAGGGAGGAGTGGGAGAAATTAAAAGTTTTTGTGATTAAAACAATAGGGGAACATGGATGTGCTTCATTAATTATAACTAAGATTAGAGATGTTAATAGGGGAAATGAGGTGAGGGATATATGGGACTTCTTTATTTTATTATCGCACAATTTTTTTTTCATTTAAAAGGTGAACAAATTTCATGTGTTTCATATATACAGATTTAGGAGCATAGTGATACTTCCCACCCCCTCCTCCTGTCCCACTCACGCCCCCACACTTCCTCCTCCTTCCTTTTGTAATTTTGCTTTGAATTTTTACCATGACATACTTTTGGTTTATTTTGTAATCACAAGTTTAAATAAACTAATAAAGAATTCAACAAGTAATAAGTAAAAAAGCCACTATTTCTCAAAAGTACAGGCATGAGCTGTAAACAATAATCAAATCTCATAATGTTTTGTGAATGTTAACTATTCTAAAATAAGATGCTAATAAATAATTAATTAATTTAGAATAACTCTACATTTACTTTTTTAAAAGTATAACTAGGGAGGGCTCGCAATGTGGTATAGTAGGATAAGATTCTGCCTGCATCACCAGCATTCCATATGGGCGCCAGTTCGAGTCCTTGCTGCTTGCTCCACTTCTGATCCAGCTCCTTGCTGATGGCCTAGGAAATCAGCAGAAGATGGCCAAAGTGCTTGGGCCCCTGCACCCATGTGGGAGACCTGAAAGAAGATCCTAGCTCCTGGCTTTGGATCGGCCCAGCTCTGGCCATTATGGCCACTTGGGGAGTGAACCACTGGATGGAAGACCTCTCTCTGTGTATTTGTCTCTCTCTCTGTAACTCTGCCTCTCAAATAAATAAATACATCTTTAAAAAATATTTCTAGGAATTTTGAGTGAGGACTGAATTATTAATCTTACTATCATCTCAATAGGTAGAGAAGAGCACCTGACAAATGTCCACTGCTATTTATGCTTAAAATTCTCAGCAAACTAGTAACAAAAAAGAATTTCCTCAATCCGCTAAAGGAAATCATAAAAACCTACAGTTACATCACATTGGATTGCCTTCAACTCTAAGATAGGGAACAAGACAAAGATGTCACTCTCACTATTTCTAGTTAACACTGTAGTGGGAACAGTAGCCAACAAAACAAGACAAGAAAAGAAATTAAAAGGATTGCAAACTGAAAGTAAGAATAAGCCTAGGAAGTAGTCATTTGTCCTAGAGGTTAAAGCGCCCATATCCCACATCACAGTACCTGAGTTGGATTCCCAGTTCAGGTCCTGACTTCTGTTTTCTGCTAATGCAGACACCAGAAGGCAAGAGTGATGGCTCAGGAAATCGGGTTCCTATCACCTATTTGGGAGACCTGTATTGAGTTCCTAGGTCTTGGGGCATGCACACACTCTCACACTCTCACTCCCTTCCTCTCAAATAAAAAAAATAACTCTACTACATCAAAATGATAATGCTGGTTCAACAAACAATGATATAAAAATAAGAAGTTAATTTTTTCTCAACTGGACAAACAATATAAAAAACAATTCACAGTAATTCTCAACCCAAAAAGCTGCTACCTACATGAACAGATGCTTGGATTCAATATAACCAGAAAACTTAATTGAAACAAAAATAATACCTCATATGCACAAGATTGGGAAAAATAGAAAGACTTACTATCAAATTTGGGGGATATGGGGAAATCACAAGCCCTAATACATTGTAAGTGATAGTAGGAATAGAGCCATCACTGAAAACAGAACTACTAATGTGTACATGTCCTGGATCACACTAATTACACACCTAGATGTACAAACTACCAAAAAAGCCCTACGTGACTCCATAAGGAGACATGTACATGGATGTTCCACGACTCAATGTAGTAATCAGGAGTTTCGGCCTTGTTTACATTACCCACCTCAAGGTGACTGTCAAATAAAGTAAGATACCTGCACAAGAAAGACTTTGCATTAGTTTTCTTTTGTTGTAACAAACTTTACCACAGAACTAGAGATTTAAAACACCAGTCTGTTTGACAAAGTTTTGTTGGTCAGAGTCTCATGGAAGTATCATTAGGCTAAAATAAAGATGTGAGCTGAGTTCCTTTTTGGAGTGTTCTTGCTGTTGTTGTTGTTGTTGTTACTCAAGCTGTTGGCAAAATTCAATTCCTCCTGGTTATAGGATCACGGTCCCCATTCTCTTGTCAGCTGTAAACTGAGTATCTTTCCCATCTTCTAGAGCCTTCCAAAATCTTTGATTTGGCCTCCTTCCCCTGTCTTCAAATTAAACAATGACGAGTTGAATCCCTCTCCTTGAATCTGTCCTTGTTCTTCCTTTTATCTCTTCAGCCCAGCTAGGTAAAATCCTTCACTTCTAAGGATTTGTGTCACTATATCTAGCCTACATAGATAATTCAAGATCATCTCCCTATCTCAAGGTCCACAACTATAATCACACCTGCAATGTCTCTTTTGCCAATAAGGTTACACAATCACAAGTTTCAAGCATCAGAAGAATATACCACAGAATATACTCCAACATATGGACTAATAAACTAATATTTTTACATATATAAATATTTTAAATATAAAATCTAAAGTACCATATCTTTTTAACTTTTATTTAATAAATACGAATTTCGAAAGTACAACTTTTGGATTATAGTGGCTTTTTCCCCCATAACCTCCCTCCCACCAACAACCATCCCATCTCCCACTCCCTCTCCCATCCCATTCTTCATCAAGATTCATTTTCAATTATCTTTACATACAGAGATCAATTTAGTATATACTAAGTAAAGATTTCAACAGTTAGCACCCACACAGAAACACAAAGGATAATGTACTATTTGAGTACTAGTTATACCATTACTTCACATAGTACAACACATTAAGGACAGAGATCCTACATGGGGAGTAAGTGCACAGTGACTCCTGTTGTTGACTTAACAAATTGACACTCTTATTTATGATGTCAGTAATCACCTGAGGCTCTTTTCATGAGCTGCCAAGGCTATGGAAGCCTCTTGGATTCGCTGACTTCGATCTTATTTAGAAAAGGCTATATTCAAAGTAGAAGTACTCTCCTCATTTCAGAGAAAGGTACCTCCTTCTTTGATGGCCCATTCTTTCCACTGGGATCTCACTCACAGAGATCTTTCATTTAGGTGGGTTTTTTTTGTTGTTGTTTCTTTTTTTTTTATTATTGCCAGAGTGTCTTGGCTTTCCATGCCTGAAATACTCTCATGGGCTTTTCAGCCAGATCCGAACGCCTTAAGGGCTGATTCTGAGGCCTGAGTGCTATTTAAGGCATTTGCCATTCTATGAATCTGCTGTGTATCCCACTTCCCATGTTGGATTGTTCTATCCCTTTTTTATTCTATCAGTTAGTATTAGCACACACTTGTCTTATTTATATGATCCCTTTGACTCTTAGACCTATCATTATGATCTATTGTGACTTGAAATTGATCAGTTGATCAATTTGATCAAATTGATACATGTCACCTTGATGGGATTGAATTGGAATGCCCGGGCACGTTTCTAACTTTAGCATTAGGGGTAAGTCCAATTGAGCATGTGCCGAACTGTACATCTCCTCCCTCTCTTATTCCCACTCTTATATTTAACAGGGATCACTTTTCAGTTATATTTAAACACCTAAGAATAATTGTGTGTTAATTACAAAGTTCAACCAATGGTATTAAGTAGCACCAAAAAATACTAAAAGTAAAAAAATAGCAAGTTGTTCCTTGACAGTCAGGACAAGGACTGATCAAATCATTGTTTCTCATAGTGTCTGTTTCACTTCACCAGGTTTCCTTTTAGGTGCTCAGTTAGTTGTCACTGATCAGGGAGAACATATGATATTTGTCCCTTTGGGACTGGCTTATTTCACCCAGCATGATGTTTTCCAGATTCCTCCATTTTGTTGCAAATGACCGGATTTCACTGTTTTTTACTGCTGTATAGCATTCTATAGAGTACGTATCCCATAATTTCTTTATCCAGTCTTCTGTTGACGGGCATTTGGGTTGATTCCATGTCTTAGCTATTGTGATTTGAGCTGCAATAAACATTGAGGTGCAGACAGCTCTTTTATTTGCCAATTTAATGTCCTTTAGGCAAATTCCAAGCAGTGGGATGGCTGGGTTGTATAGCACCATATCACTATGTCATTTGAAAGACACACACACACACATACACATACGCAACATAATGTATTATCCAAAGATACACATGCAGGTAGGAAGAAACCACAACAGAGGGGCCCCACACAGATCACCAAAGTGCTATAAACTGATAAATATTAACAAAACTCACTGCTTCTAAGAACCAAAGTAAAATAAAATGAAAGCAGCACCCAGCAACTCTACTAATGGGTATGGGTCCAAGGAAATTACATCATTCTGTTGAAAAGACATTTCCATTTCTATGTTTATTGCATTACTATTCACAAGAACCAAGAAATGGAAACAAGCTAAGGGTCCATTAACTAATGAATAGACGTGATACATATACACAATGGAATACTACTCAGCAATAAAAAGGATAAAATCTTGTCATTTGTAACCACATGGGCATAGAAAGATAAGCTCCATATTATCTCATTCATATATGGAACCTAAAAAAGTTGTTACCAGAGGCTAGGGATAGAATAGGGGAGAAGAACATGGGGAAAGATTGATTTATGGGTACTAAATTACAGTTAAATAGGAGTAAGAAATTCTGGGGATTCTATTGTACAGTAATATGATTATAGATAATGATAATGTACTGTGTGTTTCTCTAATATAGAATGATTTCACCATAAAGAATTTTTAAATGTTTGAGGAGATATATTTACCCTAATTTGGCATTACATCATATATACAAATGGGAACATCACACGGTAATACACAAATATAAACAAATTTATGTGCCAGCTTAAGATTTTAAAAATTATTAAAAACCAAAAATAAAAGTGGTAGGAGAAGCACTGATAATCTAGGAATTTCCACATTTTATAAACTTGATTTCCTACTCTTAGTATACTACGCTGTATCTTCTGTCTATAAAATTCCTTCACTAAATTTCTGTTGAATTTTTAAGAAATCTACAAAACCCTCCTCAAACTATTCTATTTGTTTCTGTCATCTAAAATTTGTTACTTCTTTATCTACTTTTATATACTTCCAACATGTATTTTGGTACATTTACTTGTGCCATATTCAAATATTTATTTTACATATCATTCATTAATCCTGGCTTCCTAGGTTATAAACCATGACATACAGCATCTTCCACCATCTTTGTGTTTTTCAATATAAACTAATGTCATAAATTAAGAATATAACCAATAAATACCATAAGACTAAGTAACTGAAATAACATTTTGTGCAATGTATTTCACCTGGGAACTTACACTAAGTCTAACAGGTATTGTGCAGCACTTTCACTAGATATGACAGAGAATCTGTATGTGAAGACTAGGGTTACTATGTAATTTACTGTCCATACCAAGATGCTATTTTGAATGAAAATAGTGCTGTTAATAATTATACTGGGACAACAAGTATAAGCAAGGACGAGCTGTGACAAACATAATCAACTACCTAAAAATAGACAGAACATAAAAAATGAGATATTCAAGCAAATTCTTTAAAGTAACACTAAAAGGTGGCAAGTCAAAGTCAAAAAGCAAAAGAATTTCTTTAAAAACCTGCTAAAGTACTTGAATATCATACCATTACTTCAGGTTTCTAAGAAACCACTGAATACTAGAGATTAATCTTATATAAAATGATGTATTTCATGCCTGTTAACCTACTTTTTACAAAGGCACTGGAGGTGGGGAGAATGTGGCTAAGAGGCAGAGAAAATAAGAGATTCATTAAATAAATTCAGCATTTTTAAAGACAGAATAAATTTTAACAAGTAAAAGGTATGGAAACAACTGGCTGTCTAGTAGTCTTTTTGATTATTTAATTTATTTCTACTCATTCCAATTCAATTAATATAAAATGAGTGTTTACCAGTTCTAAAACCTGAATTAGGTAGGTAATGACACAAAAATATACAAGACAGCATGCTTTCAAGTCATTCAAAAATAACTAAGCGGGAAAGAAATGTTGACAAGTGTACTGAAGGTCAAATCACACTAAGTGCTTTCTAAAGGTATTTATGAGAACGAAAATTTAATTCTAGGTGGAAAGAATACAGGAAGGGTTCATGTAAATAGGGATACTCACACTGGGCTTTGAAGAAAAGATTTCAGCAGACATGCCAAAACACATGCTCATGTGAGAATCTTGGCACTCATTAATTCTCTGCATGGTGTGCCCTTCCCTCAGATAGCCACATCTTCATTTTCTTCAAGTTTTAACTCAGTGTCAGTTAAGGTGGTCCCTAACCCTCTACTTGAAACGTTAACTGTCCCCTGGAATAGCCCTTTTCTTCCTTCCCTGTGTTACATTCCTCCAGAGCACTTGTCACCAGGACCTCAGACTTGCAGAACTCCAGGTCGTGTCACTTACATCACAGCTAAGCGAATGGCACCCCACAGAATTCTGTTCTGCACAGCCTGTTCTGCTGACTAAATGCCCAAGCCTGAAGCCACTCTGCTACTCAACACACTAGTTATTTCTCTGTCTTCCTAAATAAAAAATAATCTATGTGAGGGATATTATTCAGTACTAGACCCTCAGCATTTATAAATCTGTCTGCCTCCCAATTAATGTTCAATAAACAATTGGGGGGGGGGGTGGCGCTGTAGCATAGTAGGTAAAGCTGCCACCTGCAGTGCCAGCATCCCATACGGGTGCCGGTTCGAGTCCGGTTGCTCCACATCCAATCCAGTTCTCTGCTATGACCCGGGAAAGCAGTAGAAGATGGCCCAAGTCCTTGGGCCGCTGCACCCACGTGGGAGGCCTGGAAGAAGCTCCTGGTTCCTGGCTTCGGAACGGCACAGCTCCAGCTGTTGCAGCCAATTGGGGAGTGAACTAGCGGATGGAAGACCTCTCTCTATTTCTTTCTCTCTCTGTAACTCTGACTTTCAAATAAATAAATAAATCTTTTAAAAATAAATAAACAAACAAACAATTGGTGAATCAATACAAGCATAGCTAGAACACAACTGTAGGTAAGAGGAAGAGCAGGAGTAGCAAATACTTGAAATTATAAGAGTGAAAGATTTTTTTAAGACACACTAGTTAGCTGTTGTGGCAAGACTTTAGCTCATACAGAGGAAAGGTATAAAGGTAGTAGAAGATTGAGAGATGAGATGAGAAAGAACAAATGATAGTGACCCTCAAAGTGTGGAATGACAGGGAACAAGTTACTTGGCCTATCAATTAAGACACCTCTGGGCCGGCGCCGCGGCTCACTAGGCTAATCCTCCACCTGCGGCGCCAGCACACCAGGTTCTAGTCCCGGTTGGGGCACCAGATTCTGTCCCGGTTGCCCCTCTTCCAGGCCAGTTCTCTGCTGTGGCCCGGGAGTGCAGTGGAGGATGGCCCAAGTGCTTGGGCCCTGCACCCCATGGGAGACCAGAAGAAGCAAGGAGCTCCTGGCTTCCGATCAGCGCGATGCGCCGGCCACGGTGGCCATTGGAAGGTGAACCAATAGCAAATGAAAGACCTTTCTCTCTGTCTGTCTCTCTCTCTCTCTCCCCCTGTCCACTCTGCCTGTCCAAAAAAAAAAAAAATTTAAAAAAAAGAAAAAAAAGGAACACCTATGCCCCACACCAGAATGACAGCTGGACACCCAACTTCAGCTCCAGATTTCAGCTTCCTGATAACGCAGACCCTGGGAAGCAGCAACGATGGCCAAGTGACTGAGTTCCTACTACCCATGTGGGAAACCTGGATTGAGTTTCCAGCTCCTGGTTTTGGTCTGGCCCAGATCTGGCCATTGTGGGCATCAGGAGAGTGAAGCAACGAATGAGAGCATTACTTCTTTTCTTTCTGTCTTTTTTCTTTCTCTCTCCTCCCTCCTCTTTATGTGTGTGTGTCTGTGTGTATATCTGCTTCTAAATTAGAAAAAAAAAATTATGAGTATAGAAACAAAGGGAAACAAAGTAAAAAAAGTAAAATGTGGAAAGAAGCAAATAAAGCTCAGACACAGGATGCCAGAAAGATAGGCAGGCAAAGGTAACGCCTAAACAAGGCCAGTGACAATATCCTTCTTGGAAAAAAAAAGATTCTAACACAAGAGATACTGCTGGGATGAAATTGGCCAAAAACATGAATAAGTTTGGATAAATATGAAAGTCCAAACGAAGAGAATTGGCTAATGTCACCTAAGAATTTTTTAACTGGACAGGAAGATGACTGCAGTCACCTGGGCTAGAGAATGACAAAGTCCTTTGGAAGAGAGTGTGCACTTACATTCTAAATAATTTGATTTTGAAGTACTTGTGGAACAAAACGTAAGGCAGTAAATGAGTTTGTAAACGTAAGTCTGGACCATGGAGATCTCAAAAACTAGAGATAAAATTTAGGAATAAATATCATATTTAAATGAGAGGCAGTGATAGATGTGAAATCCTGCTTTCTGCAATCACAAATGTGAACTTAATCCACTTACTACTTTAAACCATCTCTGCAACTGGTTCAGATGCAACAAGCACGGAAGTGCAAATTTTTTACTTTTAAGATGCACTTTCGCCATCTGGTGGTAAAAATTATAAATACATGCTTATTTTAAATTTTTTTTTCATTTAAAAGGCTTATTGTTAATCATTCAAAAGCAGAAATGATCCCTTGTCATTGGTTTATCAATTCCATTTCCAACAATATATAGTGGAGAAAGGTTCTTTCATCTTTCAGTTCTATCATATCTGCTATTTCTCCTCACTTTTTAGTCTAGCTATGAATACTTTCAAACTATACAAATGGAAAAAGAATTATAAGTAAATATAACCTTCCCATACCCTCAGGAACCTCATTCTTCTTCATAGTTCACTCACTGCATAAGCTGTTAGTTATATATCTATGAATTTAACTGTATTGCTAAAGTGAATTTTTTGAGCTTCTTGCCTTCAAAAACTAATAGTTCAGATTGTTTTAAGTAATGAAAGTAGGGTTTTTTAAAAGTTTTTTGGGACATTCTTGAGATAAATTGGAAAACAGAATAGAATAGGGCATCTATAAAAATACTGTGATATTCTAATTTGTGAAAAACATGATAGCTCAAAATTGGGTAGGGGGAGATCAATCAATCAATGAATGCCTGTGGGGAAAAGATAATTCTGAAAAAAAAAAAAGTTAAGGTTCACTGACACCCAATACCATATTGTAATAAACTTCAGATAGAGAAATGTTTTACAACGTAGAAGTAAAAATCATAAGCATACTAGAAGAAACCACTAGAATATTTTTAATATTAATGAAAACACAGCATTTAAAAATGATCACAACATAGAATTTGACCAGAAATTTCTCCAAAGGTATGTAGATAGCCATAAAAAGGTTACTAATATCATCAGTCAATATAGTAATGCATAATTACTTCAATCTCAGGGATGATTATGATAAAAAAAGTCTAAAGAATTGAAAACATGCCTACTCAAAAACTTATACATGAAATGTTCATAGTGGCAACATTCATAAAAGCCAAAAAGTTGAAACAACCCGAATGTCCATCAAACAATGAATGGATAAACAAAGTTATAGCCCTACAATGATTTATTATTCAGCCAGAAAAAGGAATGAATTACTAATTCAAGCTATGTTATGAAGGAACTTTAAAAACATTATGCTAAGTGAAAGAGTCAGAAACAAAAGGCCACATATTGTATGATTCCATTTTCAAGAAGTGTCCATAACAGGCAAATCCATACAGAAATAGTGCAGATTAGTGTTGTCAAAGAGCTGCAGGAGGAGGAGAATAGGGAGTTATTGAAAATGGGTATAGAGGTTTTTTGAGGCAGGGAGGGTATGGAAATTTCTAGAAATAGTGGTGATAGTTACACAAATTTAAATAAAAAGCGCAAGGTTGTATATTTTTAAAGAATTTTGTAGCAAGAATATTATATCTCCATTTAAAACATAAATGAAGAACCATAAAATAATAAAATATACTTCCCACCATGGCATTAGCTAAAAAATAATATAAGCAAAAAACCTGAGAAAAAGTATTTGCTCCCTGGGATGGCACCTATAATCTCCACCACCTAGGGTACGTACCTTATTTGTTCCTCCTGTTGAGAGTGGAAAAGATCTGCAGATACAATAGGTTTGAATAAATGACTTGGTTACATTCTATGACAAAATGAGGTGATTTTGTGATTAAGGTCCCTCATAGGTTAACCATAAGTTAACCAAAACAAAGAGGATTGGCTAATGTCACCTAAGAATTTTTTAACTGGGCAGGAAGATGACTAGAGTCACCTGGGCTAGGGAATGACAAAGTCATTGGAAGAGAGATTATCCTAGGGCAGTCTGATCAACCATGTTAGTGCTTTAAAAGAGTTAAGAGATGATGGTTGTCAGACAGATCCTAAACTGCAGATACTCCTCTATTGACTTTGAAGGGAAAAAAAATCTGTCAATTTATGGAGAAGGCTATGTGGCAGGAAACAGAGGGTGGCTTCTATGAGCAGAGGGCCTGTTATAAAACTCTAAAGCAATGAATTTTGCTAAGGATCAATGAACCTGAAAGTGGACACTGAACATCAGATGAGATTGCAGTCCAAGGCAACACCTTGATTTCAGCCGAGTGAGATCCTGAGCAGAAGACCAAGCTAAACTATACCCTGATCTTGACCCACATCAACTCTGAGATAATAAATTAAGGTTGTTTTTAGATATTAAGTATGTAACAATTTGTTATAAACCAATAGAAAACAAATATACAATCCATTCCTCAAAGTGTTATTGTCCATTAAAGAGAGGCTAAAAAGCCACTTACACAAAGATAGCCACTCAACAGAAAAATGCAGAGTTAAAAATAATCATGTTCTTAAACATATGCAGAAATGCTCAATTTGACTCAATTATGATATAAGAATGATTAAAAGTTTAACACAGTACCATTTTCACCAATTACACTAGTAAAGACCATACATTTTTGGGGGGTTATTTTGTTGTTGTTTCTTTGAAAGCTTTATTTTATTTATTTGAAAGACAGAGTTACAGAGAGAGGTAGAGCCAGAGAGAGAAAGAGAGGTCTTCCATCTACTGGTTCACTCCCTAGATAACCGCAACGGCCAGAGCTAAGCTGATCCGAAGCCAGGAGCCAGAAGCTTCTTCCAGGTCTCCCATGTGGATGTAGGGGCCCAAGGACTTAGGCTATCTTCTACTGCTTTTCTAGGCCATAACAGAGAGCTGGATCAGAAGTGGACCAGCAGCCATATGGGATGCCAGCCCTGCAGGCGGGCTTTAACCTGCTGAGCCACAGCACCAGCCTATAGATCATAAGTTTTACAATCTTGTGATGGCTAAAGAGTTAGAAAGTATAAACACTAATAATTATTGATAGAAGTATAAAGTGGTGGGTAAGTTGGTAACACCTACAAAAATTTAAAATTGCATATAGATTATTATTTAACCAAATGAGTCTACTCCTAGGAATGTTAGTTTATTCTATAGATTTACTCTTTTTTTTTTTAATTTTTTGACAGGCAGAGTGGACAGTGAGAGAGAGAGACAGAGAGAAGGGTCTTCCTTTGCCATTGGTTCACCCTCCAATGGCCGCCGCGGCCGGCGCGCTGCGGCCGGCGCACCGCGCTGATCCGATGGCAGGAGCCAGGAGCCAGGTGCTTTTCCTGGTCTCCCATGGGTGCAGGGCCCAAGGACTTGGGCCATCCTCCACTGCACTCCCTGGCCACAGCAGAGAGCTAGCTTGGAAGAGGGGCAACCGGGACAGAATCCGACGCCCCGACCGGGACTAGAACCTGGTGTGCCGGCGCCGCAAGGTGGAGGATTAGCCTAGTGAGCCGCAGCGCTGGCTGTATAGATTTACTCTTGTGCAAAATTATAAGTACATTGCTTTATTAAAGCAGTATTTGCAATGGCAAAAAAAAAGGTAATAATTAAGTGTCCATCATTAGGGAGTAAATAAATATAATACATTCACTGAAAAATATGATGAAGCACACTTATTATGTGCTAACAAAGATCAACAATATATGCTGTTAATTAAAAAAAGATAATGGAATACAACAAATGTAGCACTTGAAAGCACTATGTGTGTATATATACCTATTCTTCTATTTGCAGAGACTACCTATGAAAATACACAGTTAAACAAAACCAGTAAGAGTGACTGCAGAAAAAAAGAGACCAAGTACCTAGGTATGGAGTAAACATATTTTAAAAAAAGGAGGTAATATACAGAGAAAATACACTTTGAAACATGAGAAAATCCTTCTCTACAAGCTCAGAGGTCTTAAAATTTACTATAGGGGGACAAGGTTGTGGCATAGCAGGTAAAACCATCTACAGTGCCTACAGGGCGCTGGTTTAAGTCCCAGCTGCTCCACTTCTGACCCAGCTCCCTGCTAATACACCTGAGAACAGCAACAGAGTTTGTTCTTGGGCCTCTGACACCCAAGTGAGAGATCTGGAAGAAGCTTTTGGCCTGAACCAGCCTCGGCAGCCATGTAGGAAGTAAACCAGCAGATAAAAGATTTCTTTCTCTCTCTCTCTTTCTGTCTCTCTCCCTCCCTCCCTCTCCTTTTCTCCCTCCCTCCCTCCCTTCCTCCCTCCTTGCCTCTGACTTTCAAATAAATAAATAAATCTTAAATATATATAATAAAAGATAAAATGCAATTTTTTTAAATCAAGAGTAATTATATGTGGCTCACTTGGCTAATATTATGCCTGTGGCACTGGCACCCCAGATTCTAGTCCTGGTTGGGGCGCTGGATTCTGACCTGGTTGCTCCTCTTCCAGTCCAGCTCTCTGCTGTGGCCTGGGAAGGCAGTGGAGGATGGCCTAAGTGTTTGGGCCCTGTATCCACATGGGAGACCAGGAGAAGCACCTGGCTCCTGGCTTCGGATCAGCGCAGTGCGCCGGCCGTAGCAGCCATTTGGGGGGGTGAACCAATGGAAGGAAGACCTTTCTCTCTGTCTCTCTCTCTCACTGTCTAACTCTGCCTGTCAAAAAAAAAAAGAATAATTACATGCTATGGCTTAGGTCTCATTTTAGTATCATTCAAGACTTCATGAAAAATTTAACCCCCATCATTAATATAACCATGGTGTTTAGAAATGGGGCTAAGTAGGTAACTAGGACTAGGACTAGATAAAGTCATCAAAGTACAACCTTCATGAATGAATCTTGGTGGCTTCATAAAAAAATAAGAGAGAGGGGGCTGGCACTGTAGCGCAGCGGGTTAACGCCCTGGCCTGAAGTGCCAGCATCCCATATGGGTGCCAATTTAAGACCAGTCTGCTCCACTTCCAATCCAGCTCTATGCTGTGGCCTGGGAAAGCACTGGAAATGGCCCAAGTTCTTGGGCTCCTGTACCCACATGGGAGACCCGGAAAAAGCTTCTGGCTTTGGATCAGCACAGCTCTCACTATTGAGTTGGGGAGTGAACTCCCCAGTTGGGGAGTGAACCTGCGGATGGAAGACCTCTCTCTCTCTGCTTCTCCTCTCTGTGTAACTCTGACTTTCAAATAAATAAATAAATAAATCTTTTTAAAAGAGAGAGAGAGAGACTAGATAGACAGGCACCATGTAATGTTCTGATCGGCCTCAAGACTCTGCCAGCAAAAAAAACCATAACCAGATGAAACCTGTACACTCTGCACCTACAAAACCAAAAGGAACCTCTTTTCTTTATAAAGTAATCTGCCACAGGTATTTCATTATAGTAATGAAAAATAGGCTAACAAATTATGGAGCAACATTTTAAATAGTTATTCTAATAAGCAATGTTGAGTTTCATTTTTAAAGCAGATATCATAATCATCCCCATAGCAAAAATACTAAGTATTTTTAATAAAATAATTTAACACTTTATATAAAAAAGGGGGTAGGTATTTTGAACAGCAATTAAGACACCAACTGGGAGGCCTGTATCCTGTATCAGAATGTCTGGGTTCAATTCCTAGCTCCAATTCAGAGTCCAGCTTCCTGTAATGTGTACGTTAGGAGGAGGCAGGTGATGGCTCAAGTTGTTGGGTCTCTGCCAACAACATGGAAGATCTAGACTGTGCTCTGGACTCTTGGCTTCAATTTGGCAAGCATTTGGGAAATGAACCAGCAGATGGAAGATCTCTTTCTCTCTCTCTCCCTACCTCTGTCTCCCTCTGCCTTTTAAATAAAAATAATTTTTTTAAAAAGTTAAGATGGTAAATTTAATATAAAAATAATTTACCTTTACTAAAATATGTACTTTTCATATGTTATTTCATTTTTTTACTTCCAACCTACAAAGAAACATAACAAGCTTTTTTCATTTACTTGTTCAATTCTTCCCTTACTTTTATACCAAGTATTATCAATATCTTAAGGTTCAAAAGTGTTGGTTTTATAAAGTTTTTTTTAAAATATCAATACTTTCTGGGATGATGACGTTATTACCCTGTTAATGGAGTCCACAGTTTGATTTTTGAGTACACAGAAAAACTTGGCATTGAAATTGGGTAAAACTAATTTTAAAGAATAGTCATTTAGGTGATTTCAAGATGGCAGATTAGGGAACAACATAGTGCACTAGGATAGAGATGAACAGTAAAAAATAAAAGTGTAGGAAGTGCACTCTCAGGAAAGAATTGGAGAGAAAACTGCACTGGAAATCCTACAAGAGAAAGAAAAGCTACATGGACCATTGTGAAAGGTGTAGGTACACAACACAAAAACAATCACAAGCACAACTGCAGCAGTCCAGAGCTGGAGCAGGAGGCAGCCTGGAGATAAGAGGTCATTGCCACAGAAGCTGTGCTCAGCTCATAGTGAAAACTGCACAGGTCATCTGTGCGATTTGTACAGTGGCATGAAACACACTTGGGGCTAATATCTGGGCACTGAAATCTACCATGCTCAACTTGGGTACCCTGGATACCCACCCCACCCCTGAGCACTGACCAGAGCTCCCTGGCCACACCCACCACACACCTTTTGGTATTCACTGAAAGTGCAGATATTCCATTAAGCCACAGAGAAATAGCTCAAAAATAATGTCATCAGAGGAAAACAAACAAACAAACAAAAATCAACAAATGCCTATAAACAAATGAAGAAATTCAAGAAAAAAGAATAAGAAAGACACTATGACCCTTACAAAGGAATGCAACATTTCAATATTAGAATGTAAAGATGAAGAGATTAAGCAAATGCTGAAAACAATTCAAAAAATTAATTATAGGATTACTCAAAAGCCTTCAGAAGCAAATCCATGAACTAAAGAAAACAATACATGACAGGAATGAAAATTTTGCCCATGAAATTGAGATTTTAAAGAGAAATCAAAATCAAATATTAAAAAGGAAGAATTTGATAGATCAAATAAAAACTGCAGTGGAAAGCCTTAATAGCAGACTTGGTGGGGCAGAAGAAGGACTATCTGAACTTAAAGACAAATATTCAGAAATCTTATAGTTAGACAAGAAAAAATCAAGAAGAAAATAGAAAAGTTTAAAATAGTGTTAAAGATTTATGGGATACTTTCAAACAACCCAACATATGGGTCTTATGAGTTCCTGAAGATATGGACAGAGAGAATAAACTAGAAGGCCTATTCAGTGAAATAATTACAGAAAACTTCTCCAATTTGGAGAAAGAAAGGGACACCCAAGTAAAGGAAGCACGGAGCTCCTAACAGACATGAACAGTAAAGATCTTCACAATGACACATTGTAGTCCAGCTTTCCACAGTAAAACATAAAGAAAAGATTATAAAATGTCCAAGAGAAATGCCCCATTACTTTCAGAGGATCTCCAATTAGTTTTTACAGCTAACTTCTCATCAGAAACCCTACAGGCTAAGAGAGAACAGAGAGACATAGTCCAGGTATTAATAGAAAATATCTATCAACCCAAAATACTGTACCTTGCAAAGCTCTCATTTATGAATTAATGTGAAATAAAGATCTTTCATAACAATCAGAAATTGAAAGAATTTGTCACTACCTGTCCAGCCTGTATGTCAACAAATTGGGAAACCTATAAGAAGTGGATAGATTGCTAAATACATAAAATTGAATGTTGAATATCAGCTTGGATCTAGCACAAAAACACTTATAGAAGAATGAAACAGAATAGAAACTCCAGATACCAATCCACACATCTACAACCAACTTATCTTTGAAAAAGGAGCTAAAATCAATCCCTGGAGCAAGGACAGTCTCTTTAACAAATGGTGCTGGGAAAACCAGATCTCCACATGCAGAAGTATGAAATAAAACCCCTACCTTACACCTTACACAATAATCCATACAAAATGGATCCAAAACTTAAATCTATGACCCAATAGCCTCAAATTACTAGAGAACATTTGGGAAACTGTGTAAGACATTGGCATAGGCAAAAACTTCTTAGAAAAGTCCCAGAACCACTAGCATCAAAACCAAAATTGACAAATGGGATTACATCAAGCTGAGAAGCTTCACTGCAAAAGAAGCACTCAGCTGTGGGGACCCATGAGCCGGCCATGGGCCCACATGCTAAGGCTTAGCTTGCTGACCATTGGCAATAGTTACTGCTGTGTGGATGTTTATGGTTTCTGTTGAGCTGTGATATCGGGACCATTTCATAACCCCAGGCTAGAGTCAAAACAACTATGGCCTTGGGGCTTCCTGTACTTCTTTTCCCACTGACCAAGGCTGAGAAAACACCAGGTGGAAGCTTGTTGTTAGCACCCGAGTCGCCTGCTACGTGACCAGGAGCTTGATTGGATGAAGGCGCGTGATCACCTTTATGGTTGGACAAGGAACGCATGGACTGTGCGTGATCAGGCACCCGATTGGAGCACCGCCGCATGGACTGTAGCATGGACTAAGCTTGCATTACATGCTTCTGCAATGATATACTATATAAGCTGTTTGTGATAAGGTACGGGAGCTTCCCCTTTCCTTCGGAGCTCCCCTTGCTCAAGGGTTTCTCTTTCTATCCTGTTTAAATAAAAGTCTACTGAAGACCGATCAGCTGGGAGCAGTGTCGTTCCTTTGCGGGCAAGGGAACCACACTCAGCAAAGTATAGAAGGAACTGACAGAATGAGAGAAAATATTTGCGAACTATGTAACTGATACAGGCTTAACATCCAGAATTTATAAAGAGTTTAATAAATTCAACAACAACAGGACAAACAATACAGTTAAGAAATGGGTAAAGGATCTGAACAAGGATTTTTCAAAACAGGAAATCCAAATGGCCAACAGATACTTGAGAAAATGCTCAGGATCACTAGCCATCAGGGAAATGCAAATCAAAACCACAGTGAGTCTCACTTCACTCCATCTAGAATAGCTCACATGCAGAAATCCACAAACGACAAATGATGGTGAGGATGTGGGGAAAAAGGTGCCCTGGTCCACTTTTGGTGGGAATATAAACTGGTCAGCCACTGTCAAGACAGTATGGAGATACCTTAGAAATGTAAATATAGGTCTATCAAATGATTTAGCAAGCCCACTCCTGGGAATTTACCCAAACCAAAAGAAATCAGCACATGAAAGTTATCTGTATCCCCTCATTCATTGCAGCAAAATTTACAATACCCGAGATATGGAATCAATCCAGATGTCCATCAATTGTTGACTGGATATTAAGAAATTATGATCTATATACACTTTGGAGTACTACTAGCTATAAAAAATAAAATCTTATCTTTGTAACAAGATGGACACAACTAGAAACCATTATATTTAGTTAAATAAGCCATTCCCTAAAAAGACAGACATGGTATGTTTTCCCTGTTCTGAGGTAACTAATAGCATTACTGGAGTGTAATGTATTGGCGTGAAATAGACATTTTCAAGATTTGATGATTGTTTATAGCCCTTGTCTCTTCTGTTGAAGAACAGTGTTTTTGTTTGTTTTCTTTTTTTCTCCATAATATCTTTTGAACTCTTTTACTAAGTGTAGTGTTAACTACACAATTGTTAAGTAAACTGAAAATACACCTTTGTAAAAATTAAGAGTGGGGATGTGAGAGAGGAGGAAGAGGAAAGGATGGAACACAGATGGGAGGAAAGGCAAGATGAAAGTGTCACTATGTTCCTAAATCTGTATGCATGAAATACATGAAAATTGTATAACTTAAATAAAATTTTGAAAAAAGAATAGCCATTTAACTTAAAAGTTGTGATTCACAAACTAACATGTACAATATACCTTCTGCATCTGTAACTATTATTTTTTAAATCTTTGGGTCTTGTTAAAATAACTCTACTAACTTTTTAAATAGATGGCAGTGTTTTTTCAATAGATACTTTTTTTCTTTTCTTAATGCATGTGTTTTGCGATTGAGTCCCACCTAGCATATGGCCAACATCAACAAAAATTTGGTATAAGTTACACACTAACAAATGAAACTGCATTTTAATTTTTAGCATCTTGCTGATGAAATACTTATTGCAAAAATTAAAAATTACCAAATGAAACATCAATAGTGGCAAATTTTTACTTTGAAAATCACAAAATTGTGATCTAAAAAAATATCCGCACTACTTGCTTTGCATTCTGCAACACAATTGTTCCACTATAATTTCCTGCATATATTTCACATACACTTGATCTATATTTTCCACACTTAATCTTGGCCAAAAGGCTGAGAAGTGGCTCTATATTTTACAATAACCTTATTTCCTGCCATCTCAAGTGTTAAAGAATGAGTCATGACTAAACTGACCAATATACCAAACAGCAAGTGGGGCAACAAATAACACACTTCTAGCACCACCACCAGACTTTTCTGTTGCCTTTCATTTTATCAGTAAGTATCTTGCAACCTGTTCTTGAACAAAAATGTTAGCTATCTGTGTCTGAAAAGTTGGCAAAAGATGAATTACTGCTGGCTGTATTTCAGTTGAGAATTATAATCACTGCTCAAATACCCCATGCAAGAAGGAATCATAGTAGGAGCTGGTAAGTACAATGTGAAGATTGACCTAACTCACTTTAGCTTATTTTAATGCAATCCTTAATAATGCTTCACATAAAAATCTAGGACAAATGCTAATCTATGCAGGATTCCAAGACAGAAAGTGCAAACCAGGACTGTCTGGGTAAACTGACATATATTACAACTCTATTTACAGGTCGTGTAAAACAATGAAACTTCAGAATTATTCATGTTTAATTCCATTGAAAACAAGAATGAAGATCCTCTCTATTCAGTCAAATCTGACATTTATAGTATTTAATGAGTGGGTGTTGAGGTGCAGGAGGTTAAAGTGCTGCTTGAGACACTCTCATCCCATATTGGAGTGCCTATGTTCAAGTTCTACCTTTGCTTCTGATCCGGCTCCACACTAATGCATACCTTAGGAGGCAATGGATGGTGGCTCAAGTACTTAAACCCCTGCCAACTACATGGGAAACCCAAATGAAGTTCTTTATGCTGGATTCAGCCTCACCCAGTTCTGGCCTTTGCAGGCATTTTGAGAAATAACTAAAAGATGGAAGAAACAGAAAGAAAAAAGTTCCTTTCTGCTAGTCCATTCCCCAGATGTTCAAAACAGTCAAGGCTGGGCTAGGCCAAACCCCAAAACCAGAAACTCAATCAAGGTCACCCATATGGGTGGCAGGGATCCAACTACTCAAGGTATCACTCCCTGACTCTCAGAGTTTGCATTAGCAAGAAGCTAGAATCTGGAGCCAGAGCCAGGACTCAAAACCAGGCACTCTAAAATGGGACACAGGAATCTTAACTACTAAGCCAAACTCTTGCCCATAATCTATTGTGATTGTGCTAAGCAATTTTATTTGAATTTTAGAATCTATGTAATCCAAACTGAAGAGAAATGACAATATTGAATATTATAATTAACAGTTTTGAGCTTTATCATTAATAATATTGAGTTTCATAATTCATGAATACATTTTATCTTTCCATTTATTCAGATTTTCATTTCTTCCATCAGTATTTCATGGTTTTCAGCATACAGATGCTATGCATGTTTTGTTATATTTGTATCTAAGTACTTCATATTTTAAAGCTAATACAAATGTATTTTCTATTTTCATATTCTTAGAAGTGAGGTTTTAAAATTTTTTATTTCCAAATTATTTCTAAATACAAATCGTTGTCATATAATGACCTTATAACCTGCAACTTTGGAAAACTCATGTGTTATTTCTGGTAGCAATTTTAAAGATTGCTTTAACTTTCTATGTAAAAAATCATGCCTGCATCCCACACAGGCATCGATTCGGGTCCTGACTACTCCATTTCTGGTCCAGCTGGAAAATCAGCAGAAATAGTTTAAGTGGTTGGGCCCCTGCCACCCACAAGGGAGACCCAGAAAAGCTCCTGGCTCCTGATCTCAGCCTGCCCAGTCCCCAGCCATCTGGAGAGTGAACCAACATATGGAATATCTCTCTTTCTCTGTATCTCCCTCTCAGTTTGTAACTCTTTCCAATAAATAAATAAATCTTTTTTAAAATGATAAAACAAGCATGCTCTCTGTGAACAAAATATTACTTTTTTCTCTTGCATCTGGATATATTTGATTTTATTATAACCTATGCACTGGTTAGAAATCCTACTAAAATAGTGAATAGCATAGGTGAGAATGGACATTTTTGCTTTGCCATTTTTTTTAAAAAAGACTTACCTATTTATTTGAAAGACAGAGTTACAGAGAGACAGAGGCAGAGAGAGAGAGAGAGGTTTTCATCCCCTAGTTCACTCCCCAAATGGCCATAATTATTGGAGTTAGGCCAATCCAAAGCCAGGAACCAGGAGCTTCTTCTGGGTCTCCCGCACATGCAGGGGTTCAAGGACTTGGGCCATTTTCTACTGCTTTTCCAGGCCATAACAGAGAGGCGCATCAGAAGTGGAGAAGCCAGGACTTGACCTAGTTCCCATATGGGATGCCAGCACTGCAGGTAGCAGCTTTATACAACATCACCAGCTGCTGCTTTGGTTTTTTTGTTTGTTTGTTTGTTTGTCTGTTTGTTTGTTAATTTGATTAAATGTGATTTTTATTTTTTATCAGATAGTCAAAGCATATGATTCAAACGATCAAACACTCCACCAGGGTATATGGTAAAAAACAGCAGTGTCCATTCCACAGCACCCTAAGGTATTCCAACTGTTGTACCTCCTTCAGTTGTGTTTATTTACTCCCATATTATGTTTATATGACTATTTTTGATTTTTAAAGTTCATATATGACCTATTGACTTTCTATATACAAGACAAGGATTTTATTCTTTTTGTTCACAAAGAAACCTTTTATTTAATGAGTACAAATTTCTTAAGTACAATTTTAGGTATAGAGTGGTTCTTCCCCCCATATCCACCCTCCCACCCCACTCCCAATCCATCTCCTCCTCCTTCTTCCATGCCATTCTTCATTAAGATTCATTTTAATTAACTTTATACACATAAGACCAACTCTATAATAAGATTTCAACAACTTGGCACCCACACACACAAAAAAATATATAAAGAACTGTTTCAGAACAAGCTTTACAGTTAATTCTCATAGTACACATAATTTGTTTTTGACAGGTAGAGTTACAGACAGTGAGAGAGAGAGAGAGAGAGAGAGAGAGAGAGAAAGGTCTTCCTTCTGTTGTTTCACTCCCCAAATGGCCGCCATGGCCGGCGTTGCAACGATCCGAAGCCAGGAGCCAGGTGCTTCCTCTTGGTCTCCCACACAGGTACAGGGGCCCAAGTATTTGAGCCATCCTCCACTGCCCTCCCGGGCCACAGCAGAGAGCTGGACTGGAAGAGGAGCAACCGGGACTAGAACCTGGCCCTCATATGGGATGCTGGCAGAGGTTCAACCAAGTGAGCCACAGCACCAGCCCCAATAGTACTCATCATTAAGGGAAGAGGTCCTGCATGGGGAATAAGTGCACAGTGAATCCTGTTGTTAATTTAACAATTAACACTCTTACGTATGACATCAGTGGTCACCTGAAGATTTGACATGAGCTGCCAAGGCTATGTAAGACTTTTGAGTCCACAATCTCCGTCAGTATTTAGACAAGGCCATAAGAGAAGTGGAAGTTCTCTCCTCCCTTCAGAGAAAAGTACATCCTTCTTTGATGGCCCCTTCTTTCCACTGGGGTCTCACTCACAGAGATCTTTCTTGTAGGATTTTTTTTTTTTTTTTTTTTTTTTTGCCACAGTGTCTTGGTTTTCCATGCCTGAAACGTTCCCATGGGCTTTTCAGCCAGACCAGAATGCCTTAAAGGCTGATTCTGGGGTCAAAGTGTTGTTTAAAGCATTTGTCATTCTATGAGTCTGCTGTGTGGACTGCTTACCATTTTGGAACATTTTCTCCTTTTTAATTCTATCTATTGTTATTACCAGACACTTGGCCTTATTTATGTGATCCTTTTGATACTTAATCCTATCTATCTGCTCAATAAAACAGTAAGATCACTTTAACACTTAGGATGGCATTATTACCACCCATCTTGATGGGATTTTGAGTCCCATGGCAAGTTTTTAGCTTTACCCTTAGAAGTCAGTCCACAGGAATGTATACAAAACTGCACAACTCCTCCCCATCTTATTCCCACTTTAGTTTTTACTGGGATCTATTTTCAATTGACTTTATACACATATGATTAATTCTATGTTAAGTAAAGAGTTCAACCAATGGTATTAAGAAGGAAAAAAAAAAACTGCTCCTCAACAGTCAAGACAAAGGCTGTTCAAGTCCTTGCTTCTCATAGTGTTAATTTCACTTCTACGGTTTCCTTTTAGGTGCTCTGTTAGTTGTCACAGATCAGGGAGAACATATGATATTTGTCCTTTGGCACTGGCTTATTGTTTTCCAGATTCATCCATTTTGTTGCAAACAACAGGATTTCTTTTTAACCACTGTGTAGTATTCCATAAAGTACATATCCCATAATTTCTTTATTCAGTCTTCAGTTGATGGGCATTTAGGCTGATTCCATGTCTTAGCTATTGTGAATTGAGCTGCAATAAATATGGGGGTGCACATAACTCATTTATTTGCTGATTTCTTTTCCATTGGGTAAATTCCCAATGGAGTGGGATAGCTAGGTCAGATGGTAGGATCATATGCAGATTTCTGAGGTATCTCCAAACTGTCTTCCATAGTGGTTTTACCAGTTTACATTCCCACCAACAGTGGATTAGGGTACCTTTTTCCACATAGCCTCGCCAGCATTTCTTGTTTGTTGATTACTGTATGAAAAGGCATTCTAACTGAGGTGAGGTGAAACCTCGTTGTGGTTTTGATTTGCCCTTCCCTGATGGTTAGTGATCTTGAGCATTTTTCATGTTTCTGTTGGTCATTTGGTTTCCCTCTTTTGAAAAATGTCTGTTTAAAGTTCTTTGCCCAATTTTTAACTGTGTTGTTTGCTTTGTTGTTGTGGAGTTTCTTGATATCTTTATATATTAGTGTTATTAATCATTCATCAGGGGCTGGCGCTGTGGCACAGCAGGTTAACACCCTGGCCTGAAGCACCGCCATCCAATATGGACGATGATTCAAGACCCAGCTGCTCTACTTCCAATCCAGCTCTCTGTTATGGCCTGGGAAAGCAGTAGCAGATGACTTAAGGTCTTGGGCCCCTGCACCCACGTGGGAGACCCAGAAGAAGCTCCTGGCTCCTGGTTTCAGATTGGTGCAGCTCCGGCCAATTGGGGAGTGAACCACTGGATGAAAGACCTCTCTCTCTCTGCCTCTCCTCTCTCTGTGTAACTCTTTCAAATAAATAAATAAATCTTTTAAAAAATAATCCTCCATCAGTTTCATGGTTTGCAAATAATTTTTCCCAATCAGGCGGTTGCCTCTTCACTTTCCTGAGTGTTTCTTTTGCAGTACAGAAACTTTTCAATTTGTCAATTTGATGTACTCCCCCCCCCCTTTTTTTTTTGGCTTTTATTGCCTGTGCCTCTGCCATCTTTTCCAAGAATGCTTTGCCTGAATGTCTTGCAGGGTTTCCTCAATACTCTCTAATGATTAGATAATTTCAGGGCATAGATTTAGGTCTTTAATCCATTTTTAATGGATTTTTATGTAAGATGTAAGGTAGGGGTCTTGATTCATGCTTCTGCATGTGGAAATCCAGTTTTCCCAGCACCATTTGTTGAAGCGATTGGTTTTAGCTCCTTAGTCAAATAAAAGTTTGTTGTAGATGCTTGGATTGATTTCTGGCATTTCTATTCCGTTCCATTATTCTGTCCATTTGTTTTTATACCAGTACCAGGTTGTTTTGATTATAACTGCTTGTAGTATATCTTGAAATCTGATATTGTGATGCCTCTGGAATGTTTGTTGTATAAGATTGCTTTAGCTATTTGAGTCTCCTATGTTCCCAAATGAATTTCAGCATCATTTTTTCTAGATCTCAGAAGAATGTCTTTAGCATTTTGATTAGTATCGCATTGAATCTATAGATTCAATATTCAGCTTTTCACAATTAAGTGTGATATAGGCTGCAGAATTATGAGATATGTCTTTTTTCAAGTTGTGGATGCTCCTATTTCTAGTTGCCTGAGAGTTTTTATTAAAAGTGGAAGTTACAGAGGCAAGCACTGTGATACAGAGGTGAAGCTGCAGCTTGGGACATCTACATGCCCTATGGCAGTGCCTGGGATCTAGTCCCGCCTCCACTTCTGATTCAGTTTCCTGTTAAAAAATATACTCTAAGAGGCAATAGATAATAACTCAAGTATTTGAGTCCCTTTCTCCCATGTGGGATACCCAGACTGAGTTCTAGGCTCCTGGCTTCTGCTTTGCCCAGTCCTGAGTATAACAGGCATCAGGGTAGTGAACCAGTGTACAGAAAATCAATCGATATCTCTCTCTATCTTTCTCTCTCTCTCACTTTTGCTGTCTTTAAAGTAAATAAATAATTTTAATGGAAGCTGATGTTTGTCAGATACTTACTTCTATATCCATTAAAGTGATTATGTGATTTTTCTATTTTGTCAAAATAATGAATTACCATGATTTCTAAATGTCAAGCACACTCGATATTCATAGGGTAAGCCCTACTTGGCCATGATGTATCCTTTTTATACAATGAGGAATTCAATTTTGTAAAATATATTTAGGGGGACAGTGCTGTAGTACAGCCAGTTAATGCTCTGGCCTGAAGTGCCAGCATCTCATATGGGTGCCAATCTGAGACCCAGCTGCTCCACTTCCAATAGGGCTGTCTGCTGTGGCCTGGGAAAGCAGTAGAAGATGGCCCAAAGTCCTTGGGCCCTGCACCTGTGTGGGAGACCCAGAGGAAGCTCCTGGCTCCTGGCTTCAGATCAGCACAGTTCCAGCCATTGCAGCCAACTGGGAACTGAACCATCAGATGGAAGACCTCTCTCTCTCTCTCTCTCTCTCCCTCCCTCCCTCACTCCCTCTGACTTGCAAATAAATAAATCTTTTAAAAAAGTAAAATATATTTAGAATTTTAGAATTTTTGCATCTATTTTTATGAAAGATATTGACCTGTTGAGGGTTCATCTGTTTTGTTTTGTTCTGTTTTGTTTTGTTTTTCATCTCCTTGCTGTACCTTTGGTTTTGGTATCAGAATTATATTGACAAAGGAGAACAAGTTAAGAAATAGTCTCTCATCTTTAATATTATGAGTTTGTATATAAATGACATTATATCTTCCTTAAAAGTCTGTTACAATACACCAGTGATGCAATCTGAGTCTGTAGTTTTATTTGTAGGAAGATTTTTTTTAACCATAAACACTATTTCTTTAGTATATATAGTGAGTGTTATTCTTGGGTGAGCTTTGTAATTTTGTCATTCAAGGAATGTGTCTTAACCAAAAATAGTTTATAAAATATATTTCAAAAGTTGTTTTGAAACAAAAATATCATAAGACCCTAAAATATATTGCATCTAAGTAAATAAGCATTTGTGATTTTTATGAATTAATAAATTAATTAATACTCACTTACTCTAAGCTAAGGTCTAATGCCAACTTGGTATTCATTCATTTGATGAAAACTAAGAGTCCATCTTACAAAGCACTGAGAGAAAAGCAAAGTCATAAAACAAGCCAAAGTTATTGCAGTCTGTAGTTACAGATTAAAACTCAGTAAAGAAAGAAACACATTTCATCCTTTTCTATTTCCCAAATGCAGTTCTAGGTACAAGAGATTTCAATTTAACTTAATTGAAGCTTCTATCATTGAGGTCACCAGTTTCTTGGTGGAAACTAAGAAACAAATTACTAATATTTTAAACTGAAATTTTATGCCTTGTCATTAGCTCCATTTCACTGTCCAATTCAAATACTACTAAAATACATATTACGATAAGAAAGCAGTGAAGATGAGAAGGTGCAGTGGAGAGGGAGGGAAAGAGAGAGAGACAGAGAACAGAGGTAAGGATAGAAGCTGAGAGGCAGGATAAGAGCAAGGGGAAAAAAACATGTTTAACTGAAATCATTTAAATGGTTACAAAAGAAGATAGCAAAATAAAAAGAGAAATTCCAACAGCTCTAGGAGAACTATGTCAGGGGTTGGTAAATGTTTTTTGTAAAAGGTCAGAATGTAATTATTTGGGGCTTTGGGGCCCACATGGTCTCATTATCAACTCAACTATGAAACTGTAGTTAAAAGCAATCATAGACAATAAGTAAGCATGACTGAGTCCCAACAAAATATTATTTATACACAAGTGGCAAGCTAAAATAGGTCCAGAAACAGTTTGCTGACCCCTTATTATGGTAGAAAAAAATCTATTTTTTCACTGTTGGCCACAGATACATATCTAATAAATTACCATAGAATTTGTGTTTAAAAATAATAAACAAATTTTCTTTCTTGTTCATGAAAAAGGAACTGAATTTTCTTGAAAGTATTTCCCAAATAAAATTTTAAACTATAACCAATACAATTTTCTATGTACATCTATCAAATCTGATATTAAATTCTAACTTCTTCCTGCCTAAAAGTAATTTTTATAAGCCAAAGGAGCTGTTGGTTTGAATTTTGTGAGGTCCAGAAAGCAAGAATATGATTACAGGATTCTTTGAGTCCATAAACTATGTATTTATGAGTAATAGTAACTAAAAACACCAGGCAAAAGAAAACAAAATGGAACTACCACATATTGAGCCCACACATTAGGTCAGATCCTACTGTTCATTCAGGCTAATACTTTGTCAATGAAAGAAACATTAACAGCCATATTAAAAGATATAGACTTGTTTTCATTATCACTTTCTTCAAAGGTTAGACATACACTTCTAGCTTCCCCAAAATAAACTGATTCTTCCTAAACATACTGGATTTGCTTTTAACATATGCATAACTTCCTGACAACACACATTCTGTGACCTAGTGTTTTAGTATTTCCTCTTGTTCATCCCAAACCTTACTCTATAACATCCAAAGAGAGTTATTTCATACAGCGATATAGTTTTCAAGAATCTATCAATGTTCCCATCATCCATTTTAAGCATTTATTTACTTATTAAAAATTCTATCCCTACTGGTTAAGTACGTTTCTACTTTTTTTTATTCATATACCTTAACTATCACGTTGTTATTTTATGGATTTTCTTGTAGCACATACTATCAGGGCCTCTTCCACATTGCCTCATCATTTATCATTCCCTAATTAGCAGTTTCTTCTTGCTTTAAGCATCTGTAATACCTCCTGGGCTCCTGTGGCCTGCAAATTTCCAGATGCCTTTGCTGCAGCTACTCAAAGAAGGGAGTGAGCCTGCAGGGTTGTCCTCATAGGTCCCCTCCATTCTGAACTCTTAAAGCCAGGTCCCAGGCGTAGGGCAAAGGCAAACATAGTATCTCCCAGAAGGCTCTGTAAGATTCGTATAATTGCCAAAAGAGAACCTGGCCCAGCATTGTTTTCTCTAACTAGATCATCTTCAACTTCCCCTGCAGGTAGTACGTGGGACTGCTTTTCAAATAAACACTGGTCTTTTCTCTACTTAGGATGAACCCCAATTCAAAGTGGTCAGTCCTTTAACCTCAAATTTCTTGTGTTCCTAATACTTTGCCCAGAGACAGGTACACAGTATTCTAGTCATGAAACCACCATTTTTCCCTAAAGACAGGATTAATGTTCTGCTTCATTTTTACTAGTTTTCAAAAGAATAGATACATCCATCATCTCATTACTTCCTCAAGACATAGTGACACATCAGGGTGCTGGTTTTAGGCACAATCTAATATGATTCCTACTTACCTTGTTATAACTAATACCTCAGAACTCATTTTGCCATAAGTACAACTTAAATTTGTTTTTCCGCAATGCTTGACTGTGCATATTCACAAAGACATGTATCTGCCACTACTGGGCAATAAAAATAGTAATAAGCAAGGTGTTTTTTGTTTAATATTCAATTCAAACAGAAAAATAACATATAGAAAAATAATTATCCCATTAAAAATTTTCCTTCTCCCTCTTTCAGCAGTAGGAAATGCAAGGGCCCTACATATTATTTTTTTTAAAAATTTAACACTTTGAACATGGAAAAGCCTAAAGAACTCAGCCAAAATAATGACAACAGGATTAGCCTGGGGATGTATCAAATTCATGAAACCTTGCACTATAAACCTACTGTTTGATTTGCATTCACTTGCTTATAAAACTACATCACCCTTCAGCCCAGGATAGAACATCTAGAGACATTGTTACCTTCCCCATCCTCTTAACTCCCATTTAGTGCCATCAATCTGACCTCCAAAAGGCATCTTAAAACCATCACTTCATTCCTCTTTCTCCTTTCTCAGTTTGTTTTTCATAAAATAACAACCTCCTATCTAAGTTCTCTGTCCTATTCAGCTTCTTTATTTTAGGAATTCTATCTGATAACCTAACATTCCCACATCAAACCTATGATGGTTCAAACCTATGGTAGCTCCAGGTCTGGATATCACATTCGGCATTCACATAAAGCACTTTGACACTTAGATTACAATTAGGCAACTCAATGTTTCCTAAACATATCACATATTTTTATTTCTACTTGGAATGAAAATTATATTATAATACATTTACCTAAAGATTAAACAAAATGTTTACCTGTCTGAAGCTATGTCACTGGCAATTTGGTGCTTCACTCCTGACCCATTTTTAATAGAATCCTGTCTTGTGAGCCCATGAGACCGACTTTTCTCCACTGCAGGTACAGAGAAGTCACCTGAGGGTCCTTGGAACTGGGACTGCTCATGCAGTTTTGCTTTCTTCTCCTGAGGTGCCTCTTCATTTCGCAGTCCTCGAAGAACCTTTTGATCAGATTGCTGAGGTGTATTAGATCCACTATTATAAAACCATGCTCCTGATTTAGTGAGGATTTCTTGTTGTTTTCGGCACAAATTACATACCCACATAACCTGCACATGAAGACACAGGGAAAGAAATTAGTGTTCCCAAAAGTTAAAAACAAACAAGGAGAGAGAAAACAATTCAGGGCAACAAAAATTATATGGTTATCCCTCTGAAGTTAAAATGCAATGCAGATTAAATTCCACCATAAATTAAATAATTTATTCTTTAATTTTGTCAGAATAATTATAATGAAATCAACAACATTTACTGACAGTAGAAATAATAAGCTAGAGTGCCAAATTACTAATTAGTTGTTCATTTGTATTCTTTATTTTTTATTAAAATTATAGGCATGATGTTGTATACAGAAAATGCACGTTGTATACAGAAAATACATGTTGATGCTAGTTTAAAAACTAACTACAAAAGTATAAGCCTTGTGACTTTCAACAGGGATCTGAACCTTCACACCTGTAAACTGAGTTTCCTTAATAATAACATGAGAAAAAAATATATTTATTGTCTTATGTTGTCTTGAGGACTGGATATTAGAATTATTTTATATAAGACATCCAATACAAATACATGGTATACATACAGTAATTAGCTGTTAACATATGAGGTTGCTTTCCATCACCAATTATTTTACATGCTTCTTGAAAGAAGCCCCTAATGGCTAAAGCTAGGAATACTGTTGACACTCGATAAAAGCATTTTAATTGCTCTGAATTTGTAGTAATATACTTGATTTATTGTTGTGGTAGAAAACATAGAAATTAAATTTGCCATCCTAACCACTTCCAAGTGCACACTTTACTAGGCTTAAGTGCATTCACACTGTTGTGGAAAAGATCTCCAAAACTGTTCTCGCAGAACTGCAACTCTATATCCATTAAACAGCATGTTTCCTATCTCTTCCCCTTCAGTTCCATGTAAGACCAGTCTACAATTTTTTTTTAATTAATGTGTTTTTCAGACTGCAAAAATCTGAGAATATCATAATCAATATCTGTGTGAACTTGAAAATGTTTTGCCCTCTTGTGAAAAATGTTTTATCAAAATTTATCAAAAAAGTACATTATCATGAAAGAAGATGAGTCCATATGTCACATACTTGCTGACATTTTATTTATGTCAAATACTGAATCATATACAGCTCTCACTCAAGGTTGCCAAACATTTTTTTCAAATTTCTTAAAAGAATTGTAACAATATAGATAATAACATTAAAAGAAAGATTCAACTGAAACAAGGACATTATTTTAAAATACCATTTAATTTTTTGTTTAATTGTCCATTGTTACATCTAACAACACTTGTGTAGTTTATATCATACAACACTATACTTGGTCATTTTCTATTGTTTCGTTCTCATTGAATTGTATATACATTTCTTTTTTGTCCCAACTAAAATTTAAGCTTATTAAAGTCAGGAACTAAATCTTCTACTAGCATAAAATCTTATATAAAGATTTTTTTTTAAGCCCCGTGTCTTGACTGGGGCTGGCGGGGTGGTGCAGCGAGCTGAGCTGCTACCTGTGACGCCAGCATCCCTTGTGAGCTCTGGTGCAAGTCCCACTTTTGACCCAGCTCCCTGCTAATGTTCCTGGGAAAGCAGCAGAACATGGCCCAAGTGTTGGGGCCCCTGCCACCCATATAAGAGACCCAGATGGAGCTACTGGTTTGGGCCTGGCACAATCTCAGCTGTTGGAGTCGTCTAGGGAGTGAGGTAGTGGATGGAAGATCTCTGTCACTCTCTCAATCAAATCAATTAATCAATCTTCAAAAAGAGCAGTCTTTATTGGTTCTTTCTAAGCTGTAGAAGGTGTTCCTGCCTGCAGTAGAGAACAACTTCTGAGCGTATAGAGGTGTCTGTGGGAGTAAGATTTTCTATCAAGGATGGAGAATGTCTGACCTGCAGGCCATATAAAGCCCCCAAAATCATTTGGTCTGGCCCAGCCAAGGCAATTGCAGGCAGGACTCAAAATTCAATAAATCAACAGCAGGTTAATTTTTAAGTTGGTAATTTTGTATGGCCCTCAAATGATGCTATAAATACCTAAATGGCCCTTGGCAGAAAAAGTTTCTCTACTCTTGGATACTTGCTAACTTAAAGTCATTTGAGATTCTTCTAGAGAAAATATGATATTTTACATAATCACAACAGGATTTATGTTTGATCAATTTCCAAAAGTATTAGCCATTAATGACATCAACATGGAAGAGTCTTCAAAAAGTTCATGGAGAGTTTAATAAAAGCAGAGTTACGGTAGCCTCAGAAAAAGGATCAAGAAAAAAATTGCAGAGGAAACTCTTCCGGAGGTAGTGGCGATGACTCAGAGGACCTACTGGGAGAGCAGGGTCGCCCACCGCACGGAAGCGGAACCGCGGGAGCCACAGAGCCTGAGCGCCAGTGCGGGAAGGGGAGTCAACATGACACAAACACCAGCGGGGAGAAGAGGGACACCCAGGGCTCCGAGTCCACACATCGGCGCTGGAAGCGGAGCCTTGAGTATTACTTACCTCCTGAATAAAAAAATAAAATAAAGTAAATAAATGAATAAATAAATAAATAGAGATTTACCACACATAACCTTTGCACACCTGTAACCCTGAAGAACCAAGCAGAGCTCTCAGGCCACACCCATCTCAAGCCTCCAAGGCTCCTCCAACAGCAGGCAGTACACTTAACACAGACATAGTATTAAAAAAAAATACCTCACAGTGAGGGAAAAAGAATTAACCATGCCAAGCAATAAACACAGAAATCGAGGGAACAAGATCAACGATGACAATATGACGCCTCCAAATAAACAAAACACCCCAAGCCAAGATTATGAAGATGATGAGATAGAAGAAATGCAAGATACGGATTTCAAAAAATTTATGATAAGAACATTTAGAAGTTTTCAAAAGCAAATCCTTGAACTACAGAAATCCTTATTGGACAGGATTGAAAATCTCTCTCATGAAAATGAAATTTTAAGGAAGAATCAAAATGAAACGCAGAAACTAGTAGAACACGAAAGTGTGATAGTGGAGAGAAATCAAAATGAAATGAAGAGCTCAATAGATCAAATGACAAACACATTAGAGAGCCTTAAAAACAGAATGGGTGAAGCAGAAGAGAGAATATCGGACTTAGAAGACAGAGAAGAGGAAAGGATACAGTCAAACCAAAGAAAAGAAGAGGAAATTAGAAATCTAAAAAATATTGTTGGGAATCTACAGGATACTATTAAAAAAACCAACATTCGAGTTCTAGGAGTTCCTGAAGACATGGAGAGAGAGAAAGGATTAGAAGGCCTTTTTAGTGAGATACTAGCAGAGAACTTTCCAGGTTTGGAGAAGGACAGACATCCTAGTACAGGAAGTTCATAGAACCCCCAATAAACATGACCAAAGGGATCCTCACCACGACACGTGGTAATTAAACTCACCACAGTGAAACATAAAGAAAAGATCCTAAAATGTGCAAGAGAGAAACGTCAGATTACTCTCAGAGGATCTCCAACCAGACTCACAGCAGACTTCTCATCAGAAACACTACAGGCTAGGAGGGAATGGCGAGACATAGCACAGGTGCTAAGAGAGAAAATTGCCAGCCCAGAATATTATATCCTGCTAAGCTCTCATTTGTGAATGAAGGTGAAATAAAGACCTTTCATAGCAAACAGAAATTGAAAGACTTTGCCGTCACTCGTCCGGCCCTGCAAAAGATACTTAAAGATGTGCTACACTCAGAAACACAGAAACACGGCCATCAATATGAAAGAAGGGAAAGGAAGAACACCTACCAGTAAAAGAGCATGGGAAGCTCAAAGCATATATTAGAACTTATCTTTGGCAAAAGGCAGGGCAAAGTCACTATGTATCAATAGTCACGTTAAACGTGAATGGACGCAACTCTTCAGTTAAAAGACACCGATTGGCTGACAGGCTTAAGGAACAACACCCAACTATTTGTTGCCTACAAGAAACACATCTCTCTAACAAAGAGGCATGCAGACTGAAAGTGAAAGGTTGGAAAAAGATATTCCATGCCAACAAAAAAAAAAAAAAAAAAAAAAACAAAAAAAAAGCAGGTGTAGCCATCTTAATATCAGACAAAATAAACTTTAATACAAAAACTGTTAAGAGAGACAAAGAGGGGCACTATATAATGATTAAGGGTTCAATTCAACAGGAAGATGTAACTATTATAAATGTATATGCACCTAATTACAGGGCACCGGTCTATTTAAAAGATATGTTAAGGGACTTAAAGGGAGATTTAGATTCCAATACAATAGTACTGGGGGACTTCAATACTCCACTCTCAGAAATAGACAGATCATCCGGACAGAAGATCAACAAGGAAACAGCAGATTTAATTGACACTATTGCCCAAATGGATCTAACAGATATCTACAGAACTTTCAACCCTACATCTACAGACTTCACATTCTTCTCAGCAGTGCATGGAACCTTCTCTAGGATTGATCACATACTAGGCCATAAAGCAAGTCTCAGCAAATTTAAAAGAATTAGAATCATACCATGCAGCTTCTCAGACCACAGCGGAATGAAGCTGGAAATTAGCAACTCAGGAAACCCCAGAAAGTATGCAAACACATGGAGACTGAACAACATGCTCCTGAATGAACACTGGGTCATTCAAGAAATCAAAAGAGAAATCAGAAACTTTCTGGAAGTAAATGAGGATAACAACACAACATATCAAAACTTATGGGATACAGCAAAAGCAGTATTGAGAGGCAAGTTTATAACAATAGGTGCCTATACCAAGAAATTGGAAAGAGACCAAATAAATGAGCTTTCAGCGCATCTCAAGGACCTAGAAAAACTGCAGCAAACCAGACCCAAATCTAGTAGGAGAAGAGAAATAATTAAAACCAGAGAAGAAATTAACAGGATTGAATCAAGAAAAACATTACAAAAGATCAGCCAAGCGAAGAGCTGGTTTTTTGAAAAAATAAACAAAATTGACACCCCTTTGGCTCAACTAACTAAAAAAAGAAGAGAAAAGACCCAAATCAATAAAATCAGAGATGAAAAAGGAAACATAACAACAGACACCACAGAAATAAAAGAATCATCAGAAATTACTACAAGGACCTGTATGCCAGCAAACAAGAAAATCTATCAGAAATGGATAGATTCCTGGACACATGCAATCTACCTAAATTGAACCATGAAGACATACAAAACCTAAATAGACCCATAACTGAAACAGAAATTGAAACAGTAATAAAGGCCCTCCCAACAAAGAAAAGCCCAGGACCAGATGGATTCACTGCTGAATTCTACCAGACATTTAAAGAAGAACTAATCCCATTTCTTCTCAAACTATTCAGAACAATCGAAAAAGAGGGAATCCTCCCAAATTCTTTCTATGAAGCCAGCATCACCTTAATCCCTAACCCAGAGAAAGATGCAGCACTGAAAGAAAATTATAGACCAATATCCCTGATGAACATAGATGCAAAAATCCTCAATAAAATTCTGGCCAATAGAATACAACAACACATCAGGAAAATCATCCACCCAGACCAAGTGGGATTTATCCCTGGTTTGCAGGGATGGTTCAACATTCGCAAATCAATCAATGTGATTCACCACAATAACAGACTGCAGAAGAAAAACCATATGATTATCTCAATTGATGCAGAGAAAGCATTCGATAAAATTCAACACCCTTTCATGATGAAAACTCTAAGAAAACTGGGTATAGAAGGAACATTCCTCAATATAATCAAAGCAATTTATGAAAAACCCATGGCCAGCATCCTATTGAATGGGGAAAAGTTGGAAGCATTTCCACTGAGATCTGGTACCAGACAGGGATGCCCACTCTCACCACTGCTATTTAACATAGTTCTGGAAGTTTTAGCCAGAGCCATCAGACAAGAAAAAGAAATCAAAGGAATACAAATTGAGAAGGAAGAAGTCAAACTATCCCTCTTTGCAGACGATATGATTCTGTACTTAGAGGATCCAAAGAACTCTACTAAGAGACTATTGGAACTCATAGAGGAGTTTGGCAAGGTGGCAGGATATAAAATCAATGCACAAAAATCAACAGCCTTTGTATACACAAGCAATGCCATGGCTGAGAAAGAACTGCTAAGATCAATCCCATTCACAATAGCTACAAAAACAATCAAATACCTTGGAATAAACTTAACCAAGGACGTTAAAGATCTCTACGATGAGAATTACAAAACCTTAAAGAAAGAAATAGAAGAGGATACCAAAAAATGGAAAAATCTTCCATGCTCATGGATTGGAAGAATCAACATCATCAAATTGTCCATTCTCCCAAAAGCAATTTATAGATTCAATGCAATCCCAATCAAGATACCAAAGACATTCTTCGCAGATCTAGAAAAAATGATGCTGAAATTCATATGGAGGCACAAGAGACCTCGAATAGCTAAAGCAATCTTGTACAACAAAAACAAAGCCGGAGGCATCACAATACCAGATTTCAGGACATACTACAGGGCAGTTATAATCAAAACAGCATGGTACAGGTACAGAAACAGATGGATAGACCAATGGAACAGAATTGAAACACCAGAAATCAATCCAAACATCTACAGCCAACTTATATTTGATCAAGGATCTAAAACCAATTCCTGGAGCAAGGACAGCCTATTCAATAAATGGTGCTGGGAAAACTGGGTTTCCACGTGCAGAAGCATGAAGCAAGACCCCTACCTTACACCTTACACAAAAATCCACTCAACATGGATTAAAGACCTAAATCTACGACCTGACACCATCAAGTTATTAGAGAATATCGGAGAAACCCTTCAAGATATTGGCACAGGCAAAGAGTTTCTGGAAAAGACCCGGGAGGCACAGGCAGTCAAAGCCAAAATCAACTATTGGGATTGCATCAAATTGAGAAGTTTCTGTACTGCAAAAGAAACAGTCAGGAGAGTGAAGAGACAACCAACAGAATGGGAAAAAATATTTGCAAACTATGCAACAGATAAAGGGTTAATAACCAGAATCTACAAAGAGATCAAGAAACTCCACAAAAACAAAACCAACAACCCACTTAAGAGATGGGCCAAGGACCTCAATAGACATTTTTCAAAAGAGGAAATCCAAATGGCCAACAGGCACATGAAAAATTGTTCAAGGTCACTAGCAATCAGGGAAATGCAAATCAAAACCACAATGAGGTTTCACCTCACCCCGGTTAGAATGGCTCACATACAGAAATCTGCCAACAACAGATGCTGGCGAGGATGTGGGGAAAAAGGGACACTAACCCACTGTTGGTGGGAATGCAAACTGGTCAAGCCACTGTGGAAATCAGTCTGGAGATTCCTCAGAAACCTGAATATAACCCTACCGTTCGACCCAGCCATCCCACTCCTTGGAATTTACCCAAAGGAGTTTAAATTGATAAACAAAAAAGCGGTCTGCACCCTAATGTTTATTGCAGCACAATTCACAATAGCCAAGACCTGGAACCAACCTAAATGCCCAACAACGGTAGACTGGATAAAGAAGTTATGGGATATGTACTCTTTAGAATACTATACCGCAGTAAGAAACAATGAAATCCAGTCATTTGCAACAAAATGGAGGAATCTGGAACACATCATGCTGAGTGAAATAAGCCAGTCCCAAAGGGACAAATACCATATGTTCTCCCTGATCAGTGACAAATGACTGAACACCAAAAAGGAAACCTGTTGAAGTGAAATGGACACTATGAGAAATGGTGACTTGATCAGCATAGCCCTGACTGTTAATGAACAACTTAATACATTATCCCTCTTAGTATTTTTTTTTGTCTGTTCTACTTAATATGACTGGTTTAATTCTGTAATTATCACACAGTTATTCTTAAGTGTTGAAAATTAACTGAAATGTGATCGCTGTTAAACATAAGAGTGGGAATAAGAGAGGGAAGAGATGTATAATTTGGGACATGCTCGGGCTGACTTGCCCCAATTGGTAGAGTTGGAAACATACCAGGGGACTCCAATTCAATCTCATCAAGGTGGTATGTACCAATGCCATCTAACTAGTCCAAGTGATCAATTTCAGTTCACAATTGATCAAAATGAAAGGACTAAGAGTCAAAGGGAGCACATAAACAAGTCTAGTACCTGCTAACACTAACCAATAGAATAAATAAAGGGGAGAGTGATCCAACATGGGAAGCGAGATACTCAGCAGACTCATAAAATGGCGGATGTCCTAAATAGCACTCTGGCCTCAGAATCAGCCCTAAAGGCATTCCGATCTGGCTGAAAAGCCCATGAGAGTATTTCAGGCATGGAAAGCCAAGACACTCTGGCAAAAAAAAAAAAAAAAACACACAACACCTAAATAAAAGAATAAAAGATCTCTGTGAGTGAGATCCCAGTGGAAAGAACAGGTCTTCAAAGAAGGAGGTACCTTTCTCTGAAGGGAGGAGAGAACCTCCACTTTGACTATGACCTTGTCTAAACAAGATAAGAGTCGGAGAACTCAAGGGGCTTCCATAGCTTTGGAAACTCATGACTGGAGCATAGGGAGATTACTGATGCCATAAACAGGAGTGTCAATTGGTAAAGTCAACAACAGGAGTCACTGTGCACTTACTCCTCATGTAGGATCTCTGTCCTTAATGTGCTGTACTTTGAGACTTAATGCTATAACGAGTACTCAAACAGTATATTTCACTTTGTGTTTCTATGGGGGTGCAAACTGTTGAAATCTTTACTTAATGTATACTAAACTGATCTTCTGTAAAAAAAAAAGAAGAAGAAATTATCAATTCCCAACTTGACTCTCACTGGGATTAAACATGACAATAGGTCTGATCTGATTTCATCATCATTTAAAAAAAATCATCTATTATTTTTCACTTTATGTTTCTGTGTGGGAGCAAACTGTTGAAATCTTTACTTAATGTATGCTAAATTGATCTTCTGTATATAAAGAGAATTGAAAATGAATCTTGATGTGAATGGAAGGGGAAAGGGAGTGGGAAAGGGGAGGGTTGCAGGTGGGAGGGACGTTATGGTGATGGAAGCCATTGTGATCCATAAATCGTACTTTGGAAATTTATATTCATTAAATAAAAGTTAAAAAAATTCATGGGAATGTGTATTATGAAAAAATTTTTGAAGGATTCCAAATTCACTTGCACCAAAATAAACTTTCATTAATTACATTTTAAATGAACTTTTTGAAATACCCTCTTATTTCTTATTTTGTTTTTATAAGTAAATATGGAAGTATTTTTACATGAAAATAATAATATCTCCCTCATTTAAAAGACAGATTTTATAGTTCAAATTTCTTTTGCTAGGATTGGTTTGAACAGACATAAAATACAAATTTATCTAGCCCATCAATTGTCTCAAAAATCAAATTCCGAACAAAATCTTCAGTCTTTCATTGCCATCTTGTGACAAAAGTAGGTACTGCAGATCTTTTTCAAAAGTAAATGGCACACTAAATATAGAACCACAAAATATTGTAAAATAATCATTGATTTTCAATATTCTGCTCTAAAAGTTATTATTTATGTTAGATTGATAAACTATACTAGATTCTTCTAAATTTATCTGGAATGTATCACACTCACAGTATTGATTCTTATTGTGTCTGGTAATTCACAATGAAACATAAATGGGAGTTTATGAGAAAATTATCATTATAATCTACAGAACCAACCTTTTTCTGCATTGCTATTCATTGCAAGATAAGAAAGATAATTAACCTCTTTTCTAGCAGAGATTCTCAAAGAATATTCATGTGACAGCAGCATCAGTATCACCTGAGAAATTGCTAGAAGTGTAAGTTTCCAAATTCCACCCCAGACCTACTGAATCAGAAACTTTGCAGGAGAGCCCACCAATCTGTAACCTATTCTTTTTCCAAATATTTCAGATGATTCTGATGTTTGCCCAAGTTTTAGAACCATTCGGGAGCTGGCACAGTGGCACAGTAGGCTAAGCCTCTGCCTGTGGTACCAGCATCCCATATGGGCGCCAGTTCATGTCCCAGCTGCTCCTCTTCCAATCTAGCTCTCTGCTATGGCCTGAGAAAGCTGTAGAAGACGTTGAGCCCCTGCACCTGCATGGGAGACTCAGAAGAAGCTCCTGACTCCTGGCTCCGGATTGGCCCAGCTCTGGCTGTTTCAGCCATTTGGGGAGTCAACCAGCAGATGGAAGACCTTTCTGTCTGTTTCTCCCTCTCTCTGCCTGTAACTCTACCTCTCAAATAAATAAATAAAATCAGAGAGAGAGAGAGAGAGAGAGAGAGAGAGAGAGAGAGAGAGAGAGAATATGATACATCTAGGGCAGAGATTCCCAGCTCTTTATGTTGAATGGGTATGCATGCTACTCAAGAAAGCCTAAGTATGGCTAAAGGAGTCCATGAGCAGCCTTATCAGTTTACCAGGGTGTAAACTACTGGTTGGAAAAATATTCTCCTTTCTGTATAGCCAAAATGAGAAAAGTCATTGGAAGCATTACAGGCATCATTTTCCTAGTTTGGTGACACAAGTGGATATTAATATAAGATACACACACAAAAAGTGAAGGATAGCATCCAATTCCCTTTTTAAATTTTTTTAAACTTTATTAAGGGTATATATTTTCTTGTATTTCATGTATACATATTTAGGAACATAGTGATAATTCCCACTGTACCCTACTTATCACCCATGCTCCAACCCTTTTTCTCCCTCTCCTATTCCCACTCCTAGTTTTTACAAAGATCTATTTTCAGTTTACTTTATACTCATTGGGGTAACCCTACACGAAGTAAAGAGTTCAACAAATAGTATAAAATAGAAAACACTGTTCCTCAATAACAGAACAAGGTCTATCAACATCAAATCTCAAAATGTCCATTTTACTCCACAATATTATATTTTAGGTACTCTATTAGTTACCTCATATCATGAAAAAGATATGATATCTACTTTGGGGGGCTGGCTTATTTCACTACAGAAAGCAGATTCAATGTGATCACAATTAAAATATCAAGGACATTCTGTTCAGATCTAGGGGAAAAAAAGCAATGGTAAAATTCATATGGAAACACAAGAGACTCTGAAGAGCTAAAGCCACCTTATACAATAAAAACAGAGCTGGAGACATCACAATACCAGATTTTAGGACACACTACAGGACAGTAATAATCACAACAGCTTGCTGTTGGCGCAAAAACAAACATGTAGATCAATGGAACAGACTAGAAACTCAAGAAATCAACCCACACATCTACATCCATCTTACCATTGAAAAAGGAGCTAAAATCAATCCCTGGAGTAAGGACAGTCTATAACAAATGGTGCTGGGAAAACTAAATCTCCACATGCAGAAGTATGAAATAAGACTCCTAGTTTACATCTTACACACAAATACACGGAAAATAAATTAAAGACCTAAATCTATGACCCAATATTATCAAATTACTAGAGAACATTGGGGGAACTGTGCAAGACATTGGCATAGGCAAAGACTTCTTGGCAAAGACCCCAGAAGCACAGGCAATCACAGCCAAAATTGTCAAATAGGATTACATCAAGCTGAGAAGCTTCTGCATGGCAAAAGAACACTCAGCAAAGTGAAGAGGCAATTGACAGAATGGGAGAAAATATTTCAAACTACACAACTGGTAAATGGTTAATATCCAGAATCTATAAAGAGCTCAAGAAATTCAACAACACTGAAACAAACAATTAAGAAATGTGCAAAGGACTTGAGCAGGTGTTATTTTTTTAACAGATTTATTTTATATTACAGACAGAGTTACAGAAAGAGAAAGGGAGAGACAGAGAGAAAGGTCTTCCATCTGCTGGTTTACTCCCCAAACAGCTGCAACACCTGGAGCTGGGCTGATCTGAAGCCAAGAGCCAGGAGCTTCTTCTGACCCTCTCATATGGGTGCAGGAGCCCAAAGACTTAGACCATCTTCTGCTTTCCCAGGCAATAGCAGGGAGCTGGACTGGAAGAAGAGCAGCCAGGATAGAAACTGGTGCCTATATGAGATTCCAGTGCTGCAAGCAGAGGCTTAGCCCACTACACCACAGTATCAGTCCCTAAACAGACATTTTTCAAGACAGGAAATCCAAAAGGCCAACAGACACTTGAAAAAATGCTCAGGATCACTTGTCATCAGGGAAATGCAAATCAAAATACACAATGAGGTTTCACTTCACCTCAGTTAGAATGGTTCTCATACAGAAATCAATAAACAGTAAATGCTGGCAAGGATGTGAAAGAAAAGGAACCCTAACCCACTGTTGATGGGAATGTAAACTGGTACAGCCACCATGGAAGACAGAATGGAGATATCTCAGATATCTGAATACAGACCTACCATATGATCCAGCCATCCACTCCTGGGAATTTACCCAAACCAAAGGAAATCAGCATACGAAAGAATTATCTGTATCCCCATGTTTATAGCAGCTCAATTCACATTAGCTAAGATATATAATTAACCCAGATGTCATCAACTGATCACTGAATTAAGAAATTATGAGCCTGCGCTGCGGCTCACTAGGCTAATCCTCCGCCTAGCGGCGCCGGCACACCGGGTTCTAGTCCCGGTCGGGGCACCAGATTCTGTCCCAGTTGCCCCTCTTCCAGGCCAGCTCTCTGCTCTGGCCAGGGAGTACAGTGGAGAATGGCCCAAGTGCTTGGGCCCTGCACCCCATGGGAGACCAGGATAAGTACCTGGCTCGTGCCATCGGATCAGCGCAGCGGCCATTGGAGGGTGAACCAATGGCAAAAGGAAGACCTTTCTCTCTGCCTCTCTCTCTCACTGTCCACTCTATCTGTCAAAAAAAATTAAAAAAAGAAGACAGAAATTATGAGATATATACACTATGGAGTACTACTCAGCTGTAAAAAAAAGAAAAATGAAATTCTGTATTTGGCAACAAAATGGATGCAACTAGAAACCATTATACTTAGTGAAAAAAGCCAGTCCCCCAGAAACAAAATATCATGTTTTCCCTGATCAAGGGAACTAATAGAGTACCTAAAATCTAACATATGGGAGAAAGATTTGGTATGTTTTCACAATTCCTTCTAAAGAGTTTCTATTAATGTGCTGCTCACAGTCCCTGGGATGTCACCACTGCTTTCTTTTTCTGACTAGATCATTTGTTCCCACCACTTCCTGAAGTGCTAGTTCCTTTGATCTTCATATTCTAAAGCAAAAATTACCTTACTTTTTATATTATTTGATCACCTTTTTCTACTCTTGGAGTAATATTGATTACTCTGTAAAACTCAGGAATTCTAAATTTCTACTTTAAGAAGTAGAAAGGAAATGACACGTTCACCAGCAGCCCTTTATACACATAGTAACCTAACTTATAATTGATGATTTTGAACCATCTCTCATAATCACAAATAGAAATGCTGTAAAATGATTTTTCATTAATTGTCTAAGAAAGTATTAACATTTCTTAAAGGTAAATTTAGTTTCCATAGAATAATTTGGGAATAAAATCAGAACATGTGCCGGCGCCATAGCTCAATAGGCTAATCCTCCGCCTGCGGCGTCAGCACAACAGGTTCTGGTCCCAGTCGGGGCGCCAGATTCTGTCCCGGTTGCCCCTCTTCCAGGCCAGCTCTCTGCTGTGGCCCAGGAGTGCAGTGGAGGATGGCCCAAGTGCTTGGGCCCTGCACCCCATGGGAGACCAGGAGAAGCACCTGGCTCCTGCCTTCGGATCAGTGCGGTGCACCAGCTGCAGCACGCTGACCGCAGCAGCCATTAGAGGGTGAACCAACGGCAAAGGAAGACCTTTCTCTCTGTCTCTCTCTCTCACTGTCCACTCTGCCTGTCAAAATAAATAAATAAATAAATAAAAATAAAAAGAAAGAACATGTTAGTTAATGGAACACTTTGAGCAATTAAGTTGACCCTCAATTCCATTTCTTAACAATTGTTGTTAAAAATATTTTAGAACGTGTATGCCTATAAGTCTCTATGGTTAGAGCCCATTAGTCTTGAGGTCCTCATAATTATTTTAAAAAAGTAGGCCCTAGGAATTGCAAGACATGTAAGATTCAATTATAAAGCATTATTACTTTCAGTCCCTAAAACATGTTCCTAAAACAGTCCCTAAAAACATTTTTAAAAAGCAATATAGCAACACTAAGAGAGGAATTACATTCTAATGACCCAAATTTGCCATCTATTACTATATATTCTACTCCATAAACAACCTTGGTTAAGCTTAAAGGGTAAAATACATTATGCAAAATACAAATTAATTTTTAAAATCACAAAATGGTGAGCATAACAGTTACACTAAATAAATAGTTAAATGGGGCCAGTGCTGTGGCGTAGTGGGTAAACCCACTGCCTGCAGTGCCGGCATCCCATATGGGTGCCAGTTTGAGTCCCAGCAGCTCCACTTCCAATCCAGCTCTCTGCTATTGCCTGGGACTACAGTGGAAAATGGCCCAAGTTCTTGGGCCCTGCACCCGAGTGGGAGACCCAGGAGAAGCTCTGGGCTCCTGGCTTCGGATCAGCTCAGCTCCAGCTATTGTGGCCATCTGGGGAATGAACCAGCAGACGGAAGACCAATCTCCCTCTTTCTCTCTCTTTCTCTCTCTCTGCCTCTGCCTCTCTGTAACTCTGACTTCAAATAAATAAATAAATCTTTTAAAATAGTCAAAGAAGCCAAAAAGCAAAGTTATGTTAGGTGCATAGAATAATTTAAAATATTATAAAGGTCTGCAAAATTATGTGATCTTCATGTAAACAGAGACAACAAATAATATATTAATTAAAAGAAGGGAAGGATTATAGGTTAAAGAATGGTGCCAACAGAACCATAAGCCAAGTTCATGTGATGTAGCTAACTCTACACAGAAAAAAGGAAAGTCACTAAACTCTCTCTAACCATTGCCACCCAGCTCATAAACATGTGCATCTCTCAGAGAAGAAATAAGGTGAAAAGGTGCAATTTTATCAGTGCAATTCTATCACAAGACTAGAAAACTAAGGAAGATTCTGTCTAGCTACTCAAGACTTCTTTCCTTTTCCTCTTAGGAAACTACATTTCCCAATTTCCCTGGGATTCAAAAGTAGCTGTGACCATAAGACCATCTTCCAGCCAAAGGATTATAGTCCCAGTTGGGGTGCCGGATCCTGACCGGTTGCTCCTCTTCCAGTCCAGCTCTCTGCTGTGGCCCGGGAAGGCAGTGGAGGATGGCCCAAGTGCTTGGGCTCTGCACCCGCATGGGAGACCAAGAGGAAGCACCTGGCTCCTGGCTTCAGATCGGCGCAGCGTCAGCTGTAGCAGCCATTTGGGGGGTGAACCAATGGAATGAAGACCTTTCTCTGTCTCTCTCTCACTGTCTAACTCTGCCTGTCAAAAAAAAAAAAATCATGTGTGCTATCCATGATCTTTATGGAAAGAAAACTCTCAGATGCTAGCTTCGTGCTCTTCAATCAAGACCTTGGTGACCAAAGTCCACAGTAAAAAAGGGGCCTGAGAACATGAAGGAGCATGAGAGGTCAGCCCTCCACTGATCAGCCACACTGGTATGGACTTCACATAGGTGGGAAAATACTTCTATTATATTGATCCACAAGGATTTTTTAGCTTATATTTTATAGTTAATAACTACCTTAGCTCATTCACAATCTTTTTAAAGTACTTGCTCTATCAGATGTGCATCACTAGCACAATCTTTGTATGTAAAGAATGATGCCTTACTAGAACATGGACATTAAAGAGTGCACGTGTAGTGTTGTTCACTGACTCACAAGAACCAGTTCTTCACATTTTCCCAGCTCTGCATCCCATGAAGTACTTGGAGTTAGACTGAAGTCAGCCATGGTGGGTGCATTAAGACTATGGAAATTGGAACCAGCACAAATCAGAGCTTCTGTTACCATCTGGTTGTGGTGGTATTTATGAGTATGTCACTGAGAATACCAACTATACTCTACCCCAAAATAACTCTATATTCAACATTAGTATATAAACTTGAATTGAGCTATAATTTACATAAAAATTAATTGACCATAGAATTCCAATTTATTAATAGATGAGCAAATAACTATTACCATTAATTCATTAATTACTTATTCATTCATACAATATTCACTAAATGGCTAGTATATGCCAGACACTATGCCAAGAGCTAGTAAATAGAGCTCAACAGATTTTACAGTGCTGTTTAGAGTGTAGCAGGGGAGAAAACAAACAATTATACAAATTTTTTTTGCAATACAGTTATGAAAAATTCTACAAAAGGAATGCATTCATGCCATAGACACTTTAAAGCCTTCTTTTCCTCCAACCTATGCTGTGTTTGAAAACAGGAAAAAACAAGGAACAAAAAGAGGACTGCTTATCCAGAGAGGCACAACCATAGCATTATCCCAAAGCTTCCTATCATCAGGTCCACATTTTGTCTGTATCTCAAAAGGCAGAATTCAAGGGTATTTGGGGCTATTAACCTATAAGCTCCTCCTCCAGCACTGCAATGATAGATCACAAAAGTTAACATACTGACCCATATCCTAGAGAGTTAATTAAGGTTTTCCAATAGGTTCTGTAAGCAACTAAGAGATCATTGCAATCTCTACATAATAGGCTTCTGGACTACAAAACACAAATCAGAATTGGTTTCACCTAGAAGACAAGCAGCAAGTCTCACATGGATTCCCCCATGAACTACAGATATGCCATCTCTAGCCATAGACACATTTGTGGGCGAACATAGCAAGATCTAATGTGTTTTTTCTTGAGCCTCTAAGGAGACAGCAGGAGAAGATAAGAAGCTTTAACCTCAAGCATTTCCAAGTATTAGTTGTTACAAACTCCTCTCTGTTGGCTATTGTGATTTTGAAAAGTTACAAGTCAATCTATCTTGTTTATTTGCCTATTTTGTATCTAATAGTACTAAACATCAATCTCAGAAAAATTTTCTTTAAAAAAGGTAAAAAATTCATCTCTTCCCTCTCTTATTCTCACTCTTATGTTTAACAGCGATCACATTTCAGTTAATTTTCAACACTTAAGAATAACTGTGTATTAATTAGAGAATTAAACCAGTCATATTAAGTAGAACAGACAAAAAACTGCTAAGAGGGATAATGTATTAAGTTGTTCATTAACAGTCAGGGCTATGCTGATCAAGTCACCATTTCCCATAGTGTCCATTTCACTTCGACAGGTTGGAAGAGATGTATAATTTGGGACATGCTCAAGCTGACTTGCCCCAAATGGTGGTTAGAAACATACCAGGGGGGGCCGGCGCCGCGGCTCACTAGGCTAATTCTCCGCCTAGCGGCGCCGGCACACCAGGTTCTAGTCCCGGTCGGGGCGCCGGATTCTGTCCCGGTTGCCCCTCTTCCAGGCCAGCCCTCTGCTGTGGCCCGGGAGTGCAGTGGAGGATGGCCCAGGTGCTTGGGCCCTGCACCCCATGGGAGACCAGGAAAAGCACCTGGCTCCTGGCTCCTGCCATCGGATCAGCGCGGTGCGCCGGCCGCAGCGCGGCGGCCGCGGCGGCCATTGGAGGGTGAACCAACGGCAAAGGAAGACCTTTCTCTCTGTCTCTCTCTCTCACTGGCCACTCTGCCTGTCAAAAAAAAAAAAAAAAGAAACATACCAGGGGACTCCAATTCAATCCCATCAAGGTGGTATGTACCAATGCCATCTAACTAGTCCAAGTGATCAATTTCAGTTCATAATTGATCAAAATGAAAGGACTAAGAGTCAAAGGGAGCACATAAACAAGTCTAGTACCTGCTAACACTAACTGATAGAATAAATAAAGGGGAGAGTGATCCAACATGGGAAGTGAGATACTCAGCAGACTCATAGAATGGCAGATGTCCTAAATAGCACTCTGGCCTCAGAATCAGCCCTAAAGGCATTCGGATCTGGCTGAAAAGCCCATGAGAGTATTTCAGGCATGGAAAGCCAAGACACTCTGGCAAAAGATCTCTGTGAGTGAGATCCCAGTGGAAAGAACAGGTCTTCAAAGAAGGAGGTACCTTTCTCTGAAGAGAGGAGAGAACCTCCACTTTGACTATGACCGTGTCTAAACAAGATAAGAGTCAGAGAACTCAAGGGGCTTCCATAGCCTTGGAAACTCATGACTGGAGCATAGGGAGATTACTGATGCCATAGACAGGAGTGTCAATTGGTAAAGTCAACAACAGGAGTCACTGTGCACTTACTCCTCATGTAGGATCTCTGTCCTTAATGTGCTGTGCATTGAGATTTAATGCTATAACGAGTACTCAAACAATATATTTCACTTTGTGTTTCTATGGGGGTGCAAACTGTTGAAATCTTTACTTAATGCATACTAAACTGATCTTCTGTAAAAAAAAAAAAAAAAATTATCAACTCCCAACTTGACTCTCACTGGGATTAAACATGACAATAGGTCTGATCTGATTTCATCATCATTTAAAAAAATCATCTATTATTTTTCACTTTATGTTTCTGTGTGGGAGCAAACTGTTGAAATCCTTACTTAATGTATACTAAGCTGATCTTCTGTATATTAAGATAATCGAAAATGAATCTTGATGTGAATGGAAGGGGAGAGGGAGTGGGAAAGGGGAGGGTTGTGGGTGGGAAGGACGGTATGTGGGGGAAGCCATTGTAATCCATAAATCGTACTTTGGAAATTTATATTCATTAAATAAAAGTTTTTAAAAAAAAAAGGTAAAAAATTATTTGTTCATATTTTTATATTTTCAATGATTTATTTTTATTTTCATCAAAGCAAATGATTCCCTTTAAAATTTTCTCTTCTGCGGGATACACAGCAGACTCATAGAATGGCAGATGTCCTAAACAGCACTCTGGCCTCAGAATCAGCCCCTAAGGCATTCAGATCTGGCTAAAAAGCCCATGAGAGTATTTCAGGCATGGAAAGCCAAGACACTTGGGGGAAAAAAAAAAAAAAAGAAAAAAGAAAGAAAGAAAGAAAGATATCTGTGAGTGAGATCCCAGTGGAAAGAATGGGCCATCAATGAAGGAGGTACCTTTCTCTGAAATGAGAAGAGTACTTCCACTTTGAATATGGCCTTGTCTAAATAATGTCAGAGTCTGTGGACTCCACAGGGTTCCATAGCCTTGGCAGCTCATGACAAGAGCCTCAGATGATTACTGACGTCATAAATAAGAATGTCAATCATTAAATCAACAACAGGAGTCACTGTGCACTTACTCCCCATGTAGGATCTCTGTCCTTAATGTGTTGTACTGTGTGAATTAACAGTATAACTAGTACTCAAACAATAGTTTATACTTTGTGTTTCTGTGTGGGTGCTGTTAAAATCTTTACTTATTATATACTAAATTGAACTTCTGTATATAAAGATAATTGAAAATGAATCTTGATGTGAATGGGATGGGAGAGTTTGTGGGTGATGGTATGGTTGTGGTGGGAGGGAGGTTGGGGTGGAAAAAGTCACTATAATCCAAAAGTTGTACTTTCAAAATGTATATTTATTAAATAAAAGTTAAATAAAATAAAACTTTTCTCTTCTAAATGAGATTTTATCAGAAAACTAGAAATGTGATTTCCAAAGTAAATTAGTCACTGAGAAGCATGTAAATTATACATCATTATAAAAATAAGTAAGCACTGCCTTCATAGCAAAGATACAACTTTACAATCTTATTCAAATTCAGAATTGCATTTTAAGCTTAATTTTTTCTAACTTTAAAAAAAAAAAGACAACTGTTCTACGATTAAGCAAACAATATTTCTGCAGTTGCTAGTATTAGCCTCTAGTCTGTGCTATAGTACTGTGTTCACTCTGGCCCAACTGGTTTTACCGCATATTGGCACTACATTGTCGACTTAATTTTCCTCCTTAAAAAAATTAAATTCCCATGAAAACTTAGAAGCACTAGTAAAAATTAAAAGAATCAGGCAAAATTATTTGAAGGAGTATTATTATTTGACATTATAAAAGCTGACAATATTAATTAGAATTCTTTTCCATTGCATTTTGACTGATTCCAAAATTCAATAAATAAATATTATCACTTAGAAGAGCTTAAAATTTATGATGCTTAAGTTATACAACCACAAATCATTTCAACAACATAAAGTTAAATTATGATTTAAAAATCGGTAGGCAGTAAGCTTAATTTTTCATAAAATAAAAGTGTGATCAGCTAGAAGGTTTCATTTAAGAGGAAAACCAGAATGTGAGAACTTTTGAAGAGAGTATCATAAAAGGAAGGGAATCAGGAATGACTATACATGAGGGTTAAAATATGGTAAAGATGATGCTTTATCCAAATTGAAGAGAATTGAAGGTATAAAACTAGAAGCAAAAATGGTAAAATATTAACAAAACATGGTAATGTGAGAATCATTACAACACTTTTTGAAGAGGAAAAATGTTTAAAGAAGGGGAGTTAATTCAGATACAAACAATTCAAAATATAAAGCTTCCTACCTGTGTCTCAGACTGCCACTATTAATTCTTTGAAAGGTGAAAGAAAATGGAAAGCTATTTGGAGTTCTCTATGGATTTTTTTTTCTTTTAATCTTTATTTACTTGAAAGGCAGAGGGACAGAGAAAGAGAGACATAGGTAGATATAAAGAAAGAGAGAGAGAAAGAGCACTTCCATCTGCTAGTTCACTCCCCATATGCCCAAAATAGCTAGGGCTGGACCAGGTCAAAAATAGGAGCCAAGAACTAATTATAGGTCTCCCACTGGGTAGCAGGGACTCAAATACTGAGCCATTACCTGTTGCCTTCCCAGGGTGAACATTAATAGGAATCCGGAATCAGAAGTAGAGTCAGGACTCAAACTCAGCTGTTCTGATGATATGAGAGCATCCCAAGCTGTGTTTTTACTGCTAGCCTCCCAGCTTCTATATTTTTCTAACTTTCCCCTTAATCTCTCAACAAAGCTGCTGTTTGGTCAGAACATTTTAGTACTCCCTGTTTTTCTCAGAAAAAATGCAAAAGCCTTTGAATGATCCAATGTTCCTCTGCAATCACACTGTCTAATCTCTGCCTCTCTGCTCTATACTCACTTGCTCTGCCCCAGCCACACTGACTCCACTGCTACTTTTCCAACATGCCACCCATGTATGCCCTAACACACAACCTTTGTCTTTCTTTAAGTGTTATCTCTATCTGGACTGCTTTCCCCCTAAATAGTTGCCATTCTAACCCACTCATACCTTTGAAGCATAACTTACTTCTTAAGCCAGTCCAAACTAAACTCCAACACCACATAAAATTAAGTATCTGCAGCTGGCGCCGTGGCTCAGTAGGCTAATCCTCCGCGTTGCGGTGCCGGCATACAGGGTTCTAGTCCCGGTCGGGGCACCAGATTCTGTCCCGATTGCCCCTCCTCCAGGCCAGCTCTCTGCTGTGGCCAGGGAGTGCAGTGGAGGATGGCCCAAGTGCTTGGGCCCTGCACCCCATGGGAGACCAGGAGAAGCACCTGGCTCCTGCCTTCGGATAGGCACGGTGCGCTGGCTGCAGCGCACCGGCCGCAGCGGCCATTGGAGGGTGAACCAACAGCAAAGGGAGACCTTTCTCTCTGTCTCTCTCTCTCACTGTCCACTCTGCCTGTCCAAAAAAAAAAAAAAAATTAAGTATCTTGATTTTCATTTTCTCCATGGCATTTGTATCTCCTAGTTACCCAGGAAGGTAAGAGATGAGTGTCAATTACAGTTCCCTGTTATATACAACTGCCTATAAAACACCAAGATGGGTTCAATCAATGACTAAATTAATGTATTAACTAGAAGTATATAGTACAGTCATACATTACAGTCTTCAATATTTTGCTTGATAAGTTTCTACTTTCTTGAAACTGTCTTTAAGAAAAAAATACAGTAATGTTAAAAAACTTTTCAAATTCTAGTATTATTATGAAATATATTTTCCTAATAAAAATATTTAATAAAATTTAAAATGCAGACACAAAATATTTCAAGATCATTATTATATACATTATACTGCTTAAATACCTCAGTGAAAGGAAATGTTTAAATACCTCAGTGAAAGGAACTGCTTAGTTCATAGGTTTATAAACAGGAACTAGGGTACACATTTAATTTATCCCAATTGATTTTAGAACCTTATTAGATTTTTATTGGGGAGGAGCATATTTTGTGATCTGAATAAACATCTATTTTCATGTATAACATTCTTGACAACATGTAATTACATTTCTTACAAAGATTCCAAATATGTGATACTTTTTAAACTATCAATAATAATAAAATATAAATAGCAATCAGAGATGATTTGGCAGTTCCTCAAAAACCTTAACATAAAATTGTTATGTGACTAGGGTCACCAGCACTGCAGTATAGTGGGTTAGGCTGCTGCCTGCAGCGAAAGCATACCATATGGGCACCGGTTCAAGTCCAAGCTACTTCACTTCTGATCCAGCTCCGTGCTAATGTGCCTGGGGAAAAAGTGGAGTATGGCCCAAGTCCCTGGCCCAACTCTAGCTGTTGTAGCTATTCAGGGAGTGAACCAGTGGATGGAAGATCTCACTCTTTGCCTCTGCCTCTCCCTCTCTGTAACTCTGCCTTTCAAGTAAAATAAATAAACCTTTAAAAAATTGTTATGTGATTAAACAATTTCACTTCTAGGAAAAAAAAAAAAAAAAAAAAAACAAGAGAAATGAAGACACAGGTGCACATAACACTTGAATAGGAATGTTCACAGCAGCAGCAGTCACATTAGCCAAAAAGTATAAACAACCCTAATAGTCTCTGATGAATAAACTATATCATATTTTATACACACACACACACATTCTCATCCACTCAATGGAATATTGTTTGGCCATAAAAAGGAATAAAGTATTAATCCTTGCCACAACACAAATGGACTTCACAAACATAATGCTAAGTGAAAGATGCCAGAAACAAAAGGCAACATATTATGTAAACTAATTTCTATGAAATGTTCATAATAGGTAAATCCCTAAAGCTGAGTCACAGACGCTTGAGAGAAGGAGATAATGGAAGTGACTCTTCATGGAGAGAAAAGGTTTTTTCAAGGGTGACAGAAATGTTCTAGAGTAGAATAATGATGATATTTGCACAACACTGTTAGTATACTAAAAAACAGTAACTTTTATAATTAACTTTTCTTATTTGAAAAACAGAGAGAGAAAGACAGAAACAAACAGAATTCCCATCCACTGACCCACTCCCCAAATGCCCACAACAATCATCTGGGCAGGGCCTAAGCCAGATTCAATCTAGGTCTCCCATGCAGGTGGTGGGGATCCAAGTACCCAACCTAACACTCACTGCCTTCCAGGGTATGGAAATGGAATCGGAAACAGAGCCAGGACTGGAACCCAGGCACTCTGATGTGGGATGCAAGTGAACCAACCACTGAGCCAAATGTCCATCCCAACTGCATGCTTTTAAATTATGTATTTTTCTTATGTGCATTATTTTTCAATTCAAAATAACAAAAATAATACATCTCCTACAGAAAACCTCAGGTCCAAATAGATTTTTGTCTTCCAGGCTTCTTCACAAGTAGATCTGAACCCATGATTTCAATGCAAACCATAAGAAGGATCCATAAAATGAATGTAAAAATGGAACCATAGCCAAAGTTTGGATGAAAATGATAAGAAAAATAACCAAGAAATGCAAATTATTATTATTTATAGCAGATGACAGAAAGGAGACTTCAGTTCAATTATGTCATTTTTTAATGATCTTGATCATTGGGAAAGTTGCGCATAAACAATGTGAGTTTTTTCATCCCAATAATTCAGATGTACAAATTTTTTAGAGAATATTTTCAGATTAGATACTATATCAACTTGATGGAACAGAAACTGCAGATAAACCAATTTACCTGGTAGTCTTATTTTGCATGTAATCATTATTTTGTTAACTTAATTTCTCAACTGGCAATTATCTTAAGAAGAAAGAAATTATGTGCTTCCTGTAATATGCATGAAACATACAACGCATTTATAGGTTAGATATTCATATAAATGGAGTAGTATAGTCAACTAACACCAATACTTATTATCATAAGATGTGCAATATTTTCTTCTGTGTTCACAGAACTTTAGGGATGCAATGGTTATAGACCCATAACTAAAACAAAGTACTGTCTAAACTGAAACATATTTTCAGAAATGGTATAGCAAGAGCCTAATTCTGATTGAAATAATACTGGAAAATATATTTTGAAGGTAAAGAACAGTTTATATTTTTAATTGCTGCTGTTCTTTATACCTAATTCCCAACAAAGTACTCCATCCCTTAAAAGTCCATCCATGGCCGATGCCGTGGCTCAAAAGGCTAATCCTCCGCCTGCAGTGCAGGCACCCTGGGTTCTGGTCCCGGTTGCCCCTCTTCCAGGTCAGCTCTCGGCTATGGCCGGGGAGTGCAGTGGAGGATGGCCCAAGTGCTTGGGCCCTGCACCCACATGGGAGACCAAGAGAAGCACCTGGCTCCTGGCTTCGGATCAGCACGATGCACTGGTCGCGGCGGCCATTGGAGGGTGAACCAACAGCAAAAGGAAGACCTTTCTCTCTGTCTCTCTCTCTCTCTCTCACTGTCCACTCTGCCTGTAAAAAAAAAAAAAAATCCATCCATGATAGGCTATTAAGGCTATTTAATAACTTGAAATTTGTTAAAATTCATAGAGTGAAGGAAGGTCTGAGATTATGCAAGAAAATGCCCTGAAACATATAACCGTTCCAGTAAAGTGAATCCTAATTGTGAAAGAATGTATTGTTCCAGAGATTCCCCAAGAGATTCTGCTCCTGAGACATTTTTGCAAGCAATAATATGAAACCATCTCTCTTGAAGTCTCATTTATATTCAAAACATGCAAAAAAACTGAAGAAAGTTATTATTTTACAAGAAGAAAACTGAGGGTGTTAGAAATTTAAAAGCAGTTAAAACTAGATTTGGAAAACTTTTACATGTTGCTCACAGGTAAAATTAGGAAATCTTCCATGTCTGAAAAGGTTATTAGACCTGCTCTATAAGTGAGTAACTAAAATGATATTAGCTGGTAAATCCATCTGTATAATTTTGTTAAACCCTTAGTGAAGCAACTATATTTTATAGAGCTAATAAAATTACAAAAAGCACTGTTAAGATTGTGGCAAAACAGGCAGAAGACAGAGGTTATTATTTATAGGCTCATTATTCTGAGAGTTTCAAGTCACTCCCTGTGGGGAGCAACTGGGACTAGACTGTTACTCGAATTAAGACTTATTTTATGCATCTGCTCTCCCACAATATGGCGCTGGGAGAGGAGGAACTAGCTTCTACACAGCTGCCTCCAGTTCAACCAATAAACAGCAGGACCTGCTCCTGATTGGAGGAGAGCAGCATACTCGGCGTGTGGGTAGCAGAGTTGGGATTGGTGGAAGAGGACTATAAAGGAGGAGAGAGACAACATGCACCAGGAACATCTAAGAGGAACACCTGAGCAGCCCCCGAGAGAGCCGGCCGGCGGTGTGCCGCTCCCCCGCGGAAGTGGGGAAAGTGGCAGGGGGAACCGCCCTTCCCCGTACGGGCCACCAGTTGTTGCGTCCCTCGACCAGCAAGGAAGACACGACCCGAACTCTTCTTCCAGCAGTTTATTCAGGAACCTCTTTCAAACTTCTACTACCGCGTCCTTTCCTCTCCCCTCCCTCTTATAGCCATCAGCGCACCAATCAAAAGCAGCCAAGTGGCAAGCATTGATTGGTACAGCAATGCGGAAGCCGGAAGGGAGCTCAGACATCTCCTTATTAGGAGATGTTTGTTTCTCACCAGTCCTTCCGGGGGAAAGGAGCCGGCGCCATCTTTAGGGCGCCGTGCAATGGCTCCCCACACACGGAGGTGGAAGGGACGGTAGCCAACCCGGGAAGAACCAGCAGCAAACCCGGAGAGGGCCGAGCAGACCAAAGAACAGCGCAGGGTCCTGTGTCGTTCCTCCGCGAAGAGGGGGAGCGACATAATGGTGCCGTGACTCGGATAGGAAACCTAGGCAGGGTTTAGTGTCGTTCCTCCATGAAGAGGGGGAGCGACAACTCCCAATCTTAAAGACAACAACAGCAGTCTCAGGGAAGAGTTAAGGAGAAAACAACAGAGGAAAGTCTATGTAAATTGGAGGAACACAGCAGACCTACGTGGAGGGTGAAGAAGCACACAACTTAGGACCCCACCAGCCAAGAGCCTCTGCACCAGCATTGGAGACCAAGGTGAGACCAGACTGCAGCAGCCTATATCACTGGCAAAAAAGCTGGAAGAGATAAATAGGGGCAGGAGGACAAATTTCTCTCTCCCAATCATCCAGTACAGGCGTCCTGTAACAAGCTGACAGAGAGCAGGCGCCCTTTTGGACATAAGTATCATTTGCGCCAGCTTATCCATGCCATGCCCTGCAACCAGCCAAATGGAGACTCCTGAATCTGGTGGGGAGAACAGACAGGGGGCTGGGTGCTCATGACTTTCGGATGCTTGTGTACTGGAACTGTGAAAACACTGAGGCTGTGTGGGAGGACTCAGGGTGTGTCTGTGATTCTGGGTAGTTACTGTGGGAGGCTCCACATGATTAGGGCCCCTGGTTACCTGGCAAGAGACATTGCTGGGGAATCTGAGCTTATACAGAGGACTGCACAGATAGTTGGTGTGGGCCTTGTGGCAGAGTGGACGAATAATATATTCACTGGGGCTAGTGTCCAAGCACTAGTCTCCTTCAAGGAGAGAAGCCCAGCTTAGTCTATGCCAACAGATAAGAAGAAACCTCCCTTCTGATTTAACAAAAAAAAAAAAAAAAGAAAGAAAGAAAGAAAGAAAGAAAGAAAGAAAGAAAGAAACAAAAAAAGGAGACTTATGATGCCAAACCTGGGTGTGTCACCTCAGATAAGCCCTCTACACTGGAGCACTGAACAGAGCTCCCTGGCCAACGCCTCTAGTTATTTCCTGAAAGCAGGCCCTCCACTAATTCAGTCAGACAGAGCCTGGAAGATACAACAGAGAAAGAGAACTACAAACCAATTTCCCTGATGAACATAGACACAAAAATCCTCAACAAAATCTGGCCAATTGAATCGAACAACACATCAGAAAGATCATTCACCAGACCAAGAGGGATTTATCCCTGGTATGCAAAGATGGTTCAACATTCACAAATCAATCAATGTGATACATCACATTAAACTGAAGAACGAAAACCCTATGATTATCTGAATAGATGCAGAAAAAGTATTTGAAAAAAATGCAACATCCTTTCATGATGAAAACTCTAAGCAAACTGGGTATAGAAGGAACATTCCTCAACACAATCAAGGCAATTTATGACAAACCACGGCCAGCATCCTATTGAATGGTGAAAATTTGGAAGTATTCCCACTGAGATCCAGAACCAAACAAGGATACCCACTCTCACCAGTGCTATTCAATATAGTCCTGGGAGTTTTTGCCAGAGCCATTAGACAAGAAAAAGAAATCAAAGGGATTCAAATCAGGGAGGAAGTCAAACAATTCCTATTTGCAGATGATATGAATCTATATAAAGGGATCCAAAACACTCCACCCCAGACACTACTGGAACTCATAGAACAGTTTGCTAAAGTAGCAGGATATAAAATCAATACATAAAAATCAACAGCCTTTGTATACAAAGACAATGCCATGGCTGAAAAAGAACTTCTAAGATCAATCCTATTCACAATAACTACCAAAAACAATCAAATACCTTGGAATAAACTTAACCAAGGATGTCAAAGATCTCTACGATGAGAATTACAAAACCTTAAAGAAAGAAATAGAAGAGGATACCAAAAAACGGAAAAATCTTCATGTTCATGGATTGGAAGAATCAATATCATCAAAAAGTCCATTCTTCCAAAAGCAATCTACAGATTCAATGTGATTGGTAAATCAAAATACCAAAGACATTCTTCTGAGATCTAGAGAAAATGACGCTGAGATTCATTTGGAAACATAGGAGACCTTGAAAAGCTAAAGCAATCTTACACAACAAAAATAAAGCTGGAGGCATCACAATACCAGATTTCAAGACATACTACAAGCTGTTTTAATCAAAACAGCCTGGTACTGGTACAAAAATAGATGGATAGACCAATGGAACACAATAGAAATGCCAGAAATCAATTCAAGCATCTGCAACCAACTTATATTTGACCAAGGAGCTAAAACCAATCCTTGGAGCAAGAACAGTCTCTTCAACAAATGGTGCTAAGAAAAACTGGATTTCCACATGCAGAAGTATGAAGCAGGACCCCTACCTTACAACGTACACAGAAATCCATTCAAAATAGATTAAAGAACTAAATCCATGACCTGATACCATCAAATTACTAGAGAACATTGGAGAAACCCTGCAAGACATTAGCACAGGCAAAAGTTCCTGGAAAAGACCCCAGAGACACAGGCAATGAAAGCCAAAATTACCAATGGAATTACATCAAATTGAGAAGCTGCTATACTACAAAAGAAATACTCCAGAAAGTTAAGAGGGAACCATCAGAATGGGAGAAATTATTTGCAAGCAGTGCAACTGATAAAGGATTAATAACCAGAATATATAGAGAGATCAAGAAACTCCACAGCAACAAAACAACAAACAACCCAGTTAAGAAATGGGCAAAGGACTTAAACAGATATTTATCAAAAGAGGAAATCCAAATGGCCAACAGACACATGAAAAAATGATCAGAATCACTATCCATCAGGGAAGTGCAAATCAAAACCACAATGAGGTTTTACCTCACCCCAGTTAGAATAGCTTTCATACAGAAATCAACAAATAAGAAATGCTGGCAAGGATATGGGGAAAAAGGTACCCTGTCTTTAAAATAAGAAAGGTACCCTGTTTTTAAAAATAAAAAAGAAATCATATTAAGACTATCAAGGGTTAAAATAAAAAAGGTGCCCTGTTTTTAAAATAAAAAAGAAATCATATTAAGACTATCAAGGGTTGGGTATTACCTTGCCATTATAGCAGAAAAGTCAGTGAAACTTCTCCAACAAATTTTCACTTGGCTGACTTATTTGACAGCAGGACTGGCTTTTCCTGTTAACTCAGATGTTTCACACTTTCTATAAGATGAGAGCTAGATATGCAGTGATAAGATACTTATAAAAATAACTTAAAGTATGTGTTAAAGTAAAATAAATTAGCGATACAAATTGTGATTGGCAGGAGTGTACTAAAATTAACATTTCTCAAAGCCTTTTTAAGTTTACTTAAACAAGGTGCCTCTGTCAGGGAATAATAAGAACAAACTGTTATTTGATAAGTATTTGCAAAGCCTTTTTGGTATAACTCGTGACAACTGACAAATTAATTGCTAACTGAGTAACAGATCAATTTCTAAGGGAAGGTTTTCAATTCTTTGCTTTCAACATTAATGGAAAACCTATCTTAGTAAGTTAGCTGATATATAAACAAAAATAAGCTTTTGATAACAGATTACTATAATTTTTATCACATAGAATTCAAAAAATTGAGTTGTTATAATCAAATTACCCATTCCTAGTCTTTAATGTTAACAAATTTCCTCAGTACTTGCATCTAAGAGAAATAGAAATGATGCTGAATTCTGTCTTGATCTGAAATATGTAATATTGACTGACCCTTGAATTTAAGAACACCTTTTTGAAAGAAAATCAATCTCATCTCAAAAGAAATGAATTTTTATTATATATTATTATTACATTTACACTTTCAATAAAAATTTGTATTTTTATCTTAACCAATTATGTATTAATTATTAAACTCAACCAGAATCACTTTTTCAAAACTTAAAGCTTGTAGTTATTTTTAAAATTTTTGTTTATTTGAGAGGTAGGGACAGACAGAGAGAGCTCCTATCTACTGGTTCCTCCTCAAGTGCCCACAACAGCTGAAGCTGGATGGAAACTGGAGGCAGAAGTCAGGAATGTAATCCAGGTCTACCACCTGGGTGACAGTAACTCAATCACCTTAGCCACCAATGCTGCCTTGTATGGTCTGTACTGGCAGGAAGGGGAGTCAGGAGCCAGAGCCAGTAATCCAGACCTAGACATTCCAATGTGGGATGCGAGCATCTTAGCCACTTGGCTAAATGACATCCACCTTAAATTTTTTTAATGTTTAATTTCAATTTATAAATATATTCTGTTGGAACAAAATATTTAAAGGTGATTTTTTAAAGATTTCAGTAAAGAAATAAAGTATATTACATGTGGATAAAAATACTGTGGAAGTAAAATGCAAATTAAAAGAAAACAAAGAAAGAAAATTTTCAAGTTTAACAAGAGTTTGTTCATATATTTGTTCAATTTTTAGGACTAACTGAACCTATCAAATTGCTACGTTATTTAGATTCCACTGGTTATATTTTTAATATAATATATTAGTATTGATAATATGCTAGAATTTGTACCCTTTGCAACTACTCAACTATGTGATGAAAATGTTAGGTGTTACCTTAAAAACATACGAGAAAGTAAAAAAAAAGATTTCTTTTGATAGGCAGAGAGAATCGCCTCTCTACTGGCTCACTCCCCCAAATACTTGCAAAAGCCATAGCCAGGCCAGGTCAAAACCAGGAGCCAAGAACTCAGTCTGGGTCTCCAACATAGGTAGCAGTGACCCAAGCACTTGAGCCATCACCTGCTATCTTCCAGGTGGCACATTAACTGGAAGCTGGTATGGAGAATGGAGCAGGGACCAAATCTACTCATTCCAATATGTGATGTAGGTATTTAATGGCAGCTTAACTGCTTTCTCAAATGCCTGCCCACAAAAAGATTTTTAAAAATTAGAGGATTGAAGTATACACATTTCAAGATCATTGTCTGTACTGCCATCTCAGATACCGCTGGTAACATTCAGCCATCTCTACTTGCCATGCCCACACTAAGCAAGTTCTCCAACTCATTACCATTTTACATTGAGGTAAAGTGTACAATATTTTCTCAGAAGAGTCATGTAGACTATAAACTGTCATCTTCTATGATTACCCTAATAAGCCAGGCCTTGCCTACTGAGGCATTTCTTCCCTTTCCCACCAGCCAACTGCCAAGAGCTAACAGGCAGTTAGGTTAAATCATCATGGATTTTGCAGTAATACCTAATAATATTCTATTTAACTACCATAAATAAAATTGCTTCCATAGGGAAATACATTCTGAGTCCCAACTTAGCAAATCAAAAAACTGTTCATTCGTTCCTTCCTTCTTCTTCACTGTCCCACAATCTAAGTAACAGAGACCATTATGCCTGCAGATGAAAAGCTACACATTTCTTAACACTAACAGAATGTTAACTTCCAATGTTTATATAAAACAATCTTTGTCTAAATCAGTCATTTCCCATCCACTCTAACTTAAGAGACAAAGGGTGGACATGCTCTCGGAGCCAGGAACAAAGTTTACATGTATGAATAGTTTCTTGCTTAAAAGCAGAATCTATACATAATTTATTTTACACACATATTCCGTGTGTGGAAACTATACATAATTTTATTCTTCATGCATATTCTATCTTTAGAAATCTAGGGTTCATGACATATTGATTTGAGTTCCTTAACACAGAAACAGGCAGTACTTCATGTTTAAAAAGGGATGATCTTCAAAGTCAGAGAAAACTGCGATATCTAAACCTGAATATACATATACTATAAAAAATAAATGTGACTATAAAAAATAAGTTTCTGAATACAAACTTCAGATACTCCGATTTACTCAGTCCGGTATGTGTGACAGTGTGATTCTTTAAAAAGTTCCCCAACATAATTCTGATAAAACCAACCTGCAAATAAGCATTAAAGAGCTCTTTGACATAAATCATCTCAATTGTGGCACTTGGGGCAAATTATTAAATCTATCTGAGGTTCTGTTTACCATATATTTAAATGAAGAAAATTAAGGCCCTTGAGGAGGAAAAATTACCTTATCCACTTCTATAATCCCTGAGCACACTACCTGGTAGTTAGTAGCTTCTCAATAACTGTTGTCGGTACATTGTATATTTAGGTATCCTTACATACATGTAGATTCAATATATTTTCTATTTCATATTATAAAAAATCTGCCTATCATTTGGGAATGTTAAATTCATGGGATATATTTTAATATGAAGCATAAAGTTTTGAGTTATAAAAATTTGTTTCTCTGTTCTCATAGAACAATGTTTATCAACTGACATATGAGAGCAATAACTGTACATGTTATAAGAGTTGTGTCAGTATTGTTTACAATAACTGTACTGCTTAGGATCCTTAAGTATATTTTCCCTTTTTTGTGAAAACCACTAGAAAATGATTTGACATAGACAATTCTGTTTTGAAGACAATTTTTCAAGAATATATGCTATTTTTAACCTTTTCTATTGATACTATTTTAAAAACAATATAGACTATTACCATTATCAAACAAAAATATGTTGGCATGAAGAATATGTAAAAATGAACACTGTATTTTAAATGAGTTTTGGTAATAATATTTAATGCAGAGACAATATGACAAACTGACAGATAAACTAGAAAAAAGCTTCCTCACATTTACTTTCTTGTTTAACATTCCTTTCTATCCTTAGCAAGAATTCACAAATAAATAAGGTCATATTTTCACTCCCAAAATTGGACATATAGATGGCATGAAGAGGCAGTGATATGCTTATTCTATTTTTTAATTGTATAAGATGACTTTAATGATGGTCAAATCAAAATGTGAATGGCAATATTAAACTTCTTTCTCTAAACTCTTATAAAACAGAATTCTTTATGAAATAGGTAAACAGAAAGAAAAGCAAAAAGTTGAGAAACTATAACTTTTTCATAGAAGTAAAGGAAATTCTTCCTCAGCTTACTCCCTTATATTAATTTCAAAACAGTATTAAAGAAGACTGACAATATATTTTATTCAGTCACTAGAGCCAACAACCATACAAAATCATTATATAAAAAAGAAAAAAAGGAGGTAAAACTCTTTTCATTCAGTCAGCCAACACTGACTGAACACCCTGAGTTAATACAAAGCCAGTACAGGAAGAGATGGGGTAGGAGCTAGTGTCTAGTCCATTAGTCAGTTAGATATTCTGATTGGTTGAAGCCCAGGGCCGCTGATTATTAATAATTTGTATACCAACCATACGTCTCCTGTCTTCCAGTGATAGTTTTTGTTTGTTTGTTTGTTTGTTTGTTTGTTTTTGACAGGCAGAGTGGACAGTGAGAGAGAGAGAGACAGAGAGAAAGGTCTTCCTTTGCCGTTGGTTCACCCTCCAATGGCCGGTGCGGCCAGCGTGCTGCGGCTGGCGCACTGCACTGATCCGATGGCAGGAGCCAGGTACTTATCCTGGTCTCCCATGGGGTGCAGGGCCCAAGCATTTGGGCCATCCTCCACTGCACTCCCGGGCCATAGCAGAGAGCTGGCCTGGAAGAGGGGCAACCGGGACAGAATCCGGTGCCCCGACCAGGACTAGAACCTGGTGTGCCGGTGCCGCAAGGCGGAGGATTAGCCTATTGAGCCGCGGCGCCGGCCAGTAATAGTGTTAATTGTTTATGATGTTAATAAAATATGATCTCTGCTCTTGGGAAACCAAGATTTAAGACATAAGTAAATAAATCAAAGTATAATATGACAAAGACAGTACTAACACCACATAAAAGATGCTGAAGAGTTTCTGAAGGCAGAACTATCTAGGCTAGAGTAGAAGAATCTATGAGAGTTTGTTAAATGGACAAAATAGAAAAATGAATATCGGATGGAAGAAATAATGTGCGAAATGCACAGAAACACCAATGAATTGGGTGTCTCTTATATATAAAGATGCAGTTCAAAACTGCTAAATTTTAAAATTTAAAAAGCCAAGTGGCAGGAAGGAGGTAAAGAATTTGGATAAATTCCATTCATGAATGGTTTTATTTGCCAATACCAATAATAGCTTTCTTTTCACCTGTCCTCTCCCAAAACCAAATTATTTGATGAGGTCAATAGTTCATGGATCTTAATGTACCGTCTGACTCAAAAGGACTACTTTCATTGTATCCCTAGTGAAAATTAGCTTACTTTTAATTAGCCACTTCACTGCTTTTTCAATATCATGATAAATTCTAGTACTATGTTATTAGGTTAACACCAGCCTCACTTAGTGCCATTTTTAACCAAACTTACCCTGAATTCCACAAATAAGGCATCACTTTTAATAGCACACAAACAACTCAGCAAATTCTATTGTGATAAATACTTAAAAATAAATTTTGGACAAAAATCAAGCCAGCAACCAAAGCACATCATCCCTAGCAGGCACAAGTCCTTGAGGAATGACTACCTATTCACTGAAAGCCCAGGTCAGTTACTCCATGAGTGCAGAGCCACTCTTAGAGATCCAATCTGATAAGCAACCAGGTTGATTACACTCCAGTGAGCTCTCTGAGAATTTGGATCCAGAGAGTTCATTGCAATGAAGAACTGAACCTGAATTCATTCCTATTATAGGCTATATTTACCTACATCTACTAGAAGGGCTTCATACCACAGAATATCTTTCTCTTTAAAAAAAAAAAAGATTTTATTTATTTTACTTGAAGAACAGAGTTACAGAGAGAGGGAGACACAGAAAGAGAGAGAGAGATCTTCCATCCACTGGTTCATTCCCCGACTGACTACAACAGCTGGGGTTGGGCAGGGACATGGGCCATCTTCCACTGTTTTCCCAGGCATGTTGGCAGGGAGCTGGATAGGAAATGGAGCAGCCAAGACTCAAACTGGCACCCATATGGGATGCTGGCATCATAGGCAGCAGCTTAACCCACTATGCCACAATGACAGCCATAAGAGACTATCTTTGTTGCCTATGCACATTTTAATACAGTTCTAGCATCCAAAACTATATTAACAACCCTCAAAAGTGGAAAAGACCCCATGGTACATGATGATGCTACTTAAAAACCTAGTATATGATACAGAGAAATAGACTCTTAGCCATTGACACACTATTAAACTAAAGGAAAATTCTGTATTTTGGCCCTGAGACATAAAAAGACTATTTGTTCCCTGGACCCAGAAAAAAATCCATTATAATGTACACAGAGGAAGGGGTGACACATGATAAAGACACCACTGTCACAATATCTAACTGAACTATTCACTTTCATTTACTAAGCTGTGTTAATACCAAGTGACGAAGCCAAAAGTTGGAAAACTCACCTAAATAAAGGAAAATCACCAGGTTTTCTACATACAGCCAGTGTTAGCTAAGTACCTAACACAACTCAATGAACCTAACACAACTCTTTAAAGTTTAAATAATATTGAAGTTTAAATCAAAGTGTAAGTGAAGATGTTGGAATGTAAATTAGTATAGCCATTATGGAAAAAGCTTTTAGGAGTCCTCAAAAATTAATTTTTTAAATTTTTTTAAATTAAAAAGCACCATATGATACAGTATCTATTGGATATCATATATACACAGAAAATGAAATCCATATGTGAAAGAAATATATGCATATCCATGATGATTGGAGCACTATTCAGAATATTCAAAACATGGAATTAAGGTAAGTGTCCATCAGTGGATGAATGGACAAAGAAAATATGATTGGAGGAAGAGAAAAATGGAACACTACTAAGCCATTAAAAAGGTGAAATCCTGTTATCTGTGACAGCATGGGCAAGCTTGAAGAAACTTTTATTTACGTTGAGTGAAATAAAGCCAAGTACAGAAAGACAAATACCGCATGATCTCACTTACATGTGGAAGCTAAAAAAGTTGATCTCACAGAAGAATAGAACAGTGGTTATCAAAGCCTGGGAAGGGTGAGGATGTGGGGAGGATGGAGACAGAATGGTTAGTGGCTATAAAGCTACAGATGGAGGCAGGAGTAACTTCTAATGTGACAGCACAGTAGGATAGCAATGGTTGACAAAAATTAATTGTATATTTCAAAATAACTGAGAGGACTTTGAATGCTCCCAACACAAAGAAACAATACACAAGTAAAAGATATGCTAATCACCTTGATCTAATCATAATGCATTATACATATATATTAAAATATCATACTGTACACCATAAATATGCATAATTATCATGTGTCAGTTAAAAATTTTTTAAACTTTTACAAGTTGCTGCCAAAATACTTTTATACTGAGATGAAAAACTCTGTATGCTTGTCTACTAAATGCTAATCTTTGCCAGACTTACAATAAAACAGGCACAATGTCAGTAGAAATAACTAAATTTTTAATTCTATGAAAAGAGTTGGCCATAACAGACTGTTTTATTCAGTTTCTAGAACAATTTTATCAAGGTCATATACATGTTACTGTATTAATGAATAGAAATGAAAACAGGTAATAAATTACCACTGTTAAATCATCATTTTCTAGAATAGCTCTAAATGCCCACTGCCTAAATGAAATAATCAAAAACAGTGTAACTTAAGGCAGGTGTTCCACTTCCAATTCCGAAGTCCTGCTAATGGACACCCTGCAAAGCAGCAGATGATAGCCCAAGTAGACAGGTTCCTGTTACCCACATGGGACACCTAGATTGAGTTCTGGGCTCAGGCTTCTGCCTGGTCTAGCCTCAGCTGTTTTGGACATTTGAAAAGTGAATAAGTGGATGAAAGATCTTTCTCTGTCTCTTTCAAGTAAAAATGAAAAATAAATTTTTTTAAATATACCTTGAAAAATACTTAAGTATATGTTAAATTGCAACTCCACATATAAATAACGGTGGTTGTTTAAAAAATAAATAAAGTATGGAGGACTGTATAGTGTGCTTAAAAGAAAAAGTGTGAGGTTACAGTGATATCCTAGCTGCAGATGCAACCCATCAAGTAATCTATATGCTTTTGAAATGTGAGAAATACTACAGGCCACATCACCATTCCATACCCTTCATTTCAATAATTATAACCATTAGTAACATTTTTCACAGTAAAAGTTAATTTTCAATAAGAAGTTGAATTTTATTTACTATTTCTCAAGAGTTAATAAAAGTACTGGACAGGAGAAATAGGAATATATTAACAGATGATACCTTCTCTCTAGACAGTGAAATGGGCTTTATTTGTTACCAAAACTATAATTTAGCCATATTCTCAGTAGGAATGCATTTTGTATTGATTAATATATGAACAGTTATATATATGTTTTCACCTCTGGGGAAATAATTCATCATAGAACTTAAGTATACTTGCTTATTTTATGCATCGTAAAGTGTCTGGGAAACAGTAAATAATATTTTTTCAAAATAATAAAACCCCTTCACTTTGATTCTGTGTGAAAAAAATAAATTTATAATTAAGGAAAAATTTAATGTCTGAGACAAACATATTCATATTAATTTACTTATGTCAGCCCCAGATAAGTTATAATAACAAATGAGAAGGCCGGCTCACTAGGCTAATTCTCCGCCTGCGATGCCAGCACCCTGGGGTCTAGTCCCGGTTGGGGTGCCGGATTCTGTCCCAGTTGCTCCTCTTCCAGGCCAGCTCTCTGCTGTGGCCTGGGAGTGCAGTGGAGGATGGCCCAAGTGCTTGGGCCCTGCACCCGCATGGGAGACCAGGAGGAAGCACCTGGCTTCTGGCTTCGGATCGGCGCAGCGCGCTGGGCACAATGCACCAGCCGTAGCGGCCACTTGGGGGTGAACCAACGTAAAAAAGAAGACCTTTCTCTCTGTCTCTCTCTCTCACTGTCTAACACTGCCTGTCAAAAATAAAATAAAATAAAATAAAATAACAAATGAGAAGATATATTAATTGATCCTAATTCTCAAAATATTTATGGAGACAAAAGTATGTAAATGAATATTTGGGCAATGATCAACATGCAATCCTTTTATTCATGCATATGTTTTAGAAGAATACCTCTATGTCGTTGTATGCTTTCCATGCTGGATACATCTCTACAAGTGTTTCCATTGGAATATTTTGGTGCATGAAAAACAGAAAAACTCACTACTGGTAGAGGATACAAATTGGAGAAGGTAGCATTTTTTCCCACATTGGAAAAAGGCATCTGATGGTGTTGGATCAGTGGCTCAACAAACTCATGATCAGCAATTCCAGTGCCCTTGGCCTTTCTCTCATCTTCAGAAATGGATGGTCAAGAACATTTTTGCATTCAAAAATAGTGTAAGCTATATCTTTTTTACCATGATTTCCCAGAAGACCAGAAGTTTTCTTATATCTTATTTGTTAGAACTGTGGAATAAAAACCATTTCCAATTGCAAGGGAAACTAAGAAAGTTTTACATTTTCTGATCTCTCTAAATGGAGAATACAGGAGAGAAAGAAGTTGAAAACATTATTAGAATAGTCACTGAGCAAGGTCTAAAACGATCTAGTATTTCAGTTACTTAATATTTCAGACATATACTTCACATATAACAGTCTCATCACCTCCTAGTAGAAGGTAATCCCAAAATCTCACCTAGTTATAAAAGCTAACTGTGAATCCAGAATCCAAGGAAAAACAATGTTTATCCTTGTGAACCACTGATCTACACACCAAATTATCTGTCCCCAGCATCCCCAATACACCAAATAATAGAGAAAAAATAGGGTGACTGCAATAAAAATTCTCACTCAGAAAAATGAAGAATAAAAAACGCATGAGTTCCAGTGGCAAACATTCCTAGTACACAGCAATCCCGATATAAACAATGGCTTATCCTATCTGGCTGTCCCTGATTCAGCTATCTAGGAGGTTCTCCTTCGATCACTGTCACTCACATCCTTTCATTTATACCCTTTGGGTATCCCTTGTCCATTATCCTTCTTGGCTTTATAGGAAATTGGCACTGGCAATCTTCTTCAGGTATGTAATGTTTTCACATCCACTGCTGGTATACACAATACACAAGGGCTTTGTTATTACCTTAGGAGTCAAACAATCACAGAATATTTGCTATTGTGGCTTACAATTTCTTTATCAACTGACCACATGTGGCTATTTAAGTTAATTAAAATTTAAAATTAAATTTCTCAGTCATATTAGCCATTTTTTGTTTTCTTTTAGTTTATTTTCATTTGTGTGTGTGTGTGTGTGTGTGTGTGTGTGTGTGTGGAAGGCAGAAAGACTGAGACAGACAGTTATTGTTGCATATGCTGGCTGATTTTCCAAATGCCTGCAAAAGCCAAGATTGGGTCAGGACAAGTCAGAAGCCTGGATCTCAATCAGGTCTCCTACAAAGGTGACGGAGACCCAAGTACTTGAGCCATCATCACCTGCCACCTCCCAGCCTGTGCATTAGCAGAAAACTGGAATCAGAAACAGAACTCCAATTAAAACCAGGCATTCTGTTATAAGATACAGGCACCCCAAGCAATATCTTAACTGATAAGCAAAATGTGTCCCCACTGGACATCTGAAGTGGCAAATTTTATATTACATGTAAAATTAAATGCATTAAATGATGAAACCGTGTCAGCACATGAAAGTCACTGCTATAGCTAAGTTATCATCAAGTGCCTCATTGCTAGGATAGCTATCAGAATTTATTATGGAACCAGAGACACCAATTAGACCATCATGCATCCTGTGTTAATTCTCTATACCAAAGAAGCAGTAGAGATTCTTTTTTTTTATTAGTAGAGATTCTAAAATCAATGAGTTACCTGAATAGTGCTATTTTCCAGTCAGCTAGCAAGGTGTGCTGGTAGAAAGCTGACAAGTTCTCTACAAAACCTGCCCTGGATCAAGGATGAGACACAGTCTAGAATCATGGCTTCAGAAATTTACCCATATATCATCAAAACTGCATCTAAAATTTGGGAGGATTCCTATAGGCTTTAAAAAAAAAAAATCAGGGGCTGGTGCTGTGGTGTAGCTGGTAAAGCCCTGCCTACAATGCCAGTATCCCATTTAGGCACCAGTTCAAGCCCCAAGTGCTCCACTTGCAATCCAGCTCCCTTCAAATATGGCTGGGAAAACAACAGAAGATGGCCCAAGTCCTTGGAGCCCTGCACTCACATGGGAGACCCAGAAGAAGCTCCTGGCTCCCAGCTTCAGATCAGCCCAGCTCCAGTCAATGCGGCTATTTGGGGAGTGAACCAGCAGAGAAGACCTCTCCCCCTCTTCCTTTTTCTCTGCCTCTGCCTCTCTGTAACTCTGCCTTTCAAATAAATAAATAAATAAAACTTAAAAAAAAAAAGTAAAGTAACAGAATCCTTTCTCCTGTTTAGTGATTTTTATTTTAAGCCTACGTTCAATATTGCCATCACCTACATCATCCTTGCAGAGAAACTGAAGACTCTGGAGAGTAAGAAAAAGCTTCAATTGTTTCAAAAGAACTCACATAAAGGGTGCCTAGAGGACCTCAGTTAAAAGATCTTCCCTTTGGATTTTATGCCAGTTTAAATTAGAACACTGGGGGGTTCTTTAGCCTGATTCATTAAAAGAAATAATAAAAGGATTTTATCTTCATTTGCAGGAAGTTACCAGTCCACAGCAGATCCAAATCCAAATCAGACCTCTCTAAAGGCATGTATTAGCAGACTACTGAAAACTAGCCTATAGTCTAGTCCCATTTTAAAGTTACAAATACATCTAATATTCCACATGACCATAAGACAGACATCTTACCCAATTCTGAAAACTGTATTGTTTAAAAAGATATATTACATATTTACAGCCAGTTTCAAAATACATATTCAGAAAATCCATATTAAATGTGATTTTAATTTATAATTATCAAGATTGAATCTATAAATTAAGTCAGAATCTTCTTAAAAATCTGGTCAATACAATAATGTGCTTAGTAAAATGTTATCACATTAAAAGAATTCTTATCCCAATGAAGAATGCTAGGAGATCTCCTTGAAAAAAATACTAAATTTTAAAAAGGCAAACCTTTCTAACAATGTTTCATCTATAATTAAAGGTTTTCCAATAAATTCGGATAGCATGCTTACATATGCTATATTTAGCATTTGTCATGCACTACAACTGTAACAAAACACTTTTAAGTATATAAATTAAATATAGACAAAATTAAAATAGGCAATTATAACAGTAGGAAAAAATAATATTAGACAGAAAAAAAAGACTCTAACCACTTTGTCCTCCTGGTGTGAATATCCACGAAAGCAAGTTAGAAAAGACAGAAAAGACAAAACAAAAAAGAAATAATTAATTCCATTCTTAAAACAAATAAGAGTTTATAAGAATTTGTTAGTGATATTAAAGTTCTCAAAATGTCTAAATTACATTTTGACAGAAATCTAGGATTTTAGATTTTAAATTAAAAGTTTAGAAGGAATATTTTCCATACATTTCATTCAATTCAAGCAAGAGCATGCTATATATGATATTGAAATATATAAACAAAATATTTTCCATAAAAACAATTAAATATTCAAGTACCAGAAAAACAAAACAATTCCCTTCCACAGATAATCTTAAGTAAACACTACACTCAAATGGAAAAAGTGAAAAATGTTGAGATAAAAACTTATATATACAAAGACAATAAAACATATCACCACTTACTTTTAATTTCATTATGTAATATCAATAGACAAAATAGTTACATGAATTATGCAAATTGCTACTAAAAGTAATGTCTGCCCCATTAACTTAGAAGTCTTCAACTTTACATAAGAGAAAAAAAAATCAGAAAAAAATCACCAAAAATATTACTGATTTTAATTGGTAATTTGGGGTTAGAGTTTCCCAATATTGTAAATGTGAAAAATAAAGTGATTATATATATAATTTAGCCCAAAAGAACATACTTAGAATTACTGAAAATCAAAGTCAATTATTACATTTATTTTTTCTTTCAAAAATAATTATAATATACACAATAATGCACTAATACACATCTGATATATTACAATAACTTTGGTGAATTAAAATCAAAGTCAGATGTCTTGGTAAAAATCAAAATGATGTGTTTTGAGATGTAACTGTTGCTTTCAATTATTGGTGGAAGTCTAATAAATATGTCTATGATAAAAGACAACCACACAGACCTTTCTTAAATTCCTGCCTGTTAATCAACATCTCTAAGTTGTCTATTTGTACAACATCCTTAGCATCTCATAGCCTTTACATTTTCATCTGATAGAGAATTAATATTTACATTGTAAGGCTCTTTAAAGAATTAAATAAAATTACATGCACAGCTCTCAGTACAGTGCCTGGCACATGGTTCTATATTTGATATTCTGGCCTAGTAAAACTTAGAATAATGTATAAAAGAGATAGCATTTCATAGCATTTCATCTTTTACTTCAGTCTTGACTGTTTATAAATGTTATAATGTTATAAACTACAATGTTAAATCTAAATGTAATATAAAAGCTACTGAACATAATCCAGGACACCTACTGCCAACTATGGAGCACTCATTACATATGTTATCAGCACTGCACTTTAGATCTTAAGGCATAAAACATGAGTAAGATCGTTTCTGATCTCAAGAAACTAAATGTAGTTTAATTTAGGAGAGAAACAAGCATCATTGCACAACAGAGATGTTCTGAAAGCAGGGAAGTAACAAAGTACCATGGACACAAAGGAGAGAGGAAATCACAGTATTTGGAAAAAGGAGTAAAACAATGTTTCAGAAATGTATGCCAGGCTTTAAAGAATCCATGAAGATCATTTCATGGCGGGGGTCAGAGGGGAGATGGCATATGGAAAAAACACAAACACACAAACAAGACTAGCATATTTGGAAATACAAATAATTTGGAATGAGTCGGTTATAACTTATTATATGTTTGAATGACAGTTTCCATAGTTGAGTATATTAATATCTGGTGAAACTTCAGAAGCATAACCCTTTCACAAGACAATACACAACACAGGAAAAAGGTAAGAAAAAAATTAGGTCATACTAATGAATTTGCTAATAGTTAATCCCTCAACAGATAATAGAAGTTCAATTTTAGCTATAATATACATGAAACATTTTCCTATAGTATATACATGAAATATTACTGCCATTATATCTTTCTTGTCTTTCAGTAGAAAGAAAAAATTCAAAATCTACCATGTGATTTATAAATATTATTAGCTACCAATAATTGAGTGTTCAATGGCTACAATATGCAGAATGAACTGGAATGAAGCAAGTCTAGAAGCAGATAGAACAATTAGGAAGTTGTTAAAATATTTGGGCAAGAAACAAAGTGAGATAAGATCTACAGTTGTAGCAGAAGGAGTAAAAAGCAGTAGACTGAGTTAGGAGATAGTGAGAGGTAAGATCCTTTAAGACTTCAATGAGGAGGGGCAGCAAGTTAAGCCACTCCTTGTGACATGGACACTCCATATCTAGATTGCAGATTTGAGTTCCAGCTGCTCTGTTCCCTGCTAACATTCCTGAATAGCAGCAAAAGATGGTGGTTTCAGCTTGCCCAGCCTGGGCTGTTGTGCCCATTTGGGAAGCAAACAAAAAAATGGAAGTTCTCTTCCTCTCTGCCTTTCAAATAAATAAAATAAATCTCAAAAAAAAAAAAAAAAAGATGAAGACTTACATTAGGAAGAAGTAGAAAAGAACTCCTAGAGTCTGACTTGGGCTACTAGAAGAATAAGAATACAGTAATTTGAGAGAAAAACATACACACACACACACACACACACACACACAAATGGAGGAAGAAGTTTGAAAGAAATCATGAATTCAAATATAGATAAGGTGGGTTTGAGGTATCCATAATAGATTAAAGCAGATTTTTCAGTACGACATTATGTAGGTGGATATGGAGTCAGATGAATATTCTGACTGGTGAAATCATGTTTGTAAATCATCAACACACAGAGTATTAGCAGCTATGGAGTACATAAAATCAAGAAACAGAGCGAAGGAGAAAAACAGAAAGAGAGAGAGAGAGAAGGAGCCGGAATCATATCTTATGTCTGCTCCTTATGTTTGATAAGGAGCCAGCATTGTGGTGCAGTGGGCTAAACCACCACCTGCAATAATGGCATCCTATATGGGTACCGGTTCATGTCCCCATTGCACCAATTTACTCCTGCTACGTATCCAGTGATCAACAAAGATTTTTTTCTCTTCTGTAAAATAAACTCCTGAAGCCACATTCCCTGCACCAATTTAAAGTTTAAGTTGAAATCCTTAGGATACATTTGAAATGAATTGTCCAATGTAGATGTACCTTAAATATATTTTCACCAAATGTTGGAACTGCATATTTAGTGTAGTCAGTATAAGGAAAATACCTGCTATATAACCTATTTGGTAGACCCATCTAACTGTCAAACAATCAACTAAATCTGACTTTCTATCAAAAAGATTCCAACTTTAATTTGAAATTCAAATAACTCTTATGAATCACCATAACACACATCTCACATTACAATTCTAATTCATAGTAGGAGATATGTGGACTATCTGGAGATGCACCTTTGGGAGTGGTCAATGTGATACATAAAGTTAGAGAAATAGATAAACTAAAAGAGAGTATGTGTGACAAGGAGCAGACAATGTGATGAAAATCCATGATTGAGTATTGAAGAGTTCTCATATTGTGCTAGGTCCTAGGAATCCTGGGATAAAGGACTGTGATTCCTGCTCTCAAACAGCTCACAGCCAGGGTGATTATTGTGGTGCAATGGTTAGACCATTTGTGATGCATGCGTCCCATATGGGAGTGTTGGTTCCAGTTGTAGCTATCCAGCTTCCTGCCAATGTGCAGGAGGTGATGGCCCAAGTATTTGGGTCCCTGCCACCGATATGAGAGACTCAGATGGAGTTCTGGGCTCCTGACTTTTGTCCGATCCAGCCCTGGCTGTTGTGGGCATTTGTGGAGGGTACCAGGGAATTGAAAATGTTTTTATGTCTGTCCTCTCTCTGTCATTTTTCATTGCAGGTAGAGGCTTAACTAATTATATCACAACACAGCTCTGAATAGAATTTTAAATCAAAGGAATATCCTCAGAAACAAATATTTTATTGATTCTTAATATGTATATCAGAAAGATATACATGGAAACTTGGAGAGACAAATCAAAAATCTAGGGAGACCGACAACACTAGATTTCATAGAACAAGTTACCACAGAAGAGAAAGTTAAGGCAAGAATGTAAGGGGTCTTCAGAGGGTCCCTTCATGTTTGCAGCTGAGCAATGATCAGTGAGCATGCATGTAAAAAAAAAAAGTTAAGAGAAAGGGAAAAAAAACTTAAAGGATTAGAGAGAACAGTGGCCGTTCTCAACAGAAAGAATGGAAAAACTCATAATTCACAAACTTTAAAGTACTTGGGAAAATCTTTCCTCAGCAGGAGCAATGTTCCATATCAACCTAACGAATGGTAAAAAGCAAGATGTAAAAGTTTTCAAACTGTTTCTATGTAACTTAACTGTATCCTAGAAGAAAAATCAAAGAGTTATAGCAATGCAAAAATAGCCACCACTCAACAAGGTAAAATTTACAATGCCTGGCATCCAATCTAAGATATGAGACATGCAAAGACTCAGGAAAACACATAAAATAATGAGAATAATCAATCAAAATCAACCCAGAATTTACATAAATATTATGGTTATCAAATAAAGACATCAAAATAGTAATTACAACCATATTCTATATGTTCAAAAAGTTATGGAGCCCATGGATTATAAAAAGAAATCCGGGCCGGCGCCGCAGCTCACTAGGCTAATCCTCCGCCTAGCAGCGCCAGCACACCGGGTTCTAGTACCAGTCGGGACGCCGGATTCTGTCCCGGTTGCCCCTCTTCAAGGCCAGCTCTCTGCTATGGCCAGGGAGTGCAGTGGAGGATGGCCCAAGTGCTTGGGCCCTGCACCCCATGGGAGACCAGGAGAAGCACCTGGCTCCTGCCTTCGGATCAGCGCGGTGCACTGGCCGCAGCGCGCCGGCCACGGCGGCCATTGGAGGGTGAACCAACGGCAAAGGAAGACCTTTCTCTCTGTCTCTCTCTCTCACTGCCCACTCTGCCTGTAAAAAAAAAAAAAAAAGAAAGAAAGAAAGAAAGAAAGAAAGAAAGAAAGAAAGAAAGAAAGAAAGAAAGAAAGAAAGAAAGAAATCCAAAATTGAAACTATAGTCTTTAAAACTTCATCTGAGATTTAAAAAATACATACAGAATGATATAAACAGAATATTTGATAGTGCAGGAGAAAAGAGCAGTACACTTAAAAGCACAGTGATAGGAAGTATAAAAAATGAAACACAGGAGGAAAACAAAAGTTGGTTTAATATAAAGAACATAAATAACCTGTAGCACAGTTTCAAGCAGCCAAAGATATATGTAATAGGAATTCCTGCATAAGAGAAGAAAGTGGAGGGATCAGGATAAATATGTTAAAATAATGGCCGAAAAGCCGGCGCCGTGGCTCAATAGGCTAATCCTCCACCTTGCGGCGCCGGCACACCGGGTTCTAGTCCCGGTTGGGGCGCCGGATTCTGTCCCGGTTGCCCCTCTTCCAGGCCAGCTCTCTGCTATGGCCAGGGAGTGCAGTGGAGGATGGCCCAGGTGCTTGGGCCCTGCACCCCATGGGAGACCAGGAAAAGCACCTGGCTCCTGGCTCCTGCCAGGATCAGCGCGGTGCGCCGGCTGCAGCGGCGGCCATTGGAGGGTGAACCAACGGCAAAGGAAGACCTTTCTCTCTCTGTCTCTCTCTCACTGTCCACTCTGCCTGTCAAAAAAAAAAAAAAAAATAATGGCCGAAATTACCTCAAATCTTATAAACTATAAATCAGAAATCCAAAATATTCAACAAAACCCAAACACAAGAAATTTAAATAGAAATACACTATAGAACATTGTAACTGAATTGCACATAACTAGAGATTTAAAACCATTTAAGAAACCAGAGAAAAAGTACATACTATGCACAGAAAAATAAGAATGTGAATAATAGCACATTTCTCCTCAGAAACAGTGAAAAGGTGAAGGTAAAGAAGCAATAACTTCAAAATACAAAAAGAAAAAAAGTTAACCTAGAATTCTATACTCAGCAAAAATATCTCATAAAATAATGAAGGCAAAATGTTCAGAACAAAACAAAGTTGAAAGTTTTCATCAGCATCTTTGCATTGTAAGAAATGTTAAAATAAACCCTTCAGGCAAATAAAATACAGTTATGGGGGGGGGGAGCCACTGTAATCCATAAGCTGTACTTTGGAAATTTATATTCATTAAATAAAAGTTAAAAAAATATTTAAAAAAAGAGTTGTATTATAATTATGTCTAAGTGCTCACAAAAGATGTATCATTCTTGGGTGCTTCTTTAAAGTTAATTAAGTTTCTTAAAAAATAAGTGAAATTATCTTCAATATGCAATGACTTTGAACAGCCCTTGTCTTGATTGTTGAGGAACAGTGTTTTTTTAATGTGTTTTCTTTGTGCAAATTGTTGAACTCTTTACTTAGTATAGAGTTGGTCCTCTGTATAAAGTTAATTGAAAGTGGATCTTAGTGGAGAATGGAAGAGGGGTGGGAGTAATGGTGGGAAGGGGATATGGTGGGAAGAATCACTGTATTCCTAAATCTGTACTTATGAAATTTGTATTCCTTAAATAAAAGTTTTCATTGGGGAAAGAATTTAGAAAAAAAATACAGTTAGAGATAGAAGTACAAATCTATAAAAAGAAAAGAATAGTACTAAAAATGGTATATATTTTTCTTATTATTTAAAATCTTTAAATATAAACATTTTTAAAAAGGAATATGATGTATTGTGGAATTTATAAAATGAGAGAAAGCAAAATAAGACACAAATAACATAGAGCCAAAAGAAAAGAAATGGAAGTACTCTATTATTAGCATGTTACAATATACATTATATATTATAAAAATGGTTGAGAGTTGATTATGATAATTTAAAGTTGTATATGACAAAAACTGAACTGATTAATAAAACAACAAAACAAAGTTATAGCTCTTGAGTCAACAATGAAGAAAAAACAGAATGATAAAAATCACTTGAGAACTGTAGTTCCTCACTGAAAAAAAAAAATCCAGGAGTAATCCAAAATAGTATTAAAAAATAGAAACAAAGACAAAATAGGTCAAGTAGAAAACCAAAGGCAAATGATATAATCAAATCAAACCACACCAATAATCATATTAAATGTCAATTGTCTAAACAGCAAATTAAAAGGCAAAGACTGTCAGACTGGAAAGCATAGCAAGGCCTAACTATATTCTGCCTATAAGAAATGTACTTCAAATATATAGGAACAAATAAGCTTCAAGCAAAAGAATAGAAAAACATGTAGCATGTTAACCCATTAAGTCTCAAGTTTTCAATTCTACAAATATTTCAATGGCATAGTATTTTTTCAAAGTTCCCATAAGTGGTATATCCATTGCTCAATTTCAGTTTCCATATTTGTCCTATACTTAGGATTATGGAACACAATGGATTAATACCACCCAACAGAAACGTGGAGTAGCTATAGTAAGATCAGATTTCAGAGCAAAGAGTATTACTAAGAATAAATAAAATCACTTAATAATGTAAAAGGATCAAGTCAATAAGAGGATATAACAATCCTAATCTTTGGAAGTTCTAGCAGGGGAGCGCAGTTACTTGTATACCCTTGACTGAAGACCGGACCTCCTCTAGCGGGGAAGGTCATCCTTTTCGAGCAAGCACACAGCTTCGGGAGGGATGCACACGGAGCAGTAAGGGAGGAAGGGGACACACACCTAGTCAGCAAGATCAGCTGAATCAACCCTGGTGATCAATGAAGTGACAGATGTCATAGCCACATCACCCTCGCATCCAACAATCCTAAACTTTATGGATCTAAAACACATGAAATGAAAATAGACAGAACTGCAAGGGAAAATAGACAAAGTTCAGTGCTGTCACCTATTTCAATACTCTTCTAATAATCAATAGGATGAAAAGGCAGAAGATCAACAGCAATACACTATACTTGAACAATTGTTTCAATCAAGTTGATTTGATAGGCACTTAAAAATACTCTGGCTATGTGGCAGGGAATCAACTACTTGAGCCATCATTTCTGCCTTCCAGGATGTGCATTAGCAAGAAGTTGGAATTGGAAGCAGAGCATGGACTTGAACACAGGTGCTCCAATATGGGATATAAGTATCACAAGTGGCAGTCCAACAGCTGAACCAAATGACAGCCCCCCAGAGGTAATTTGAATTTATAGAAATATTTTTACTATTTATTTATAAGTCAGATTTTGAGAGTATATCACACATTTACTAATAAAAAAAAGAACACACAAGTTCATAATGCAGTGATAATAAGGTTATTATTGTATTATATTACACTATTCTATTGTATATGCATATTACTGTATTTCATATAACATCTCCAGACTTTACATAAAGCATTTATTTTTTAAGACTATAAAGAATGGTGGCTTCGGGTCGGCACTGTGGCGCAGTAGGTTAATCCGCCTGCAGCGCCAGCATCCCATATGGGAGCCAGTTCTAGTAACGGCTACCCCTCTTCCAGTCCAGCTCTCTGCTGTGGCCTGGGAAAGCAGTAGAAGATGGCCCAAGTGCTTGGGCCCCTGCACCCACATGGGAAACTGGGAAGAAGCACCTGGCTCCTGGCTTTGGACGGGTGCAGCTCTGGCAGTTGCAGCCATTTGGGGAGTGAACCAGCGGATGAACACCTCTCTCTCTCTCTCTGCCTCTCACTGTCTGTAACTCTACCTCTCAATAATTAAATTAAATTAAAAAAAAAAAAAAAACAGAACTAAACCAGTCATATTAAGTAGAACAGATAAAACTACTAAGAGGGATAATGTATTAAGTTGTTTAGTTCTGTAATTGATGCACAGTTATTCTTAAGTGTTGAAAATTAACTGAAATGTGATCCCTGTTGAACATGGGAGTGGGAATGGGAGAGGGAAGAGATGTATAATTTGGGACATGCTCAGGCTGACTTGCCCCAAGTGGTGGAGTTGGAAGCATACCAGGGGATTCCAATTCAATCCCATCGAGGTGGCATGTACCAATGCCATCTCACTGTTCCAGGTGATCAATTTCAGTTCACAGTTGGTCATGGTGGAGGGACTGGGAGTCAAAGGGAGCACATAGACAAGTCTAGTACCTGCTAACGCTAACCGATGGAGTAAATAAAGGGGAGAGTGATCCAACATGAGAAGTGAGATAATCAGCAGACTCATAGAATGGCAGATGTCCTAAATAGCACTCTGGCCTCAGAATCAGCCCTAAAGGCATTCGGAGCTGGCTGAAAAGCTCATGAGAGTATTTCAGGCATGGAAAGCCAAGACACTCTGGCAAAAGATCTCTGCGAGTGAGATCCCAGTGGAAGGAACAGGTCATCAAAGAAGGAGGTACCTTTCTCTGAAGGGAGGAGAGAACCTCCACTTTGACTATGACCTTGTCTAAACAAGATAAGAGTCGGAGAACTCAGAGGGCTTCCATAGCCTTGGAAACTCATGACTGGAGCATAGGGAGATTACTGATGCCATAGACAGGAGTGTCAATTGGTAAAGTCAACAACAGGAGTCACTGTGCACTTACTCCTCGTGTAGGATCTCTATCCTTAATGTGCTGTGCATTGAGATTTAATGCTATAACGAGTACTCAAACAATATATTTCACTTTGTGTTTCTATGGGGGTGCAAACTGTTGAAATCCTTACTTAATGCATACTAAACTGATCCTCTGTAAAAAAAAAAGAAATTATCAATTCCCAACTTGACTCTCACTGGGATTAAACATGACAATAGGTCTGCTCTGATTTCATCATCATTTAAAAAAAATCATCTATTATTTTTCACTTTATGTTTCTGTGTGGGAGCAAACTGTTGAAATCCATACTTAATGTATACTAAGCTGATCTTCTGTATATTAAGATAATCGAAAATGAATCTTGATGTGAATGGAAGGGGAGAGGGAGTGGGAAAGGGGAGGGTGGTGGGTGGGAAGGACGGTATGGGGGGGAAGCCATTGTAATCCATAAGTCGTATTTTGGAAATTTATATTCATTAAATAAAAGTTTAAAAAAAATATTATCTAATATAATATTATAGTGAATATTATATAACATAAAATTATATAAATCTAATAAAATATATTATATAAATAAAAAAAAGATTTCTTATCATCTGTGTTTTGAGCTCTGAAGAAAAAAGTAAGTGAATATTTTTTCAAGTGAAAATACTACTACTGGGGCTGGCGCTGTGGCACAGTGGGTTAATGCCCTGGCCTGAAGCACCGGTATCCCATATGGGCACGGGTTCAAGACCCGGCTGCTCCACTTCCAATCCAGCTCTCTGCTGTGGCCTGGGAAAGCAGTGGAAGATGGCTCAAGTCCTTGTGCCCCTGCACCCGAATGGGAGACCTGGAGGAGGCTCCTGGCTCCTGGCTTTGGATCGGCGCAGCTCCGGCCGTTTTGGCCAACTGGAGAATGAACCATCGGATGGAGGTACTCTCTATCTCTCTCTCTCTCTCTTTCTCTCTCTGCCTCTCCTCTCTCTGTATAACTCTGACTTTCGAATAAAAAATAAATCCTTAAAAAAAAAGAAAATACAACTACTATTACTACCTACTGTAGTACCTACAGCTCTTTGAGTGCTTACCTGAATATTAAGCACTAACTGCCTATTTTCTAATTTGCAAATGTGCTTCCATTTGTTTCTCACAATCAATCACCTGCTGTCTCCAAAGGTATACATTGGCAAGAAGCTGGAATCTGAAAAGGAGCTGGAACTAGAATCCAGGCACCACAATTTGAGATGTCAGTGTTCCAAGTTGCATTTTAACTGCTGCACTAAACACCCACCTCACTTCCTTTGTTCTTTCTATATTTGCCTTCACAGGATGGTAGAATTAGTGGAAGAGTTTGTTTTTTATAATATAGAATTCACCAACTTTAATCTATAGTATCTCTCTTGTGTTCACAAAGGAAATCAGAAGGTCTTAATCACATATTAAGAAGGCATGGGCATCCTATACTTAAATGTACTATATACATTAATAAATTATATACAATGAATTTAATAAAAAGAATAAGTTATAGTTTAAAAAATACTCTGGCCAAAAACGGAATATATTCTCCTCTTAATACATATGGAAATTTTACCAAAATAAGCCACAATGCAATTAAATTAGAAATCATTAACAGAGAGATTTCTGTAAAGTCCCCAATATTTAAATAAAAATAAAATGCTATTAAATAATTAATGAGTCAAAGAAGAAAAGAGAAAATGTGCAAGTATTTTTAACTGAAAGAAAATGAAAAGACAACATGTCAGAATTTTTGGCATGCCACTAAAGTAGTATCAAGGGGATACTTACAGAATGTGATTACTATATTAGAAAAACAGAAAAATCTCAAAGAAAAAAAATCTCAAAGAAAAAAATCTCAGCATCTCTCTTAAGAAAAGGAGGAAACTTAACCCAAAGTAAGTAGGAAAAAAAGTAGTAAATATCACAGCAAAAATGAACAATGAAAAAATCCATGAAACCAAAAGTTGATTCTAGGATATCAATAAAATTCACAAACAAAGTCACAAAATACCAATATAAGGAATCAAAGAGGTGGCACCATTACAGATTCTAAGGTTTTAAAAGAATAATCAATTACTATTAACATCTTTATGCCAATGAATTAGACAAATATGAGGGACTATACAAATTCCTTGAAAGATACAACTACAAAGCTGATTCAAGAAAAAAATGATAATTTGAATAAAATATAGTTATTAAGGAAATTAAATTTTTACTTAAAAAAATCCTTTCTAAAATTTACAATCACATGTCCAAATGGGTTCAGTGCTGAAGTCCAGTAAACATTAAAGGATGAAATAATACCAACTCTACACAAAACAATAAGGAAGAGAAAATAATAGAAAAAATGAAGACATGAAATCACACAGGTGAATTAATTCCCACAATTACATCTAAATAATGTAGATAAAAATGTAGGCTTCCCATTTAAAAGCTACCTAAGTAAATAAGTAGGATATAAGACATCTATGAAGACATAAAAGCAAATTCTAAAGAACTTACTGAGGCAAACATTTTTTTGAATACTTCTTTTGTTGCTTTCAACAAGGCATTTTTTAGGTAGCATTAACATATTACCAAAAGTGTATGAATAAGCTATAAAATTCTAGTGAAAGTATGACACAAATCCTTAATAGATCTTTAAATTTCATACTGAATCATTTAATTAATGTTAAAGAGGAAGGTAGCTTCAAAGTCTATGAAATTATGAAAGAAAATCTCAAAGCTGAAAAGGGCTACTCTGACAAGGAAAGGAAGTATACTATAGGAAAAACAACTCTACAATGTTTGGGAAGGTCTGTCACAATGAAAAAAAGTTGTATCAAAACTCTGACATTGATCAATTATGTGACTTTAAGAATATAGTCTCTCTGGATCTGAGTTATTTGCACTTATAAAATGAATGAGACCAACTAATCTCTAAATTCTTGTGATCATCTTTGAAAGTCTAAGATCCTACAATTCTAAACAAAATGATAAACTGACATGATATGAGGCCAATATAATTTTAACACAGTGGAAATACATAATACATTTTGTCTAAAATGAAGGTAAACAGAGAAAGTTTTCATTATTTGGTTAACATTATTTAGTTATCTCCTTTATTTTATAACTAAAAGAGAAGTTTTACATAATTTTCACTTCTGTACCTTGTTTGAGCGTAGAGACACTCGACCTCCACAACGAGCACAGAACTTTGTTTGGCAATAAGAACAGTTATGGCCACATCCATCAGCAAACTTTGTTTTGTGGCAGATACCACAGGTTGGAGCATCACCCTTCTGTTCTTGCTGCTGCTGTGATTCTTCTCCCATCTTCTTTACCTGTTCCTTATACATTTCAAACTGCTGGTGCAGTTTTCTGCAGAAAAAACAAACAGATAAAAAATTGGTTTCCTGGTGTTTCATGGAATTTATAAACATAATTTTATAAAAAAATCTACAGGATAAAAATAAAAACAAACATTTAATTTTCCAATTTACATAATAAAATATTATATACCACATACACCTTGAAAGCGTTGCCAACTTACTCATTCTGACATACATACTAAGAAACCATAAAATATGTTTCTGAGGATATGCTTTTGATTAAAAATTCTACAGTTACAGAGCTAACATTGTAGCATAATGTGTTAAACCACTGCCTGCAAATGCCAGCATCCCATATGGATACCCGTTCAAATCCCAGCTGCTCTGCTTCCAATCTAGCTCTCTATAACGCACCTGAGAAATCAGCCAAAGATGGCCCAAGTCCTTGGGCCCCTGCACCCATGTGCAAGATCTGAATGAAGCTCCTGGCTTTGGCCTGCCCCAACCCCTGCCCGCTGAGAGGCCATTTGGGGAGTGAACCAGTAGATGAATGATTCCCCACCCCAACCCTCTCTCTCTGTAACTCTGCCTTTCAAATACATTAAATATTTTTAAACTCTACAATATCTACCATTTGTAATATATTTTCGATCACAGACTCCAAAATATTTCAAATATATTTCAACTGTTTAGCTTTAGAAATACAGAAAGCTAATTTGACTTATAAAGTAAAATCAAAAGCTATGACCTTCAAATCAAGCTCAACTGGGATGATCTAAAGAATTCAAACAGAAGGGAGAACACTGGATATATGCTCACTAATTGTTTAAATCTGTTCAACAGTCTGGACATTAGTTCACTCTGAGAAAGCACTAATAAATGAAGCTGTGTAAACTAGAGCTAGGCTTTACTTTAACAATAAATCAAAGGGGTTAGAACAAACATGCCAAATATATGATATTATTTGTGATGCTTAAAATTGTGATAAAACTGTTTTTATAAAAAATTGAAATCTGAAGATGATAAAGAGTTCAGCTTAGGACTTAGAAAACTACAAATAATGTCACTCCCATTCTAACAACAAAAGGATGAATAATGTGCAAAAACAAAAACCATAACTTTCCTTTAGTCTATTAAAGAGTTGGACTTTTAAAGCAAACAATCTAAATAACAAAGAGTAAAGGCCTCCCCAAGGAGAAATTTAACAGACTCTTTCACCTTTTCCAGGAACACAAAAGACAGAGATGGCCATCATACAGGCAGCTAAAAGCTGCAGCTTATCATAGTGCCAAGTAGAGATACCTGGTCTAACACATGAAGTAGGCACACTTAGAAACAAGTTTCAGGCCTGCCTAGTACCATGTCAGTCACAATTATATCCTCCAGGTTAATCTGTGCAATATCATGATCCAGCAGAAACAGGATCCATGCCTTGTCACAGTAGACACAGATATCCCCCATGGACAAAGGCTCCGGGTCCACCCCTGAAGACCCACCACTGAGGCTCACCCCACAGGACGCAGACTGAGCAACATCACATTCACAGGCCAGTTCTTCAGAACAAGGCTCCAGGCCCATCTCAGTATTTAAATAGCTCCTCTTGATGCAGACCCAAGGCCTATTCCAATGCCAGATCAGCCCCCAAATATAAGCTCCAAGACCAAGTCTAAAGAAACAAATCAACAAATTCATCATCATAGAGGATCCAGGCTCAGGGTCTGTATACAGGCCCGGTCAGATACCAGGCCAGACTGCCTAAGGATTCTAGCAGCAAGCACTTCCACAGACAATGACAGACTCCCTGGAATCTCTAGACAGGCTGACTCCAAATAGCTTTCCCATAAAATAACAAATTGTACAGCATAAGTAAGTTCCTACTTCTTTGAGTGTAGACATTAATGTAAGACAACAAAAACCATGAAAAACCAAGGAGATATAGCACCACCAAAAACTATGATAATTTCCCAGTAGCTGACCCCAAATAAATGAAACTATATGAACAATCTGACAAAGAATCCAAAACAATGATTTTAAGGAAGCTGTCAAACTTCTAGAAAATAGAGAGAAATAAACAACAACAACAAAAAAAACTAATGACTAATATGAGAAATTTAACTAAGAGATTGAAATTATAAAAAGAACTCAGAGATTCTGGACATGAAAAATATAATAAATGAAGTGAAAAATTCAGAAGAGAGCACTGACGGCAAAATTGATCCATCAGAAGAAAAAATAAATCCATGAGTACAAGGACAGGTTATTTGAAAATACATTCTGAGAAGAAAAAAAGAATGAAAATAAATGAAGAAAGCTTACAGAATTTATAGGACATCATAAGAAAAAAATTAGTTTTGGGAGTTCAAAAAGTAGAAGACAGAGATGGGCAGAAAGATCATTTAAAGAAATTGTAACAAAAAAATTTTACAAATCTTGGAAAGATTCAAATATTCAGATACAGGAAAGTATAAGGTTCAACTGGATTCAATCTAAAGAAGACTATACCTAATGATCAAACACATGATGATCAAACTTGAAATCAAACAGAGGACCCTAAGAGAGACAATAGAAAAAGAGGAAATCACATATACAGGTATTCTAATAAGACTGGCAGCAATTTGACTTCTCAGCAAAAATCTCAGAAGTCAAAGAAAGTAAAATGACAAATATTCCAAGTGCTTAAGGGAAAAAACTCAACCAAAGAAAACTGTACCCAGCAAAGCTGTCCTTAAGAAATAAAAGAAAGCACTGGGTATTTGGTACAGTGTTTAAGATGCTGCTTAGGATGACTGCATACCATATCAGAGTGCCTGCTTTGCTTCTGATTCCAGCTTCCTGTTAATGTGTACCATGGGAGACAGCAGATAATGGCTCAAGTAATTGGGTCCATGATACCTACATGGGAGACTCATTGAATTCCAGCTTCCTGGCTTTTGACTGGCCCAGCCCTAGCAGTTGCAGGCATTTGGAGAGTAAACTAGTGGATAGAAAATCTTTCTCTGTCTCTCTTTGCCTTTCAAATAAAATAAAAATAAGCATTATAATTTTAAATCTACATAATTAAAAAAAGGTCAAGATAAAGACTTTCTCAGATAATAAGATTGGAGGGGGCTCATCAGTTCTAGACTAATCTTATAAGGAATGCCCAGGGGAGGGGGGGGCAGCAATGTGGCTCAGCAAATTAAAACCTTAGCCTGAAGCACCAGCATCCAATATGTGCAACAGTTTGAGTCCCAGCTACTCCACTCCAATCCAGCTCCCTGCTAATGACCTGGGAAAGCAGGAGACAGCCAAAGTGCTTGGACCCCTGCACCTAAATGAGAGACTTGAAAAGAAGCTCCTGGCTTCTGACTTTGGCCTGTCCCATCCTGGCTGTTGCAGTCTTTTGAGGAGTGAACCAGCTGAAGGAAGATCTCTCTCTCTGTCTCTCCTTCTCTCTCTAGCTCTGTAACTCTGCCTTTCAAATAAATAAGTAAGGAAGAAGAATTAAAAAACAGCATGTTTCCAGCACAAAAACAAACTCTCAGGGGCCAGCGCTGTGGCTTAGTAAGTTAAGCATCTGCCTGCAGTGCCAGCATCCCATAGGGGTGACCAGTTTGAGTCCAGGTTGCTCCACTTCCAATCCAGCTCCATGTTGTTGGCCTGGGAAAACAGTAGAAGATGGTAGAAGTGCTTGGACCCCTGCACCCACGTGGGAAACCTTGGCTCCTGGCTTCAGATCAGCTCAGCTCTGGCCATTGTGGCCACCTGGGAGTGAACCAGCACATGGACAACGTTCCTCTCTCTTTTTCTCTTTCTCCCTCTCTATGCCTGTAAACTATGCCTCTCAAGTAAATAAATAAATCTTTAAAAAAATTCATATATATCAATGTAATAGAATAAAGGGCCTAGAAATAAAATCATGCATTTACATTCAAATAATTTTTGATAATTGTGTTAAAAACAAACACACACTAGGAAATGGACAGTCTATAATCAATGATATAGGAAAAACAGAATCTCTACATGCAAAATAATGCAATTAGACCCTTAGATCACATCAGGTACAAAAATCAACTCAAATTGAAGTAAAGACTTAAATACAAAAACTGAAACTAGAAAATAATTAGAAAAAGTTGCATTGATCCAGGCATTGATTTTTTTTTATCTGACCTCAAATGTATACATGACAAAAGCAGAAAACTTTTTTAATTTGGAGAAAAATAGGGACATCCAAGCACACCAAGCACAGAGAACTCTTCATAAATATAATCAGAAAATGTTTACCATGACACATTTTAGTCAATTTTTTAAAACTAAAACATAAAGAAGAGATCCCAAAATGTACACAAGAGAAATGCCAGATTACCTTCAAAGAATCTCCTATTAGACTGATAATCATCAGAAACTTTATAGACTATGAGTGAATAGAGAGACATAACCCAAGTCCTAAAAGAAAAAAAAATCTATCAATCCAGAATATTGTACCCAGCAAAGCCCTCATTTATAAATGAAAGGGAGATAAAGACCTTCAAAACCAAACAGAAATTGAAAGATTTCGTCATCATTCATCCAGCCTTACAAATGATATACACGGAAACAGAGAAAAATTGTCATCATCAAGAAAAATATAAAGGCAGAAAAACTCCTAGTAAAATACAAAGGAAATACAAATACAATAGGAATATTTATGGAAAACTGGCAAGACCAAGGAATTATTTGTCAATAATAGCCTGGAATGTAAATGGCCTAAATTCTCCAATTAAAAGATATAAACTGGCTGAATAGGTTAAAAAACAAGTCTCATCTACATTCTGCCTACAATAAACACAACTCACAAAGATATACACAGACTGATACAGTAAGGATGAAAAAAATATATTCCATACTAACGGAAAGCAGAAAGAGCAGAAGTAGCCATCCTAGTATCAGACAACATAGACTTTAAAATGTAAAAACTGTCAAAAAAAGACAAAGAAGGGAGTTATGTAATGATTAAGAGATCGATTCAACAGGAAGATATGACTATACTAAATCCATATGCACCCAATGCTATGGCATCTGGCTATTTAAAACAAATGTTAGTGGATCTAAAGGAAGATGAAGACATAAATACAATAGTAACAGGGGACTTCAACATACCACTTTCATCAATGGACAAATAAACTAGACAAAAAAAAAAACAACAACAACAACAACAATGAAACAATAGAGTAAATCCACACTATCAATTAAATATACCTAAGTGATATCTAGAGAACATATCATCCCACAGCTACAGAATACACACTATTTTCATCAGTGCATGGAACTTTCTCTAGGATAGGCCATATGCTAGGCCATATTACAAAAACAAAAACTAAATCATACATTGTAATTTTTCTGACAACAATGGAAAAAGAAGCTAGAAATTAACAGCTTAAGAAACCCTAGAAAATATGCACAGAGAAACTGAACAACAGAATCCTGATTGAACAAATTGGTCATAGAAGAAATCAAGAGGGAAAACAAAACTTCCTAGAAACAAGTGAACATGATGAAACAACATATCAAAACTTATGAGAGCCGGTGCCGTGGCTCAATAGGCTAATCCTCCACCTTGCGGCGCCGGCACACCGGGTTCTAGTCCCGGTCGGGGCGCCGGATTCTGTCCCGGTTGCCCCTCTTCAAGGCCAGCTCTCTGCTATGGCCAGGGAGTGCAGTGGAGGATGGCCCAAGTGCTTGGGCCCTGCACCCCATGGGAGACCAGGAAAAGCACCTGGCTCCTGGCTCCTGCCATCGGATCAGCGCGGTGCGCCGGCTGCAGCGGCGGCCATTGGAGGGTGAACCAACGGCAAAGGAAGACCTTTCTCTCTCTGTCTCTCTCTCTCACTGTCCACTCTGCCTATCAAAAAAAAAAAAAAAAAAACTTATGGGATACAGGCGGAGCCAAGATGGCGGAATAGTGAGGGCGTGCACCAATAGTCCGGGAAAATTTAGTTTAATAAAAGGGGAGTTACGGTAGCCGCAGAAAAAAGAACCAGGAAAATATTGCAGGGGAAACCCTTCTGGATGGAGTGGCCGTGAATCGGAGGACCTACTGGGAGAACAAGGTCGCCCACCGCGTGGAAGCCAAGTCGCGGGACCGAGCCGCGGAAGCCCCAGGGTCTGCACGCCAGTGCTCGAAGGGGAGTGCATGCCACACAGACAACAGCGGGGAGACTTGGGACGCTCAGGGCTCCGAGTCCACACATCGGCGCTGGAAGGGGAGGTGAGCTCAATAACCCAAGACATTGGTGGGGAAACGGGGGTCAGAATCTAGAGGGGGGCCGGAAAGTGCAGCAAACTCACTACTGGAAAGAAGGGAAAAAAAAGCTTCGGGGTTTCTCTTCCCCCTAACCTTGCAAAGGATACAAGGCTGCAAGGCTTGAAGAATTCCCAAGAGACAAAGAGCAGGCCCCCTCTCTGGATTTACATATCAATGGGGGAGAGCTAAGGAACTGAGTCACTACAATTCAGTAGCCTAGGCAACCCAGTGGGAGTCCAGAGGAGCCAAAGACTGGAAGCGAAATACCATCAATTCTGCACAGCCGTGCCTTGCGGTGTTACTTACCCCCTGAATAAATAAAATACATAAATAAATAAAAAGAGAGAGATTTACCACGCATAACCTGAGGGTGTCACCTTTGCACACCCTTAACCAGGAAGAACCAGGCAGAGCTCTCAGGCCGCACCCATCTCAAGCCTCCAAGGCTCCTCCAACAGCAGGCAGTCCACTTAACACGGACACAGTATAAAAAAAAAAAAAAAAAAAAAAAAAAAAAAAACGCACAGTGACGCAAGAAGAATTAACTATGCCGAGTAACAAACACAGAAATAGAGGGAGCAAGATCAACGATGACACTATGATGCCTCCAAATAAGCAAAACACCCCAAGCCAAGAGTATGAAGATGATGAGATAGAAGAAATGCAAGATACGGATTTCAAAAACTTTATGATAAGAACATTTAGAAGTTTTCAAAAGCAAATCCTTGAACTACAGAAATCCTTAATGGACAAGATTGAAAATCTCTCTCGTGAAAATGAAATTTTAAGGAAGAGTCAAAATGAAACTCAGAAACTAGAACAGGAAAGTATTATAGTGAAGAGAAATCAAAATGAAATGAAGAGCTCAATAGATCAAATGACAAACACATTAGAAAGCCTTAAAAACAGAATGGGTGAAGCAGAAGAGAGAATATTGGACTTAGAAGATAGAGCACAGGAAAACATACAGTCAAACCAAAGAAAAGAAGAGGAAATTAGAAATCTAAAAAATATTGTTGGGAATCTACAGGATACTATTAAAAAAACCAACATTCGAGTTCTAGGAGTTCCTGAAGGCATGGAGAGAGAGAAAGGATTAGAAGGCCTTTTTAGTGAGATACTAGCAGAGAACTTTCCAGGTTTGGAGAAGGACAGAGATATCCTAGTACAGGAAGCTCATAGAACCCCCAATAAACATGACCAAAGGGATCCTCACCACGACACGTGGTAATTAAACTTACCACAGTGAAACATAAAGAAAAGATCCTAAAATGTGCAAGAGAGAAACGTCAGATTACTCTCAGAGGATCTCCAACCAGACTCACAGCAGACTTCTCATCAGAAACACTACAGGCTAGGAGGGAATGGCGAGACATAGCACAGGTGCTAAGAGAGAAAAATTGCCAGCCCAGAATATTATATCCTGCCAAGCTCTCATTTGTGAATGAAGGTGAAATAAAGACCTTTCATAGCAAACAGAAATTGAAAGACTTTGTGGCCACTCGTCCGGCCCTGCAAAAGATACTTGAAGATGTGCTACACTCAGGAACACAGAAACACGGCCATCAATATGAAAGAAGGGAAAGGAAGAACACTTACCAGTAAAAGAGCATGGGAAGCTCAAAGCATATACTAGAAAATATTTCCGGGAAAATGGCAGGGCAAAGTCACTACGTATCAATAGTCACATTGAACATTAATGGTCTGAATTCTTCAGTTAAAAGACACCGTTTGGCTGACTGGCTCAAAGAACACAACCCAACTATTTGTTGCCTACAAGAAACACATCTCTCTAACAAAGAGGCATGCAGACTGAAAGTGAAAGGTTGGAAAAAGATATTCCATGCCAACAGAAACCAAAAAAAAGCAGGTGTAGCCATCTTAATATCAGACAAAATAAACTTTAATACAAAAACTGTTAAGAGAGACAAAGAGGGACACTATATAATGATTAAGGGTTCAATTCAACAGGAAGATGTAACTATTATAAATGTATATGCACCTAATTACAGGGCACCGGTCTATTTAAAAGATATGTTAAGGGACTTAAAGGGAGATTTAGATTCCAATACAATAGTACTGGGGGACTTCAATACTCCACTCTCAGAAATAGACAGATCATCCGGACAGAAGATCAACAAGGAAACAGCAGATTTAATTGACACTATTGCCCAAATGGATCTAACAGATATCTACAGAACTTTCAACCCTACATCTACAGACTTCACATTCTTCTCAGCAGTGCATGGAACCTTCTCTAGGATTGATCACATACTAGGCCATAAAGCAAGTCTCAGCAAATTTAAAAGAATTAGAATCATACCATGCAGCTTCTCAGACCACAGCGGAATGAAGCTGGAAATTAGCAACTCAGGAAACCCCAGAAAGTATGCAAACACATGGAGACTGAACAACATGCTCCTGAATGAACACTGGGTCATTCAAGAAATCAAAAGAGAAATCAAAAACTTTCTGGAAGTAAATTAAGACAACAACACAACATATCAAAACTTATGGGATACAGCAAAAGCAGTATTGAGAGGCAAATTTATAGCAATAGGTGCCTATATCAAGAAATTGGAAAGGTACCAAATAAATGAGCTTTCAGCGCACCTCAAGGACCTAGAAAAACTGCAGCAAACCAAACACAAATCTAGTAGGAGAAGAGAAATAATTAAAACCAGAGAAGAAATTAACAGGATTGAATCCAAAAAAAATTACAAAAAATCAGCCAAGCGAGAAGCTGGTTTTTTGAAAAAATAAACAAAATTGACACCCCATTGGCCCAACTAACTAAAAAAAGAAGAGAAAAGACCCAAATCAATAAAATCAGAGATGAAAAAGGAAACGTAACAACAGACACCACAGAAATAAAAAGAATCATCAGAAATTACTACAAGGACCTGTATGCCAACAAACAGGAAAACCTATCAGAAATGGATAGATTCCTGGACACATGCAATCTACCTAAATTGAACCATGAAGACATACAAAACCTAAATAGACCCATAACTGAAACAGAAATTGAAACAGTAATAAAGGCCCTCCCAACAAAGAAAAGCCCAGGACCAGATGGATTCACTGCTGAATTCTACCAGACATTTAAAGAAGAACTAATCCCATTTCTTCTCAAACTATTCAGAACAATCGAAAAAGAGGGAATCCTCCCAAATTCTTTCTATGAAGCCAACATCACCTTAATCCCTAACCCAGAGAAAGATGCAGCACTGAAAGAAAATTACAGACCAATATCCCTGATGAACATAGACGCAAAAATCCTCAATAAAATTCTGGCCAATAGAGTACAACAACACATCAGGAAAATCATCCACCCAGACCAAGTGGGATTCATCCCTGGTATGCAGGGATGGTTCAACATTCACAAATCAATCAATGTGATTCACCACATTAACAGACTGCAAAAGAAAAACCATATGATTATCTCAATTGATGCAGAGAAAGCATTTGATAAAATTCAACACCCTTTCATGATGAAAACTCTAAGCAAATTGGGTATAGAAGGAACATTCCTCAATATAATCAAAGCAATTTATAAAAAACCCACAGCCAGCATCCTATTGAATGGGGAAAAGTTGGAAGTATTTCCACTGAGATCTGGTACCAGACAGGGATGCCCACTCTCACCACTGCTATTTAACATAGTTCTGGAAGTTTTAGCCAGAGCCATCAGACAAGAAAAAGAAATCAAAGGAATACAAATCAAGAAGGAAGAAGTCAAACTATCCCTTTTTGCAGACGATATGATTCTGTACTTAGAGGATCCAAAGAACTCTACTAAGAGACTATTGGAACTCATAGAGGAGTTTGGCAAGGTGGCAGGATATAAAATCAATGCACAAAAATCAACAGCCTTTGTATACACAAGCAATGCCATGGCTGAGAAAGAACTGCTAAGATCAATCCCATTCACAATAGCTACAAAAACAATCAAATACCTTGGAATAAACTTAACCAAGGACGTTAAAGATCTCTACGATGAGAATTACAAAACCTTAAAGAAAGAAATAGAAGAGGATACCAAAAAATGGAAAAATCTTCCATGCTCATGGATTGGAAGAATCAACATCATCAAATTGTCCATTCTCCCAAAAGCAATTTATAGATTCAATGCAATCCCAATCAAGATACCAAAGACATTCTTCGCAGATCTAGAAAAAATGATGCTGAAATTCATATGGAGGCACAAGAGACCTCGAATAGCTAAAGCAATCTTGTACAACAAAAACAAAGCCGGAGGCATCACAATACCAGATTTCAGGACATACTACAGGGCAGTTGTAATCAAAACAGCATGGTACTGGTACAGAAACAGATGGATAGACCAATGGAACAGAATTGAAACACCAGAAATCAATCCAAACATCTACAGCCAACTTATATTTGATCAAGGATCTAAAACCAATTCCTGGAGCAAGGACAGTCTATTCAATAAATGGTGCTGGGAAAACTGGGTTTCCATGTGCAGAAGCATGAAGCAAGACCCCTACCTTACACCTTACACAAAAATCCACTCAACGTGGATTAAAGACCTAAATCTACGTCCTGACACCATCAAGTTATTAGAGAACATTGGAGAAACCCTTCAAGATATTGGCACAGGCAAAGAGTTTTTGGAAAAGACCCGGGAGGCACAGGCAGTCAAAGCCAAAATCAACTATTGGGATTGCATCAAATTGAGAAGTTTCTGTACTGCAAAAGAAACAGTCAGGAGAGTGAAGAGACAACCGACAGAATGGGAAAAAATATTTGCAAACTATGCAACAGATAAAGGGTTAATAACCAGAATCTACAAAGAGATCAAGAAACTCCACAAAAACAAAACCAACAACCCACTTAAGAGATGGGCCAAGGACCTCAATAGACATTTTTCAAAAGAGGAAATCCAAATGGCCAACAGGCACATGAAAAAATGTTCAAGGTCACTAGCAATCAGGGAAATGCAAATCAAAACCACAATGAGGTTTCACCTCACCCCGGTTAGAATGGCTCACATACAGAAATCTACCAACAACAGATGCTGGCGAGGATGTGGGGAAAAAGGGACACTAACCCACTGTTGGTGGGAATGCAAACTGGTCAAGCCACTATGGAAATCAGTCTGGAGATTCCTCAGAAACCTGAATATAACCCTACCGTTCGACCCAGCCATCCCACTCCTTGGAATTTACCCAAAGGAGTTTAAATTGATAAACAAAAAAGTGGTCTGCACCCTAATGTTTATTGCAGCACAATTCACAATAGCCAAGACCTGGAACCAACCTAAATGCCCATCAACGGTAGACTGGATAAAGAAATTATGGGATATGTACTCTTTAGAATACTATACCGCAGTAAGAAACAACGAAATCCAGTCATTTGCAACAAAATGGAGGAATCTGGAACACATCATGCTGAGTGAAGTAAGCCAGTCCCAAAGGGACAAATACCATATGTTCTCCCTGATCGGTGACAACTGACTGAACACCAAAAAGGAAATCTCCTGAGTGAAATGGACACTATGAGAAACGGTGACTTGATCAGCATAGCCCTGACTGTTAATGGACAACTTAATACATTATCCCTCTTAGTAGTTTTTTTCGTCTGTTCTACTTAATATGACTGGTTTAATTCTGTAATTATCACACAGTTATTCTTAAGTGTTGAAAATTAACTGAAATGTGATCGCTGTTAAACATAAGAGTGGGAATAAGAGAGGGAAGAGATGTATAATTTGGGACACGCTCGGGCTGACTTGCCCCAATTGGTAGAGTTGGAAACATACCAGGGGATTCCAGTTCAATCCCATCAAGGTGGCATGTGCCAATGCCATCTCACTATTCCAAGTGATCAATTTCAGTTCACAATTGATCATAATGAAAGGACTAAGAGTCAAAGGGAGCACATAAACAAGTCTAGTACCTGCTAACACTAACCGATAGACTAAATAAAGGGGAGAGTGATCCAACAGGGGAAGTGAGATACTCAGCAGACTCATAGAATGGCAGATGTCCTAAATAGCACTCTGGCCTCAGAATCAGCCCTAAAGGCACTCGGATCTGGCTGAAAAGCCCATGAGAGTATTTCAGGCATGGAAAGCCAAGACACACTGGCAAAAAGATCTCTGTGAGTGAGATCCCAGTGGAAAGAACAGGTCTTCAAAGAGGGAGGTGCCTTTCTCTGAAGGGAGGAGAGAACCTCCACTTTGACTATGACCGTGTCTAAACAAGATAAGAGTCGGAGAACTCAGAGGGCTTCCATAGCCTTGGAAGCTCATGACTGGTGCATAGGGAGATTACTGATGCCATAAACAGGAGTGTCAATTGGTAAAGTCAACAACAGGAGTCACTGTGCACTTACTCCTCATGTAGGATCTCTGTCCTTAATGTGCTGTACATTGAGATTTAATGCTATAACGAGTACTCAAACAATATATTTCACTTTGTGTTTCTATGGGGGTGCAAACTGTTGAAATCCTTACTTAATGCATACTAAACTGATCCTCTGTAAAAAAAAAAAAAAAAAGAAATTATCAATTCCCAACTTGACTCTCACTGGGATTAAACATGACAATAGGTCTGATCTGATTTCATCATCATTTAAAAAAAATCATCTATTATTTTTCACTTTATGTTTCTGTGTGGGAGCAAACTTACTTAATGTATACTAAGCTGATCTTCTGTATATTAAGATAATCGAAAATGAATCTTGATGTGAATGGAAGGGGAGAGGGAGTGGGAAAGGGGAGGGTTGTGGGTGAGAGGGACGGTATGGGGGGGAAGCCATTGTAATCCATAAGTCGTACTTTGGAAATTTATATTCATTAAGTAAAAGATAAAAAAAAAGAAAATAAATTAGTGAGTAAGCCAGTAAGCAGAGTTTTGTATTTAAATCTTAAGAAATATGTACAAATTTAAATAAAGAAATTATTATTCTTAAAAAAAAAAACTATGAATTTCAAAATGTTTTGCACCGAAATAAACATCTTTCAATTCCACTTTAAAAAAAAAAAAAAAAAAAAAAAAAAAAAAAAAAAAAAGATCCTAGGGTGATTACTGATGCCATAAACAAGAGTGTCAATTTGTTAAGTCAACAACAGGAGTCACTGTGCACTTACTCCTCATGTAGGATCTTTGTCATTAGTGTGCTGTAGATTGAGATTTAATGCTATAACGAGTACTCAAACAGTATTTTTCACTTTATGTTTCTGTGTGGGAGCAAACTGTTGAAATCTTTACTTAATGTATACTAACCTGATCTTCTGTATATAAAGAGAATTGAAAATGAATCTTGATTTGGATGGAAGGGGGGAGGGTGAGGGAAAGGGGAGGGTTGCAGGTGAGAGGGAAGTTATGGGGTGGGGAAGCCATTGTAATCCATAAGCTGTACTTTGGAAATTTATATTCATTAAATAAAAGTTAAAAAAATAAAAAAAAATTTTCAAAAAAAAAAAAAAACTTATGGGATACAGAGAAAGCAGTGCTAAGAGATGAATTTATAGCAATTACTAGCTACATCAAGAAACTGGAAAGGCATCAAATAAATGAACTAACAATGCATTTCAAGGACATACAAAAATATGAACAAACAAAACACAAAATCAGTAGAAGGAAAGAAATAATAAAAAATTAAAGAAGAATCAAATTGAAACAAAAAATAAAGAACTAATGAAATGAATAGCTGGTTTTTTTGAAAAAATAAAATTAATTTACCATTGGCCAAATTAACCAAAAAAAAGGGAAAAGATACAAATTAATAAAATCAGAGATAAAAAAGGACATTTCACAATAATGTTATAATACCACAGAAATAAGAAAACATCATCAAAAATTACCACTAAAAGCTATATGCCAACAAATTGGAAAATCTAGAAGAATTGGATAGATTCCTGGACACATACAATCTCCCCAAATTGATTAATGGAGACATAGAAAACCAATAACCAATAGACCAATAAACAACATGGAGACTGAATCAGTAATAAATACATCCCAACAAAGAAAAGCCCAAAACCTGATGGCTTCCTTGCTGAATTTTACCAAACTTCCAAAGCAGAACTAATTCCAGTTCTTTTCACACTTTTCAAAACAATTGAAAGGGAATCCTCCCAAACTCCTTAGAGGCCATCATTACCCCAATTCTAAAACCAGAAAAAGATACAACAAAGCAATATCCCTGGTGAACACAGATGCAAAAATCCTCAACAAAACACTAGCTAATTAAATCCAATAATATCAGAAAGATCAGTCATCCAAACCAAGTGGGATTTATCCCTGATATGCAGGGATGGTTCAACATATGTAAATCAACAAATGTGATACATCACATTAACAAACTGAAGCATAAAAACCATATGATTATCTCAATAGATATAAAGAAAGCATTTGATAAAATACAACATTCCTCCATGATTTAAGAAAAAAAAAAAACTAAATTTGGTATAGAAGAATATACTTCAACACAGTCAAGGCAGTATATGACAAATAAACAGCCAGCACCATATTGAATGGTGGAAAAGCTGAAAAGCATTTCCACTAACATACAGAACCAGACAAAGATGTCAACTCTCACTATTACTATTCAATATAATTTTGAAAGTTTTAGCCAGAGTCATTAGGCAAGATAAATAAATCAAATGGATACAAATGGGAAAGGAAGAAGTCAAGTTATCCCTATATGCAGAATATATGATCTAATATAGGTGAAACAATAGACTCCACTAAGTGATTATTGGAACTCATAAGAGAGTTTGGCAAACTAGCAGATATAAAATCAACATACAAAAATCAATAGCATTTGTATACACAAACAATGCCACAGATGACAAAGAACTCACTAGATGAGTCACATTTTTTTTGGACAGACAGAGGGGACAGAGAGAGAGAGAGAGAGAGAGAGAGAGAGAGAGAAAGGTCTTCCTTTTCCATTGGTTCACCCCTCAATGGCCACTGCAGCCAGCGCACTGCGCTGATCCGAAGGCAGGAGCCAGGTGCTTCCTCCTGGTCTCCCATGCGGGTGCAGGGCCCAAGCACTTGGGCCATCCTCCACTGCACTCCCAGGCCACAGCAGAGAGCTGGACTGGAAGAGGAGCAACCGGGACAGAATCTGGTGCCCTGACCAGGACTAGAACCCAGGGTGCGGCGCCACAGGTGGAGGATTAGCCTATTGAGCTGCGACATCCCATATGGACGCTGGTTCTAGTCCCGGCTGCTCCTCTTCCAATCTACCTCTCTGCTATAGCCTGGGATAGCAGTAGAAGATGGCTCAAGTCTTTGGGACCCTGCACCCACTTGGAAGACCCAGAAAAGCTCCTGGCTCGTGGCTTTGGATCAGCACAGCTTCAGCCATCGCAGCCATCTGGGGAGTGAACCATCGGATGGAAGACCTCTCTCTGTGTCTCTACCTCTCTTTGTAACTCTTTCAAATAAGTAAAATAAATCTTTAAAAACAAGTCATATTACAGGACAGTTATAATAAAAACAGCCTGGGAGAAGTACAAGAATAGACATGTGGACCAATGAAACATATTAGAGAACCCAGAAATTAATTCACACATCTACAACCAGCTGATCTTTTTTTAAGATTCATTTATTTATTTGAAAAGCAGAATTAGAGAGAGAGTCTTCCATCTGCTGGTTCATTCCCCAAATGGTGCTCAGAATCGCTAGCCATCAGCTGGGCAGATCTGAAGCAGAAGCAAGGAGCTTCTTCTGGGTCACTCAGAAGAAGGATTTGGGCCATCTTCTGCCGCTTTCCCAGATGTATTAGCAGGGAGTTGGATTGGAAGTACAGCAGCGAGGACTCAAACCAATGTCCATATGGGATGCCAGCACTGCAGGTAGCAGCTTTAGCCACTACACCATAGTGCCGGCCCCCAACAAACTAATTTTTTTTTGACAGGCAGAGTTAGACAGTGAGAGAGAGAGAGAGAGAGAGAGACAAAGGCCTTCGTTCCATTGGTTCACCCCCTAAATGGCTGCCAAGGCCTGTGTGCTGCACCGATCTAAAGCCAGGATCCAGGTGTTTCCTCCTGGTCTCCCATGCGGGTGCAAGGCCCAAGGACTTGGGCCATCTTCCACTGCTTTCCCAGGCCACAGCAGGGAGCTGGACTGGAAGAGGAGCAACCGGGACAGAACCGGCACCCCAACCGGGACTAGAACCCGGAGTGCCGGCACCACAGGTGGAGGATTAGCCTAGTGAGCAGTGGTGCAGGCCAACAACAAACTAACCTTTGACAAAAAAGCTAAAATCACTCCCTGAAGAAATGATAGTCCACTCAACAAGTGGTGCAGGGAAAACTGGATATCTGCTGGCAGAATTATGAAAGAAAACCACTACGTTACACCCTACATAAAAATCAACTCACAGTGGATCAAGGATATAAATCTAAGACCTGAAACCAACAAATTGCTAGAGGAAAACATAGGGAAAACATTAAAAGACACTGGCATAGGCAAAGACTTTTGTTAAGACCCCCAGAAACACAGGTAATAAAGACAAACATAGACAAATGGGTTACATCAAGCTAAGAACCTTCTACAGAGCAAAGAGACAGTCAACAAAATGAAAAGGCAATCAACAGGAGAAAATATTTGCAAAATATACATCTGATAAAGAATCAATATCCAGGATATATAAGGAGCTCAAGAAACTCAACAACAATAAAACAATCTAGTTAACAAATGGGCTAAAGAAATAAACAGGCATTTTTCAAAGGATAAAATACAAATGGCCAACAGACACATGAAAAGATGCTCAGAATCGCTAGACATCAGGGAAATGCAAATAAAACCACAAGGAGGTTTTAACTTCACCCCAGTTAGAATGGTTATCATCCAATAATCAAAAAATAACAAATGATAGCAAGGATGTGGGAAAGGGTACCTTAATACACCATTGGTAGGAATGTAAACTAGTACAACCATTCTGGAAGACAGTATGGAGAGTCCTCAGAAATCTGAAAATAGATCTACCCTATGACCCAGCCATCCCACTCCTGAGAATTTACCAAAAGGAAGTGAAATCAGTATATGAAAGTGTTATCAATACTCCCAAGTTGATAGCAGCTCAAATCACAAAGGCTAAGATATGGATCCACCCAGATGTCCATCAACAAATGACTGGATAAAAAAACTGGTATATGTACACCATGGGATACCACTCAGTATGGAATAATACTCAGAATGACATCCTCTTTCACAACAAAATGGGTGCAATTGAAGAACATTATACTTAATGAAATAAGCCAGTCCTAAAAAGACAAATATCATATGTTTTCTTTCATTTGTAGTAACCAACATAGAGTACAAGAAACATGAATTATATAAATGAGTGAAATTGACATTTTGAACTTAAATATTATTTATAGCCCTTATCTATACTCTTAAGAAACAGTGGTTTTTCTATTTCCTACTTGTTGAATTCTTTACTTAATAGAGGGTTAAGTTTGTGATTATAAAGTAAATTGAAATTATGTCATTGTGGGGCTGGTACTGTGGTGCAGTAACTGCAGTACCTACAATGCCAGAATCCCATATGAGTTCAAAGTTCTAGCTGCTCCACTTCTGACCCAGCTCCCTGTTAATTTGCCTGGGAAAGCAGCAGAGGATGGCTCAAGCCCTTGGGCCCCTGCACCCACATGGGAGACCCAGAAGAAGTTTCTGGCTCCTGGCTTCAGATCTGCTCAGTCTGGCCGTTGCAACCATCTTGGGTGAACAGTGGATGGAAGACCTCTCTCTCTCTCCATTTCTACCTCTCTCTGTAACTCTTTCAAATAAATAAAATAAATCTTTTTAAAAAAAAGTGTGTCATTGTAAAAATTAAAAGGAGCTGCAATGGTGGCTTTAAGGGAGGGAGGAAGTAGGACAGAAAATATTACTATGCCTTTAAAACTGCATATATGAAATATGTGAAATTTGTTTCTGTTATATAAATTTAAAAAATGAAAAAATAGAATGTATAATTAGGGAAACTACTGTGGAAAAAGTATGTAGGTTTTAAAAATTTAAATAAACTACTATATAACAATACCATTGTTGAGTATATATCTAAGGGAAATGAATAAGTATATCAAAGAAATATCTGCTTTCTCATGTTCATTGAAACATTATACACACAATAAGTAAGATATGGCATCAGCCTGAAGGTTCATCAACAGCTGACTACATGAAGGAAATGTGATATTTAGATATAAGAGAATATTATTCAGGCCAGTGCCCTGGCTCAATAGGCTAATCCTCCGCCTTGCGGCGCTGGCATACAGGGTTCTAGTCCCGGTCGGGGCGCCGGATTCTCTCCCGGTTGCCCCTCTTCCAGGCCAGCTCTCTGCTATGGCCAGGGAGTGAAGTGGAGGATAGCCCAAGTGCTTGGGCCCTGCACCCGCATGGGAGACCAGGAGGAAGCACCTGGCTCCTGCCTTCGGATCAGCACAATGCGCCGGCCACGGCAGCCATTGGAGGGTGAACCAACGACAAAAAGGAAGACCTTTCTCTCTGTCTCTCTCTCTCACTGTCCACTCTGCCTGTCAAAAAAAAAAAAAAAAAAGAGAGAGAGAGAGAGAGAGAATATTATTCAGCCTTTACAAAGAAAGTAATTCTGTCATTTACAACTTACACAAATCTGGAAGTGATTACACTGAGTGAAAGAAAATGAACATAGAATGACAAAAAACACATTATGCCAATTATATGTGGAATCCAAAAAACTTTAGCTCATAAAAGTAGAGAAGAAAGATGCTTACCACGAGCTAGAGGTGGGTATGAGATGTTGCTCAAAAAATACAAAATTAAAGTTAGAAAAGAATAACAAATTCAAAAGATCTATTGCACAATATGGTGATTGTAGTTAATGACAATGTATTATATTTTGAAAATAACTAAGATAGACTTCAAGTGTTCTTACCACACTCAAAAAAGTACATGAGGTAATGCATACATTAATCAGCTTAATTGAGGCATTCTACAATGTATATATAGATTTTATATCCCAGTAAACCCACTGAGAGTTCATAATATTGTAAACTGAAATGTGCTTGATACATTTAACCTACAGAACAATACAACTCAACAATACAATACACTGTAGAGTCAAGGGTGTTTATCTTCAAGATTGAATGACTGAACAGCAGTAGGGCACACTGACGCTACTCCACAACACAGCACTTTACAACATAGTGCTAGTCAGGGGAAGGAAAAAACAAGAATTTAAAAATCAAAAATCTTTCTATTGAATATGTATTGTTTTTGCACCACATAAAGCCAGAAATCATTAGGTCAAACCTTAAAAAGCAGGGGACCATATACATTTCAAAATATTGTGTTGTACAATGTAAATATAGATAATTTTTATTTGACAATTAACAAATTAAACTGAGGCATGCATTTGTGTGGTGGCTAAGGCACTAGTTTAACAAACCAGAGTCCCATATCAGAGCATCTTGTTTGGAGTCCCAGCTCTGGCTTCCTGTTAATGCAGACCTTGGAATGCAGCAGGTGATGGTTCAAGTGTTAAAACCCTAGGATCCATGTGAGAGATCTGGACTATGTTCCCAGCTCCCAGCTACTACCTGGTCCAGACCCAGCCACTGTGGGCTTTTAGGAGTGAATTACCAGATGGGAATTCTGTCGTCTGTCTGTCTGTCTTTTTCTCTTCCTCTGTCTCTGTCTCTCACATTTTTTTGTTGTTGTTGTCATTAATTTGAATTGAGGAGGGAGGTTCCAAGATGGTAGAATAGGGAGGGAGCTCACCAATAGTCCAGGAAAAGATAGTTTAATAAAAGTGGAGATAGTGTAGTCTCAGGGAAGAGTTAGGGGGAAAACAGCAGAGGAAACCCTTCTGTAATTAGAGGGATACAGTGGGATCTATGTGGAGGGCACGGGTACCCATGGCTCAGGACTCCAGCTGCTGAGAGTCTCCACACCAGTGCTGGAAAGAGAGGTGAGACAAAACCACAGTAGCCCCAGACACTGGCAAAAAAAGCAGCAGGAAGAGCCTAGAGGTAAGGAGGCTTAAAGCCCCATGGGGGAAAGTACACCAGCCTAACTAGAAGAGAGAAAAAATAAAAGGGATGGTACAGACACGATTCTCTCTCTCCATTCACCTTACAAAGGCGTATGAGCCAATAGAGCAGGCGCCATTCTGGACATACGTAACAGCTGCACAAGCTTGGGGATGCCTGGGCTATATAAGCTGCTGTACAAACTTAAATAAATGAGTCTGTGGGCTGTCACCCAGCTTTCACCCAGCTCCCAGTGTCTGTGTGGTGACTCCACACCTCTTGCCCCCATCGTGCTCCTCCTCTCAGAACGAATCCACAGCAACATGTGGGGCCAAACGTGACTGAGAGAGATGCAGCATGTCGGACTCAGCGAGGTCCCCTTGGTGTTTTGTTTGCTGTTCAGTTCTGTGAGGGTGAGCACAGAACCCCCTCCTATGCCCCTTTCCTTGTCCTTGTCCTCAGTCAAAGTGATCCTAGGTTAGGTACACACCACCCAGAAACATAACACCGCATCTCAGCTCCTCCTTTTACTTTTTTTTTTTTTTTTTTGAGGGATGATTGCAAACAGACACAGTGGGGTGAGGGGAAAACAGTCTGTCTTGATTATTATAGTAGACAGATACTTCAGATAACACACTGTTATTCCCTGATGATCTCCCACCACACTGAAGTGAAGCTCTGCTAACACAAAACAAGCACCATCAAACACGTACCACAGCAGGCATAATTTTAGTGCCCTACTGTATAAGGGTTTGAATAAGAGTTTGTACATCAGAGTTTCTCCACGACTGAAAAGAACCATCTCTCCACATGTGAAAATTTGACACATTTCTGCATTTGTTCCAAACTGCACATTTCCATTGCATTCTTACTGATACAGTTCATAATTCCAGCATCCCTCTTAGTAAATGTCTGAACCCCCCTGCAGAAAGAATAGAAATATTTTAATTTTTGTTCTAGAGGCACTGCAGGTCTAGGCATATTCAAACAGAAACCAAAAGCCCTATTAAGTAAATTATGCTATAAAATAGTGACTGTGTTGTCGCTCCCCGTCTTCGTGGAGGAGCAACACTGAACCCTGCCTAGGCTTCATATCTGAGTCACGGCACCATTATGTCGCTCCCCCTCTTCATGGAGGAACGACACAGGACCCTGCGCTGTTCTTCTGTCTGCTCGGCCCTCCCTGGGTTTGCTGCTGGTTCTTCCCGGGTTGGCTACTATCCCTTCCACCTCCGTGGAAGGGCAGTTCCCCCTGGCCACATTCCCCACTTCCGCAGGGGAGCGGCACACCGCCGGCCGGCTCTCTCGGGGGCTGCACAGGTGTTCCTCTTAGATGTTCCCCTTAGATGTTCCTGGTGCATGCCGTCTCTCTCCTCCTTTATAGTCCTCCTCCGCCAATCCTAACTCGGCTGCCCACACGCCGAGTACGCTGCTCTCCAATCAGGAGCAAGTCCTACAGTTTATTGGTTGAACTGGAGGCAGCTGTGCAGAAGCTGTTTACTTCTCTCCCAGCGCCATATTGTGGGAGAGCAGATGCATAGAATAAGTCTTAATTCCAGTAACTTAGTCCAGTCCGGATTGCTCCCCACACTGTGTCACAAGGGAAGTGGAAGCCCCATTTCACACATTGATGGAAGGCCAATCAAATTAGTAACAGAGTTAGTAATTATGTACCCCAAAGTGCTAGGTTATAACTATTTAAAACCTTCCTACATAAGGACTAATGATCCCAGAGGATGCAGCACTATTAAAGCTGCAGGATGGGATCAAAGAGTCCTAGCTACAGGAAAAACAGAATGGAGAACCTGTAATCCAGACAGGATTTGACCACCATAGTTTGAAGTAACAAGATTTTATGTATTCATTTTATCATCCTAAGAAATGAGACACTACTAAACAAAGACATGGTAGTACATAGGCAGGTACAGGGCTTAAACTACACTCCTTGCATACAATACCATTTCTTCCCTCCCCATTTATAAATAAGCAAAATTCTGTTTCCTCACACCTTGTCACTCCTTAATCCAATCTAAATTAGATTATAGCCCACATCCTAATCACTAAATTTATCAATAGCCTTCATGTACTTAGAGAACAAATTCTTTAGCCATCATCTTACTTGACCTCTCATCAGTATTTGAAATTGTGTCATAGTCTTCATTGCTCACTTGGCTTTTATAATATTCTTATGGTTTTCTTCCAGTATCTATGGCCTTTCATTTTTGTTCTCCTTTGAAATTCAACATTCAGGACTTCTTCTTTTTATTATTATATAGTGTCTTCTTAGGCTGTTTCATCCATTCCTAGGTTCATGCATAATGTTTATTATGAAAAAACATGCACTGATTTCAAAAATTTTTATATCAAAATAAACTTAATTCCTTTTTTCCACAAACTTTTTAAAACACCTCCACATGAATTCTAAACATAGATTCCCAAACTACAATTTCTCCTCTGAACTTCAATGTTCAATTCCATACTTAATATACTATTTGGATTTGTAAAATTCAATATGTGCAAAATTCAACTTGTAATTTTCTGTGCAAACCAGATACCCTTGTATTACTGCCTATTCAGTAAATAGTGCCACCATTCAATTATATAAGGATACTTCAAAAAGTTCGTGGAAAATGGAATTAAAAGATGTCTATTTTGGTGCAAAAAAATTTTTAAATTTGGGGAGACAATTTGGCCTAGCTGTTAGGAAGCCACTTTGGCACACCCACAGCCCACACCAGAGTGCCTTAGTTCTAAGTCTTCACAAAGGAGACTGGGACTGAGTTCCCAGTTCCTGGCTTCAGCCTGGCCCAGCCCTGCCTGTTGCAGGCATTTGGGGAGTGAATTAGTAGAGAGAAGTTTTCTTTATCTGTCTCTCTCCATCTCTGCCTATCAAATAAGTAAAATAAAAAATTTTCTACGAAACTTTCAGTCCATGCGTAGCTTTTTTTTATTACATGCAGTTTTCATGGACTTTTTTAACCTCCTCATGTTGCCCTGAAATAGTTATTCTGAAAATATCACTTGCCTTCAACTTCTTAATTTATGTATCCCTAAGTCCATCCATCTACACTTGCTATATGTGTTTTGAATCCTTCGACTTCTTTCCATACCACTGCCTATTCTATCCGCTTTATTACCATCAATTCCCACCTAACTAGAGAATGGTCTCCTAGGAAGGCTACTAATATCCACACTTCCCCACCATCAATCTATTCTGTATAACATAAAAAACTCCTTTGGTCAAAAAAAATAAAAGTTATTGTTACTTCACTGCTAATTGCTCTTAAGATGAAAAATATTCTTATGAGAAATTATAGCAGCTTAACATAGTGGAACACTTTCACAGCATTAACCTCAGCTTGCACACTGAAGTTCTTTGCTTCTGGTAAAGCCATTCTGGATTTTTTTCAATCATGTAGACACATAATGGTGCATCCCATCACAGGATCTCTGTTTCATAAATGTTCTTGCATATCTCTATCTGTCTCTCTCTCTCTCTCTCTCTCTCTCTCAAAACCTTAGGTATCAGGGCCAGCACTGTGGCGTAGCTGGTTAAGCTGCTACCTGTAATGCTGGCATCCCAGATGGGTGCCAGTTCAAGTCCCTGCTGCTCCACTTCCGATCCAGCTCTCCGCTATGGCCTGGGAAAGCAGTAGAAGATGGCTCAAGTCCTTGCACCCACGTGGCAGGCCCAAAAGAAGCTCCTGTCTCCTGGCTTCAGATTGGCCCAGTTCTGGCCGTTGGGGCCATTTGAGGAGTGAACCAGCAGATGTAAGATTTCTCTCTCTCGGGGCTGGCGTGGTGGTACAGCAGGTTAACACCCTGGCCTGAAGCGCCGGCATCCCATATGAGCACTGGTTCTAGTCCCAGCTGCTCCTCTTCCAATCCAGTTCTCTGCTATGGCCTGGGATAGCAGTAGAAGACGGCCCAAGTCCTTGGGCCGCTGCACTCACATGGGAGACCTGGCAGAAGCTCCGGCCACTGAGGCCAATTGGGGAGTAAACCATTGGATGGAAGACCTCTCTCTCTCTCTCTCTCTCTCTCTCTCTCTCTCTTTCTGCCTCTCTTCTCTCTGTGTAACTCTGACTTTCAAATAAAAATAAATAAATCTTAAAAAAAAAAAAAAGATTTCTCTCTCCCCACCTCTGCCTCTCTCTAACTCTGTCTTTCAAATAAAAAAATAAATCTTAAAAAAAAACTTAGGTATCTAGAATAATTTATTATAAGCTTGGTAGTACTAGTCCGTATTTGGTTCCTATTTTAACTACTTTCCATTCCCTAATTTAATTTCCCTTTGTTTGGGTGACCAGTCGTGTGTTACCCACACACATATATACAGCACTGAGTCATTTACTCATTTACTTATATCTACTTTCTGTCACTCAACTTCAGATTTTTATATTCAAATCTAAAGAGATAAAATTATACTATGTATCAGGTAGACAAGCAGTATTATCAATCTGATTATATTACTTTTCTACAGAAAAGTAATCTGGCTCATAGTCACACAGGTGATAAGTAGTTATGTCCAAATTCAGTATTGTTTTCGTATCCATGCTTCACCACCACAGGTTTTACATTTAGTTCATACATTTTAATGGCTGTATAATGTTCCTGTTTGTAGAAATCATATTTTACTAATCCATTACTTTAAGTTGGTACTTTATAATTCATTACAATATTTCTATAATGACATATTTATAAGCCCATATAAAGTTTTCCCTACGGCATACATGCAGGAGTATAGTGCATATACTCAAGTTCACTAAACACTTCCAAGTTACTCTACCAAGTGTCTTAACACAATAACCACAATATCAAGCAAGATTTGAAGTTTTCAGTTTCCTTTCATCTTTGCCAATATATGACTTATTTTTAATTTTTGCAGCTTTAATTGTAATTGTACCATTATTTTTCTTTTACTTATTACTTAATTTTATTTATTTGGAAGGTAGAAAGACAAAGAACAATCTTCCATTAGCTGATTCATTCACCAAATGCCCACAAAATCCAGGGCTGGGCCATATTGAATCCAAGAACCTTGGGGCCGGCACCGTGGCACAGCAGGTTAATCCTCTGCCTGCGGCGCTGGCATTCCATATGGGTGCCAGTTCTAGTCCCGGCTGCTCCTCTTCCAATCCAGCTCTATGCTTTGGTCTTGGAAAGCAGTAGAAGATGGCCTAAGTGCTTGGGTCCCTGCACCCACATGGGAGACCAGGAAGAAGCACCTGGCTCATGGCTTTGGTTCAGCACAGCTCTGGCCGTTGCAGCCATCTGGGGAGTGAACCAATGGAAGGAAGACATTTCTCTCTGTCTCTCCCTCTCATTGTCTGTAACTCTACCTTTCAAATAAATAAATAAATGAATAAATATATTTTTAAAAAGTCCAAGAGCCCAGAACTCAATCCAGGTTAATCACATGGGTGACAGGCCCCAAGGACTTGAGTCACTACCTAATGCTTCCCAGGATGCACATTAACAGGAAGCTAGATCAGAAGGGAAAACAAGATGCAAACCCAGGCACTATGATACAGGATGTGGGTGTCCCAAACTGTTGCCCCAAACACCCACACCACCATTATTTTTAGTTCATGATTTCCTGATTTCTAATAAAGTTCAATCACGTGGATTTTCCTTCTATAAACTATCTGTTCATATCCTGTTCCCAATACTTTGGACTTGATTTCCTGAATTTTTCTTCCTGATTGTATAATAAAGCCTACATGTTAACTCTTTATGACTTAAACACAGCAAATATCTTTTCCTGACTTAACCAATTGTTAAATTTTGTACATGCTTTCCTTTGTGAAGTATACATCTTTAATTTTGAGGCGGTCAACATATCAATTTCTCTATAATCTGTGGTTTTCGTGGTTGGCTATAAAAAATCCTTACTTATCACTAATTCAGTCATAAATAATCTACAGTTTCTTCTAAAAGCTTTATAGTTTTGCTTCTCACATTTAGACTTTTAATCGATCTGAACCTTACTTTTATATGTGATGTGATATAGGTATGTAATTTAGGTCTTCTCTATATAGACTATTTTCTCAAATTCATTTATCAAATACTTCATTATTTGTTTCACTGATTTATAATGTCAGCCTATCATTTACAAAGTACCTACATATACATAGATATGTTTATGGACTCTGAATTCTTTTCTTTAAAAACTGATTTATTTATTTATTCATTCATTCATTTTAAAGTCAAAGTTACAAAGAGAGACTGGGAGAGATAGAGATCTTCCATCTGCTGGTTGACTCCCCAGATGGCCACAATGGCTGGGGCTGGGCCAGGGCAAAGACAGGATCCTGGAACTCTATCTAGGTGTCCCACATAGGCGGCAAGGGCCAAAGCACATGGGCCATCTTCTGCAGCTTTCAAAAGCACATCAAAAAGAATCTGGATCCAGCTCCCTGTTAATGCAGCTGGGAAAGCAGCAGAAGAGAAAACAGCCCCTGCGCTGTGAGAGACTCAGATGTTGCTCCTGGCTTCTGGCTTCAATCTGGTTCAGCTTTGTCAACGCAGCCATGTGGGGGATAAATCAGTGGATAGAAGATCCCTCTCTCTTGCTCTCTGTCTCTCCTCCTCTCTAACTCAGCCTTTCAAATAAATAAATAAATCTTTAAAAAATAAATAAAGATTTTTAATAAGTGAAAGTACACTTGTGGTGTGGGATGACAACAGAAAATAATTCATCCTCAATATATAGATACGCATCCTTGATGATAAGGGGAAAGTATTCCATGACTTCTCTGACAGTTACTAAAGTATTTTACAGACTCAGTTGTTAATATGAAAACATAAACAGAAATATATTTAGAGCCCATTATAAATATTCCACCTTAAGCTACTTCTCCTTAACCAAAATAAAGAGTGTAAAACACTTTCATCCACTTCAGCCCAAGTAAAGGACTGTGTGCTCTCCATCTATAAAAAAAAAAAAAATTAAAAAGAGATGCATTGATAGCTCAGTTATTTAAAGCTTTTCCAATTTGTTGATGTAGGCACCAATTATTGTGAACTTACCTCATAACATTGCTTTTGCTATATCGCATACTGTTTGATACTTTGTATTGTTATCATTGTTCAATCAGGAGTATGCTGTTTAGTCTCCAAGTGTTTGCATATGTTCTAGAGATTCCTGAGTTGTTAATTTCCAGCTTCATTCTATTGTGGTCAGAAAAGATGCATGGTATGATTTCAATTTTTTGAATTTGCTGAGACTGGCTTTATGGCCTAGCATATGGTCTTTCCAAAGTTCCATGCACTGATGAAGAGAATATGTATTCTGAAACTGTGGGATGAAAGGTTCTGTAGATAACACTTAGGTCCATTTGACCCACAGTGTATATTAGCTCTGTTGTTTCTTTGTTGGTTTTCTGACTAGTTGATCTGTTCATTGATGAAAGAGAGATGTTGAAGTCCCCCATTACTATTGTGTTGGAGTCTATATCTCTTTAGATCCATTAACATTTGTGTTTTAAATATCCAGGCACTCCGGTATTGGGTGCATATATATTTATTATAATCACATCTTCCTGTTGAATTGATCCCTTAATCATTACATAGTTCCCTTCTTTAACTGTTTTAATAGCTTTTGTGTTAAAGTCTATTTTGACTGATATTAGGATGGCTAAACCTATTCATTTTTGCTTGGAATATCTTTTTCCATCCTTTCATTTTCAGTTTGCATGTTGGTGATGTATGTTTCTTGTAAGCAGCAAATAGATGGGTCTTGTTTTTTTTTTTTAATCCATTCAACCAGTCTATATCTTTTAACTGGAGAATTTAGGCCACTTACATTCAAGGTTACTAATGATAAGTGACAACTTGGCCCTGCCATTTTTTCATAAATATTCCTATTGTTTGCTTTGGATTTCCATTGTACTTTTACTGGGGGATTTTCTTCCTTCACGGTCTTTCATAATTATACCTGTCTTTCTGGGTTTCTCTGTGTAGCACATCCTTAAACATCATTTGTAAGGCTGGACAAGTGGTGACACATTCTTTCAATTTCTATTTGTTATGGAAAGTATTTTACTTCCACTCACAAATGAGAGCTTTGCAGAGTACGGTAGTCTGTGTTGACAGATTTTTTCTATTAAGACTTGGAATATATCTCACCATTCTCTCCTAGCCTAGAGGGTTTAGGATAAGAACTTAGCTGTGACTCTAATTGGAGATCCTCTGAAAGTAATCTGGTATTTCTCTTGTACATATTTTAGAATCTTTTCTTTATGATTTACTATTGAAAGTTTGACTGCAGTGTGTCATGGTGAAGATCTCTTTGAGTGATGTCTCTTAGGAGTTCTATATGCCTCATGTATTTTGATATCCCTTTCTTTATCCAAATTAGAAGTTTTCTGTAATTTTTTTTTTGACAGGCAGAGTTAGACAGTGAGAGAGACAGACAGAGAGAAAGGTCTTCCTTTTTCTGTTGGTTCACTCCCCAAGTGGCCGCTATGGCCGGTGTGTTGCGGCCGGCATGCTGCGCCAATCCAAGGCCAGGAGCCAGGTGATTCCTCCTGGTCTCCCATGCAAGTGCAGGGCCCAAGGACCTGGGCCATCCTCCATTGCACTCCCAGGCCACAGCAAAGAACTGGACTGGAAGAGGAGCAACCAGGACAGAATCCGGCGCCCCTGTAATTATTTCACTGAATAAGCCTTCTAATCCATTCTTCCATTCCATACCTTCAGGAACTCCTAAGACCATATGTTGAGTAGTTTGATAGCATCCCATAAATCTCCACGTTTTTAAATTTTCTCATTTATTTTTTTCAGTCTGAGAAATTGCCAAAGATTTGTCTTCTAGCTCAGATATTCTTTCTTCTGCCTCACCAAGTCTGTTGGTAAGGCTTTTCACTGAATATTTTATTTGACATATTTAATTCTCCATTTTAATTATTTCAGTTTGATTTCTCTTCAAAATCTCAATCTCATGGGAAAGTTTTTCTTTCATATCATGTATGTATTTCTTTAACTTGTGAATTTGCTTCTCATTGCTAATAATCTTTTGAATTCCTTTTCAGGAATATACAGGGTGACACCCAAGTTGGGTGTGGTCGATCTCCTCTATTGTCAGCTGAGGGCAGAGTAGGATCACCTCTATTGGTGTAATCACACCCTCACCTCCTCTCTTCCAAGGTGATCAATGCCCTGGGTTAGCCCACAGTGGGTGCAGCACTCACCTGTGCTGCTGCATGAACCATACAAAGGATCTGGGCAGTCACCATGTGAGCATGAATCCTGCTATAACGACCTACCCCTGGCAACCAGGGAGCTCTGAGCCTCTGGTGCCATACTCAGTGACTGCCCAGAGACCCAGCTATACCCTGTTTCCTATCATGCAGTCATAGAGTTCTCACAGTCTCAGTACACAGGTTCCCACAGTCATGAGATGTAGAGGATTATCTCCACTCCATTTGCTTGTCCTGTCCACGGAGAAGCAGAGACAATTTCAGAGCCTGCTGCCTGTGGGTGCTCTGCCTTGGCAGTTTGAGCCCTGGAGCCCATGATATGTTGAGAGGCTGGGGACACCTTACAGTCCTACACGTGTGATCAGTCCTCTGTCATTAGTCCCTTGCCAGACTCAAGGTCAGTGGGGAATACAGATTTTTCCCTCTGGTAAAATCCATGGATCACAAGCATGCACAAGAGCCGCTGCAGCCACTACTCCCCACCAGTTGCCTGGCACACAGGAGGTGTCACAGCCACTAGTTATGTCAAAATGGCACCTTCTACCCACCTGTTGCAGGGTGCACAGGCATGAGCTGTGGCAGCTTTCTAGATAGCCCCCTCTCCCAGCTGGTTGCCAGGTGCCACTGTGGGGAAATGGGGAGAGAGAAATGTGCCCTTTTTTTGCTGTTAGGTGGGTACCCTGTCACCCTTAGAGGTCCAGGCCAGACTCAAAGACAGTGTAGTCAACCAGGCTCTCCCTCTGGCAATATCACCAGTGGCACAGGCTGCTGTAGTCTGCCCTCACTCCACTCTCCAAAGCTGGCACTTCCTGTGGCTCTTGGCTGTGGGGATCATGTGTTGTATCCATGTTCATTCCTGCATGTCTGCACGTTTCACGGGGATCCAGTGTCTGTCTTCCTTCTGTAGAATTTTCACTGCAGATGTCTCTCCAACTCTCCCCTGGGAATGCATTTCCTACATTTTTTGCTACTATTTTCCCCTAGCCTAAAGCAGCACTTCCTTTCCCTATTCTACCATCTTGGAATCACTAGCTAGACAGAAGTCAGAATAAGTCACTCTTTGAATTAGGAGGAAATCCTAACTACATAGGAGAATGAGGAAATCCTGGAGGACTGGTAATGTCCAACTTCTTGATCTTTGGTCTAGTATCCAGATACATTCACTGTATGATAATTCAATAAGCCGTATTTTTCAATTTGCACACTTTCATTATATTCACATTTTAATAAAAGAATCTTCACCTAGTAATCTGGGATTTGTAATTTTTATTTATTTATCACTGACTTGAGTCACAGAGCATTCAATGGTTTTTTTTTAAAGATTTATTTATTTACTTGAAAGTCAGAGTTACACAGAGAGAGGAGAGGCAGAGAGAGAGAGAGAGAGAGAGAGAGGTCTTCCATCTGCTGGTTTTATGGTTTTTTTTTAAAGATTTATTTATTTACTTGAAAGTCAGAGTTACACAGAGAGAGGAGAGGCAGAGAGAGAGAGAGAGAGAGAGAGAGGTCTTCCATCTGCTGGTTCACTCCCTAGATGGGCACAACGGATGAAGCTGCACCGATCCAAAGCCAGGAGACAGGAGCCAGGAACTTCTTCTGGATCTCCCATGCGGGTGCAGGGGCCCAAGGACTTGGGCCACCTTCTACTGCTTTCCCAGGCCATAGCAGAGAGCTGAATCAGAAATGGAACAGCCGGGCCTCGAACCTGCACCCATATGGGATGCCAGCGCTTCAAGCCAGGACGTTAACCTGCTGCACAACAGCGCTGGCCCCTTCAATGGAGTTTTAAGATATGTGACAGACGTGCTCAGTTTTAGACTATTAAGACTGAAAGTCTAATGATGTTGGACATAGAAATACATCTCTCTGCAATAACTGCCTCCACCCTTTCATAACTCTGTATCAGTGGCTTTGATTAGATAAACACCAATAAGAAGCACATAGCGGGCTGTCACACAGCAGGTTAAAGCCCTGACTTGAAGCGCCAGCATCCTATATGGGCACCAGTTCAAGTCCTGGCTACTCCTCTTCCAATCCAGCTCTCCTCTATGGCCTGGGATAGCAGTAGAAGATGGTCCAAGTCCTTGGGCCCCTGCACCCGCGTGGGAGACCCAGAAGTTGTTCCTGGCTCCTGGCTCCTGGCTTCGGATCGGCGCAGCTTCATCCGTTGTGCCCATCTAGGGAGTGAACCAGCGGATGGAAGACCTCTCTCTCTCTCTACTTCTCTCTATAACTCTTTCAAATAAATAAAAAACAAATCTTTAAAAAAAAAATAAGAAGAAGCAGCACATAGCAAGGGCCAGCATTGTGGAATAGTGGGTTAAGCCACCAACTGCAATGGTGGCTTCCCATATTGGTGCTGGTTTGAGTCCTGGGTGCTCCACTTCCTATCTAGCTCCCTGCTAATGCAGCTGGGAAAGCAGAAGGGAAAGGCTCAAATACTTAGGCCCCTCTCTCTCTGTCTCACCCTCTCTCCATGTAATTCTGCCTTTCAAATAAAATAAATACCTCTTTTAAAAAAATGAAGCACATAGCTTTCAACAACCTTTTCATTTCCACTTCCATTAATCTTTAAGACAATGAGAACATTTTGGGGATCCATCTACGCTCCTCTTATGAATTAAAAATAGGCTGTCCATATATTTTAGTACTTCATCTTTGATCCTAGATTCTGCTCTACTGCAAACTAACATGAGTAAATACAGGAAAAGAATCATGTCATACATTCTGTTATCATCAGGTACAAGCAGTCTTTCTAAAACTTTCTAAACAACTCTCTGTGCCTAAACCTACAGATTTAGTCAGCCTGCAGACACATGAGAAAAACTTCCTGGACTCTTGACAGTAAGGACTATAATAAGTCATGTTAACAGATATTAATTCAGTAAATGCTCCAAATTACTGATCCTTAGATCCATGTTCACAACTAAAAAGACACACACAATTTTCCTGTTGAAAATCTGCTCCATCAGGAAACCTTAAACAAATGGGTTTGAAGAATTCTACAGAAGCAAAAATCTTTGGGAAAAACATCTAACCAACAACTCTTAGGTGAAGAAAATAAAAAACCAAAGCATACAGCTTCCACACAAAGACAGAAGATTTATTTTCTGACATCCCTGGTCCTTTTTTAAAAAAGTTGTTTATTCACTGTTAATCTTTTATTGTACTCTGGCATCTCCAATGATCAACTAAAGGTTTCTCAGCATGTTTTCGCGTATGTTCAATGTTAGCACTTCTTAAGCCCCTTTAGTCTTCCACTGCCATCTTCTAAAAGGAAAAAAAATCTCCCTGTAATTCCACTCACAGAACTTAGTATCTGTCCTTAAAATACTAAAAACAGTAAACAGGATACCTCTGTGTTTGAATTTTCATCATGTTATTCTTCCTCACAAAAAGTAGAACCTTGATCCCAATCATTATAGCCATGTCAGCAGAACCAGCAGTACCAGGGATTGGACCAATACTGGAGCTAACTCTGCCAAGTAATTATTCTTTTAGAAAATCTTTTCTTTTTGTATACTTATATTTCCATCTCACTATAAAATTGAGAATTAAAAAGCCAATTAATTGTAGTAGATGTTATTATTATCTAGAGATTGCCTTTCTTCCTGAACAAACAGGAAAACATTTTAGACTTCCTTGCAGTTACATAAGAGCCTGTGACAAGTTTTTGGCAATAAACTGTGAATAAAATTGATCTGCATCACTTCTGTCCTGCGTAATTAAAAATAAGTTTGAATTTTCTATTTTCTTTCTTAAACTGATGCAGCAACCCTGGGAATCTCTATGTGCTAGTGGGCTTACCAACATGATGGTAGCAACCTGGATCCCGGAATCCACTTGGAAGAGAAGCATTCTATATAATCTTATGAATAGGTTTTAAATTTGTGTCCCTAGATTGTGATCTTCACCAGTACTTCTCAGCTTCTTTGCCCTCTTAGGAGGATTAGAAGTTAAGAGGGCACTTGAGTTCAGTATTTCCCTTCTCTCATGCTCTGGCAAGTAGTTTCTCTTAAAGCAGGGAGGAGATCAGAAAGTTCTGAGAATATTGCAGAATGATAAATCTTCCCCTGGTTACTTTAAAATCGTCAGTCTCCCTCCACCTTCTGAAAGCATGAGGGAATTTTTCTCTGATTTGTACTTTGAGACCTGATAGAGCTCCTGAGGTTAAAACTCAGGAAGTTGTGGTTTCTGCCCTAGGCAGAAAATTTTAACTTTTGAGTTAGTCCACACTCAGTTCCCAACAGTTCCTCAATTATAGTTGAAGTTTTCCTACAGATCCTAATCCTAATGGTCTCTGCTTCTAGCAAGCTGTGATTCTTTGTATTTTCTTATTTCTCTTTTACTAGACCCTTAATTTGTCTTATGTTCTCAATTTTATGATAGCTGTAAGAAGAGTTGCTGACACTCAGTTTGTTCAGCTTTTTTCTTGTGTGGATTGATAGCACAACTTCTAAGCTCTGTATATATCAAAGTGTTAAGAAGTTCCTACAATGCTATTTTTAATTACTTATCAACGGGTTTTTTCCCACTTGACTGTGATTTTTTTTAAAGAAATAGTTATTTTTTAAGTTACTTATTTGAAAGGCAGAGTGACAGAGAGAGAAGGATAGACACAAAGAGATTTTCAATCCCCTGATTCACTCTGCAAATGCCCACAACAGCCAGGGCTGGACCAGACAAAAGTCAGGAGCCCAGAACTCCATTTGAGTCTCCCACATCAATGGCAGGGATGAAAGTAGTTGGGCCTCCTGCCTTCCCAGGCACATTACCAGGAGGCTGAATTAGAAGTGAAATAGCTATGACTGGAGCCAACACTCCCATATGGGATGCATACATCCCAAATAATCTAACCCATTGCACCACAATACTCACCCTAGCTGTGAACTGTTTGAGAGCAGAAATCACAGTCCTTTTATCCCAGGATTCCTAGGACCCAGCACAGTATGAGAACTCTTTAATACTCAATCATGGATCTTCATCACATTGTCTGCTCCTCGTCACACATACACTCCTCTAGTTTATCTATTTTTCTAGCTATATATATCATGCTGACCACTCCCAAAGGTGCATCTCCAGATAGTTCACATTTCTCCTACAATGCTGGCTAATTTATAGGCAGCTTAAATTTCAAAAATTCAAAACTTAAGTTGTTCATCCCCCTCTTTTCTTGTTCATATTTAATGACATATTTGATCACCACCCAATTACTTTTTCTAACCAGAAACCTGGAAATTGATTGTGGTACTTTTTTCTTCCAAATCTACTCCACTGACAAATCATACCATTTCAATCTCCAAACCTACCCCCAATCCACATATCTCCATTGTCACTATAATCAACCTGGTCTGAATTATCATGATGATTAGAAGAGTCTCCCACATAAGCCTCTTCAATGCTCTCTCCACTTCTATCCTCATTCACTTTCATCTTGTGGAGCATCCAGACTACTCTTTATACACAAGTTAAATCATGTCACTTCCATTTTTAAAACTGTTCAATACCTTCCTTTCATTATGAGACTCAGACTTCAATTTGTCACGCTCTATTTAAAGAAAATTACTTCATCTGAGTTCCACCCCTGGAACTTCATTCCCTGCCACACTCCCTCTTCACTATACTACTACACAGTGGCCTTCATTGCAACATAAAGACTTTCACATATGATGTTTCCTAACCTTAAAACACTCTTACCTTTAACCTTTTATTCCTATTAAAGACCTCACAATCAAAGAGGATTACTATATTAACTGGTTATCTGATTCCAATGATTCAAATTTTAGATTCAAAGTAGATCCCAGTTAAAAATAAGAGTAGAAATGAGAGAGGGAGGAGATGTACAGTTCGGTACACATTCCCACAGACTTACACCTAAGGGTAAAGCTAAAAACTTGCCATCGGACTCCAAATCCCATTAAGTTGGCAGGTACTAATGTCATCATACTAGTTAAAGTGATCATTTTAACTGCATAATGGATCATAAAGACAGGAATAAGTGTCAAAGGGATCTCATAAATAAGACCAAATGTCTGCTAATAACAATAGACAGAATTAAAAAGGACAGAATGATCCATCATGGGAAGGAGGCCACACAGCAGACTTCATGGAATGACAAATGCCCTAAACAGCACTCTGGCCTCAGAATCAGACCTTAAGGCATTCTGATCTAGCTAAAAAGCGCATGAGAGAATTTCAGGCATGGAAAGCCAAGACACTGTGGCAAAAAAAAAAAAATAAATAAATAAATAAAAATAAAAATAATTCGCCTACAGGAAAGATCTCTGTGAGTGAGATCGAAGTGGAAACAAGGGACTATCAAAGAAGTAGGTACCTTTCTCCGAAGGAAGAAGAGAACTTCCACTTTGATTATGGCCCTGTCTAAATACTGACAAAGTTTATGGACTCAAAAGGCTTCCACAGCCGTGGCAGCTCATGACAGGAGACTTGGGTGATCACTGACATCATAAATAAAGAGTGTCAATTGTTAAATCAACAGGAGTCACTGTGCACTTGCTCCCCATGTAGGACATCTGTCCTTAATGAGTTGTACTATGAGAATTAATGGTAAAACTTGTCATCAAACCGTACTTTATACTTTGTGTGTCTGTGTGGGTGCAAACTGTTGAAGTCTTTACTTAGTATAGAGTTGGTCTTCTGTATATAAAGATAATTAAAAATGAATCTTAATGAAGAATGGAATGGGAGAGGGAGTAGGAGGTGGGACGGGAGTGGGAGTGGGAGGGTGGGTATGCGGTGAATAACCGCTATATTCCAAAAGCTGTACCTATGAAATTTATATTTATTAAATAAAAACTTTCTTATAAAAAAAAAACCTTGAAGTATTTAGGCTTTCAGAATTATAATTAAAAAATTCCAAAACTATTTGACCAAAGATTGAATTTAGGGATTAACACCTCTTAATGTTCTCTGGAACTACTATCAAAAAAACACACTCTATAAAATACTCCCATTATTACAGAAATATTTTATTGGATAAATAAGATTTATTTATATTAAAATTGGAGGGAGAACTACCTCTTCTTTTCTGCTATAGCATAAAAATCCTTGTTTTCTGTTTAGATTTTCATGGGACAATTAAAGTTAAAAAATACCAAACTCTGACCTAACTAGTTTCCTTTCTGAGGGCATGCTATTCCAAGGGCAGTATTTTAATACGTACTTCTCAGTATGCTATACTATCAGAGATAATATTTAGTCTATATAGATCAGCTTACTTACGTCTGGGGCTCCTTTTCATTTTGTTGTTTTTGCTGGGGCTGAAGAACGTTATTTACCAGTTCAGTGATCCCACTAAAGGGAAACCACCTGTTTAAATAAGCAAATAATGTGACTGAATAACCAAATGAATAACAATGTAGATTCAATGTTTTCTTATCATAATAAAAATACACAGGCACAAAAGCTACAGCCAATGGAAACGTGAGCTCCAATTCCAGGCAGTAAGAATCTAGAGAACTCAAGTTAGAACACTTAACCAGTCCACAAGCAGGCAGCAAAAAACTACATCCAATCACTATGTGGATGAAGTAAGAAGCTGCAGGCAGCTCTTACAAGCCAGAGAGTCAGAAAGCAGAAGACACACTAGCTGCAGCCTATCCAGTATTAGTGTACGCTAATACCATCAAAGGTGCAGAGAGCAGAATGTGGCAGTACAGAAGTCAAGCCTACTGCACTCAATACATTTACTTACTGTGTCGGTTGTGGTTTGTGTTCTTCTTTGACCCTAAAAAGATAAGTTTGCACAACTGAGGGCACTGTTCTAGGAAGAAACCTCTATCTACAGATTTGTGGTCATATAAAATGTGCATGAAAATGAGGATTATTACATTAAAAAGCTTAGTGCATCATCATATGTTGGAATTACACATTTCAATCAATTGTGTACAAAAATTGTACTTCTATTTCAAACCCATGATTTAGACCTACAACTTTCTGCATATTTTCATTGATATAAAAGTTCTTAAAATAATTATTTTAAAGTGCCATATGAAAGTTTTATTTAGTGAAATTGAAAATATATAGATTTCCTTCTTTTAAATTACTTCCTTATTATAAATTGAAAAAAGGCATAAGTATTTTAAATAAAACATGGGATTTTACAAATATATTCTTAAAGCCTTACCAATGAATTTCTTTTTTTTTTTTTTTAGAGCGTCACTGATGCTTTATTTACATGTATCACTATCTCTTACAAACTAGATTATGGTTTTAAATGGAATACACAAGGCAATATCTACAAACACCACTGAAAGTAAGTACTGCATTGCTAACTCATCTGAAAAAGGGAAGATTCACAAATCAAACTGGTTTTGATCTTTGAGAAGAAAGGTAGTGGAGTTATTAACTTGTGGCTACAGATGATTAACCAATGAATTTCTTTACACTTAAAGGAGCAAGTAAAGGAACTAGGGCTACTTAGCAAATCTATCTAAAAATAGTTGCTAAAATAACTGTGCATTAAAGACATTCACAAATTAAATTATTCATACAACTATACCAGAATGAAAACAAATTTAAATAAATACTATTAAATAACTATGATCAAGTCAGTGTTTCCCTTTCATTTCTGCTGAGCTCAACACAGTCTTGTCCAAAATCATGTACAGAAATAAATCCTACTCCCTAATTCATGTTAATTTGTATATTATCAAAATCTATGTGTTCATGAGCAGAAACTGATTTGGAAATAGTCAAATCATGGTGGATATGATGTGTTTAGTAGGCACAACTAACTAAAAGAAACTCGCACCTTATTTGGCACTCTAAGTGAGACATTCTTAGGATTTGTATTATTCACTTATTGTTATGTTCCTTTATTAAAATTAAATTATTTGTTCTGCAGACCTACTAGTGTACATTGCTTTCACAGTATTCAAATTAAAAGGAGACAAAGCCAATATAAAGCACTGAATATCAAAACAAAATACAACTGCATATTCAAGACTTGGAGAAACACCATACACAAGAGTAGCAAAGACTTCTGAAATGTTGCATCCCACAGTTTGCACAGGACAGACCTGATCTGTAAACTTACAATCAGTTAATTAGTTTTTATTTTCTTGAAGGAGACCTAAGAATTGGTAACTGAAATTTACCTAAACCTAAGTCTTTCACTGGGAAGTTACCTCAACACAATAAATTAAATTCTATCTAGGTCAAATTTATTTTCTTTCACAGTTTGTTCCTTTATTTAGAGATCTAAACAATAAATGAAAAGACATACCTACACACACTTTCTGTTTAAGTGAATAAGTATAACTGGTAACTATGAATCTCTATGTTAACTATGAAAGAATATCCTGTGCTCTCTTATATAAACTTCAGAGTGTAAAAATTTTATCCTAGAGGTAAAGGTACATAATTCAGTATTTAAATATAGACATAAACAGATCAATATTTAAATGATATTTATTAACACCAAATATATAAACAACCAAACACAGCTAACTATAATGACAGCAGATTCTACCTAGAAAACTTATAAGTCAGGGCCCGGCACTGTGGTGCAGTGGGTTAAAGCCCTGGCCTGAAGCGCCAGCATCCCATATGGGCACTGGCTTCTCTTCTTCCCATCCAGCTCTCTGCTATGGCCTGGGAAAGCAGTAGAAGACAGACCAACTCCTTGGGCCCCTGCACCCACGTGGGAGACCAGAAAGAATCTCCTGGCTCCTGGCTTCCGATCGGCACAGCTCTGGCTGTTGCGGCCAATTGGGGAGTGAACCAGCTGATGGAAGACCTCTCTCTCTGTCTCTACCACTCTGTAACTCTGTCTTTCAAATAAATAAAATAAATCTTAAAAAAAAAAGAAAACTTATAAGTCTACTTCATTGAGAATATGATTAAAATATTGTTTTAGATCAAGGTCACAAATAGAAAAATGATAAATTGCCATATTGGCTCAACAAAACTGCTCTTCACCAAGATATATGTATTTTTTAAATATATTGAAATGAGTATGTAAATGAGAATACCTATGTTTAAAAAATACATTTATTAAAGAAATTCTAAGTGATAGCCTGCAAGGAATCATGTGACAAAAGTCTGTATCATAAATACACTTATGTTAATCTGCAAGTCAGTTTCCAATTTCAAAAATCTTTATTTGAAAAAAACAAAATTTTATTTGAAAAATAAAAAATCTTTATTTGAAAAAAATTTAATAAAAATGTAAATTTTTAAAACAAGAATTATGCACAAGCTTTAGAAAATATATATGAAATATGCAAACACTTGCATCATCTTTCCTAATAAAATGCATATTTTATTTGCATATTTACTATCACATAAATATTTACAATGTCTAGATATAATCAAGACTAAAATTTTCCTTCACTTTTTTGCCCATGTTTTGGATAAAATTAAAATTTAGATAGAGATAAAATATTAAGAATTGGTAATATTAAAAGCAATTATATCACATATTTCTCCAACAGTATGCAAACATGATAAACAAGGAACTCCTATGTTCTCGCATTCCATAAAGTTTATGAGGGACTACTGGTTTGAGGCAGACATATAAACAGCTTGGGAATTGTGAAACTGAGCCTCATAGTAAGAAAAAAATTTAAACTGAAAATCAACAACTCTTCTTAAAAATAATTAAGATGATTATGGTCACAGACAAAGTGCTGTCATAAAAACTAAACAGCCAAATGAGTGAATACAGAGTATCACAACTTACCAGGAGCAGAAGCCCACAGTGGGAGCCAGTATCTGCACAACCATTTTACACGGTATCTGCTGGAGGCTCAGCATGGACCACCTTCTAAGTTTAAAACTCCAAATCTTAGGTATCAGTTTTAGGGGCACCTCACTTCCATTACATTTTACTTTCAGGAGCCCTACCAGGTTCTCTTGGGGAATATCCATAAAAATTCCCTCCTACATCCAGGAGGAAGGTGGAAAAGTAACCATTTTGAAAGTTACCCAGAACTCTCTGTTCTTAACAAGATCTGCCCTCAAGGAAAACTATTTTACCAAAAACAAATCACCTGAGCTTTTATCAAAACCTAACAGGGTTGGCAAAGGCAGATACCCAACTTCACTCTCCTCCAGTCTTCAAAGTGGAGGACTGAAAATAACCAACTCCTGTCCCTCTGGACTGTGTTATTAAGTTCAGGGAAATACCCAAGACTGAGGCCTAATTTTGCACCATGGAAGGGTTTGCCTCAATCCACACCTGCCACCAATCAGTATAGTTCTTATATAATACAACAGGGGAAACAACCAAGAACTGCAAGCCTCAGACACTATCTACAGAAGGGGTCTAAGGGAACACAAAACAGAAAGGGAGACAAAGTGCCAATAAAGCTTAGTTTTAGGCACCATAGTACACTAAATAGTAAACACAACCTAACTCCAGGTAAATACAAACCTCACACAAAAGGTCTATCAATCTCAGTTCCTTTTACTCAATAAACCACTTCCAGTTTTCAGTAAAAATTACAGGGCATTCTAAAGGCCAAGAAAAAACAGTCTAAAGAGACAAAGCAGGCATCAAACATGGGTCAGACAGGGCAGAGATTTTAGAACTGTTAGATCGGCAAAATGACTATAATTAATAGGTTAATATGCTCAGGGCTCTGATACAAACTAAATGGACAACATAATAAAATAGATGAGTAGTATGAATACTGAGAGGCAAACTCTAACTCTGAAAAAGAAATGTTAATAATCAAAAAACAATGTAACAAATTAAGAATATGTTTTGTGTTGTTTTAAAAGGTTTATCTATGTATTTGAAAGTCAGAGTTTCAGAGAGAGAGATCTTAATCCACTGGTTCACTTTCACACTGGTCACAACAGCCAGTGCTGGGCCAGGCTGAAGCCAGGAACTTCATCTGGGTCTCTCATATGGGTAGCAGGAGGCCAAACATTTGAGCTATTTTCCACTGCTTTCCCCAGGCCATTAGCAGGGAGCTGGACTAGAAGTAGAGCAGGTGGGACATAAACTGGTGCCCATATGGGATGCCAGGTCACAGGCAGCAGCTTTACCCACTACACCACATCACTGGGCCCTAAGAATATCTTTGAGCCAGGTTGGGGGATAGGTTAGCTGGTATTGTGGCACATTGAGTTAAACTAATGCATGTGACACCAGCATCACATACCAAAGTGCCACTTGGAGTCCTGGCTACTTTACTTCCTACCCAGCTTCCTGTTAATGCAGGTAGGAAGGCAGCAGATGATGGCCCAAGTACATGGGCCCCTGCCAACCACATGGGAGACCAGAATGGAGTTCCTGGCTAATGGCCTCAGCCTGGCCTAGCCCTGGATGTTGCAGTCATTTCAAAAAGTGAACCAGCAGGTGAAAGATATCTCCCCCCCATCCCCAAAACCCACCTCTCCCTCTTTTTCTCTCTCCTTCTCATTCTCCCTCTCTGAAACTCTGCATTTCAAACAAATAACTCTTATATTTGTTTGAAGGACTTATCAGTAGACTACACAGGCAAAGGAAAGAATCACGAAGCATGAAGAAGAAAATGAAGCAAACCCATTTAAGGTAACTACAGAAAAAAAAAGTAATGTCCAAGAATAAACTTAACCAAAGGGGTCAAAGATTTCTACAATGAAAACTCTGAAATATTGATCACAGAAATTGAACACACACAAAAAAATGAAAATACATCCCATGTTTATGTACTGAAATAATAAATATTGTTATAATACCTATACTACCCAAAACAACCTACAAATTCAATGCAATACCTATGCAAATATGAATGGCTTTCTTCACGGCACAGAACCACACAGAACCACAAAAAATCCTGAATAGCCAAAGCAATCTTGAACAAAAAGAACAAAGGAAGCATATTCCCTCACTTCAAAATAAAGTGTAGCTACAATAATCAAAGGAGCATGCTACTGGCATAAAAACAGACACATAGAACAACTGAGTGAAATAGAGCGCCTAAAAGTAATCCCACACATCAAGAGACAACAACACTTGAACAAAGATGTACAAACATATGATATTGAAAGGACAGAAACTTGAATATCCCAATGCAGAATGATGAAATAGACTCATTCTCACTCATCAAGTATCAAAAGCAACTCAAAATGAACTACAGAGCCAAATCTAAGAACTGAAATCATGAAACTAGTGTAAGAAAACACAGTTGAAATGCTTCTGAACATTGGAAGGAGAAAGGATTTTGGGAACAGATCACAAAGATCAGGAAACAAAAACAAAAAGAGACAAATGGGATTGCAACAAACTAAAAAGCTTCTATATAGCAAAGGAAACAATCAACAGAGTCAAGAGACAAAGTGTAGAATGAAGGAAAATATTTGCCAAGTATATACCTGATAAGATGTTAATAATCAGTATATATAAGGAAGTCAAAAAACTCTACTAAGAGACTATTGGTACTCATAGAAGAGTTTGCTAAAGTAGCAGGATATAAAATCAATGCACAAAATCAACAGCATTTGTATACATAGGCAATGCCATGGCTGAGAAAGAACTGCTAAGATGAATCCCATTCGCAATAGCTACAAAACAATCAAATACGTTGGAATAAACTTAACCAAGGACGTCAGAGATCTCTACGATGAGAATTACAAAATCTTAAAGAAAGAAGTAGAAGAGGATACCAAAAAATGGAAAAATCTTCCATGTTCATGGATTGGAAGAATCAATATCATCAAAAGGTCCATTCTACCAAAATCAATGTATAGATTCAATGCAATACCATTCAAAATAGCAATGACATCCTTCTCATATCTGGAAAAAATGATGCAAAAATTCATATGGAGACACAGGAGACCTCGAATAGCCAAAGCAATCTTGTACAACAAAAACAAAGCCGGAGGCATCACAATGCCAGATTTCAGGACATACTACAGGGCAGTTATAATCAAAACAGCATGGTACTGGTACAGAAACAAATGGACAGACCAATGCAACAGAACAGAAATCCCAGAAATCAACCCAAACATCTACAGCCAACTTATATTTGATTAAGGATCTAAAACCAATTCCTGGAGCAAGGACAGTCTATTCAATAAATGGTGCTGGGAAACCTGGATTTCCACATGCAAAAGCATGAAGCAAGACTACCACCTTACACCTTACACCTTACACCTTACACAAAAATCCACTCAACATGGATTAAAGATCTAAATCTACAACCCAACACCATCAAATTATTAGAGAACATCGGAGAAACCCTGCAAGATATAGGCACAGAAAGACTTCTTGGAAAAGACCCCAGAGACATAGGCAGTTAAAGCCAAAATTAACAACTGGGATTACATCAAATTAAGAAATTTCTGTACTGCAGAGGAAACAGTCAGGAAAGTGAAGAGGCAACCAACAGAATGGGAAAAATATTCGCAAATTATGCAACCGATAAAGGGTTAATAACTAGAATCTACTAAGAGATCAAGAAACTCCACAACAACAAAACAAACAACCCAATTAAGAGCTGGGTCAAGGACCTAAATAGACATTTTTCAAAAAAGGAAATCCAAATGGCCAACAGACACATGAAAGAGTGTTCAGGATCACTAGCCATCAGGGAAATGCAAATCAAAACCACAAGGAGGTTTCGCTTACATACAGAATCTACCAACAACAGATGCTGGCAAGGATGTGGGGAAAAAGGGACACTAACCCACTGTTGGTGGGAATGCAAACTGGTAAAGCCACTGCAGAAGTCAGTTTGGAGATTGCTCAGAAACCTGGATATAACCCTACCATACAACCCAGACATGTCACTCCTTGGAATTTACCAGAGGAAATTAAATTGGCAAATAGAAGAGCTGTATGCACCTCAATGTCTATTGCAGCTCAATTCACAATAGCTAAGACATGGAATCAACCTAAATGCCCATCAACGAGGACTGGATAAAGAAATTATGGGATATGTACTCTATAGAATACTATACAGCAGTATATATATATATATATATATATATGGACAAATATCATATGTTCTCCCTGATCAGTGACAACTAACTGAGCACAAAAAAGGAAACCTGTTGAAGTAAAACGGACACTATGTGAAACAATGACTTGATCAGCCCTTGTCCTGACTGTTGATGTACAACTTAATACTTTATCCCATTTAGTATTTTTTGTTCTTATTGGTTGAACTCTGTAATTAACACACGATTATTCTTAGGTGTTTAAATTTAACTGAAAAGTAATCTCTGTTAAATATAAGAGCGGGAATAAGAGAGGAAGGAGATGTACAATTTGGAAAAAGCTCAAGCTGACTTGCCCCAAATGGTAGAGTTAGAAACATACCAGGGGATTCCAATTCAATCCCATCAAGGTGGCATGTACCAGTGCCATCTCACTGGTCCAAATGATAGGTCTAAGAGTCAAAGGGATCACATAAACAAGACTAGTGTCTGCTAAAACTAACTGATAGAATTAAAAAGGAGAGAACAATCCAACATGGGAAGCAGGATACACAGCAGACCCATAGAATGGCAGATGTCCTAAACAGCACTCTGGCCTCAGAATCACCCTTAAGGCATTCAGATATGGCTAAAAAGCCCATGAGAGTATTTTAGGCATGGAAAGCTAAGACACTGTGAAAAAAAATGACCTAAATGAAAGATCTCTATGAGTGAGATCCCAGCAGAAAGAACGGGCCATCAAAGAAGGAGGTACCTTTCTCTGAAGGGAGGAGAGTACTTCCACTTTGACTATGGCCTTGTCTAAATAAGGTCAGAGTTTGTGGACTCCACAGGGTTCCATAGCCTTGGCAGCACATGACAAGAGCCTCAAGTGATTACTGATGTCATAAATAAGCGTGTCAAATTGTTAAATCAACAACAGGAGTCACTGTGCACTTACTCCTCATGTAGGACCTCTGTCCTTAATGTGTTGTACTATGTGAATTAATGGTAAAACTACTACTAAAACAGTACTCTATCTTTGTGTGGCTGTGTGGGTGCAAACTTTTGAAATCTTTACTTAATAAATACTAAGTAGATCTTCTTTATATAAATATAATTGAAAATGAATCTTGATGAAGAATGGGATGGGAGAGGGAGTAGAAGAGGGGATGCTTGTGGGTGGGAAGGAGGAGGTTATGGGGGGAAAAGCTGCTACAAAAGTTGTACTTTGGATACTTGTATTTATTAAAAAAAGTTAAAAAGTTAAAAAAAGGTAGGTACAATATGGTATGTATCCCATCCATATATATAATTTTATGTGTCAAATTTAAAATATTAAGATTTTTAAATACATAAACTCACTATTACAGTGGACTCTTCACACCTCTATCAATAATTAACAGATACAGTAGGGGAAAGCTCAATAAAAATAGAGTTGAACTGAACAGTACTATCAATAAAATGGATCTAATTAGTATCCTACAATATTGGATGCAACAACAGAACGCACATTCATCTCAGGCTCACATGGAACATCCACCAAGATAAGAACATGCTGAACCAGAAAACAGATTTTTGTTTGATAGGCAGAGTTAGACAGAGAGAGAGAGACAGAGAGAAAGGTCTTCCTTTCCGTTGGTTCACCCCCCAGATGGCCGCTACAGCCAGCACACTGCACCAATCCGAAGCCAGGAGCCAGGTGCCTCCCCCTGGTCTCCCATGCGGGTGCAGGGCCCAAGCACCTGGGCCATCCTCCACTGCCTTCCCGGGCCACAGCAGAGAACTAGACTGGAAGAAGAGCAACCAGGACAGAATCCGGCGCCCCAACCGGGACTAGAACCCGGGGTGCCGGTGCCGCAGCAGAGAATTAGCCTAGTGAGCCACGGCAACGGCCTGAGAAAACACATTTTAATAAATTTAAGTAAATACAAATTATACGACATATGCTCTGATACAATGGAATTAAATTAAAAAATCAATAATAGAACTAAAGCAGAGAATTCCAAAATATCTGGAGATTAAACAATACACTTTTAAACAATACGTGGGTCAAACACATCTCAAAAGAAATTGAAAATAATCTGAACTCATGAAAAATATAGCTTATCAAAATACGTGATATGTAGCTAAATCAGGACTCAATGGAAATTCCTTTCATTTAAGGCATATAATACAAAACAGATCTAAAAATCAATAAATTCAGTTTCTTAGTAAACTAGAAAATGAATAACAAACTTAGGTGAGTAAAAGAAAATAAATATTAGAGATGAAATCAGGGGCTAGCACTGTGGTATAGTAGGCTAAGCCTCCACCTGTGGCATCGACATTCCATCTGGGAGCCAGTTCAAATCCCAGCTGCTTCACTTCCAATCCAGCTCTCTGGTAATGTGCCTGGGAAAGCAACAGAAAAAGGCCCAAGTGCTCGGGCCCCTCCACCCATGTGGGAGACCTGGAAGAAGCTCCTAGCTCTTGTATAGGCCTAGCTCCAGTCATTGTGGCCATTTGGGGAGTAAACCAGCAGATGGAAGACCTCTTGCTAACTCTGTCTCTACCTCTCTCTGTAACTCTTTCAAATAGATAAAATAAATTTAAAAAAAAAAAAAAAAAGAGGAGCCTGTACTATGGTGCAGTAGGTTAATTCTCCGCCTGCAGCACCAGCATCCCATACAGGTACTGGTTCCAGTCCCGGCAGCCCCTCTTCCAGTCCAGCTCTCCTAGGCCTGGGGAATTGGGCCCCTGCACCCACGTGGAAGACCAGGAAGAAGTGTCTGGCTCCTGGCTTCGGATCAGCACAGCTCCGGCCCTTGCAGTCATTTGGGGAGTGAACCAACGGAAGGAAGACCTTTCTCTCTGTCTCTCCCTCTCACTATCTGAAACTCTAACTTTCAAATAAAATCTTTTAAAGAGAGAGAGAGAGTGAAAGAGAGATCAAAGAAACTGGAAACAGACTCAATAGACAAAATCAATAAAACCAAAAGTTATTTCTTAGAAAAAGCTAATAAGCTGATAAATCACTAATATCAGCAATAAGTCTATCATTACTGATCTCCTGATATTAAAAACATAATATAGAAATATTAAGAATAACTATATCATGAACTTGGTAACTTGGATGAAATGGACCAACTCTTTTAAAGATATAAAGCTCATACAAGGAGAAATATATAATCCAAATAGGTTTACATCTATTAACGCAATCAATAATAAATAATCTTGTAAAACATATTCCCAGGCCAAAATTGTTTCACTGGTGGATTCTACCAAATATTTAAAGAGGAAATGATACCAATCTTCTACAACCTCTTCTGGAAATAAAAGGTGAGGGAATACATTTTAAGTAATTCTATTACAGCAGCACCATACTAATATCTAAACCAGACAGACTAAAATAGATGAATATTTCAGGCCAATTTCTATTATGAACACAAATAAAAGTAAAAATCAATAAAAATATTAGAAAATTGGGCCGGCGCCGTGGCTCAATAGGCTAATCCTCCACCTTGCGGTGCCGGCACACCGGGTTCTAGTCCCGGTTGGGGCGCCGGATTCTGTCCCGGTTGCCCCTCTTCCAGGCCAGCTCTCTGCTATGGCCAGGGAGTGCAGTGGAGGATGGCCCAGGTGCTTGGGCCCTGCACCCCATGGGAGACCAGGAAAAGCACCTGGATCCTGGCTCCTGCCATCGGATCAGCGCGGTGCGCCGGCTGCAGCGGCGGCCATTGGAGGGTGAACCAACGGCAAAAGGAAGACCTTTCTCTCTCTGTCTCTCTCTCTCACTGTCCACTCTGCCTGTCAAACAAAAAAAAAATTAGAAAATTGAATCCAATAATGTATAAAAGCAATTATATACATGACTAGGTGGGATTATGTTCAGTGTTTGAGAACAAAGTAGTATGATTCATTGCATTAACAGGCTAAGGAAGAAAATTCAGATGCAGAAAGGCATTTCACATAATTGAATACCCATTCATGATAAAAATCCTCAGCAAAAAAGAAATAGATCCTCAACTTGATAAACAAAAATATCAAAATAAACAAATATCCTCAACTTGATAAAAAATAAATCTATGACTCACATCACTGATGAGAAATAAGAAGCTTTTCTCTTAGGAACAGGAATCAATGCAAGACTGTCTTTTTTCAGACTTCTATTCAACATCATCTTAATGCAGTTAAGACAAGACCAGGAAATAATAAAAGGTGTACAGAAAAGGAAGGAAAAAATAAAACTATCTTTGTTCATAGATGAACAACATTGAATCCCAAAAAATCCACAAAAATTTCCACAAATTCAATTGCTTTCCTAATACAACAATGAAGGATTAGGTTTGAAATTTAAAACATAACACCGTGGATGGGTGCTGCAGTTGATTTCTCAACAATGTTGCAGTGGATTCGTTTCTGAGAGGAGGAGCGTGGTGGGGGCAAGAGGCGCGGAGTCACCATACAGACAATTTGTTAAGTCCACAACAGGAGTCACTGTGCACTTACTCCTCATGTAGGATTTCTGTCCTTAATGTGTTGTCCAATGTGAATTAATGGTATAACTAGTACTGAAACAGTATTTTACACTTTATGTTCTGTGTGGGTGCAAACTGATGAAATCTTTACTTAATATATACTAAACTGATCTTCTATATATAAAGATGATTGAAAATGAATCTTGATGTGAATGGAATGGGAGTGAGCGGGAGATGGGAGGGTTGCAGGTGGGAGGGAAGTTATGGGGGGGGGAGCCATTGTAATCCATAAACTGTACTTTGGAAATTTATATTTACTAAATAAAAGTTTTAAAAAAGTATCCCCAATTCCCAATAAAGAAAGATAATTTAACCTTAAAAAAAAAAAAAAAGGAAATCCATGTATAGGTTTTCCTAATATGTTTCATAAACTTTTTTAAGGCACCTCTGTGTATAGATTTCAAAATCTTTTTTACCAAATAAATATCTTTTAATTATATTTCCACAAACTTTTCAAAGTGCCCTCTAACATTTGCTTCCTCATTTTGCCTGCTGAGAGGGCCTAAAGATCAGTGACACATCAATAGCAATGAGCATACCTAGTACACAGATCTTGATTCCTAACTACCATTTTTCAATCAAATGACTCAAGGTTACTTGGAGAAATGGCTGATTTCCACTGAGACAGGAAAAACACAATATGAACCCAGATTATCATGTATTGCCAGAAAGTGAAGAAGTGTGCAAAAACACACACACACACACACACACACAAACTGGGCATGTCAAAAAGACCCAGAAACCAACCTGATACAACTACCAATGGCCACAGCTAAAACAATTTGAGGACAGAATAAATAATAATGATATAACCACCCCCAAAAAATAAATATTCATTAATCCATTTTGATCAAAATAAATGTTAAAGGAGAAGGGGTATATGTTTCTTACAGAAGAATCCAAAATAATAAACATAAAGTATATGAGGGAAATAGCACACCATCATTAAAACATCACAGCAATAATTGCTGCAGATCCACTGATAAATGCTAACATCAAAAGTATGTGGTATGAGGTAGGAGGTGGAGGCAGCATTAAAGCACAGCTGGCTAAGTTCCCACTTAGGATGTCAGCCGCTTGCAATATCAGCATCCCATCTGGAGTCATGGCTACTCCACTTCCAATCCATGCTTCCTACTAATGTTCCTAGGAAGTCAGTGGAAGACGGCATGAGTACTTGGGCCACAGCCACTCATATGGGAGACCAGGATAGAGTTTTTGGCTTCTGGCTTCAGACTGGCCCAGCCCTGACTATTGCAGCTATTTGTGGAATGAACCAGCAGATGGAAGATATGTCTGTCTGTCCGTCTCTATCTCTCTCTCTTTCTTTCCATCTTTCTGCCTTTCAAATAAATAAATAAATCAAAAAAATGTAGCCTGGGCCTGGCATTGTGACACAGCAAGTTAATCTGCCACTTGCAACACCAGCATCCCCTAACAGAATGTCAGTTCAAGTCCTGGCTACTCCACTTCCCATCTATTTTACTGCTAATGTGCCTGGGAGAGCAGCGAATGATGATTCAAGTACTTGAGTCTCTGTCACAATCATGGGAGACCTGAATGGAGCTCCTGGCTTTGGTCTGACCCAGGCCCAGTTATTGTGGGCATTTGGAGAGTGAACCAGTGAATGGAAATCTGTCTCTCCCTCTCTCTCTGTCACTCTGCCTTTCAAATAAATCTTTAAAAATAATAATAGTAAGTCATGTGCTCAAAACTTCAGGAGAAACGAGATATTTGCATTGCTTCAGGTATCTTCCATCAAACATTTAATTACTGTGATTTTAATACATATTCACAAACTCTGATATCCTCTTTCCAGGTTGTATAACTGAATACCTCTCCTCTTTTGCAGGAATTGAAATTACTGAATCACTTATAATTAAATTATATAATTAAATGGAAAGAGAAAAAATTCTGACTTTATACTGGAGAAATCTGACAAATACCACCTTAATCATGTGATCAAAGGCAATCTCCTGACAGGACTGTGATAAATCCCAAAATTCACAACACTGATGTAATCATAAGAAAACATCAAAATAAGCTCAAACTGAGGCACATTCTACAAAATACTTTACCACTATTCACCAAAAATATCAAAATCTTAAAACCCAGGAAGAATCTGTGTTGGTATTGTAGTGTACCAGGTAAAGCCACTGTCTGCAATGCCAGCATCCCATATGGGTGCTGGTTCAAGATCCAGCTGCTCCACTTTCAATCCAGCTCCCTGCTGACAGCCTGAAGAAGCAGTGGAAGATGGCCTAAGTGTCTGGGGTCCTGCCAGCCATGTGGGAGACCCAGACGAAACTCCTGGCTCTTGGCTTCCAGATGACCTAGCCCTGGCCTTTGCAGGCATCTGGGCAATGATGAACCAACAGATGGAGGATCTCTTTATCACAGTCTCTCCCTCTCAGGTTGCAATGAACTCCAACTTGAAAAGGAGAATTACCAAACTGGGAAATACACACCATCATAGCAGAACAGGGAAGTTATGCTGGTTAGCAAACTATTGCTTTGCAGCTCCAATCCTGCCTTTCTGATTCTGGTGCTAGGACACTGCTAAACACCTTTCTGCTCTGCCATATTTGGCTGCATATTTGGCTCCAATTTCCACTGAAAATTTGTTTCCTTACCATTTTCCGAGGGCAAAGCAATGAACATTTTAATGTAAACTCAGAATTCTGAAGTATTAATTTTGTATGAGAATGCGAAGTAAAAAAAGAGTATGAGCTCAGGAGAATTTACACAGCCCTAGTATCTAATCTTTAGTATGTTACGTTATACTTACGTGATCATCAGCAAGTACTCTCGTTCACTGAGCCTCTGTAATTAATAGAACTGGATGTTAACTGGATTAAATAAAATATATGGAAAGTAACTGGCAATTGTGGTTACTCAATAAATGAGAAGATATACTTGTCAAAACTGAATTTCTCCTAAAAATTAAATTAAAAGGTAATTATGCTTTTAAAACATTCACATTGCATTTCTGTGAACATGTTCTCATAAAGGGAAGAAAATAAATACAAAGGAAAAAGATGTGGAAAGTGGGCCGGCTCTGTGGGGTAGCGAGTAAGGCCATCTGGCTCTGTGGGGTAGCGAGTGAGGCCGTCGCCTGCAGTGTCGCCATCCCATATGGGCACCAGTTCGAATTCCAGCTGCTCCACTTCCAATCCGGCTCTCTGGAATGGCCTGGGAAAGCAGTGGAAGATGGCCCAAGTTCTTGGACTCCTGCACCCGTGTGGGAAACCTGTTAGAAACTCCTGGCTCCTGGCTTCAGATTGGTACAGCTCTGGCCAATGCAGCCATCTGGGGAGTGAACCAGAGGACGGAAGACTGGATGGAAGACCCTCATGCGCGCTCTCTCTCTCTCTCTCTCTCGGAAGATTCTCTCTCTCTCTCTCTCTCTGTCTCTCTGTCTCTGCCTCAGCTTCTCTGTAACTCTGCCTTTCAAATAAAATAAATAATTTTTTTTTAAAAAAAGGATGTGGGAATGAAAAATTTTTACTACATGCATGCTTTCTATAACTAAGTGAGTGTATATCTGAGAATAAATGAGTAAGATTAAAATTCAAAATTCAAAAATATTATCAAATAAATGTGGCACAAGAAATCCTAATGATTTTAGTAAGTGAGCCCCCAGTAAGCAGGCTTATGTCTCTGAGATATAGAAATTTTCTTAAAAAAGGTTTATTTATTTGAGAGACAGAGTTACATACAGAGAGAGGGACAGAGAAAGGTCTTCTACCTGCTGGTTCACTCCCAAAATGGCCACAACAGTCAGAGCTTGGACCTATCCAAAGCCAGAAGCCAGAAGCTTCTTCTGGATCTCTCATGTGGGTGCAGGGACCCAAGAACTTGGGCCATCTTCCACTGCTTTCCCACACTGTAAGTAGAGAGCTGGATCCAAAGAGGAGCATCAGGGACACAAATGGGCACCCATATGGGATGCCAGTGTCATGGGCAGAGGCCTTAGCCTACTATGGCAGAGCACAGGCCCCAGATACAGGAATTTTGAGTAATACTTGCACAGAGTAAAACATTCAAAAATATAGTGAACATTTTGGTCATATTTAATGGCAGCAAATGGCTCTCAACAGTTTCTAGTTACCTAAATTACATCACAGAACATGAGTTCAATAACTTAATTGTGCTTTCAGAGTAACCAAAAATAATTCATACCCAAATGACACTCTTAAAATCTGTATATAAAGAGACAATCAAGAAAGTAGGGTGATTTGCCACAGCATTAAATGGTTTTTTTCAAGTTATCACTAATTTCTAGAGATTTGGAAAGAAAAATACATTTCTCCAAAATCTAACAATTGCTCACAAAGAATACAGTCATTATGCTTTACAGTTAAGAAAACCAAGTAAAATAAAGAAAGAAAAATTACTTTTTTCACAGTAGATTATAAAAATTAATAATTCAAAGTAGACACAGCACCAAATCATTCAGTGTTAGAAGGGTATGTATAATGGTTAAATGAAAATACAGTGACACAAGCGTGATATAGGTAGACAGGTAGTAAGAGAAAAGGAGCTGAGAGACTGTCAGTGGTCTGTTGTCACAGTCACATCCCACAAAATCCCACCACCTTCCATCCCAATTCAACACGACAGTGGGCTCAGCATGCCCATTCCCCTCAGACATAGACAGCTTTCTGGAGATCACCATGTGCTGAGAAGCCCTGCCCAAACTCCAACACATTTGCAGATTCAACTAGGGCACCACCCTCTACCCTATAAAAGGACAACCCCCACCTCGACACAGGCAGTAACTCTTCCTTCCTCACAGAGAGGCTGCCTGCACTCATGTTTGGATAGGTAGTATCCCTTTAAATAAATTTTCTCTTCCGGCACCTCTGTCTATGTGTCTCTGCCTTGAATTCTTCTATCAAGCCAAGACAAGAACTTGGTATAAACCCAGCCAGGGATTCCATTCCCCACAACACAGACATGCTTTGAAATTCATTACTATAAATCAAATTTAGGTACAAAAGAAATGTTAAGATATAATCTAGGAACTTAGCTCTAAATATTTTGCTTTAATTCATAATATTTTTTAAAAGGCAAACAAAAATACATCAGAATGCTATTAGTATTTCTACTAGGAGTCAGGATTGTGATTTTATTTATCCTGTCTCCATTTTCCAAATTATCTCCTAATAATTTTAAGAAGCCAACTAGTTTATCAACTAAGAAACCACACAGTGTACTTCATGCTTATAGGTAGTGTAAACATAAGCAATCTTATAGAGATAGATTGTAAAGTCCATTTTCAAAGGCCCCAAGAAGAGGGATTTGCCATTAGCAAAACCTGCTTTGTAAAGCCAATATGTTTAAGTTCACCTATCTTCTTTGAGAAACTTAATTTTCTCCCCTATCCTCAATCCCTTGCTATCCAAAGGAGCACTCTCCATGGCAGATGGCCAAGCAGCTAAGGGAACTGCTCTTGTCACTCACACATTTGCTCATGTCTAAAAAACTTCATAACAGACAGGAGTGTCAATTGGTAAAGTCAACAACAGGAGTCACTGTGCACTTACTCCTCATGTAGGATCTCTGTCCTTAATGTGCTGTGTATTGAGATTTAATGCTATAACGAGTACTCAAACAATATATTTCACTTTGTGTTTCTATGGGGGTGCAAACTGTTGAAATCTTTACTTAATGTATACTAAACTGATCCTCTGTAAAAAAAAAAAAAAAAAAAAAAGGAAATTATCAACTCCCAACTTGACTCTCACTGGGATTAAACATGACAATAGGTCTGATCTGATTTCATCATCATTTAAAAAAAATCATCTATTATTTTTCACTTTATGTTTCTGTGTGAGAGCAAACTGTTGAAATCCTTACTTAATGTATACTAAGCTGATCTTCTGTATATTAAGATAATCGAAAATGAATCTTGATGTGAATGGAAGGGGAGAGGGAGTGGGAAAGAGGAGAGTAGTGGGTGGGAGGGACGGTATGTGGGGGAAGCCATTGTAATGCATAAATCGTACTTTGGAAATTTATATTCATTAAATAAAAGTTAAAAAAAAAAAACTTCATAATCTCTGACAATAAAATTACTCCAAACATAAAGAAAGGAAGTAGCAACAATAAATCATGCTGGCTCAGTACGGGTTATTTATTCTGCACAGGATGGCTGACAAAGGAACCTGCTGTCACAACACATGAGAGCACTTAAAATCATGAGGCTTTCTGAAATAACTTGAAAGGTACAAAGAAAGACACTAAGCATCTGTATTCCACCCATAAGATATTATCAAAGAAAATGCGGATGGAGAGGAATTTGATCTAATACATCGGAAGCTAATAAAGAAAGAATATGATCTCTCAATTTGATTTTGTCAGTTGTTACACTGGAAGAGTATCGGCTTTGGAATCAAGCAGACTAAGGTTTGAATACTGGCTCTCACATCCACTACTTGGAAGTCCTTAGTTATTTTATAACCCTTTTGCAACAATGAGAAATAAAATCACTACCTCTTGGAGTACTAGGTAGGATTAAGTATAAAAATATGTTAAAATGCTCAGCACATGTTGTATTACTCTAAACTTTCCTATATGTTTGAAGTATTTGCTAATTATAAAAACATGTAGTGCAAGTGGTATGTAATTGACTCTCATTAAACGATTTACTTACTGGTATAGACATAAGACATTACAGCTTCCATTGCTTCAAAAAAAAAAAAAAAAGGAAGAGACTAGAGGTCATCAAGTATTAAATTCAGACCTCTACCTCAAGGCAGATTTATCATATTCAATAAACATCATCTAACGACCTTCAGTACAAGGGTGCAAGAGAGACTTTTCTCAATGCTTAAGAGAAAATGGTTATAAATAAGAAAATAATGATTAATTAAATCCTAAGTAGACAAAATGAATACTAATTTTAAAAAGGAACTCCCTTCTAAGTACTTCACTAATGGCTAAAATCTACATAGCCATAGTGATCAAAAGAACAAAAATAAACCCACTGTGATGGCTAATTTTACATGTCAAACTGGCAGACCACTAAGTGCCTTTGAGATGTTTCTGGATGAGACTAGCATTTGAATGGGTTGACACAGTTGATTGCCCTCTTCAGAATGGATGGGTATTTTCCAATCTCTGAGAAACTGAATAAAATAAAAAGCATAGGAAGGAAGCATTCACCCTTCTGTTGCCTTCCAGACTGCTCAAGCAAATAGCCAAGACATCTCATCTCATCTTTAAAGTCTCCTATTGGACACCAAACCTGCCTGGGCATTGATAGCAAACTTTCCAGCCTCCAGAACTGTAAAAGATAAATTTCCATTTTTTATAAAGTACGCAGCCTCAGGTATTCGAATACAATGCACGAAATAGGCTAAAAAGTACACACAGACATTTTTCAGGGCTGGAATTGTGGTGCTGCCTGCAATGCTGGCATCCCATTTCAGAGCAACAAATCAAGTACCAGCTGCTCTGCTTCCAATACATTCCCAGGCTAATAATCCTGGGAAAGTAGCAGAAAATGGCCCAAGCACTTGAGTCCCTGCCACCTACTTGGGAGACCCAGATGGAGTTCTAGGCTCCTGACTTCTGGCCTGTCCTAGCCCAGACAGTTGCAGCTACCTGGGGAGTGGATCAGTGGATGGAAAATCTTTCTCTCTGTCTCTCCATTTCTGTCACTCTGTCTTTCAAATAAATTTTTTTAAAAAAAGATATATTCTATGATGTATATTATATTCATATATTGCATGCATGCATTTATACATATATACTATCTTTTTATTTTGACAGAGTTAGACAATGAGAGAGAGAGACAGAGAGAAAGGTCTTCCTTCCATTGGTTCACCTCCCAAATGGCCACTACAGCCGGTGCTGCGCCAATCCAAAGCCAGGAGCCAGGTGCTTCCTCCTGGTCTCCCATGCGGGTGCAGGGACCCAAGCACTTGGGCCATCCTCCATTGCCCTCCTGGGCCACAGCAGAGAGCTGGACTGGAAGACGAGCAGCCAGGACTAGAAACCAGCGCCCATATGGGATGCTGGCGCCACAGGCGGAGGATTAACCAAGTGAGCCACGGCACTGGCCCCTATACATATATACTATTAAAATTAACTATTCATATATTTATTTTCTTCATGAAGGTATAAACTCCTTAAGATAGGAAACATATCTCACTCATCTCTGTGATCTCAATACCTAACACAATGCCTATCACATAAGTATTTAACAAATATTTGTTAAATGAATAAGTGAGTCATAAATTTCTCTTTAACACCTTAGATGATACATTATCTGAAACAGGAGGCACAGTTCAATTTAAAAATATGTGTTAACTTTCATAATGATGCTCTTTTCAGATATTTACTTTAAAAGAATTGCTGAATGTTTGATAACAGAAATTTCATTCAGAGATTGAAGATAGTTCATAACAAAGCATAATTATAGTGCTGTCACCCTATTCTATTATCAACTAATTACAGTCATTCACTCCTGCCACTTTCATTTGAGCTAGCTATATAGAAAAAAAAAAAAAAAAACAGAATAGTCACTGAAGAAGCAACATGCTATCAAAATCAAAGAAAGGAAAAACAAAAATAACAATAACAAAGCAGTCCCAGCAAATAAAGAATTACAAGAGCAAAATGGTGGTCATTGTCAAAGAACTACCACAATTATGCAGCATGGTACACACATATAAAACTACAAACAGGGGCCAGTGCTGTGGCTTAGTGAGTTAAGCTGCCTCCTGCAGCACTGGCATCTCATATGGTGCCGATTTCAGTACCGATTTCAGTCCAGGCTGCTCCACTTCTGATCCAGCTCCCTGATAATGTGCCTGGGAAAGCAGTGGAAGATGTCCCAAGCCAGTGGGAGATCCAGAAGAGGCTCCTGGCTCCTGGCTGGCTCCTGGCTCCAGACTGGCCCAGCTCCAGCCATTGTGGCCATTTGGGGAGTGAACTAGCAAATGGAAGATCTCTCTCTCTCTCTCTCTCTCTCTCTCTCTCTCTGTGTGTGTGTGTGTATCTGCATCTACCTCTCTGTAACTCCATCTTTCAAGTGAAATAAATAAGTCTTTAAAAAAAACTACAGATTGAAAATTTTCCCTAACAGCTATTCCAAATAAAAATGACATAACTGAATTATTTAAAGGCACATTTCAATAAGATAATAAAAACATCAACATCCTTTAGCAACTAATCAAGAAAGTAAAAAGAAGTTCTAAATCTTACAATGGTGAATGTTTGACTTCAATTACTACAATATAATGGTAGCTAACCCAAAATGGAAAATAGTAATCAGGGGGCTGGCACTGTGGCAGTAAGCCACCGCCTGTGGCACCCATATAGGCACCAGTTCATGACCCAGCTGCTTCACTTCTGATCCAGCTCCTTGCTAATGGCCTAGGGAAAGCTGGGGAGGATAGCACGTGTCCGGGGCCCTACAACCCACATGGGAGACCAGAAGAAGCTCCTGATTCCTGGTTCCTGGCTTCAGCCTGGTCCAGCAGTGGCTGTTGCAGCCTTCTGGGGAGTGAACCAGATCTCTCTCTCTCTCTCTCTCTCTCTTAGTCATTCATTGTCTCTCCCTCTCTGCAACTCTTTCAAAATAAACAAATAAATCTTCAAAGAAAAATTACGATTTAAACTTCTTCATGTTTTAAACTTAGCTAAAACCTACACTAGATGCTTTAAATTTATGTTAAACTAATACCTTTCAAAACCTTAATGTAGGGGGCCAGCACCATGGTGCAGTGGGTTAATCCTCCAGCTGCAGTGCCGGCATCCCATATAAACGCCGGTTCTAGTCCCCGCTGCTCCTCTTCAATCCAGCTCTCTGCTGTGGCCTGGGAAAGCAATAGAAGATGGCCCAAGTCCTTGGGCCCCTGCACCCACATGGAAGACCAGGAAGAGGCACCTGGCTCCTGGCTTCGGATTGGCACAGCTCCAGATGTCGCCGCCATTTGGGGAGTGAACCAAGGGAAGGAAGACCTTTCTCTCTGTCTCTCCCTCTCACTGTCTGTAACTCTACCTCTCAAATAAATAAATGAAAATTTTTTAAAAAATGTACTTGCTTCTTGATTTAACTGGGTATGAAATCTGCAATTCTCTTCATAGGTTCTCGCTCTCAAGAGTTATACAGAGTATTTACTAGAACTCCCTAACAGTTCACATTCCAGAGTTACCCATGACTTATCTGTAATTAATTCAATACTGTTACCAAATTAAGTTCCTTATATATGCACTGAGAAAAAATAAACAGAGAAAACAAAAGATTAAAAGAACAGAAAAGAAGCTATGCCTGTTTCCAGACAAGTGGGATAAGAATACTCCAACTATTTCTCCTATTAATTACAGTTTTAAAATTCTAGACAAAATTCAAAAAGCAATTGACAAAAGACACTAAAGGACAAAGAAAAGAAGGTATGCTGGGAAGGAGCCTCAGAACTCAAGGAAAAACCGCTGGGGGCTGGTACTGTGGCGCAGCGGGTTAAAGCCCTGGCTTGAAGCACCAGCATCCCATATGGGCGCCAGTTGTAGTCCCGGCTGCTCCTCTTCCAATCCAGCTCTCTCCTATGGCCTGAGAAAGCAGTAGAAAATGGCCCAAGTTCTTAGGTGCCTGCACCCAAATGGGAGACCTGGAAGAAGCTTCTGGCTCCTAGATTTGGATTGGCGCAGCTCCAGTCGTTGCAGCAATCTGGGGAGTGAACCAGTAGATGGAAGACCAGTCTCTTCCTCTCTCTGTAACTCTGTCTTTCAAATAAATAAAATAAATCTTTAAAAAATGGATTGTTTGTTATTTCTTTGTTCTACCTCCTCTAAATCCCAATATGGATACTGGAAAGATTCACTATCCATAAATATCAATAGGCACAAAAGGAAAAAAACAAATCCTAAGAAAATCCTTCTATCTCTAGGAAAAGGACATTATAATGAAACAGAAATACTCTTTCTATACCTGCCTTATTCCAGAGGAACAACATAAAAAAAGACCCCACGTTCCCACTGAGCACTGAAGATCCATAGATTGTAAGCAGAGCTCTGTTCACAAGCTTCACCTTAAAAAACATGCAGCACCCTCTTCCTCTATGTTGGAAGTGTGGAAAGAGCCTTGTCTAACATTTCAACCCACAATAATCAAACAGCCCTTCCCTCAACATGCACTACGAGTAAAGTCTGTCTTTCATCCTTGCCCTACAATAATGTATGGCCCATCCTCCCTGGCAGAAATAGGGTTTTCAATCAGAAACTGTGGATATAGCCCTATCCTTCATCTCCATGATGCAATCATGAGGCAGAATGGAGGATTTTCTTAATTAGCAAATGATATCCTGAGCAGATCAGAGTAGACAGTCCATGAAGCTGACAAAAAGCAATACACCAAAAGGCTTTGAGAACTCAATTGTAGCATAAAATACCTCCCTGGTTTCACGTTAGTCTCTGGACATCACCTAAGTGGGGCAGACTAGAAGAGAAGAACATTTGTGTCAATCATTTCTCCATCACCATAAATAAAATACCTGAGAGGACTACTTAAGAAAGAAGAAGGTTTATTTTGACTTACAGTTTTGAAGATTCATATCAAAGATCAGGTGGCCCACTAGGGATGGTGAAACTCACGCAGAGGAATCATAAATAGAGCCAGAGAGCAGAAAGCAATAGAGAGGACCCTCTTCCATGTGATCTCTCCTTATAAAGCCATCAAGAATTGATCATGTGGTTCCATCCTAGCAACCTAATCCAATCCAATCAGCTCCCAAAGGTACCAACTTCAGACACCATAACTGGATTAATCTCCATTCTTAATTGATTAACATAAGATTCTGGAGATCAAGCCTCCAACACATGGATCTTTGGGTCACCCACACTATCCCACAAACCATAACAACATTGAAAAGGCCTTGAAAACAAAACTGACATTTTAACAGCAGCCTAAAAGGTTGAATACATTCTAAAATTTTTAAAGTCTCATAAAAAATACACAAAAGGTCCAACATACAATCCAAACCTACTCTCCATATTCAGAACTATGACAATTTCAAGTCAGACGAAAAAAGACAATCAACAGAAGCCAACACTGAGATGACATCAATGCTGAATAAGACCAAGCAGCTAACATTAAAAGGCTACAATAAGCAATCTTTCAAATAAATGAAACCATAGAAAGTCTTAGCAAAGATATCATAATGTTAAAAATGGAAATTTCAGAATTGAAAAATACAATAACTAAAATAAAAACTTCATTCAATTACCTCAATAACAGAATGAGATGAAAGAGGAAAAAGGGTTGCAAACAAAAGACAAAACAATATAAACTTGAAAATCTGAAGAACAGGAAAAAAAAGCAAAATTAAAAAAAAAATTGTGTCAGAGATCCAGATAAGGCACTAGAAGGGAGTAAGGTTTCTAAAACATTCATGTCATCAGAGTCCTATAAAAGAAAAGGAGGGGCCGGTGCTGTGGCACAGTGGGTTAAAGCCCTGGCCTGAAGCACCAGCATCCCATATGGGCAATAGTTCTAGTCCCAGCTGCTCCTCTTCCAATACAGCTCTCTGCTATGGCCTTGGAAGGCTGTGGAGGATGGCCCAAGTCTTTGGGCCCCTGCATCCGCACGGGAGACCCAGAGGAAGCTCCTGGCTCCGGGCTTCGGATTGGTGCAGCTCCGGCCGTTGCAGCCATCTGGGGAGTGAACTGGCAGATGCAGGACCTCCCTCTCTGTCTCCACCTCTCTCTGTAACTCTGTGTTTCAAATAAATAAAAATAAATCTAAAAAAAAAAAAAAAAGAAAAGAAAAGGAGAAAAAGCACAGTACCGAGAAAAAACTGTTTGAAGAAATATGACTGAAAACTTTAAAACTGTAAGGAAAACATGAACATACAGATTCAAGAAACTGAATGAACCATTAACAGGATAAACCAAAAGCAATACATGCCAAGATACATATAATGAAATTTCCAAAAATGAAAAAAAAAAAGCTAAGTCTTGAAAGTCCCCAGAAAGAGATGATTCATTTAAACAGTAATAATGGTTTGAATAGGAAAAGAATGTTTTAATGACAAAAGATTTCTCATCAGACACCATGGAGGCCAGAAATAAATGACTATTCTTTTTCATTTCTGTTTATTAATTTTCATTTTATATTTGAAAACAGGGAAAAACAAAGAGACAGAGATTTACTGCCACCACTATTCCAAAAGCTCACAATATTCAGGTCTAGGCCAGAGTGAAGTCAGGAGCCTAGAACTCACTGTTGGTCTCCTACATGGAAGTTAAGGGCCCAAGTACTTGAGCTATCAAAATTACTCCCCCAAGTTGTGCTTTGCAGAAAATTAAATCATAAGAAGAAGAGCCAAGACTGAAACGAGAACTCCAATATGGGATGCTGGAATCCCAAATGGTATTCAAACCACTAGGCCACTTTTTGATGACAATATTTTGATGAAATAACTGTCAGCCTTTAATATTATATCTACCAAAAATTTTCTTTCAAGAGTTAAACTGAAATACAAGACATTCACAGATTAAAGAAAATTAAGACATATTGTCAGCATTCAACTTGCTCTAAAAGAATAGCTAAAGGAACTTCTACTAAAGAGAAATAGGAAATAACAGAAGGTAGCTTAGAGATGAAAAGCAGATATTAGGACAGATACAACAGAAATAAAAAGAGTCATCAGGAATTACTACAAACAGCTAAAAGCAACAAATGGGAAAATATAGAAGAAATTAATAGATTTCTGGACATATACAATCCATCTACCAAGACTGAATCATGAAGACATAGAAAACCTAAATAGACCAATAACCAAGACAGAGATTGAATCAGTAATAAAGACCCAAACAAAGAAAAGCTCACAACCAGATGGCTTCTCTGCTGAACTCTATCAAACTTTAAAGAGGAACTAATTCCAATTCTCAAGGAGAGAATCTTCCCAAACTGCTTCTGTGAGGCCGGCATTACCTTAACTCCAAAACCAGAAAAACATACAATAAAGAGTACTATAGACCAATATCCCTGGTGAACATACATACAAAATACTCCAGAAAATACTAGTTAATCAAATCCAATAACACATCAGAAAGATCATTCATCCAGACCAAGTGGGATTTATCCCTGTATGCAAGCATGGTTCAACATATGCAAATCAATAAATGAGACACATTACAATAACAAATTGAAGAATACAAATCCCGTGATTATCTCAACTAGATACACAAAAAGCATTTTATAAAATACAACATCCTTCCATGATGAAAACCTTAAGCAAACTCAATATAGAAGGAACATACCTCCACAAAACCAAGGCAATATATGACAAATCCATAGCCAACATCATATTGAATCGGTGAAAGTTGGAAAATTTCCACTAAGATCCAGAACCAGACAAGGATGCCTACTATCACCATTACTATTCAAAAAAGTTTTGGAAGTTTTAGCCAGAACCTTTAGAGAAGAAAAAGATGTGAAAGGGATACAAATGGGAAAGGAGGAAGTCAAATTATCCCTGTTTGCAGATGCTATGATCCTAAACATGGGAAAAACAAAAGACTCAACTAAGAGATTATTGGAATTCAAAAGAGAGTTTGGCAAAGTCGCAGCATATAAAATCAACACAGAAAAATCAATAGCAAAATAATACACAAATAATGCCACATCTGAGAAAGAACTTATCAGGTAAGTTCGATTCACAATAGCTACAAAAAAATTTAAATACTTTGGGAAACATTTAACCAAGGATCTGAAAGATTTCTACAATGAAAATTATAAAACATTCAGGAAAGAAATATAAGACACAAAAAATGGAAATATATTCCATGTTCATGGATTTTAAGAACTAATAACATGAAAATGTCCATACTATCCAAAGCAATTTACAGATTCAGTGCAATTCCAATCAATATTCTCACATCTGGAAAACAACCCTAAAATTCATACAGAATCACAAGAGATCCCAAATAGCTAAAGCAATCCTAAACAATAAAAATGAAGCTGGAAGCATCATAATACCACATTTCAAGAAATACTATAGGGCAGTTTATAATAAAAAACAGCCTGGTACTGGAACAAGGATAGACATCTGGACCAATGGAAGAGATTAGAGATTAATGCCCTGGACTGAAGTGCTGGCATCCCATATAGACGCCAGTTTGAGACCTGGCTGCTCCACTTCCAATCCAGCTCTCTGCTATGGCCTTGGAAAGCAGTGGAAGATGGCCCAAGGCCTCGGGCCCCAGCACCCATGTAGGGGACCCAGAGGGAGCTGATTGGCACAGCTCCAGCCATTACAGCCAATCTGGGATGAAGCAGCAGATGAAAAACCTCTCTCTCTTTCTCTGCCTGTCCTCTCTCTGTGTAACTCTCACCTTCAAATAAATAAATAAATCTTTTTAACTTTTATTTAATAAATATAAATTTCCAAAGTACAGCTTATGGATTACAATGGCATTCCCCCCCCATAACTACCCTCCCACCCGCAACCCTCCTATCTCCCGCTCCCTCTCCCATTCCATTCACATCAAGATTCATTTCATTTATCTTTATATACCGAAGATCAATTTAGTATATATTAAGTAAACATTTCAACAGTTTGCACCACACAGAAACACAAAGTGAAATAAACTGTTTGAGTACTCGTTATAGCATTAGTTCACATTGAACAACACATTAAGGACAGAGATCCTACATGGGGAGTAAGTGCACAGTGACTCCTGTTGTTGACTTAACAATTTGACACTTTTGTTTATGGCGTCAGTAATCACCCTAGGCTCTTGACATGAGTTTCCAAGGCTATGAAAGCCTTTTGAGTTCGCCGACTCTGATCTTATTTAGATAAGGCCATAGTCAAAGTGGAAGTTCTCTCCTCATTTCAGAGAAAGGTACCTCCTTCTTTGATGGCCCATTTTTCCACTGGGATCTCACTCACAGAGATCTTTCATTTAGGTCTTTTTTTTTTTTTTTTTTTGCCATAATGTCTTGGCTTTCCATGCCTAAAATACTCTCATGGGCTAAATTTTTAGCCAGATCTGAATGCCTTAAGGGTGATTCTGAGGCCAGAGTGCTGTTTAGGACATCTGCCATTCTATGGGTCTGCTGTGTATCCTGCTTCCCATGTTGGATTGTTCTCTCCTTTTTAATTCTTTCAGTTAGTATTAGCAGACACTAGTCTTGTTTATGTGATCCCTCTGACTCTTAGTCCATCATTATGATCAACTGTGAACTGAAACTGATCCCTTTGACTAGTGAGATGGCATTGGTACATGCCACCTTGATGGGATTGGAATTGGAATCCCCAGGCACTTTTCTAACTCTACCATTAGGGGTAAGTCTGAGTAAGCAAGTGCCGAACTGTACATTTTCTCCCTCTCTTATACTCACTCTTATATTTAACAGAGATCACTTTTCAGTTAAATTTAAACACCTAAGAATAATTGTGTGTTAATTAAAGAGTTCAACCAATAGTATTAATTAGAACAAAAAAAATATTAAAAGGGATAAATTATTAAGTTGCTCATCAACATTCAGGACAAGAGCTGATCAATCACTTTTAAAAAAAAAAGAAAAGAAATACGGGGTTACATCAAGCTAAGAAGCACCTGCACAGCAAAAAAAATCTCAACAATGTGAAGAGGTAACCAACAGAATAAGAGAAAATACTTACAAAATATACATCTGATAAAGAATTACTATCTAGGATATATGAGCTCAAGAAGCACAACAACAACAAAACAAGCAATCTAGTTTAGAAATGGGCTAAGGATATGAATAGGCATTTTTCAAAAGATGAAATAAAACTGGCCAATAGACACGTGAAAAGATAATCAGCATCACTGGCCGTCAGGAAAACACAATTATAAGCCATAATGAGGTTTCATCTCATCCCAGTTAGAGTGACTATCACCAAAAATCAAAAAACTACAAATACTAGACAAGCAACTTTTATTCAGATGTATACAGACTCAAATTGAGAATAAGCATAAAGAACTATTATTACATTATATATATATATGAATTAAAAAGGAAAAAAGAAACAGATACTGACAGCATAACTTTCTGCATAATCACTTTTTTTAATTTATTTATTTGAGAGGTAGAGTTACAGACAGTGAAAGGGAGATACTGAGAGAGTCTTCCATCCAAAGGTTCATTCCTAAATTGGCCACAATGGCTGGAGTGGGGCTGATCCAAAGCCAGGAGCCAGGTACTTCCTCCTGGTCTCCCATGCGGGTGCAAGGCCCAAGGACTTGAGACATCCTCCACTGCACTCCTGGGCCATAGCAGAGAGCTGGACTGGAGAGGGGCAACCAGGACAGAAGCCGGCGCCCCGACCAGGACTAGAACCCGGTGTGCCAATACCGCAGGCGGAGGATTAGCCTATTGAGCAGCGGCGCTGGCCTCATGTGATCTTTTACTGAGAGATTTTCTTCCTTTACCTTCTTTTGTACTGATGGCTGTGTTTCTGTGTTTCTGTGTATAACACATCTTTAAGCATCTTTTGCAGGGCTGGACGAGTAGTTTATTTTGTCTGATATTAAGATGGCTACACCAGCTCTTTTTTGGTTTCTGTTGGCGTGGAATATCATTTTCCAACCTTTCACTTTCAGTCTGCATGCATCTTTGTTGGAAAGATGTGTTTGTTGTAGGCAGCAAATAGATGGGTTTTGTTCCTTAATCCATTCAGCCAGTCTGTGCCTTTTAACTGTAGAATTGAGTCCATTAACATTCAATGTGACTATTGATAAGTAGTGACTTTGCTCTGCCATTTTCCCAAAGATATTTTCTAGTATATGCTTTGAGCTTCCTATGATCTTTTACTGGTAGGTTTTCTTCCTTTACCTTCTTTCATATTGATGGCTGTATTTCTGTGTGTAGCACATCTTTAAGCATTTTTTGCAGGGCTGGACGAGTGGCGACAAATTCTTTCAATTTCTGTTTGCTATGAAAGGTCTTTATTTCACCTTGATTCACAAAGGAGAGCTTTGCAGGATATAATATTCTGGGATGGCAGTTTTTCTCTCTTAGTACCTGGGCTATATCTCGCCATTCCCTCCTAGCCTGTAGGGTTTCTGATGAGAAGTCTGCTGTGAGTCTAATTGGAGATCCTCTGAGAGTAATCTGACGTTTCTCTCTTGCACATTTTAGAATCTTTTCTTTATGTTTCACTGTGGTGAGCCTGATTACAACGTGTCGTGGTGAGGATCTCTTTTGGTCATGTTTATTGGGGGTTCCTTTGTGCTTCCTGTACTTGGATGTTCTTTCCTTCTCCAAACCCAGGAAGTTTTTCTGCTAGTATTTCACTAAAAAGGCCTTCTAATCCTTTCTCCCTCTCCATGCCTTCAGGAACTCCTAGAACATGTATGTTGGGTCTTTTGATAGTATCCTGTAGATTCCCAACAGTGTTTTTTAGTTTTCTAATTTCCTCTTCTTTTCCTTGGTTTGACTGTATACTTTCCTGTGATTTGTGTTGTTCCTCTCTCAAAATATGAAGCAGAAGACCAAAATAAGGGCTTTTAAAGATAAACAGTGCCCCTTAAGTAACATCAGAAATGACGGAAGTATATCCCTTATATTTTGAGATTCACATTATACTGAGCTTCAATAAATCATCCTAGGATATCATGGTGAAAGACAGTGTTTCAAGCTCAACAGACAAGGCAAATCTTCTGTTTCTCTTTTTAAAAACAATGATTTATGGCCAGCGCTGCGGCTCACTTGGCTAATCCTCCGCCTGCGGTGCCGGCACCCTGGGTTCTAGTCCCTGTTGGGGCGCTGGATTCTGTGCCGGTTGCCCCTCTTTCAGTCCAGCTCTCTGCTGTGGCCCGGGAGTGCAGTGGAGGATGGCCCAGGTGCTTGGGCCTTGCACCCACATGGGAGACCAGGATGAAGCACCTGGCTCGTGGCTTCGGATCTGCGCAGTGCGCCGGCCACAACACGGCAGCCGTAGCAGCCACTTGGGGGGTGAACCAATGGAAAAAGGAAGACCTTTCTCTCTGTCTCTCCCTCTCTCACTGTCTAATTCTGCCTGTCCAAAAAACATGATATATTTCATTTATTTGACAGACAAAGTTACTGAGAGGGATGGAAGGACAAAGAGAGAGATCTTCCATCTGTTGGTTCACTCCCCAAATTGCTGCAATGTCCGGGACCAGGAGCCACATTGATATCACATTGATATTTAAAATAATACTTTAAAATCATAATAAATATACTGGTGCCTACACTCAGAAGGGCAAATCAGTTTAGGGTCACTTTTTATGTGTCCTATGCTTCAGAAAAGAAAAAGTCAACAATATTATATTTTTCAGTTACTCAAACAAGTATGCACCAAGCATGTATCAAAATTGTTTCCTCACATATTCCCTTATTTCTGTTTTATGTGTATTAATTTATATTTCATCTGTTTCAAAAATTTATTGAATTGTTGTAAAATAAAAGTAATTAGAAGTGTTTTACAAAAAAATTTAATAAAAATAGTATAGCTTTTGGGGTCATTTAGTTCCAAGAAAGAAGCCTGCCTCTGGGGCCAGTGCAGTGGCATAATAGGTTAAGCTTCTATCTGCAGTACCAGCATCCCATATGGGTGACAGCTCAAGTCTCAGCTGCTCCGCTTCTGTTCCAGCTTCCTGCTAATGGCCTGGAAAGCAGCAGAAGATGGCCCAGGGGCTAGTGCTATGGCACAACAGATTAAAGCCCTGGCTGCACCACTGGTATCCCATATGGGCGTGGTTCGATTCCCAGCTGCTCCACGTCCAATCCAGCTCCATGCTAATGCACCTGGGAAAGCAGTGGAGGATAGCCCAAATCCTTGGGCCCCTGCTATCATGTAGGAGACCGAGAAGAAGCTCCTGGCTTCATATCCTGGCTTAGCATCAGCTCAGCTCTGGCCGTTGAAGCCACCTGGGGAGTGAACCAACAGATGAAAGATCTCTCTCTCTCTCTCTCTCTCTGTGTGTGTGTGTGTGTGTGTAACTGTTTTTCAAATAAATAAAATACATATTTTTTAAAAAAACAAGATGGCCCAAATGTTTGGGTCCCTGCACCAGTAGGGAGAATTGGAAGAAGCTATTAGCTCCTGGCTTCAGATCTGCTCAGCTCCAACCACTGCAGCCATTTGGGGAGAGAAACAATGGATGACTTCTCTTTCTGTCTCTCCCTCTGACTTTTGTAACTCTGCCTCTCAAACAAATAAATAAATCTTCAAAAAAGAAGCCTGCCTCCAACACTTTCCAGTATTATAATCTTGCCCAAGAACTTTAATTTAGTGTCATCTTTCAAATGTTGGTTAAAAAAACACTACAAATATCATATCTTCTCCCTGACTTGTGATAACTAATAGAGCTCTGAAAATGCATTCTGTAGAAGTGAAATTGACACTTTGAGAAGCAATGACTTTGAACAGCCCTTGTCGTGACTGTTGAGGAACATTTTTTTTCATACTATTTGTTGAACTCCTCCTCTTTACTTAACATAGTTAATCATATGTGTATAAAGCTAATTGAAAATGGATCTTAGTTTAAAAAAAAAAAAAGTGTGTGAATAAGAAAGGGAGGAGGAAAGGGGGTGGTAGTGTCTGTGGGAGGGCAGGCTGAGTAGGAAGAATCACCATGATCCTAAAATCATTAAATGTATGAACTTTATAACTGTGAAGCTGCATAGTTCTGCATACATTCCTACAGACTTACTTCTAAGGGTACAGTTTTAAAACTCGCAATGGGACCCCAAACCCCTTTAAGCTGCGTGGTAAAAATAGCATTTTAAGTGTTAAAGTGAGCATATGGAGAGGATTAAGTGTTAAAGTGATCATATAGATAGGATTAAGGGTCTGGTAATAATAATAGATAAAATTAAAAAGGAGTGAACTCTCCAACATGGGAAGTAGTCCATACAGCAGACACATAGAATGACAATCGCTTTAAGTAGAATTCTGACCTCAGAATCAACCCTGAAGGCATTCTGGTCTGGCTAAAAAGCTCACAAGAGCATTTCAGACATGGAAAGCCAAGACACTGTGGCAAAAAAAATGCCCTACATGAAGGACCTCTTTGGGTGAGATCCCAGTGGAAAGAAGTGGCCATCAAAGAAAGATGCACTTTTCTCAGAAGGGAGGAGAGACCTCCCATTTTGCTTATGGCCTTGTCTAAATACTGACAGAGTTTGTGGATTCAAAAGGCTTCCATAGCCTTGGCAGCTCATGTGAAGAGCCTTGGGTGATCACTGACATCATACATAAGAGTGGTAATTGTTAAATTAACAGCAGGAGTCACTGTGCACTAACTTCCTATGCAGGACCTTTGTCTTAAAAGAGTTGTATTATGAGAGTTAACAGTAAAACTGTTCTCAAATATTTATTAAGTTTAGTGTATTAAGTGGAAGATATTCTTAGTTCTCATAAGTTTTAGTTATGCCTAAGTGTCCAACTCCATTGTTTGTTTTCTCAGGTGCCTCCTTAATTAATGATAAAACTTGTTCTCAAGGACTTATTTTCTTTTAATGTATTAAATGGAAGTCTCATGTCTCATAAGTTTTAGTTATGTCTAATTGCTCACAAATTGTATCATTCTTGGGTACTTCTTTAAAGTTAATTAAGTTTCTCAAAAAAAAGTAAAGAAGTGAAATTAACTTTGAGATACAATGACTTTGAACAGCCCTTGTATCAACTGTTGAGAAACAATTTTGTTTCTGTTTTTGTTTTTTGTGCAAATTGTTGAACTCTTTAGTGTAAAGTTGGTCTTCTGTGTATAAAATTAATTGAAAATGGATCTTAGTGGAGAATGGGACTGGGAATGGAGAGGGGGGAGGAGGAAGGGAGGTAGTGTGGTGGGAGGCGGGTATGGTGGGGAAAATCACTATATTCCTAAAGTTGTACTTAAGAAATGCATGAAGTTTGTATTCCTAAACTAAAAGGTTTCTTTGGGGGAAAATTTTTTAAATTTCTAAATAAATAAATAAATAAATAAATAAAAATACTGTCCTTGTGGAGAGATTGCAAGGAATAAAAACAATACATGTTAATTACTATCTAATTGTGTCAAAAGTCCTGAATCCTAATCCAGTCAATGCCATTTCTAGGTCAGCTGGGCAAGCTACTAATGTCTCTGTGCTTCCAGATTTTTTTTACCATAAAATAGATATAATGATCAAAATTATACAAGAATTTCATGAAGTAGGCCGGCACCATGGCTCACTAGGCTAATCCTCCACCTGCAGCGCCAGCACCCCAGGTTCTGGTCCCGGTTGGGGGCGCTGGGTACTAGTCCCAGTTGCTCCTCTTCCAGTCCAGCTCTCTGCTGTGGCCCGGGAGGGCAGTGGAGGACAGCCCAAGTGCTTGGGTCCCTGCACCCGCATGGGAGACCGGGAGAAAGCACCCAGCTCCTGGCTTCGGATCAGCGCAGCGCCAGCCGTGGCGGCCATTAGGGGAGTGAACCAATGGAAGGAAGACCTTTCTCTCTGTCTATCTCTCTCACTATCTATAACTCTCTCTGTCTCTCTCACTGTCTAACTCTGCCTGTCAAAATTTTTTTTTAAAAAAATAATTAAATGAAGTAAGGTAAGACAAATGCTTAACACAGTGTCAAGGAAACAATCACCAAAAGTTATAATTGTTATGGTAACTGTTAGCTAGTAAAAGCAAATGATACAAATAAAAGAGAAGAGCTAATTAGTATTGGATGTGAAAGAGAGAACTGTAAGGAAACAAAGATTCTTCAAAAAAAAAAAAAAGTCTCTTTATCAACAAAGTCAAAAGTTTCCTATCTGTCAAGAATTTGAGGGGCAAGCATTTGGCCTACTTGCTAAGATGCCAGTTAAGACATTCATGTACCATACTGGGTGAGTCTATTCATTCAATTCCTGGCAACAACTCCTGATTCCAGCCAATGGAAATCCTGGGATACAGCAGGTAATAGTTCATGTAGTTGAGTTCCTGCCACCTATATGGGAGACCTGGATTGAGTTTCCAGCTGTCAGCTTCAACCAGACCCAATCCTAGCCAATGCAGGCATTTAAGGACTAAACCAGGAGACAGCGATTCTTTCTCTCCCTGTCACCCATTCTTGAATTTAAAAAAAAAATTATTTTTCAAGAAGTATTTACAGGGATTCAAGAGAGTCTTGAAAAGGGTAAAAATGTAGAGATCGTACACAGAAATAGCAGAAAACTCCCCAAACCTAGAAAATTATACAACTGTACAGGTAAGGGAAGGTCAGAGGTCTCAACAGATTCAATTGACCAAGTCTACTTTTAAGATCTTCAAGGTTAAAGATAAAGAGGATTCTTAAAGCTTCAAGAGAAAAAAAAAATAACACACAAGAGTGTCTCAATTTGTCCAGTTGCAGACTTCATAGCAGAAACCCTACAGGCCAGAAGACAATGGCATGTGATTTTCACAATGCTGGAGGAAAAATTCTGTCAACCAAAACAATACAATAGCACTGAGCACATCATCCTCTAGCTAAAAAGATAAATACCTTACCAAACAAAAACTGAGGGAACTTATCACCACTAGACTTTTCCTACAAGATATGCTACAGGGAGTCTTCAAACTGAAAAAGACCCTAACAAGCAAAAACAAAATACCATAAGGCAGAAAACTCACTAGAGAGCCTAAAGCAAACTCACACAGTTATAGCCAAGAAATCTTTGGCAAAGATGCTAAGAACATGCTCTGGAGAAAATCTTTTCAATAAATGGTGCTGAGGAAATTGGATATCCACTTGCAGAAGAAAGAAACTAGACTGCTACACCTTTCACCAAATACAAGAATCAACTCAGAATGGATTAAGATCTTAATGTAAGACATGAAAGTATTAAAAGAAAACATAGGGCCAGCACTGTGGCACAGCAGGTTAATACCCTGGCCTGAAGCGCTGGCATCCCATGTGGGTGCCGGTTCAAGACCCGGCTGCTCCACTTCCAATCCAGCTTTCTGCTGTGGCCTGGGAAAGCAGTGAAAAATGGCCTAAGTCCTTGGGCCTCTGCACCCACGTGGGAGACCAGGAGGAAGCTCCTGGCTCCTGGCTTGGGATCAGCACAGCTCTGGCCTTTGTGGCCAATTGGGGAGTGAACCAGTGAATGGAAGACCTCTCTCTCTCTCTCTCTCTCTCTCTGCCTCTCCTCTCTCTGTGCAACTCTGACTTTCAAATAAAATAAATAAATCTTTTTAAAAAAAGAAAAGGAAACATAAGGAAAATGCTTCAGGACATTGGAATGGGTAAGAATTTTATGGATAAGATCCCTAATTACAGGAACCAAAAGCAAAAATACACATATGGAATTTCATCAAACTGAGAAGCTTCTGCATACCAAAGGAAACAATCAACAATCTGAAGAAAAAGTGTAGAGAATGGGAACAAATATTTGCAAACAATACAGCTGACAAGGAGTTAATAACCACTATATATATATATGCATATATATATATATAAAGAACTCAGTACATGAATATATAATCCAATTAAAAAGTAGGCAATAAATCTAAATGAATATTTTCAAAGTAAGACATATCAATGGCCACTGGCACAAGAAAAATTGCTCAGCATCTCTAGTCATCATAGAATGAATACTATCAATACACAGAAAAATCACAAGAGCTAGTGAGGATGCAGAGAAAGGGGAACACTTGTACACTGTTGGTGGGATATGCACTGATGCAATCATTGTGGCAAACAATATGAGGGTTCTCCAAAAATTGGAAATAGAAATGGCATATGGTCCAGTCAACTCATTACTCATTACTGGGTACATATCAAAGGAAATAAACTCTATCTGGCAAAGAGGCACCTGCACTCCCATGTTTATTTGCAGCATGATTCAGAATAGCCAAGAAATGGAAACAACCTAAGTGCCCATATACTGACAAAGAATAAAGAAAATGTGAAAAGTGATACATATACACAATGGAATACTTTTAAGCCATAAAAAGGGATGAAACTCTGTCATTTGACACAACGTACTGGTCATTATGTCAAGTGATACTAAACAGAAAAAGACAAATATTACATGACCTCACTCATATGTACAATCTGAAAAACTGAGAGTAGAATGGTGGTTACCAGAGACTGGGGAGTAGAAGAAGGGAAAAAGATTAGGGAAAGATGATTAATGGGGTACTAACCTATACTTAGATAGCACAAAGAAGTTCTGGTGTTCTATTGTACACTGGGTGACTATGCATAACAATAATATACTGTATAAATATTTTTAAGTTAAAAGGTAGAATGTTTAATGTCTTCACCAAAGAAGATGGTATGTGTTGGATGAGATGGTTATATTTACCCTGAGTAGAACATGGCATAATGTATACAAGTATCAGGACATCATATGTATCCCATAAATATGTACAATTTTTATGTATAAGTTAAAAATAAAAAATTTTTCAAAACATTTGTCACCAATGTCTTCATATAAAGAGCATTAAAAACCATATTAAGCAATATCCTCAATAACATTATCCCAAAATTTTTTAGATACATGGCATGGCTGTTAATTTTATGTGACTACTGCAACTCTTAAGAATTGAATCCTTCCCATGGGAAGTAGAGACATATGTGAAGGTCTTCAAAGTTCATAAAAAACTATGAGTTTATTTTGGTGCAAAAAATAATTTGAAATACAAAGTTTTTCATAATACACACCTATATGTAACATTAAAAATTTTTACACCAAAAAATTTTGCACCCAAATAAAGTCATACTTTTTAATTCCAGTTTCCCATATAGATCCCTAATACTTAGTTCTGCTGATCTTTGTCATTTTCAGGATCCATTTTAGAAACTGGAGAAGAAAATGGAGGTGTAATCATAATTCAAGAATAGAAATTCTGGAGTGAGATGTACTAAATTTATATCCATTCACCCATACTACTGAAACACCTTAGACAGTTTACTTTTCTCTCTTAGCCTTCACAAAGTAAAATTTGATTAAAATACATATAATACAGACAGAAAGGTCTCAACAATAAGTACTCAACAATATTTATTATTTCTCAGAAGAAAATTAGGAGAAGGGAACAAGAATTTTAATTTTATTAGCTGCCTCCCCCTAAGTCTTGGCAAAAAATCAGAGAACAAAATACAAGCATTCAAGGCTGAGATGGCTAATAGCAGATTTTCAATGCTAATTGAAAATCAATATATTTTAGCTATCAGATACATAGATAGTAAAGCTAATAATTTACTGTAAAAAATAAAGAACCTATATTTATGATCTATTTATGTACAGAAATAGATTACAGAACTACCTGTAGGCAAAACCAGGGTTTTCCTTTAAAATAAAATCAGTTCTGTGGCTGGCGCTGTGGTGTAGCAGGTAAAGCCGCCATCTGCAGTGCTGGCATCCCATATGGGCGCCGGTTCATGATCTGGCTGCTCCACTTCTGATCCAGCTCTCTGCTGTGGCCTGGGAAAGCAGTGGAAGATGGCCCAAGTACTTGGGCCCCTACACCCACATGGGAGACCAAGGAAGAAGCTCCTGGCTCCTGGCTTTGGATCAGTGCAGCTCCGGCCATTGCAGCCATCTGGGGAGTGAACCAGCGGATGGAAGTGCACAGTGCACTCTCTCTCTCTCTCTCTCTCTCTCTGCCTCTCCTCTCTGTGTGTAACTCCGACTTTTAAATAAATAAATAAATCTTTAAAAAAAAAAAAAAAAGGCAGAGCAGCTGCTTGAACCTGTGCCCTGCTTAAGGGATGCAGGTATTGTGAGCAGCAGCTCAACCCAGCCTGTCACAATGCCACAAAAAATAAATAAATAAATAAATAAATAAATAAATAAAATAAGTTCTATCTCCTTTCAGGTTTTAGAACAAATGTTTAGTTGAAAATTCAGAATTCTGTTTCTTAAACAATGACAGACATGCTCTTGATCTGTAAGATTTGAGAACAAGACTTTCTGCTGAAAATCATTTCTATCATAACATCAAAGAAAACTATTGAATCAGGCAGGCAACAAATAATATCCTGGTACCAGGACAGGGCATAGCAGGTAAAGCTTTGTTTCTTACACTATATGCTCTAAATTTGTCGGCAAATTGCTGCCACTGGAATCAGCCACATTTCTGTTGGTAACAGAGCATGCAATCCCCTAATGCATTAATTTTGAAACCAAGAAAATAATTATCTCAATGAATTCAATTTTTGTAAGATTCTGAATAGGAAGATGAGTAAGGATTTTAATATCTTGGCATCTTTGAATAATTCCTCTCAGTCTTCTTAGCCTGATCATTTCTAACTGCAGCAACAGACCAAAGGGGCTGCAACAGAGTTTCAAATGCCCATAGGCTACTGAATTGCTTTGGAATCCCAATTTTCTTTTTTAAATTATCTTTTTTTTTTTTTTATTTGACAGATAGAGTTAAGACAGTGAGAGAAAGAGACAGACAGGGCCATCCTCCATTGCCCTCCTGGGCCACAGCAGACAGCAGGACTGGAAGAGGAGCAGCCGGGACTAGAATCCAGCACCCATATGGGATGCCGGCGCTGGAGGCGGATGATTAGCCAAGTGAGCCACGGCACTGGCCCTGGAATCCCAATTTTCACAATGTTTTCACCAAATTAAGTGCTGAGTAAGGCAACTCGGTGGAGGTTTATGCATAGGGCTCATGCAAAGGTTGTTATATAATTCTAGAGCTTCTACATTCAGTTTGATTTAGTTCAAATTCACTTTCTTTTTATTTATTTGACAGAGTTAGACAGTGCGTGTGTGAGAGAGAGAGAGATAAAGGTCTTCCTTTCATTGGTTCATCCCCCAAATGGCCACCACAGCCAGAGCTACGTCAATCCGAAGCCATGAGCCAGGTGCTTCCTCCTGGTCTCCCACATGGGTGCAGAGCCCAAGCACTTGGGCCATCCTTCACTGCCTTCCCGTGCCACAGCAGAGAGTGGACTGGAAGAGGAGCAACTGGGACTAGAACCCAGCGCCCATATGGGATGTCAGCGCCGCAGGCGGAGAATTAACCAAGCGAGCCACAGTGCTGGCCCCCAAATTCACTCTTCTAAGGCTTACTATGTATGTTGCTAAAGTTGATCACAACAGTATGGAGTAGTGTATGATCAAGTATTCTCTAAAAACAGACAAAGCTAAAAGTAAATCTTCTATACAATGACATTCAAGCTTTCTAAACTTGAACCTATAGTAAAACACACATTTCACACATACAGACAGTTGCATAAGTGCATTTAACTGAAATAAAATTCCATTAAACAATACTTACTAAGTGCAATACACAATGATTTAGTGTATTCTCAATTTACATCTTTGCTCTTAATTGCTAGTTTTACTTCCATTAAATTGATTTTATGAAAAAGACTATTCTACAACAATTACAAATAGATTACAGCTTATAACTCTAGGTCAAAACCACATCTTCTAGGAGTTTCTCACAACATTTAGCATTATTACTAAGGTTTATAGTGTAGGGCAAATAACAGAGGTGCCCATATAGTCACCTATTATAAATGCAGATATGCTGGTATGTTTGGTTGCCCTAAAGGTTTCAAATCATTGCTATTCTTTGTGTAAAGGACTGCAAATGTGAGGAAGGTTTACTAGGGCCAGAAGGGAAGCATAAACATTGAGCAGAGAAAAGGAAATGAACATTAAATAGGCAGAAAGACAGGAGATGTGGGACCCACTGGGCTGACAAAGGAAGCAGAGACAGATAAACACAGCCAAAGCCAGGAAAACAAGCAGAACCTGAAGCAGGAGGCTAAATGGAGCCAGAGCCAGGAAGGAAGGCAGGAACAATCACACAAGAGGAAAGAAGGCCAACAGAAAATCATGCACCATGCCAGAAAGGGAAAAGAGGCTGATGGCATTTGGTGGCCTTACACAAGAGAGCAGAAAGGCATGCAATGTGCTGTTTCGTGTGTTCTGTCAGGCTCTCTGAGGACTAGAAGTTTATGTGCAGCTAAAACACACTGTAGTTAAAGAAAATGTGGTCATTGTTCATTAATTAGTGTGCTATTAATTAGCACTTTTCCTAATAAAAATTTTGACCCATTTTTATCAGAATGCTCAACTGAGAAAATAAACACACATTCTTTATCTGTTTGATAATTTTCCAGTCCTAGAATCTATAATCTAATTTAATTTCTACCACATTGTTTTAAAGTTATTTGCAGATCCTAATGGTTTCCTAGTTTTTTCAATGCTTCATGCCTACAACTCTGCTATAGAAATGATGATGTTCTATTAGTGGATAAAATATTAAGAGTCATATTACAGAAGGTTATTTTTTATATTTTTATTATCCTTTCAAAATAAAAAAATTAGTTCCAACAAAGTAATGATGCAGTCATTGCAAACAAGTTCCATTTGGAAAAATGCTTAAAGCTATGTCTGAAAAATCACTGCCTTTTTCTCCTTTTCCTTTGTTTTCAAAAATGTTTAGAAAGCAACAAGAATCAATACTATGAGACAAAGAAAACTTTAAGTTGAATTTATCAGAATTAGTCAGACATTTGTATTTATGAATAGCAGATGGAAGACCTCGTTCTCTCTCACTCTCTCTCTCTCTCTCCTTCCCACCCCCCCCCACCTTTCTGTAGGATTGCCTTTCAAATAAATAAATAAATGTTTAAAAAATAAAATAAAGTAATAGCTCTTGTTCTATAACCCTGTTAGATGGTTTTCAGTCCTCTCCTTAGGGGCAGCTCAGGGAAATCCCCTATCCTGTACCAAGGGGGCTATTGGATCTGATTACACTGCATTGATAAAGATCCTGAAAGGACTTTCAGACACTACACATCCAGAAGACCTCCACCCACAATTTCCCAAAAGAAAGAGGAGGAGGAGAAACGAGGGACCCATACTCATGTCCATAAAAATTCTAGTCCGAAATGGACTAGATGATCAGTTCTTTCCTGAGGTGCTTACCCAGTCTATTAGGTGTACTTCTCTTCATTAAACTTGGCTACCTTGCTTACCACTACTCTCTCTCATGTCTGAATTCTACATTAACTTAATTATAAAATTTTAAAATGAAAAATCCAATTTCAACAGAATATTAAACTTACTGTCATCAAAAGACATTAATAAGAAAGTGAGAAGTCAAGCCCCAGAATGTGGCAAGCAGGGCCCTGTGGGGAGCAGGGCCCGTCTCCCAAAACATGGCGAAATAAGTACTGAGACTATCGAGACTAGACTAGACTATTGAGACTAACTCCGTGCGCCTGATCTCCCACCATATGGCGCTGAGAGGGAGTAAACAAATCTTACACAGCTGCTTCGTCAATTAGCTGATTCCTGATCCAACCTTTGATTGGAGGAGAACAGCGTGCTCAGCAGGTGGGCAGCAGAGCACGGATTGGTGGGAGAGGACTATAAAGGCGAGATAGACCCCCGGGGGGAGAATTCGCTTATGCGCCACGAGGCACCACAGACATCTCACACCACGAGCCAAAAGAATAACAAGAATGCGGACACACACCAAGTGGAATGCGGTTAGAATGCGGTTAGCACAGGAGCAAACTTGAGCGCACAACACAGAGTCTTTCACTTAAACAACAGCGTCGGGTCCGGTGTCCTTCTCCCGCGAGCCCGCAGAGGAGCGACACCAGACTAAGAAAAAAATATTTGAAAAACCTTTGTCAAATAATAGATTCATATCCAGAGTAAATAGAGAACTTTTTAAAGTCAATGATTAAAAAAACAAGCCAATACCAAAAAATGAACCAAAGATTTGAAGGGACACTTCATGAAGGAATATACATATAAAGATATTATTAATAACCACATGAAAAAGTGCTTGTAATCATTAGCATCAGGGACATGCAAATGAAGGCCATCATTATGTAATTACAGAAATATCATTATGGAATTAAAAATACAAACAACAAGATAAGGAGCAACTAGAAATTTTAAACCTGTTTGGTGGGAGTATAAAATAGTACAAGCACACTGCGGAAATGTCTGGCTATGTCTAATAAAAACAAACAATAACCTGTCCTAAAATCCAACAATTTCTCCACAGGTAATCATCCAAAAGAAATGAAGATATGTGTCTAAAAGATGTCAGGGAAGAGCTGAAACATGCTAGGGATCCATCTGATACTTGCAGCAACATGAATGAATCCAAAAAATCAACCAAAATGAAATAAGCCTTATACAAAAGAATATAATCTATGTACCATTAGCATGAAGTTCTATTACAGGCAAAACCAATAAATGGTAGTGGAAAAAATCTTCCTATGTGTAGGGAAGTGGATAAAATATACAGTACACTCATGAATGTACAAAAGAATAGAAAGGCATAATAATGTCGATAAAGCAAATACAATACAATGTTTACTGTTGGACCTAAGTGGTAGGAACAGTGTTCTCTGTAAATTCCTTTGAACTTTTCTACATGCTAAAATTTTTTCTGCAATGAATTGTTAGGAACAAATAACAGATTATGGCAAACATAAGGGTCTTCAACAGTTTAGCAGCAATAAGGGATACAAAGGAAATGATATTAATATATTAAAATCTAAGACTTTTCTCAATGGTTTTCAGATACTTAGCAATCAATGGGTATAGTCTCGGCCGGCGCCGCGGCTCCCTAGGCTAATCCTCCGCCTTGCTGCACCGGCACACCGGGTTCTAGTCCAGGTCGGGGCACCAGATTCTGTCCCGGTTGCCCCCCTTCCAGGCCAGCTCTCTGCTGTGGCCAGGGAGTGCAGTGGAGGATGGCCCAAGTGCTTGGGCCCTGTACCCCATGGGAGACCAGGATAAGTACCTGGCTCCTGCCATCGGATCAGCATGGTGCGCTGGCCGCAGCCGGCCGGCCGCGGCAGCCATTGGAGGGTGAAACAACGGCAAAGGAAGACCTTTCTCTCTGTCTTCCTCTCTCACTGTCCACTCTGCCTTTCAAAAAAAAAAAAAAAAAAATGGGTATAGTCTCAAGGCCAGGTATTCTCTGTTACAGATTAATTTTTACTCTGTGTTTTTCATTTGCATTTGTATTTATGATTGCACTGGTGTCAAATCATAGCATGTTAATAATATAATACTTATGAAAAAAACAAAGGTATATAATTTTACACAACATTTTAGTCATGAGAAATACAAATTAAACTAGTCCACTGCATAAATAAAAAGCTTTAAGTTGGTCCAAAGAGGTAACAAAGTAATAGAACTGAATCATCACATGCCATGTGGCTGTTTATGTATGTCTGACATAAATTTCATATGCAGGAACAATTCATTATCTGTTATTGGTCTGAATGTCTTTGGATTTACAATCTGGTTCATAATTAATTCATAACATTTTAAAATTCTAAAAGCCATGAGCATGATCATTTTATTCCTTATATAAACCAAAGTAAGTATTCATGTATAAACTTTAAGTAAATTTGGTAGAGAATGAATAGAAGCAAACAACTAAAGTTAGAAGGACTAGCTGCAATTATTTAAGAAAAAAAATCAGTGTCACTGAGAATGAAGTGGTAGAAAAAAACAAGATTAGAAAGGTACGAAAGAGGTATATTCAAAAGGCCATCAACTATAAAGAGTCTTTCCCAGTGGAAAGAAGGGACCATCAAAGGAAGTACCTTTCTCTGAAATAAGGAGAGAACTTCCACTTTGAATACGGTGTCTAAATAATGTCAGAGTCTGTGGACTCCAGAGGGTTCCATAGCCTTGGCAGCTCATGATAAGAGCCTCGGATGATCACTGACATCATAAATAAGAGTGTCAATTGTTAAATCAACAACAGGAGTCACTGTGCACTTGCTCCCCAGTTAGGACCTCTGTCCTTAATGAGTTAGACTTTGAGAACGTATGGTAAAACTAGTCTTCAAACAGTACTTCATAGTTTCTCTCTCTGTGTGTGTATACGCAAACTGTTGAAATCTTTACTTAGTATAGAATTAATCTTCTGTGTGTAAAGATAATTAAAAATGAATCTTAATGAAGAATGGGAAGGGAGAGGGAGTAGGAGATGGGACAGGAATTGGGGTGGGAGGTATGGTGGAAGAACTGCTATATTCCTAAAGCTGTACCTATGAAATTTATATTTATTAAATAAAATCTTTCTTAAAAAATAAATAACAAGATAATGCAACAAACAATCTCTTGGCTTTGGGAGTTGTTACTGCTGTTACCACAGGTTGCCAAGATCTACTCTAGCAGATACAGAGTTAGTTCACACAACTAAGAGTCATGTAAAGACAGGGTTCAAAGGCGTTTGGGCAGAATATGATATTAGTATGTACACAGAATAGGAAAAAAAAAAAAACAATGTGACTACAGCAAACAAGTGAATATTTGAGAAAGAAAAAGTAAGATTGAAGAAACAGGCAGAGGTTGGGTTCTGTAGGGTCTTTAGACTTTCATATGAAAAATAAGTTTAATTTTTTCCATGAGCTATTAGAAAGGAGAAAATCAAATTTTCACTGTTCCGGCTGGTGCTGTGGTACAATAAGTTAATCCTCTGCCTGCAGTGCTGGCATCCCATATTGGCACCGGTTCTAATCCCAGCTGCTCCACTTCCAATCCAGCTCTCTGCTGTGGCCTGGGAAAGCAGTGGAAGATGGCCCAAAGGCTTGGGCCTCTGCAACTGCACGAGAGACCCAGAGGACGCTCCTGGCTCCAGGCTTCAGATCAGCTCAGCTCTGGCTGCTGCGGCCATTTGGGGAATGAACCACTGGATGTAAGACCTTTCTCTCTCTCTCCCTCTCACTGTCTGTAACTCTACCAACTCTACCTCTCAAATAAATAAATAAAATCTTTTTTTTTTTTTGACAAATATGGCCAAATGACCAGTGCATGATATAATAAGATTATTCATTTGAAGTGCAAGATAGACCAATGGATTTTTTTTTTTTTTTTTTTTTTTTGGACAGGCAGAGTGGACAGTGAGAGAGAGAGACAGAGAGAAAGGTCTTCCTTTGCCGTTGGTTCACCCTCCAATGGCCGCCACAGCTGGCGCGCTGCGGCCGGCGCACCGCCCTGATCCGAGATGGCAGGAGCCAGGTACTTATCCTGATCTCCCATGGGGTACAGGGCCCAAGCACTTGGGCCATCCTCCACTGCACTCCCTGGCCACAGCAGAGAGCTGGCCTGGAAGAGGGACAACCTGGACAGAATCCGGCGCCCCGACCTGGACTAGAACCCGGTGTGCCGGTGCAGCAAGGCGGAGGGTTAGCCTAGTGAGCCACGGCGCCGGCCAATAAAATCTTTTAAAAAATTTTTGCACATTACATGAGCTTAAAAGTAGAAAATTCCAAAGACTATCAAAAAATAATTAGAATTAATTCAGCAAAGTTGCAGAATACAAAGTCAACATAAAAAGCTCAGTAGCATTGGTATACACGAAAGGCAAACTATCTGAAAAAGAAATCAGGAAAACAACATCATTTCCAATAGCTACAAAAATATACATAAAATATCTAGATACAGGGACCAGCAGTGAGGCACAGGGAGTTAAGCCATGGCTTGTGACACAAGCATCACAAATCAGAGGGGTTATGTCAAGTCCAGGTTGCTCCATTTGAAATCCAGGTTCCCGATAATGCTCTTGGGAAGGCAGCAGAAGATGGCTCAAGTGCTTGGACTCCTGCCACCCATGTAGGAGACCCAAATGGAGTTCCTGGCTCCTGGCTTCAGCCTGGCCCACTCTGGGCTGTTACAGCCATTTCAGAACTGAACCAACAGATGTAAGACCCCCACCTCCCCACCTCCCACCCCATCTGCCTTTCAAATATATAAATAAATAAATCTTTTCAAAATAAAATCTAGAAAAGTATAGCCAAAGAGATGAAATATGTCTACAATGAAAAATATAAAATGTTGATGAAAGAAATAAGAACACAAAAAAAGGGAAAAACATCACATGTTCAAAAAGGAAGAATCAATTGTAAAAATTTCCATATTACCCAAAATAATACACAGATGCAATATCTATCAAAACATAAATGAGTGAAGGGCATTTGGCATAGCAATCAGGACATGGCTTTTGTCATTCGCATACCATATCAGAGTGCCTGAATTCAAGTCCCTGATCTGCTCCCAATTTCAGCTTTCTGCTTACACATGCCCTAGAAGGCAGCACGTGATGTTTCAAGTAGTTGATACCCAGAGCCTACGCCATGGCTCACTTGGTTAATCCTCCACCTGCAGTGCCAGCATCCTATATGGGCGTTGGTTTCTAGTCCCAGTCACTTCTCTTCCAGTCCAGCTCTCTGCTGTGGCCCGGGAAGGCAGTGAAGGATGGCCCAAGTGCTTGGGTCCTGCACCCGCATGGGAGACCAGGAGGAAGCACCTGGCTCCTGACTTTGGATTGGTGCAGCGCCAGCCCTGGCAGCCATTTGGGGAGTGAACCAAAGTAAGGAAAACCTTTCTCTCTGTCTCTCTCTCTCTCACTGTCTACAACTCTACCTATCAAATAAATTAGAAAAAAAAAAAAAGCAGCTGATTCCGTTACCTGGTTAGGGGTTGGGATTAAGTTCCTATCTTTTGGCTCTGGCCTGGCCCAACTCCAACTGTTGAAGGCATATCAGAAGTGAACCAGTAAGTGAAATGAAATATTTCTTTCTCCCTCCCCCTTACCCTCCTCCTTTCTCTGTATGTGTCCTCTCCCTTTTTAATAGATATATATTTTATAATCCTGTAGAACATGGCCCAACATTTTTTCTTCTAAAGAAAGATGCATGATTTCATAATGAATTAATTTTAGAAAGCCAAGTTATAGAAGAAACAAATTAAGAAGTTTGTTGCCGGCGCCACGGCTCACTAGGCTAATCCTCCGCCTTGCAGCGCCGGCACACCGGGTTCTAGTCCCGGTCGGGGCGCCGGATTCTGTCCCGGTTGCCCCCCTTCCAGGCCAGCTCTCTGCTGTGGCCAGGGAGTGCAGTGGAGGAAGGCCCAAGTACTTGGGCCCTGCACCCCATGGGAGACCAGGAAAAGTACCTGGCTCCTGCCATCAGATCAGCGCAGTACGCAGGCCGCAGAGGCCACTGGAGGGTGAACCAACAGCAATGGAAGACCTTTCTCTCTGTCTCTCTCTCTCACTGTCCACTCTGCCTGTCAAAAAATAAAAAAATAAAAAAAAAAGAAGTTTGTGGTATTTATTAGAGGAAAGATCAAATTTTGGCAACATATACAATAAAAACTACTAAAGCTATCTTAACAAAAAAACATTATAAATATATGCATGTTTATGTATGTAGGCATATATGCATACATATAAAAAGAGAGAAACTGGAGAGATAGAGAAGTAGAACTATTAGAAATAAATGGTAGTAAGTGGATGGGAGGAGACACGTTCAGTTTGAAGAAAAACAATAGTAAGGTGTATAACTATGTGTACAGTTCAATTAACTTTTACAAAGTGGAATGCACCTATACAATCAGCACCAAAACCAAGAAATAGAATATTACTAGCACCCTGAGAAATTTCTTTGTGCCTCTTAGTCATTAACACTTCCCATAGTCAACCAGTTTATTGATTTCAATAGCCATATGATAATTCTGCCTATTGTTCAAATTTATATAAAGAGAATCCCAAAGTACACATTATTTTGTATAAGAGAATCACAAAGTACACATTATTTTATACACGGATTGATTCTTTTGCAAACATACATTTGTGAGTGAATTATCCATGCTTCAGTTAGTTGCTTCATTTATATTACTGTTCAGTAATCAATTACATAAATCTACCATTGTGTATTTACCCATCTGTTTGCAAAGAACTTCTGGGTTGTTTTCAGTTTGAGGACTGTGGTAGGTCAAATAATGGCCCCCAAAGACATCCACACCCTAATCTTCAGAATCTGTAAATGTGTTACCTTACACGGAAAAGGCAACTTTACTGATGTGAATAAATTAAGGATCTTGAGAAGATGATTTTAGAACATCCAAGTGGGTCAAATATGCATAAATACAAAGATACTCTCTTAAGAAGGATGCAATGAAGTGAGAGCAAAAGATCATATGATAACAAAAAGAAGAAAAGGCAGTATTATGTGCAGTCACAAGCCAAGAAATGAGAAGCTGAATAAGGCAAAGAAAACAGATGCTCCTCTAGAGCCTTCCAGAAGGAAGCAATCTTGTCAACACTATGCTTTTAGCTCTGAGAAACCTATTTTGGTTTTTGACTTCCAAAATTATAATAAATCTGAATTGCTTTAAGTCAATAAATTTGTGGTAACTTGTTAGAGTAGCAATGGGAAATTAACATGAGGAATATTATAACTGATCTCCAATGAACATTCTTGACTTTTCTTTTGGTGAATACTACATCCACCCACTTCTGTTGGATGTATACCTAAGAATGGAATTGCCAGGTTACAGGGTACCATGTGTTCACCTCTGGTAGATACTTAGGGTTTTTCAAAGAAGTTGAATGAAAATTTAAGTTGCCAAAAGTGGTGTATCAGACTTGCAATTGTTATACAGCCTTACAAAACCCAACACTGCCATATATTGTTTTTCAGCCAAATTAGAGGATATATAATTGTGTTTATTTTGGTTTTAATCTGTATTCCCCTTGTAATGATGTTGAGCAGTTTTTACATATTTACTGTTCATTTATCTAGTATTTTCATAAATATCCTCTCCAGGTTTTAATCAGGTGGCTGCTTTTCTTATTGATTTGTCTGAGTTTTATGTATTCTTACTATGAGTCCCTTGTCAGATAAATTAGGATCTTTTGGGAGTAAAAACAGAAGCAATCTAGCAGCTCTGCCCAAGATCCTGACTTATAAAACAGTGTTGATAACTACAGTGCTGATATTGTGACTTGTTATCATAATCATTCAATGATGTAATATGGTTGAAAGGTACTAGATTAAAAGATACTTCAGCGGCAGGTTCTGTGGCACTTCAGGTTAAGCCACTACTTGGAATGTTCACATTCCATATCAGAGTGCTATCAGAGTGGTAGGTTCAAGACTTGGATACTCTGTATTGGGGGTCCAGTTTCCTGAAAACATGCCTGGGAGGCAGCCAATGATAGGTCAAGTACTTGGGTTCCTGCTTCCCTTGTGGGAGACCCAGATATCGTTTCTGGCTCCTGGCTTTGCCCTAGCACCAGTTGTTGTGGACATTTGGAGAGTGAATCAGAGGATGTAAGATATCTGAGTGTGTGTGTGTGTGTGTGTGTGTGTCTTCTTGTCACTCTGCCTTTCAAATCAATAAATAAATATTTTTTTAAAAAAGCTACTTTAGAGCAAGCTAGAAATACATTACTCCTCCTTTATCCATAGTATGGCTTTCCATCATTTAAGTTACCTGTAGTCAAATACAATTTGAAAGTATTAAACGGAGGGGCTGACACTGTGGCATAGCAGTTTAAGCCTCGGCCTGAGCACTGGCATCTATATGGGTACTTGTTCGAGATCCATCTGCTCCACTTCCAATGCAGCTCCCTGATAGTGTGCCTTGGAAAGCAGTGGAAGATAGCCCAAGTGCCTGGGCCTCTACACTCACATGGGAGACCTTGAAGAAGCGCCAGGCTCCTGGCTTGGGCCAGGTTATCACAGTCATTTGGGGAGTGAACCAGCAGATGGAAGCAGATGGAAGATCTCTCTCCCTTTCTCTCGGGTAACTCTTTCTAACAAATAAAGAGAGAAGAAAGAAAAGAAAAGAAAAGAAAGGAAAGGAAAGGAAAGGAAAGGAAAGGAAAGGAAAGGAAAGGAAAGGAAAGGAAAGGAAAGGAAAGGAAAGGAAAGGAAAGGAAAGGAAAGGAAAGGAAAGGAAAGGAAAGGAAAGGAAAGGAAAGGAAAGGAAAGGAAAGGAAAGGAGGAAGGAAGGAAGGAAGGAAGGAAGGAAGGAAGGAAGGAAGGAAGGAAGGAAGGAAGGAAGGAAGGAAGGAAAGAGAAAAAAAGGAAGAAAGAAATGGAAGGAAGGAAGGAAGGGAGAAAGGGATAAAGGAAGGAAGGAAGGAAGGAAGGAAGGAAGGAAGGGATTACATTGAAAATTCCAGAAATAAACAACTCAAAAGTTTTAAAGCGTATAACATTCTGAGGCGTATAATGAAATCTAACTTTACCTGCTCCATTCTTGCCTCAGCTGTGACTAGGCCCTAAATGACAGCCCAGGCTGGCCCATATCATAGCCCAGTCTGTGTGGCAAATCCCATTCTGTGCAGCATCCAGGACGGCCCAAACCCCCCACTTTGGTCCCGTAATGGAAAAAACAAGTTCCACACTGTTGCAAACTTAGAACCAGCACAGCCTGGAAATATGCTATATGGCTGCAAAATGTGTCCCCCACAGTAACTTGTAAGTCATTATAATGTTATTATAATGCAATTGCCATGAAGAGCACTCCCATTCACATCATGTGCCTAACACTTCCTGTATTTCCCAAAAAGGCCATGGAAATGGGTGGTACTCAAACTCTATCAATTCAATTAAGTTCCACCCGAGCTAGTACCCCCTATGCCTCTGAATGCTATAAAGGGAAGGCCTACCCTTGTTGAAGGAGTTGTGGTTTTTTAAATATTTGTCTATTTATTTATTTGAAAAACAGAACAACAGAGAGGGCGGGAGAGACAGAAAGAGAGCTTCCATCTGCTGTTCCACACCTCCAAATGGCCACAACAGCGAGGTCTGGGTCAGGCTAAAAGCAGGTGCCAGGAACTCCATCTCTGTCTTTCATGTGGGTGGCAGTGGTCCAAGTGCCTGAGCCACCCTCTGTTGCCTTCCCAGGTGAATTAGCAGGGAGCTGAATCAGAAGCAGAGCAACCAGGATTCAAACTCGTGCTTTGATACAGGATGCTGGTATTGCAGGCAACAGCTTAACCTACTGAGCCACAACACTGGTCTGGGTGTTTTGTTTTGTTTTGTTTTGTTTTACTTTGTTTTGTTTTGTTTCTTTGTTAAGGGTCTTTTTCCCCCTTGTTTGGGGTCTTTCTTGTGTTTTGGCTGTTTGTTCATTCTCTCTTTTCTCTCGAGTTGGACTGCACTTTTTCTTTTCTTTAAATAAATTATATTTCCCTGCACCTCTTCATGTCTCCATGTTGAATTCTTTCATGTGTGGAAGTAAGAACCTGAAAAAAAAAAAAAAAACAACCACCAAGGACATCATTGACCCAAAGTATCTGTGTTCAAGTAGCTCTTAGGTAGCCTAATGCTACATCAAATGTCTAGGTCATTCACCTCACTTCATCTCTACGTAGGCACTGAAGAAGAGTGAGTATAATATGCTATTCTGAAACAGAACACAGTCACATAAGTTTTACTAGATAGGTTGTTACAACTATTCTATTTTATTACTAGTTATTATTGTTAATCTCTTATTGTATCTAACTCTTAAGCTTCACATAGGAATGTATGCATAGGAAAAAAATAGTATAAGTGAGTATAGGGTTCAGTACTACTTGTGGTTTCAAGTATCCACTGGTATTCTTGGAAAATATCCTCCACAGATAAGGGGAAACTTCCATATCTCTTTTGATATTTCTGCAGATCCTAAACACTATGTACATATTAATGTACACAAAGTACATATTCAAAGGACAGAATTCCCTAAGGTAAGCAGCATTCATTTATCATCCAAAGTAAGGACTTCCTGGTAACCAGTCAATTACAATCACTGAAACAAAAAAATATGTACCAGTCAAGTACCACTCAAAAGCCCGAAACAATATAGGAGGTCACAGGGACCAGGTGGAGCCAACAAGCATATTTATAACAGATAATAAAAAATCTCTTAGAAAGAATGAAATTGCAATGAATCCAAACACTATAGACAGTGAATGACACTATTAGACCTCTTTATTAGAGGGATAAAGTGAAGAAATAAACAGGGAAATTAATCTCTAAAAATAGGAGCAAATCAACCATAATAAACTAGGGCAAAAAGTTCAGGACAGAACTACAAATAATATTAGGTTGTAAGATATATGCTTTTATGTGACAAAACTTAGTAGAAAGTACACAAAGGAAACCTGGGGTGGAAGAGTGCTGTCTGAAGAATAGCTGATGTAAAAAATATAATAAAACCACTCTACAACAGAATTATAACTTTTAGAAATCCCTTGTGTACAATTATCTTTTTATCTATTAAATTGTAGGAGTCTAAGGTATCTAGAACAATCCAAGTATTCTTTGGATGTCAAACATTAAGTGTTGTGTCTTAGTTCCAAACAGATTATGATACAAGTAAGCAACTCACATTACAAAAGAATGAGGTGTGTATATATACTAGTAGGATGAAAGACTTTAGATGGGATGGAGCCAGGTGAATAGTTTCCTGGAGTCAGTAGCCAACTGAGGAAAATTACAAAAAGATACAGAAACTTGAAACAAGTAAACACCATCTTGACATTCCAGTGAAAGTAATATTTGAAAAATCTATTTTATGTCTTTTCTTTAGGTAAAATACAAACTCTATTAATCAAAATGTTATTGTCACTGTTTTAACAAGTTTGGTCTTATCTGGACTGAATTCCAATATTTTTAAAGTAATCTAAATAATATTTTAAAGTATTTGTCATTTACGTATGTTTCATTTTCCTCAGCGAACCATGTGAAAGGTTGCAAGCCCACAGAGATGCAGGCAGTGATGAGTAGAGAAATTTGATGAACAGTGCTTGGAGCTCTAAGCAGAACAGCAGAAATTCTGGGGACGGGCGGAGAAGTTGAACACTCCACAATCCATCAGTGTCATCCCCCTCCCCCTAACCAGAGCTACAGCTGGCGGGGAGAAGCCATATTGATTGTTTACATTTTCAAGTGTAGGGAGCCGGCTGCCGCATTCATCTCCCGCGCTAAAACCCATCAATTGCAGGGGCCACCTCACAACGCGTCCCCCCAGGAACAAGGATCACAACAATTCAGAGTGATTTCCACCATACCAATCAAGTTGTACAACGAGCAATACTAAACAATGAAAACGCAAGCTTATTTTATGAATAAGTGAGCAGGCAGCGCAATCCCAGTAGGCGGGGCTAAGTGCACTGAAGCCCTGGTACCCGCCTCCATCAGGACCCAGAAATAAACAAAGCTCTAGGAGGTGGAGCTGCGTACTTCCACTTCCAACTAGCACAGACACATAGCAGCTCACAGCAGAAGGAAATAAATTTAAAAATAAAACCAAACAGAAACACTGAAGTACAAAGGAAAAATCCTGAATAAGAATAAGGAAAAATTTATGAACTCACCAATGGAGCAATCTAAATCTTCAATAATGAAGGCTGAAGAATAAGAAATTGAGACCATGCCAGAAAATGAATTTAGAAAATTAATAATCAGATTATTTAGAAGCAATCAGAAACAGATTCAAGATTTGAATGAAAAACACTCCCAAGAAATTTAGATTTTTAAAGAGAAGCCAAAATGGAACACTGAAAATGAAAAATTCAATTGACCAGATTTAAAAAAATGCAGTGGAAACTCCTAGTAATAGAACAAATAAAGAGAAGAGCAAATAAACTTCTGAAATAATACAGTCAGACCAAACACAAGAAGAAGAAATTAGAAAATGAAAAATCATGGTTGGAGAGTTACAAGACTCTAGAAATCCAATATACGGATCATATGAGTTCCAGAATGTATGGAAAGAGAGAATGGATTAGAAGGCCTTCTTAATGAAATTATATCAGAAAACTTCCACAATATACAGATTAAAAGAGACATCCAAGTACAAGAAATACACAGAAATCCCAATAGACACAACCACAAAAGGAATTCACCATGACACACTCAGCTCAGTGAAACATAAAGAGGAGATCTTAAAATGTGCCCTAGAAAAACAACAAATCACATTCAGAGGTAATCCAATTTAATTCATCCTGTACTTCCTATCACAAAACCTACAGGCAAGGAGACAATGCAAGATAAATTCCAAGTCTAAAGATAAAAAAACAGTCAACCCAGAATACTGTACCCTGCAAAATTCTCATTTATGAATGAAGGAGAAATAAGGATTTTCCACAACAAACACAAATTGAAAGAATTTGTAACATCACGCCCAGCCCTATAACACTGGCTCAGGATGTGTTACACACAGAAACATGGAAACAACAACTTCATTACAAAAGAAGATGAATGTAGAAAATGACCCCAGCAAAAGTACAAACAAAATCCAAAATACATAAACGGGTCTGTTTAAGGAAACATGGCAGGGAAAAGACCATATTTAACAATAGTCACACTGAATGTAAATGGTCTCAACTCCAAGTTAAAAGACACAGGCTGGCTGAATGGTTTAAAAGGAAAACCCATTATCTACTGCCTACAAGAAACACACCAACAAAGATGCATGCAGACTGAAAGTGAAAGGATGGAAAAAGATATTCCATGCTAACAGAAACCAAAAAAGAGCTGGTATAGCCATCCTAATATCAGACAAAATAGAATTTAACACAAAAACTATTAAAAGAGGAAAAGAAATACTAGTTATAGCATTAATTTACATTGTACAACACATTAAGGACAGAGATCCTACATGGGGAGTAAGTGCACAGTGATTCCTGTTGTTGACTTAACAATTTGACACTCTAATTTATGGCATCAGTAATCACCCTAGGCTCTTGTCATGGGTTGCCAAGGCTATGGAAGCCTTTTGAGTTTGCCAACTCCGATCTTATTTAGACAAGGTCATAGTCAAAGTGGAACTTCTCTCTTCCCTTAGAGAAATGTACCTCCTTCTTTGATGGCCCATTCTTTCCACTGGGATCTCACTCACAGAGATCTTTCACTTAGGTTTTTGGTTTTTTTGTTTGTTTGTTTTTTGCCAGAGTGTCTTGGCTTTCCATGCCTAAAATACTCTCATGGGCTCTTCAGCCAGATCCAAATGCCTTAAGGGCTGATTCTGAGGCCAGAGTGCTGTTTAGGACATCTGCCATTCTATGAGTCTGCTGTGTATCCCGCTTCCCATGTTGGATTGTTCTCTCCTTTTTAATTCTTTCAGTTAGTATTAGCAGACACTAGTCTTGTTTATGTGATCCCTTTGACTCTTAATCCTTTCAATATGATCAATTGTGAACTGAAACTGATCCCTTTGACTAGTGAGATGGCATTGGTACATGCCACCTTGATGGGATTGAATTGGAATCCCCTGGCACATTTCTAACTCTACCATTAGAGTAGAGTACTTTACACTTTGTGTTTCTGTGTGGGTTCAAACTGTTGAAATCTTTACTTAATATATACTAAATTGATCTTCTGTATATAAAGATAATTGAAAATGAATCTTGATGTGAATGGAATGGGAGAGGGAGCAGGAGATGGGAGGGTTCCAAGTGGGAGGAAAGTTATGGGGGTGAAAAGCCACTGTAATCCAAAAGGTATACTTTGGAAATTTATATTTATTAAATAAAAGTTAAAAAAAATTTAAAAAGAGACAAAGAAGGACACTATGCAATGATTAATGGATCAATTCAACAAGATGTGACTATTATAAATGTAATACAGGGTGTCTGGCTATTTGAAAGAATTATTATTGGATTTAAAGGGAGATATAGATTGAAATACAGTAGTAACAGGAGACTTCAATACTCCACTTTCAGCAATGGACAGGTCAACCAGACAGAAAATCAACAAGGAAACACCAGAGTTAATTGACACTACAGACCAAATAGACCTAGCAGATATTTATAGAGCCTTCCACGATACAGCAAAAGAGTACACATTTTTCTCCCCAGTGCATGGAACTTTCTCTAAGACTGACCATATGCTAGGCCATAAAGTGAGTCTCAACAAATTCAAAAAGATCAAAATCATATCATGCATCTTCTCAGACCACAATGCAATGAAGATTTCAACAACTCAGAATCTCCTTATCATATGAAAACAAATGGAGAATGAACAACATGTTTCTGCATGAGCAGTGGGTCATAGAAAATCAAAAGAGAAATCAAAAAATTTCTGGAAACAAATGATGACAATACAACTTACCAAAATTTGTGGGATACGGCAAAAGCAGTGTTAAGAGGAAAGTTTATAGCAATTGGTGCCTAGATCAAGAAACTGGAAAGGCAGCAAATAAATGAACTATCCATGTACCTCAAGGATCTAGAAAAGCAGCAGCAAACTAAACCCAAAACCAGTAGAAGAAAAGAAATAATTAAAATTAGAGAAGAAATCAACAAAATGGAAAAAATACAACAGATCAGCTGGTTTTTTGAAAAAATAAACAAAATTGACACACCATTGGCCCACCTAACCAAAAAGAGAAGAGAGAAGACTAAAATCGATAAAATTGAAAAGAGAGATTGAAAAGAGATTGAAAAGGAAATGAAACAACAGACACTAGAGAAATAAAAAGAATCATCAGAAACCACTACAAAGACCTGTATGCCAACAAACTGGGAAACCTAGAAGAAATGGATAGATCCCTGGACACAACTTACCTAAATTCAGCCAGGAAGACAAAGAAAACCTAAACAGACCCATGACCAATACAGATACTGAATCAATAATAAAGGCCATCCCAACAAAGAAGAGGGACCGGACAGCTTCACTGCTGAATTCTACCAGACACGTAAAAAAGAACTTCCCCGAGTTCTTCTCAAATTATTCAAAACAATTGAAAAGGAGGGAATCTTCCCAAATTCTTTCTATGAAGCCAATATCACCTTAATTCCTAAATCTGGAAAAGACACAACAGAGAAAGAAAACTATAGACCAATCTCCCTGATGAACATAGATGGAAAAATATTCAACAAAATCCTGGCCAATCGAATCTAACTACACATCAGAAAGATCATTCACCCGGACCCAAAGGGATTCATTCCTGGTATGCAGGGATGGTTCAATGCTCACAAATCAATCAGTGTGATACACCACATTAACAAACTGCAGAAGAAAAACCCTATGATTATCTCAATAGATGCAGAGAAAGCATTTGACAAAATACTACATCTTTCATGATGAGAACTCTAAGCATATTGGGTATAGAAGGAACATTCCTCAACACAATCAAGGCAATTTATGACAAACCCAAAGTTGGCATCATATTGAATGAGGAAAAGTTGAAGGCATTCCCACTGAAATCTTGTACCACACAGGGATGCCTACTCTCACCACTGCTATTCAATATAGTCCTGGAAGTTTTAGCCAGAGCCATTAGGCAAGAAAAAGAAATCAAAGTGATACAAATTTGGAAAGAAGAAGTCAAACTATCCCTATTTGTAGATGACATGATTCTATACATAGGAGATCCAAAAGACTCCACTAAGAGACTATTGGAACTCATAGAAGAGTTTGGTAAAGTAGCAGGATATAAAGTCAATACACAGGGGCCAGTGCTGTGGCATAGCAGGTAAATCTGCCACCTGCAGTGCCGGCATCCCATTTAGGCAGCACCAGTTTGTGACTTGGCTGCTACATTTCCAATCCAGCTCAGCTCTCTACTACAGCCTGGGAAAGCAGTGGAAGATGGCTAAAGTCCTTGGATCCCTGTACCCGCATGGGAAGACCTGGAGAACGCTCCTGACTCCTGGCTTCGGATCGGCACAGTTACAGCTGTTGTGGCCAATTTGAGAGTGAAACAGTGGATGGAAGACTTTTCTCTCTTTCTCTCTCTCTCTCTCTCTCTCTTTCTCTCTCTCCCTCTCCTACTGTCTGTATGTAACTCTGAATTTTAAAATAAATAAATATTTAAAAAATAAATAAAGTTAATAAACAAAAAACAGTCTTTGTATACAGAGACAATGCCATGGCTGAGAACTTCTAAGATGAATCCCATTCACAATAGCCACAAAATCAATCAAGTACCTTGGAATAAATAACACCAAGGATGTCAAGGATCTCTATGATGATAATTACAAAACTTTAAAGAAAAAATAGAAGATACAAAAAATGGAAAAATCTTCCATGTTCATGGATGGGAAGAATCAAAATGTCCATTCTTCTGAAAGCAATTTACAGATTTGATGCAATAGCAATCAAAATAGCAAAGACATTCTCAGATCTGGAAAAAAATGATGCTGAAATTCATATGGAGGCATAGGAGACCTCAAATAGCTAAAGCAATCTATACAACAAAAAGCCAGAGGCATCACAATACCATACTACAGGGCAGTTATAATCAAAACAGCATGGAACTGGTACAGAAACAGATGGATAGACCAATGGAACAGAATAGAAACACCAGAAATCAATCCAAACATCTACAACCAGCTCATATTAGACAAAGGAGCTAAACCAATCCCTGAAGCAAGGAGAGTCTCTTTAACAAATGGTGCTGGGAAAACCGGATTTCCGCGTGCAGAAGCATGAAGCAAGACCCCTACCTTACACCTTACACAAAAATCCACTCAACATGGATTAAAGATCTAAATCAACAACCCAACACCATCAAACTAATTGAGAACATTGGGGAAACCCTATAAGACATTGGCACAGGTAAAGAATTCCTGGAAAACACCCCAGAGGCACATGCATTTAAGCCAAAATAAACAAATGGGATTGCCTCAAATTGAGAAGCTTCTATACAGCAAAAGAAACAGTCAGGAAAGTGAAGAGGCAATCAACAGAATGGGAGAAATTATTAATGAACTACACATCTGATAAAGAATAAATAACCAGAATCTACAAAGAGATCAAGAGATTCCTCAATAACAAAACAAACAACCCAGTTAAGAGATAGGCAAAGAACTTAAACAGACATTTTTCAAAAGAGGAAATTCAAATGGCCAATAGACACATAAAAAGATGTTCAGGATCACTAGCAAGCAGGGAAATGCAAATCAAAGCCACAATGAGGTTTTCACCTCTTTGCAGTTAGAATGGCCCTCATACAGAAATCAACAACAAATGCTGGAGAGGATGTGGGGAAAAGGGCACCCTAACCCATTATAGGTGAGAATGTAAACCAATAAAGCCATGATGGATGAAAGTTGGGAGATACCTCAAAAATCTGAATATACCACATGATTCAGCCATCCCACTACTGGGAATTTACCCAAGAGAAATGAAATCAGTAAACAAAAGGCCTATCTGCACCTCCATGTTTATTGCAGCTCAAATCACAATACTAAGACATGGAATCAACCTAAATGCCTATCAACCAAAGACTGAATAAAGAAATTATGGGATGTGTACACTATGGAATACCACACAGCAGTAAAAAAAAAAATGAAATCCAGTCATTTGCAACAAAATGGATCAAGCTGGAAAACTTCATACTTAGTGAAATAACCCAGTCCCAAAGAAACAAATACTGTATATTCTCCCTGATCTATAAGATTTCATTGCACTCCTGAAATGAAAGCTATAGAAGTGAAATTGACACTTTTAGAAACATTGACTTGAATAGCCCTCCTCCTGTCCAGAGATAGTTTTTTATTGTTACTTTTATTTTGTATTTCCTTTTTTCTTTGTTTCTTTTTTCTTTTGTTTCTTTTTTTTTTCTTCATACTATATGTTGAACTCTTTACATAATATAGAGTTAATCATATGTATATAAAGTCAATTGAAAAAAGATTCCAGTAAAAAATAAGAAGGGGAATAAGAGAGGGAGGAGGTAGTCTATAACTGTAAAGCTGTATAGTTCTGCATACAGTCCTACAGACTTACTTCTAAGAGTACAGCCTAAAAACATCATGGGGCTCCAATCCCATTAAAATTGGTGGTAAAAATGCCATCTTAATTGTTAAAGTGATCATATTAAATGTTAAAATCAGCATATAGACAGGAATAAGTGTAAAAGTGATCATATAAATAACATCAAGAGCCTGGTAATAATAATATAATTAAAAAGGAGAAAATGTCCAACATGGGAAGCAGTCCACACAGCAGACTCTTAGAATTACATTCATTGTAAATAACACCCTGACCTCAGAATTAACCCTTAAGACTTCTTGGTCTAGCTGAAAGGCCTGTGAGAGCATTTCAGGCATGGAAAGCCAAGACTCTGTGGCAAAAAATATCCTACACGAAGGAGCTCTGTGAGATCTCAGTGGAAAGAAGGGGCCATCAAAGAAGGATGGCCCTTTTCTCTGAAGGGAGGAGAGAACTTCCACTTTGCTTATGGCCATGTCCAAATACTGATGGAGTCTGTGGTCACAAAAGGCTTCTATAGCCTTGGCAGCCCATGGCAAGAGCCTCAGGTGATCACTGACATCCTAAATAAGAGTGTTAATTGTTAAAGGAACAACAGAAGTCACTGTGCACTAACTTCCCATGTAGGACCTCCATCCTTAATGAATTTTACTATGAGAATTAATTGCAAAGCTTGTTCTCAAACTGTACACTGTATCTTGTGGGGGGCAGGGAGTGTGTAAACTGTTCAAATCTATACTTAACATAGAGTTGCTCCTCTGTACATGAAATTAAACAAAAAATGAACCATAATGAAGAAGGGGATGGGAGAGGGAATAGGAGGTAGGATGGGAGTCGGAGTGTGAGGGTGGGTATGGGGGAAAGAACCACTATATTCCTAAAGTTATACCTATTAAAAATGCATTAATTAAATAAAAGCTTTTTTGAAAAAAGGAGATTGTCCATCCACTGGTTCACTTTTCAAATGGCTGCAACGGCCAGGGCTGGGCCAGGCTGGAGCCAGGAGCCAGTATTTGAACTGGCTCCCATATGGGATGCCAGTACTGCAGGTGGTGGCTTTACCTACTACACCTTAAGACTTTTTAAGATTATAAGTCAAATTTATTTTAAAGTATATGTGCTTTTAGACCATTTTGTAACTGTCCAAAGTAGTTGTTTTTTAAAGTTCATTAGTTTAATATTTGTATAACTTAACCACTCAATGTACTATTAGAAAAAGATCTTACCAGGGCTGGTACTATGCCTCAGAGGGTAAAGCTGCTGCCTGTGAGTCCCTCATCCCATATGGGCGCTGATTCTAGTCCTGCTGCACCTCCTCCCATCCAGCTCCCTGCTGATGACCTGGGAAAGCAGTAGAAGATGGCCCAAGTCCTTAGGCCCCTACACCCACATGGTAGACCCAGAAGAAGCTCCTGGCTCCTGGCTTTGGATCAGCACAGCCCCGACCATTGTGGCCATTTGGGGAGTGAACTAGCAATTGGAAGACCTCTCTCTCTATCTATCTCTCTCCAAAACTCTTTCAAATAAATAAAATAAATCATTTTTTTAAAAAAAGAAAATGATCTTACCTAAAAGAAATACAATATATGTAATTAGTCTATGGTCAAGACTGACCATACTGTTAGCCTCTGACAGATGCCACTAGCTTTCAATGTTTATTAAGGAACTCTGTTACTAAGCAGCATGGTCAACAACATGTTTATTTAATGGACATATGTGAGGGTTTTTTTTTTTGTTTAATATGCCCAAGACCATTTTATTTAGGAAAACACTCTCATCCATGCCATGTGGATCAAGTAAGACTGCCAGATGACCCAGTTCTGAGTAACCATGGTCTCATTCTTTTCCTGCAGAGAGTGACTTACCTGAAAGCAGGCATGTGGCTAAAGCAGAGCTAAATATGAGTTCCCTGGATTGATACTGGGCAGGCTGCAGGGCATAGAGGTAAGCACACAAAGTCTGCTTGGATTTTAACTCTTCGCTCTATTAATAACTAGCTACATGATCAAGGAAATTACTTAATTGGTTTATGCCTTAATTTCCTCATCTTTAAAATCTAGCAACTAATATCTTCCTCACAGAGTTATTACAAAGATTAAATATTTATAAAGCACATATAAAGACTTAGCATAATAATCAGCACATAAAAAGCATTCAATATATTTTAATATTAGCTATTAACACCATTATTATTATTAATACTATTATTGTCACTGTTGCTTTTGTTATTGTATTGGATGTGATATAAATACATGATGGAATTGCTACATTTAGTCAATGTAGATTTACATTTGAAAGCAGCCTGTCTTTGCCAGTTACAGAACAGGTCAAAGAAAATATTTGAAGCAAATAAATAAAAGGAAGCAGAACCAAGAGACCATGGGAGAAAGAAAGTCCTAAAAGCATTCTCTGAGCCCATGGATCCAATTACCTGTTGAATTTTCCAATTACCTGAGCTGGTGTTTTTGTTGCAGAGTAGTGAGTAAAGCTGCAGCTTGCAATGCTAGCATCCCATATGGGCACCAGTTCAAATCTTGGCTGTTCCACTTCTGATCCAGCTCCCTGATAATGGACAGGGAAAACAGGCAGAAGATGGCACAAGTCCCTGGACCCCTGCCATCCACATGGGAGACCCAGAGCACATTCCTGGCTCCTGGCTTAGACTTAGCTCAGCCCCAGCCATTGTGGCCATCTAGGGAGTGAACCAGTGGATGGAAGACCTCTCTTTCCCTCTCTCTCTCTCCCTCTCTCTCTCTAACTTTTTCAAATGAGATAAATGTCTTTAAATAAAACCCAAAATGTATCAAAGACCTACATAAAATACCTGAAACTATGAAACTATTCATAGAAAACAAAGGCAAAACATTTCAAGACACTGAACTAGGCAACAATTTTTGGATATGATTACAAAAGTACAAACAAAGCAAAAATTAATAAATGAGATATCAAATACGAAGCTTCTGCACAACAAAAACAATCAAAGTGAATACACAACCAACAGAATGGGAGAAAATATTTGCAAATTATTAATCTGACAAATGACTAATATCCAAAATATACAGGCTGGTGCCACGGCTCAATAGGCTAATCCTCCGCCTGCAATGTCAGCACCCCAGGTTCTAGTCCTGGTCAGGGTGCCGGATTCCATCCCAGTTGCTCCTCTTCCAGTCCAGCTCTCTGCTGTGGCCAGGGAGTGCAGTGGAGGATGGCCCAAGTGCTTGGGCCCTGCACCCACATGGGAGACCAGGAGGAAGCACCTGGTTCCTGGCTTCTGATCAGCACAGTGAGCTTGCTGCAGTGGCCATTGGGGGATGAACCAACAGAAAAGGAACACCTTTTTCTCTGTCTCTCTCTCTCTCACTGTCCACTCTGTCAAAAAAAATACAGTTTTTTAAAAAGTCAACACCAAAAACAATCCAGTTAAGACATGAGCAAAGGATCTGTATAGATATTTCTCAAAAGAAAAAATACAAATAGTGAAAAAAAAAAAGCTCAGTAATATTATCACAGAAATGTAAATGAAAATTACAATGAGATAGTATCTCACTCTGCTTAGAATGGCTATTATCAAAATGACCAAAATGAACAAATAATGATAAGGATATGGAGAAAAGGGAAATTTTGTACACCATAGGTGGGAAAGTAAATCAGTACAGCCAAACTAGAACACTTATAGCTTCTTCATAAAACTAAAAGAAAATCCTCCATATGACCCAGCTATCCTATTTCTGGATATCTAGCCAAAGGAAAGACATATCTACACTTTGGTTCATTGCAGCACTATTCACAAAAAGGCAGGATATGAATGGATAAAGAAATTGTGGTGTGTATATGTGTGTATGTATATATATGTGTGTGATATATATATGCACATACACATACACACAGACAATGGATACCACAAAAAGAAATAAAATCTTGATTTTCCAGAAATGTGGATGCACTGGAGGATATTATGTTATATGAAACAAATAAAATACTGAAATATAAATACCATTCTCGTACATGGAAATTTATCAACTTTAATAAAAATTACCATAGGCTGGAAGGGTAAGAAGAGGAAGGATAAAGGGAGCTTGGATAACAAATACCAAACCACAAGTAGATCAGGCAACAGTAAGTTCTAGTGTTCCACAGAGCAGTAGGACAACGATTATTCACAATAATGTAGAGAAGAGAAAAACTTGTAGGCTCAACCATAAAAAAAGGAAATGCTAATGACCTGGTTTGATCAGTTTATACTGCATACATGTATTTCAACTCTTCCTCACTGTATCCCATGAAAATGCACAAAAGTTACATGTTAAAAAAATTAAGTTGTATTACCCTGGGATATATCTCTCTCGAGTGTTAGTAAAATGGTGCCATCTTATCTGGGGCATCATCTCAAGCCCTGGATACCATCTTGGGCTCTGGCCCAGCTGCCTCCTTACGAAATGGGTTAGGCCTATCCAGGACCCAACCTGGCTTACTAGGAGCCAGGTGACCAAATGGCCCACCATAAGTGGCAACTCTACCCCTACCCTAACAAGATTTGTTGCTCCCACTTCCCTACCCCCTCAAGGCTATAACAAGACCTGCCTCCCCAGATATGCCCTCTCTTTACCCCTCTCTCTTTTAGCTCTCTCTTGCCCTCTCCCTCCAGCCTGTCAGGTTTCCCCTCACCCGACAATAAACCTTTCCTTTAACTCTGGTGTTTTGTGTATGTTGTGGTGGCCTTACACCAAACTTCGTGGAATGGAGATCAAGACAACTGGCCCTTCACACCAGTAGGCTCACTGGGTTAATTACTATGTCCCTCCCCCTCCACCCAGGCTAATAGCAAATTCACACAACCTGTCACATTCTCAAGCTCTGCCACCCTCTCAGTGCCTGAGTTTGTGCCTAATTCCAAGTTTTGTGTAGGCCATCCTTCCATAAATCATCAGGAGCAACGCAAGTTATCCAACAATCCCTCACAATCTCTCACAGGTATCACACTGGCAGCCACCATCAACTTTTAGGAGAATGAACCAAAAGAATAATGTTGTTTTCATGGGAATCATTTCAATTTTGTCCATGGTGCTGCTCGCAAGCAGACAGAGAACCCAGAATTCAATAATGGGCCGGCGCCGCGGCTCACTAGGCTAATCCTCCGCCTGCAGCGCTGGTACTCCGGGTTCTAGTCCCGGTTGGGGCGCTGGATTCTGTCCTGGCTGCTCCTCTTTCAGTCCAGCTCTCTGCTGTGGCCCGGGAGTGCAGTGGAGGATGGCCCAAGTCCTTGGGCCCTGCACCCACATGGGAGACCAGGAGGAAGCACCTGGCTCCTGGCTTCAGATCAGCACAGTGCACCGGCCGTAGCGGCCATTTGGGGAGTGAAGCAACAGAAGGAAGACTTTTCTCTCTGTCTCTCTCTCTCTGTCTAACTCTGCCTGTCAAAAAAAAAAAAAAAAAAAAAAAAAGAATTCAATAATGGACATCTAACGCTTGAAACAACTGGTTCCAAAAGCTTTCCTGGCTCCCTTGGCTTGTGTCTCTTCTCAACCCTCATCATTTTTGTTTGTTTATCTAGGGCCATGCACTCTTCAGCTATTGAAATAGTTCATTCATTCAATGGTCCAGGACATCACTGAGACCCATGTTGACAATATTCTGCTAAAAGGAGCTCAATTACAGCCACCTCTCCAGAGATTCCACCATGGGGAGAGGGAGAAACCACTTCCCTAACTATGCCCCCTCTCAGTAGGAAGTAGCAATGGAGGTTTCCAGTGTCCCCATTTCTTGTTTCTCCTTCCCCCAGGACTCTTGTCTATGTAACACCAAAAGTTTTTCTTCTTTCTTTATCTATATTAAAATGCTTGATTTGTTAGCAAACTGGGCACAGATAGTTAATATAAAGGCTAGTGGAGTGTTTATTGCCTTGAAAGCCCCACACCTAGGGACATTCCAAGCTGCTAAGACAATGCACTGTCAACTTCACCAAGAAGCCTTTGTACTTCCCCCAGCAAGCCACTCAAGAAGGGACTCTGTCTGCTGCTCAGATGGAATGAAGTTCAGTTCTCAAATCCCCTGCCCTCTGTTCATGCAGGCTCAACCTCACTCTCTTTATACACCCCACCCCCAGTTCTGTTGTTCCTAAAATAAAGTCTTCTCTACTTTAAAAACAAAAATAAGTTGTAATCACTAATTAAACACATACTATACTAGTACCTGGAACTGAGTAGGTACTCAATAAATATGTTCTTTTGAACAAGGTGTCTTTAAGATTTACAGGTTGATAACCATCACATGTCAGGGACCGTGCTAACAATTAATAAAACACAGTTCTTTGACATTGATATTCATCCTCTGCTGGTTTTTTCACAATCTCTTCAATCCTAAAATACATTTACATTATTACGCCAAAAGAAATTTTTTCTTGAAAAAGGTTCAGAGAAGCAAAGCATCAAAGAGTTAGTGGTGTGAATTACTCATAAAATTATTTGCTATGCATATAAGTTAAGTTAACTAATTTAAAGAACTCCAAAAACTGCCATTTTAAAATTAATAAATAATAAATTCATATTTTTTTCAATTCTGATCTATATTTACAAAATTAAATTTATTTTCCAAGATTCTACTCTATGGGTACTACAAATAAGAATGTGCTATTACAATATAAGAAAATAAACCTTCTTTTGTTGTTATAGATTTATAATGATAAGCTATCTTATGAAAAAGGAAATCATTTGGTATTTAAAGCTGTTATTAGTAAGAGCCATTTAGGACAAACTGCAACTAAACATGACAAACAAGTTCGTTACAATATCAGGACTGAAAAAACAATCTCATAGTTTAGATGACAGGTATAGAAATAAACTTACAATAACAAAAAAATAGAAGTACATTATGAGGGCATTGGTATGAATTTATAGCAACAAGAAAGACTTAACTAATTCAGTATAAAAGAGTCTGTGACAACTTCTAAAAGAATATGATATATTCTTAAGAATCTTAAGAACCAAACAGACTGGAACTGACTGCAGGATACAAGACTGATATTCAGAAGTCAATTATATAGCCACTCCCTTTTGGAAGTGGATTAAAGGCCTGGAACATGGTGGCCCCAGCCCTTTTTTGGCCTTTTGTCTCTTTTGCAATCACGGGCCCTTGCAGCCCCCATACCTTCGGGCCCATGGCCTTCAGACCACCCACCCCATGCTCCCTGGCCTGCATGCTCCTCCACATGGCTGGCTCCCAGTGCTCAGTATGAATCCAGATTTCTCTCTCTTAGATAAGGCCCTCATTCTCCTATGCATTTCTTTCACTAAATAAAAAAACTTTAAAGAAAAAAAGTCAGTTACAGTCCTATACACTAGCAATAAACATTCTCCAAATTAAATTAATAAAGCAACTGCATTTTAAAATTATTCACTTATTTTTATTTATTTCAAAGGCAGAAAAAAGGGGCTGACGCTGTGGCATAGTAGGCTAAGCCTCTGCCTGCAGTGCCGGCATCCCATATGGGCACCAGTTGTGTGCCGTGTCCTGGCTGCTCCTCTTGCAATCCAACCCTCTGCTTATGGCCTGAGAAAATGATATGGGACTAGTCAAGGAGATAGATTAGGTTCATGAGCTAGAGGACACACAGGGACACAGGGACACACACACACACACGCACACACGCACACACCGGCCCCAATGTAATCTCACCTGTATCCACTCACCTGTCAATCAAATTATATAATCGACCCGCTTTTGGAAGTGACTAGGAGGCCTGGAGAGCGCTCGGCCCAGCTCTCTCACCTGCATTCTCACCTCCTCATTCTCTTGTGCTCGCTGGCTTGCTCTCTCTCTCCTCATGGACCCCTGGAATGACTGGTATGGAGATCCCTGTTTACTCTTCTTGGCCCACTCTCCCTTAATAAAGCCATCACATTTTGTGTATTCTTCTCACTTTCTTAATAAACCCGAAACTTTACCAGGCTGAGTGCCATGTTTGAGCCTATGCTTAGAATCCTTCTTTAAGTAAGAGCTTCTGGCTTCAGACTGGCTCAGCTCCAGTCATTGCAGCCATTTGGGGAGTGAACAAGCAGATGGAAGATCTTTCTATCTTTCCCTCTCTGTCTGTAACTCTACCTCTCAGATAAATAAATAAATCTTTAAAAAGGGGGCAGACAGGAGAGAACAATCCAACATGGGAAGCGGGATACACAGCAGACTCATAGAATGGCAGATGTCCTAAACAGCACTCTGGCCTCAGAATCAGCCCTTAAGGCATTCAGATCTGGCTGAAGAGCCATGAGAGTATTTTAGGCATGGAAAGCCAAGACACTCTGGGAAGGAAGGAAGGAAGGAAGGAAGGAAGGAAGGAAGGAAGGAAGGAAGGAAGGAAGGAAGGAAGGAAGGAAGGAAGGAAGGAAGGATAGAAAGAAGGAAAGAAAGAAGGAAAGAAAGAAGGAAAGAAAGAAGGAAAGAAAGGAAGGAAGGAAGGAAGGAAGGAAGGAAGGAAGGAAGGAAGGAAGGAAGGAAGGAAGGAAGGAAGGAAGGAAAGAAAGAAAAGAAAGGAAGAAAGGAAAGAAAGAAGGAAAGAAAGGAAGGAAGGAAGGAAGGAAGGAAGGAAGGAAGGAAGGAAGGAAGGAAAGGAAGGAAGGAAGCAAGCAAGCCTGCCTAAATTAAAGCTCTCTGCAAGTGAGATCCCAGTGGAAAGAACGGGAGGACAGAAGTTCCACTTTGACTATGACCTTGTCTTAAAAAGATCAGAGTTGGTGAACTCAATAGGCTCCCATAGCCTTGTCAACTCATGACAAGAGCCTAGGGTGATTACTGACACCATAAACAAGAGTGTCAAATTGCTAAGTCAACAACAGGAGTCACTGTGCACTTACTCCTCATGTAGGATCTCTGTCCTTAATGTGTTGTACAATCTGAATCAATGCTATAACTAGTACTCAAACAGTATTTTACACTTTGTGTTTCTGTGTGGGTGCAAACTGTTGAAATCTTTACTTAATATATACTAAATTGATCTTCTGTATATAAAGATAATTGAAAATGAATCTTGATATGAATGGAACGGGAGAGGGAGCGGGAGATGGGAGGGTTGCGGGTGGGAGGGAAGTTATAGGGGGGAAAAAGCCATTGTAATCCATAAGCTGTACTTCAGAAATTTATATTTATTAAATAAAAGTTAAAAAAAAAAAAGCTTAAAGGAGGGGCAGACAAAATCAGAGACAAAGATTTTTCAGCCATTGGGTCACCCCGCAAATGATCACAAGCTAAGGCTGGGCCATTCCAACTCCAGGAGCCCAAGACTCAATCTAAGTCTACCATGTGAATGGTAGGGACCCACATACATGAGCCATCATTGCTGCTTCCCAAGGTGCCCAATAGCAGAAAGCCTGAATCAGACCAGGATTTGAACCCAGGCACTTCAATATGGGATGTGGATGTCCCAAGTAATGTCTTCACTACTACACCAAATGCCTGCCCTGAATTTTTAAAATAACATAAAACAGAATAAAGTACTTAGATATAAATTTAACAAACTAAGTATAAGAGGTATACATTAGGTTGGCGCCACAGCTCACTAGGCTAATCCTCCGCCTGCGGCACCAACACCCCAGGTTCTAGTCCCAGTTGGGGCGCCGGTTCTGTCCCAGTTGCTCCTTTTTCAGTCCAGCTCTCTGCTGTGTGGGGAGCAACTCGGACTAGACTAAGTTACTGGAATTAAGACTTATTCTATGCATCTGCTTTCCCACAATATGGCGCTGAGAAGGGAGTAACAACTTCTACACAGCTGCCTCCAGTTCCACCAATAAACTGTAGGACCTGCTCCTGATTGGAGGAGAGCAGCGTACTTGGCGTGTGGGTAGCAGAGTTGGGATTGGTGGAAGAGGACTATAAAGGAGGAGAGAGACGGCATGCACCAGGAACATCTAAGGGGAACATCTATTTGAAGGAACACCTGTGCAGCCCCCGAGAGAGCCAGCCGGCGGTGTGCCGCTCCCCCGCGGAAGTGGGGAAGGTGGCAGGGGGAACCGCCCTTCCACAGAGGTGGAAGGGTCGGTAGCCAACCCGGGAAGAACCAGCAGCAAACCCGGGGAGGGCCGAGCAGACAAAAGAACAGCGCAGGGTCCTGTGTCGTTCCTCCACGAAGAGGGTGAGCGACATAATGGGGCCATGACTCGGATATGAAGCCTAGGCAGGGTTTAGTGTTGTTCCTCCACGAAGAGGGGGAGCGACACTGCTGTGGCCCGGGAGGGCAGTGAGGATGGCCCAAGTGCTTGGGCCCTGCACTCACATGGGAGACCAGGAGGAAGCACCTGGCTCCTGGCTTCGGTTCGGTACAGTGCGCTGGCCGCAGCAGCCATTTTGGGAGTGAAGGAAGACCTTTTTCTCTGTCTCTCTCTCTCTAACTCTGCCTATTAAAAAAAAAGGTATACATTAAAAACTACAAATTTTAGTTAGGAGGAATTAACAAAGATCTAAATAAATAGAAAGACATCCATGTCTACAGATCAAAAAAGACTTATTATTGTTAAGAAGGTAATACTCCCTAAACTAATGTACAGATTCAATACAACTACTATAAAGATTCAAGTTGATTTTTTTTGCAAATATTTGCAAGCTTATCCTAAATTTCAGAAAGAAATGAAAAGGACTCAAGTAGCCAAAACAATTTTGAAATAGGTGAACAAGTTTGTTCACTTCCTGATTTCAAGTTATAATATTACAATAAGCAAGTGTCATTGTGGTATAAGGAGAAACATATAGATCAATAAAATAGAATTAAAGCCAATAAATAAATCTTCATATTAGTAATTAAGTGATTTTGATTTCTGACAAGGGTGTCAAGACAGTTCAAAAAGAAAAAAATCTTTTTTCAACAAGTGGTGCTGGTAAAACTCTACATTCACATTCAAGAGAAAGAAGTTGCATATCTATCTCACATAATATAGAATTTACTCAAAATGGAGGAAAGACCTAACTGTCCAAACTAAAACTCTTAAAAATAAACATAAAAGTAATATCCATGTTCTTTGATTAGGTAGTGGTTTCCATAGATATGACATTAAAGCACAAGCAACGAGGGAAAAAAAGATAAACTGCACAACATCAAAATTAAAAGCTTTCACACATCAAAAGACACCATCAAGAAAATCAAGACTCTCCATGTAAGGGGAAAAATATTTACTGCTATATATCTGATAGGGGTCTGGCAAGCAAAACACACAACTCTTAAGCCGCAATAACCAAAGTCCAATTGCCAGTGAAGTGGGAAGTCAAGTCAGGTCAGAGGGAAGAATATCAGAAAGGTGTTGAAAGCTTAAAGAAAATGATTTTCAAAAAAAGTTCATAAATATCCCTGAATCAATCCAAAAAGAGAGCTCTTCCTGATATGTTAAAAGACAGGGTTAGCAATTGCTAGATCACGAGACACAAGGGTTAACTCTGCACCTGGTAAAACTGGACACAAGCTAAATGACCCTGAGGATAACACTGTGGTATTTCACTGCGTAAGATTCTGCCTGACTGACTCTGACTTGTATAGTTCCTTCTAGGGACATCCTGGACTGATTAAGACCATGCAGTGTACACTGGTGACCCCAATAAATCTCTGCCAAGAGGGCTTTTTGCATTTTGGGGTCCACTTTATCATGGTGAATGTGAGTCTCTGCAAGTACGCAAGACTCCCTCCCCTTAAAAGGGGCCAATAGCCTGGGCTGAACACTCACTCCAGCCTCCTCACCAACTCTCCAGGTAGGCTACAATTCCACTTCAAACTCCACTGTGTTGTCCTTTCTACAATAAAAGCCTTTTCTGCTTTAACTGGCCACCACCTAACCTTCTTTGAATCCTAAAATCCTAAAACCTGATATTTGATACTGAAATCAGAGAAAGCAACTTTGAGGCAGTAGCTGCTCCATGGGGAACCCCACCTCTCTATTGCTCCTTCAGTGCACCACCCCAGCCAGGATCCTGCTTAACAAGGTGATTTCTTTAAGAGTGCTTTCTGGAGGGCTTTGTGACATTTCTGCTCCGTCCATCCAGCGAAAAATCTTAAGGCTAGGTCAAGGCTCCTACTCCAGCCTGAGGAACTGTCCCTTCCAGCCTGAGCCTCTCTAACCCCAGGGATGCCTGGAGCTAAGACACAGTCTCATTGTTTTGAAGTGGAGAAAGCAATCAGAGGACACCTCTCTCTCTCTCTCTTTCTCTTTCTCTTTCTCTCACTCTCTCTCTCCTCCTTCCCTTTTTTGACTCTCTGGAATTCATCCCACTCCCTTTTTGCATGAAAAAGTCAAGATAATAATAGTCAGTGGCCCAGATTTGGGACTTCTGACTCCTAAATTCTCCAGGATTTAGACAACTTCATCAATCATAATGGAAAACAGTCTGAGGTTCCCTACTACAGGCATTTCTCTTTCTCTGTAATCACCCTTTACTCTGCCACCTATCTCCTCCTCAAGAAAAAATCAAACCAAGCCTTTGCAACTCCTGAGCTGAGCCTCTGAAGTCTGAGTTTGACTTTGATCCTGCAGATCAGGCCTCCTCACCTCCCCTTCTTCTTTCTTATGCATCCTCTGAGAAATCTTCCTCTCCTTTAAAACTTACTTCTCAGAAGTACCTTTCTCTGAAGGGAGGAGAGAAATTTCCACTTTGCTTATGGCCCCGTCTAATAATGTCGGAGTTTGTGGACTCAAGAGGCTTCCATAGCCTTGGCAGCTCATGACAAGAGCCTCGGGTGATCACTGACATCATAAATAAGAGTGTCAATTATTAAATCAACGACAGGAGTCACTGTGCACTTGCTCCTCATGTAGGACCTCTGCCCTTAATGTGTTGTACTATGAGAATTAACGGTAAAACTAGTCTTCAAATAGTACTTTATAGATTGGGGGGGGGGGGCTGAAAACTGTTGAAATCTTTACTTAGTATAGAGTTGATCTTCTGTATACAAAGATAATTAAATATGAATCTTAATGAGGAATAGGATGGGAGAGGGAGTAGGAGGTGGGATGGTTTGGGGGTGGGAGGGCGGGTATGGGGGAAAGAACTGCTATAATCCAAAAGTTATACTTATGAAATATGTATTTATTAAATAAAAGCTTTCTATGAAAAGAAACAAACATGGGGCCCTTCTGTGTGCAGAGACCTGTGTAACTTTGTAGGCTACACACTCACGAAGCCAGTCTTAACAGCAAAGCAGCAAAGTACAAAACCTAGATCATCACTGACACTGTTGAGCTGCCAAGCAAACCATTCTCAAATATTCTCTTCAATAAGCAGTAAGTATCCTTATTACATAATTCCAATTTTCCTTTTCTAACAGCTGAAATTACTCCATGTCATTTGTTAGGAAATGGCACATTAGAGTTTGTACTGCCACTGTAAAACATAAACTTCCAAATTATTTCTCTATTATTTGTTGTTGTAGTATGTTAATACAATGGACTTTTGCATGCTGATAGTTGATTTGGAATCTGCTGAATTCTTATATTATCTCGAAGAAGATTCTCATGAATTCTCTTGGGCTTTAATCACAAATTGATAAATACAATATATAAATATTGAAAGTGTTATATTCTTTTTTTTTCAGTCTTTATGACTTTTTTTTCTGGTCTCGCTAAAATTAGTTTGTACTTCCAGTGCAATGATGAGTGGGCTTCCTCATGTCTAAGACAATTCTTATGATCATCATTTAATATTCTATTTGCTATAGAATTTCAATGAATTTTTAATTAAAGAAACTCACTACTCTTGAAAAAAAAAAAAAAACCTACTTCTCAGGGCGGAATTGTGGCATAGAGGTTAAGCTGCCACCTGCAGCACCACCATCCCATATGGATACAAAGGCAGTGCGGGATGGCCCAAGTGCTTGGGCCCCTGCATCCACAGGGGAGACCTGGAAAAAGCTCCTAACTCCTGGCTCTAGCCTGGCCCAGCCTGGCCATTGAGGCCATTTGGAGAGTGAACCAGCAGATGCAAGATACTTCTCTCTCTCCCCTCCCCTTCCCTGTAACTCTGATTTCAAATAAATAAATCTTTAAAAAAAAAAAAACTCTACTTTTCAATCTCATTCTTCTCCCCAGTCTCCCTCCACCTCTCCCCTACTACCTGTTCATGCTCCCAGCAGCCACTCTCTGAGAAATCTTCCTCTCTCTCCAAGCACTCTTTTGTACTGCTCTCAGCACTCAACTCTTTACCGAGATGCTTGCCTGACCTGTCAGGTGTATTCTCTCCATTAAACTATGTAACCTTGGTTACCCCAGACCAAATGACTAATATCTCTCTCTCATCTGCTCTGTTGAATGCCCTAGCCCACTAGACCTTGCTACCTTGCTTACCACTACTCTGTCTCTTGTCTAAATTCTTTTTGCACATAGACAAAATCTTGCCTCAGCCACCTCCAGTAATATATTTGACAAAACCAGTCACACACACACACAAAAAAAAAAGAGACAGCAGTAAGTCTGGGCAACCTCATCCTAAGGAATGCTCCATGTCTAGTCAACTCCTGTCTTCTTTCCTACCTTGTCTAGTGACAACCAAGTCTCTTTGCCAATATTTCATAAACACTGAGACTTGTTCACTTTCTCTTTTTATTTTTTAAGATTTATTTGTTTATTTGAAAGTCAGAGTTACACAGAAAGAGAAGCAGAGAGAGAGGTCTTCCATCCGATGGTTCACTCCCCAATTGGCCACAAAAGCTAGAGCTGTGCCTATCCGAAGCCAGGAGCTTCTTCTGGGTCGCCCACGCGGGTGCAGGGGCCCAAAGACTTGGGCCATCTTCTACTGTTTTCCCAGGCCATAGCAGAGAGCTGGATCAGAAGTGGAGCAGCCAGGTCTCAAACGGGCACCCATATGGGATGCCGACATTTCAGGCCAGGGTGTTACCCGACCGCACCACAGTGCTGGCCCCACCTACTTTTTCTTTAAACTAGCCACCCTGGCCTTTCCCTGGTACCCTTTCAGCCAATTTCTTTTCACCACCTCTAAAGAGACACTCCCTCATTTTCTTTCCCTCTCTCCACCCCCCCCATTTCCTGTTTGCTACTCCCCATTCACTCAGCCATGAAGGTCAAGAGAGAAGGAGGAGGGGATGCCAAAACCCAATACTTGGCCTCAGTCAGCCCTAAGATCTTTTAACAAAAACAGCAAGGAAGGAAGGAAGGAAGGAAGGAAGGAAGGAAGGAAGGAAGGAAGGAAGGAATAAAAAAAAACAACACTGACAAAAACTGAGAGGGTTTCTCTTTACCTGCTATTTTTACCACCACCAAGGTCCCCTGGAGGGCCATGTTTCCTGTTCTCCGGACAATTTTTTTCTAGACTGACAAGGGTGAGCTGCTGGTTCCTCTGACTCAAAGGGCTCACCTTTTCTCAGTTGCTGCATTATGTAGATTTCTCTGCTCACCTATTTCAATTTTTTTCTTTCCAGATTTATTTATTTATTTGAAAGGCAGAGTTACAGGAAGAGAGTGAGAGAGAGATCTCCCATCCACTGATTCACTACCCAAATGGCCCCAACGGCCAGAGCTAGACAGATCCGAAGCAAGGAGCCAGGAGCTTCTTCCATGTTTCCCATGTGGGTACAGGGGCCCAAGCCCTTGGGCCATCTTCCACTGCTTTCTCAGGCAATCAGCACACAGCTGGATCGGAAGTGGAGCAGCCTGGACTCTAATTGGTGCCCATATGGGATGCCAGCTCTTCAAATTCCTCTGTTCCATGATTAGAGCCAATAAACTCAAGGCTCTTCAGTCCTGACACCTAAAAAGATAATAACCTACAAAAACCTGCTGTGCTTCCCAAAACACTATAAATTGCTGAGTTGTTATTACAATCATAGCTGTTTTAGTCTTTAGTCATCCAGGGTGTGATTCTCTAAAACATTTACAATTACATTGATGGAGTTATGTTTCCTCTTCTAGGTTAAAGACTTTCCTGAGATTTCTAGGGTTTACAACACTTTTATTAAGTATAACTGTGTAAAAATCATTTACCTGTCCTCTACTTAATTCCTCCAAAATTCAAAAACTGCTTTAAAGTAACTATGGGTGGGCCTGGCGCTGTGGCATAGCAGAGTGAAGGGTAAAGCCACGATCTTCAACGTTTGGATCCCATACAGGTGCCAGTTCAGGTCCCAGCTGCTCCACTTCCAATCCAGCTCCCTGCTAATGGCCTGGGAAATCAGTGGAAGATGGCCCAAATACTTGGGTCCCTGCACCCTCATGACAGACCTGGAAAAAGCTCCTGGCTCCTGGCTTTGGCCTCGCCCAGTCCTGACTGTTTTGGCCATCTGGGGAGTGAACCAGTGGATGGAAGATCTCTCTCTCTCTCTCTCTCTCTCTCTTTCTCTGTCTCTGTCTCTGTGTGTGTGTGTGTGTGTGTGTGTGTCTCCCTCCCTCTCTCTATAACTCTTTCAAATAAATAATCTTTTTTTAAAAATAAAGTAACTATGGGTTAAAATTCTGTGTGTTCTTGTTAAAAGAAATGGTTTTCTCTTAACTTAGAGGTGTTAGAGGATTGTTCTAAGATGGAAATTAAAGGTTAAAAAAAAGACAGCTGTGGAGAAAGCTATAGGCATGAGACTGTATTTTTGCTGATAACAGTTAAAAAAAATATTGTTTAAAGGTTTATTTATTTATTTGAGAGACAGAGTTAGAGGGAAAGAGACAGAGACAGAGAGGCAGAGACAGAGGTCTGCAAATGGCTACAATGGCTGGAGCTGGGCCCATCCAATGCCAGGAGCCAGAAGCTTCCTCCAGGTTTCCCACATGGGTACAGGAGCCCAAGCACTTGGGTCATCTTCCACTGCTTTCTCAGACCATGAGCAGGGAGCTGGATCGGAAGTACAACATCCGGAACATGAACTGGTGCCTATATGGGATGCCAACACTATAGGCAGGGGCTTAACCTACTACACCACAGCACCAGCCCCCCAAAATTTTTTTTTGATAAAAAGATTTTTTGGATACAAAGAAAAATGAGGAAATAAGTATGCTGTGAAAAGTTTGTGGAATTTAAGTGCTGTGTGAGATTAGGATGGATAGATTTTTAAAAAATATTTTAAAATTGGCTCCTATATCTTAAGAGTCCAGAAAAAAATTCTGGATCCCATAACTCTTTGTACCATAATGTATTCATAAAATCACATACTGATGTCATGTGCTAAATCAAAGTTTTTCTGTGTTTTTATAACTGAACTAAGAAAAATTGTATGTGTCTGCAGGAAAGTTTCCTGTGTTTTCTGTTGTCTTATTGAGTCTTAACTATATAAAAACAAAAAAAAACTGTCTTGAAGGAGTTTACTTTTACTTCGACCAAATGGCTTAAACCTCTAACAATTCTTTAGATTTAAAACTCTAAACTCAGTCTTTGACCTTGAGGCTTCCAGTTGGATTCTTGAAACTCTCAAAAGATGAGATTCTCAACTGAGAGAGATGATTGTTTAAGCTAATTTAGATTGTGTGAAATACATTGTAAGTTTATAAAATAATGCCAAGCTTACATTGTGTTTATGTAAAAGTCTGATGTTTTGTGCTCTGGGTCAATGGGACTGAGTTCCAGAGTGGACCTATCCCCTACGGCTTTATGTTGGTTGCATAATGATGGAATATAATAACAATGTATGCTCTCTCCTCCATCCTCAGTGTTTGACCAGGGCCTGATGGACACTGATGCAGAGAGCTGGCTGCCCTCTCCCACTATACTCCAACCCTTACTTGCAACCCCTATCTGTTCATTCTCCCCTCTACTCCTTGTTTGTGCTCTCAGCAACCATTCCCAGCTGTTCACCCTCACCACCCATCCCTATCTTGCCTCTCCACAAGGTGACTGGCACTGAGGGTACCGTCCATGTCTACGTCCCCTTCTCTCTTCCTAACCTGGCTCTAGTTAAAAAGCACCTGGGGGGCTGGCTTGGTGGTATAGTGGGCAAAGCCACCACCTGCGACATCAACATCCCAGCTGTTCCACTTCTAATCCAGTTCCCTGCTTATGTACTCCAAGTGTTTGGGGCCCTGCTACCCAGGTGGGAGACCTGGAAGAAGCTCCTGGTTCCTGGTTCCTGGTCCCTGGCCCAGCCCTGGCCATTGCGGTGATTTGGGGAGTGGATGGAAAATCTCTGTCTCTCCCTCTTTCTACAACTCAGACTTTAAAATAAATCAATAAATGTAAAAAAAAAAAAAAAAAAAAAAAAAAAAAAACTGGGTTCATACACCACAGATCCCACACAAAACACCAAAAAAATTTTAAACCTTACCCACACCTAGGACCTCACCTAACAAGACATTTATGTTTTTCATTCCTCTTCCTCTACACCTAAAAGAAAAGCCCATATCTGGGCTGCTGCCACAACCTATGCCGACTCCTTACTCACAAAAAATCCAAACCAACAGTGCACTGGAGCAGATGCAGTTCCTCCCAGATGGAATTATCAACCCAGTTCTAAAGATTAATAAAAAAGGCTCATTTCTTAACACCTATATTATAGGAAATTAAAATTGGTTACCTCCTCACCTTCTTCAAACCCTAAAATCCTAAAACCTCACCTTCTTCAGACCCTAAAATCCTAAAACAGACAGCACCAGTTGTAACAACATAAACAGACCTATTCTTGATCTTTCATCACCTTTAGTAAAATTCCACATTTCAATCATCTCAACTTGTTCTTTTCAAAGTTAAATAATTGTGTGAACTCTATAGGGTCACAATGTTTACTGAACAACTGAACAGCACAAAATCCAAAACAAGGTTTCTTTCTCCCTCCCTTCTTCACTTTAGTACCCTTACGTGTAAAAGAATACTGGAAGGTAGATTCACAATAATGTACCCAGACTATTCTGTCACTAACAAGTATATGATGTCATGTAGTTCCTATACAAGGTGCAAATCTTAGTGAGGAATAATGAACTTCTGAACATGTAAGTGTTTAGCCCAAATGTCTATAAAGTTTCAAATAAAAGCTCAAACAATACCCAAAGACCACAGTATAAAGCTTTCTATAAGTATGGATAAAAATCTGAAGATACAAAGCACTATGTCATATAATTCTGAGTCATTCTATCTGTCACTCTTAATCTTATTTTTAAAAAAATGACCATACCTAACCCCTAAAAAATAACAAAATGAGAGGCTAGTTGGAATGAACTGAAAGTGCTCAAGATAACATTTTTTATTTCTTTTTATTTATTTTAAAAGCAGAGTGAGAAGGGGCCAGAGGGAGAGAGAAAGAGATCTTCTATCCATTGGTTCACTCCCCAAAATGGCTGTGCAAGGATGAAACCAGGAGCCAGGAACTCCATCTTGGTCTCCCATGTGGGTGGCAAGGGCCCAAGTACCTGGACCATCTTCCACTTCTTTCCTGGGCACACTGTCAGGGAGCAGGATCATAAATGGAAGAGCCAAGACACAAAAGGTGCTCGAAAATGGAATGAGAGGCATCACAGGCAGTGGCTGAAACCCTGTGACACAACACAGGCCCCTCAAGGTGACTACTTTAAAGAGACTTCAAGGGAGAGGACCTGATGAGTTTATTAAAAACCTGTTAATTTCCCCTGTAATATTTCAAATAAACATATCTGAGATGAGGGCTGAACAAACAGATTAACTTTAGTGCATGTGTCCTCCTCTGTACAGGAGAATTAGGACCATGCATATGCATGCAACAAACTTGAAAACTGTAGTACAACAGTATGGACTGTGACTTAAGGTCATAAAAAATCTTAAATAACCCATTCAAGTAGGCACTAAATCATTTTTATAGTTGTCAAGAAGTTAATATTTATTAGCTCAAACTGTAATAGGAGCATGCCTTTTTATTTTTTGTTGTGTTGTTGATACTTAATGCAAGAAAGCAAGCTGTGGTGTTGTGTTTAAGAGGAATGTCTTTCAATGCATCAGGACTGTTAATCTCTTTGTATAGAACTTGACTTCCGTCACAGTTGTTATAGATAATATTTTTAACACTACAGAAACAATAAATTAAATGTCAAGACATAGTGATTGAGCTATAAACCAAGTCTTAAAGTTCTATCTCTGAGTAAAAGAAGTACTTATTTTACAGGCCTGAAATTTTTTTGTTAAAGATTTATTTTTTATTTATTTGAATAGAAGAGAGAGGAAAAGAGAGAGAGAGAGAGAAAGAGAGAGAGAGAGAGAATCTTCCATCCACTGGCCCACTATCCAAATGGCCACAATGACTAGGGCTGTGCCAGTTCGAAGCCAGGAGTCCAGAGCTTCCTCAGGGTCTCCCACATGGGTGCAGGGACCCGAGGACTTGGGCCATATTCAGTTGCTTTCTGAGTTGTATTAGCAGGGAGCTGGATCACAAGTGGAGCAGCCAGGTCTCAAATTGGTGCCTATATGGGATGCCGGAGTCACAGGTAGAGGTTGAACCTGCTTTGCTACAACACCAGCCCCTAAATTTTCTAAATTAATTCAGTGAGCATGGATTTCTTATTTTTAAAATACAGCATCATTTGGAATTCCTATTAGTTTCACTATTCAGATCAAAACTCTACAAGATAAAGTATGAAAACTACTCTTCATAAAATCTATACTAGATTATTTTACTTCAGTAGGAATAACTGAGACAGTCTCTTACACTTATATAGTTCAGATTCTTGATCACAGAAAGGAAAAAAATTCCAGAAAGCTGCACTCTTTTAAATTAAGCAAGATGGTATAAAAAGCTCAAGATCAATTATTTGGAACAGCTGCAATTGAGTCACTGAGCTAAATTTTAAAGGCAACCTACTAACTTTGTCAAATTCCAGAAAACACTTGAGTCAAAGATTCAGATAGTAATTTTGGTTGTTCGTTTGTTTTCATTGGTCTCTGGTTTGTGGTTTCGTTATTGCTGTTTATTGACAAGCAATACTAGTCAAGTTGCTAACAATTCCTATTTAACAAAAAGAGAACATCTATATGTATTAACATAACTTCAAAGCAACATAAATATAGTATCTGTGGTTTCACTTATCATTAATTTTATAAAGTGCAAAAGTTTCTTGAAATAGTTTGTTCATTTTTTAATTTTATTTAGGTTATAAAAGTTTCACATATTTCATATATACAGGAACACAGTGATTATTCCCACTATAATAATTCTAATAAGATAATAAGATGGTGGGAGACAACTCATGGATGTCTTGTTTCTGTATGTCTTGTGAGCTCAGGCACAGACTTCTCATTGTTCTGGATTATCTTCTGTTTATCCAGCAAACACGTGGAAGATAAGCGCTGCCTCCAAAGCCAAGGGCAAGTTTGTTTACAGCTTTGGAAAATACTTATAATGCCTCCTTCTAAAGCAAAGGAAAGGTATGTTTAGGGTCCCTAGACTCAGGACTCCTCTCCTATAACTCCACACACTGCATAGGCAGGTGTAATTCTTGCCAAGAATGACAGAGACTCTTAGGAGTTAACAGTGTACTAAATATTAATGAAATATTTGATGCTGGGGATAGCACTATGGTGTAGCAGGTAAAGCCACCACCTGCGGTGCCTGCATCCCATATGGGCACTGGGTTCAAGTCGCAGCTGCTCCACTTCGAATTCAGCTCCCTGCTAACGTACCTGAGAAAGCAGTGGAAAATGGACCAAGTGCTTGGGCCCCTGCACCCATGTGGGAGACCTATAAGAATCTCCTGGCTCCTGGTTTCAGATCAGCCCAACTCTAGCAATTGGAGCCATTTGGGGAGTGAACCAGCAGATGGAAGCCCTCTCTCTCTTTCTCCCTCTCTCTCTCTCTCTCTCTCTGTATGTGTGTGTGTATGTATATGTGTCTCCATCCTCTCTCTGTAACTCTGCCTTTCAAATAGAAATAAACAGATCTTTTAAAAAGAAACAAATAGTTGATGCTAGCAGTTAAAAACTTTCAACGGGCTTTTGACAACACAGTAGCTAGCAGAAATTTTATTAAGAAGTGTCAGCATTTGTTAGGTAAATTTTTTGGCTAATCCTGGAAACATAACTTTTATATCACTATTTTCCCAACAGAAATACATATCTGAAGTCAGTGTTGAAGCATAACAGTTTAAGCTGCCACCTGCAATGCTGGCATCCCATATGGGCACTGGTTCGAGTTCGGACCACATCATTTTCAATCCAGTACCCTGCTAATGCACCTGAGAAAAGCAGAAGATGGCCCAAGTCTTTGGGCCTCTGTGCCCACGTATGAGACCTGGATGAAGCTCTTGGCTCCTGGCTCCTGGCTCCTGGCTCCTGGTTCCTAGCTCAAGCCATCACAACCATTTGGGGAATGAGCCAGATGGAAAATTTCTTTCTCTCTCCCTCTCTCTCTCTCTCTCTCTCTCTCTCTCTTTCTCTCTCTCAAAAACAGAATGGGTGAAGCAGAAGAGAGAATATTGGACTTAGAACAGAGAACAGGAAAGTATACAGTCAAACCAAGGAAAAGAAGAGGAAATTAGAAATCTAAAAAATATTGTCGGGAATCTACAGGATACTATCAAAAGACCCAACATACATGTTCTAGGAGTTCCTGAAGGCATGGAGAGGGAGAAAGGATTAGAAGGCCTTTTTAGTGAAATACTAGCAGAAAAACTTCCTGGGTTTGGAGAAGGAAAGAACATCCAAGTACAGGAAGCACAAAGGAACCCCCAATAAACATGACCAAAAGAGATCCTCACCACGACACGTTGTAATCAGGCTCACCACAGTGAAACATAAAGAAAAGATTCTAAAATGTGCAAGAGAGAAACGTCAAATTACTCTCAGAGGATCTCCAATTAGACTCACAGCAGACTTCTCATCAGAAACCCTACAGGCTAGGAGGGAATGGCGAGATATAGCCCAGGTACTAAGAGAGAAAAACTGCCATCCCAGAATATTATATCCTGCAAAGCTCTCCTTTGTGAATCAAGGTGAAATAAAGACCTTTCATAGCAAACAGAAATTGAAAGAATTTGTCGCCACTCGTCCAGCCCTGCAAAAAATGCTTAAAGATGTGCTACACACAGAAATACAGCCATCAATATGAAAGAAGGTAAAGGAAGAAAACCTACCAGTAAAAGATCATAGGAAGCTCAAAGCATATACTAGAAAATATCTTTGGGAAAATGGCAGAGCAAAGTCACTACTTATCAATAGTCACATTGAATGTTAATGGACTCAATTCTACAGTTAAAAGGCACAGACTGGCTGAATGGATTAAGGAACAAAACCCATCTATTTGCTGCCTACAACAAACACATCTTTCCAACAAAGATGCATGCAGACTGAAAGTGAAAGGTTGGAAAAAGATATTCCACGCCAACAGAAACCAAAAAAGAGCTGGTGTAGCCATCTTAATATCAGACAAAATAAACTTTAACACAAAAACTGTTAAGAGAGACAAAGAGGGGCACTATATAATGATTAAGGGTTCAATTCAACAGGAAGATGTAACTATTATAAATGTATATGCACCTCATTACAGGACACCGGTTTATTTAAAAGGTATGCTAAGGGACATAAAGGGAGGCTCAGATTCCAATACAATAGCACTGGGGACTTCAATACTCCACTCTCAGAAATAGACAGATCAACCGGACAGAAGATCAACAAGGAAACAGCAGATTTAATCGACACTATTACCCAAATGGATCTAACAGATATCTACAGAACTTTCAATCCTACATTTAAAGATTTTGCATTCTTCTCGGCAGTGCATGGAACCTTCTCTAGGATTGATCACATACTAGGCCATAAAACAAATCTCAGCAAATTTAAAAGAATTAGAATCATACCATGCAGCTTCTCAGAACACAGTGGAATGAAACTGGAAATTAGCAACTCAGGAATCCCTAGAGCATATGCAAACACATGGAGGCAGAACAACAGGCTCCTGAATGAACAATGGGTCATAGAAGAAATCATAAAAGAAATCAAAAACTTTCTGGAAGTAAATGGGGATAACAACACAACATACCAAAAATTATGGGATACAACAAAAGCAGTGTTGAGAGGAAAGTTTATAGCAATAGGTGCCTACATCAAGAAATTGGAAAGGCACCAAATAAATGAACTTTTAATGCATCTCAAGGACCTAGAAATACTGCAGTAAACCAGACCCAACACTAGTAGGAGAAGAGAAATAATTAAAATCAGAGAAGAAATCAACAGGATTGAATCCAAAAAAAACATTACAAAAGATCAGCCAAACGAAGAGCTGGTTTTTTGAAAAAATAAACAAAATTGACACCTCATTGGCCCAACTAACTAAAAAAAGAAAAGACCCAAATCAATAACATCAGATATGAAAAAGGAAACATAACAACAGACACCACAGAAATAAAAAGAATCATCAGAAATTACTACAAGGACTTGTATGCCAGCAAACAGGGAAACCTATCAGAAATGGATAGATTCCTGGACACATGCAATCAACCTAAACTGAACCAAGAAGACACAGAAAACCTAAATAGACCCATAACTGAGAAAGAAATTGAAACAGTAATAAAGGCCCTCCCAACAAAGAAAAGTCCAGGACCAGATGCATTCATTGCTGAATTGTACCAGACATTTAAAGAAGAAATAATCCCATTTCTTCTCAAACTATTCAGAACAATCGAAAAAGATGGAATCCTCCTAAATTCTTTCTATGGAGCCAGCATCACCTTAATCCCTAAGCCAGAGAATGATGCAGCATTGAAAGAAAATTACAGACCAATATGCCTGATGAACACAGACGCAAAAATCCTCAATAAAATTCTCACCAATAGAATACAACAACACATCAGGAAAAAAATCCACCCAGACCAAGTGGGATTTATCCCTGGAATGCAGGAATGGTTCAATGCTCACAAATCAATCAATGTGATACACCACATTAACAGACTGCAGAAGAAAAACCATATGATTATCTCAATAGATGCAGAGAAAGCATTCGATAAAATTCAACACCCTTTCTTGATGAAAACTCTAAGCAAGTTGGGTACAGAAGGAACATTCCTCAATATAATCAAAGCAATTTATGAAAAACTCATGGCCAGCATCCTATTGAATGGGGAAAAGTTGGAAGCATTTCCACTGGGATATGGGACCAGACAGGGATGCCCACTCTCACCACTGCTATTCAACATAGTTCTGGAAGTGTTAGCCAGAGCCATCAGGCAAGAAAAATAAATTAAAGGGATACAAATTTGGAAGGAAGAAATCAAACTATCCCTCTTTGCAGACAATATGATTGTTTATTTAGAGGATCCAAAGAACTCTACTAAGAGACTATTGGAACTCATAGAAGAGTTTGGCAAAGTAGCAGGATAGAAAATCAATGCACAAAAATCAACAGCCCTTGTATACACAAGCAATGCCACAGCTGAGAAAGAACTGCTAAGATCAATCCCATTCACAACAGCTACAAAAACAATCAAATACCTTGGAATAAACTTAACCAAGGACATTAAAGATTTCTACGATGAGAATGACAAAACCTTAAAGAAAGAAATAGAAGAGGATACCAAAATGGAAAAATCTTCCTTGATCATGGATTGGAAGAATAAACATCATCAAAATGTCCATTCTCCCAAAAGCAATTTACAGATTCAATGTGATACCAATCAAGATACCAAAGATATTCTTCTCAGATCTAGAAAAAATGATGCTGAAATTCATATGGAGACACAGGAGACCTCGAATAGCTAAAGCAATCTTGTACAACAAAAACAAAGCCGGAGGCATCACAATACCAGATTTCAGGACATACTACAGGGCAGTTATAATCAAAACAGCATGGTACTGGTACAGAAACAGATGGATAGATCAATGGAACAGAATAGAAACACCAGAAATCAATCCAAACATCTACAACCAGCTCATATTTGATCAAGGATCTAAAACCAATTCCTGGAGCAAGGACAGTCTATTCAATAAATGGTACTGGGAAAACTGGATTTCCGCGTGCAGAAGCATGAAGCAAAACCCCTACCTTACACCTTACACAAAAATCCACTCAACATGGATTAAAGACCTAAATCTACGACCCGACACCATCAAATTATTAGAGAACATAGGAGAAACCCTGCAAGATATTGGCACCGGAAAAGACCCTGGAGGCACAGGCAGTCAAAGCCAAAATTAACTATTGGGATTACATCAAATTGAGAAGTTTCTGTACTGCAAAAGAAACAGTCAGGAGAGTGAAGAGACAACCGACAGAATGGGAATAAGTATTTGCAAACTATGCTACAGATAAAGGATTAATAACCAGAATCTACAGAGAGATCAAGAAACTCCACAAAAACAAAACCAACAACCCACTTAAGAGATGGGCCAAGGACCTCAATAGACATTTTTCAAAAGAGGAAATCCAAATGGCCAACAGGCACATGAAAAATTGTTCAAGATCACTAGCAATCAGGGAAATGCAAATCAAAACCACAATGAGGTTCCACCTCACCCCGGTGAGAATAGCTTACATTCAGAAATACCCCAAAAACAGATGTTGGTGAGGATGTGGGGAAAAATGGAAACTAATCCACTGTTGGTGGGAATGCAAACTGATAAAGCCACTATGGAAGTCTGTCTGGAGATTCCTCAGAAACCTGAATATAACCCTACCATTCAACCCAGCCATCCCACTCCTTGGAATTTACCCAAAGGAAATTAAATTGGGAAACAAAAAAACGGTCTGCACTTTAATGTTTATTGCAGCACAATTCACAATAGCCAAGACCTGGAATCAACCTAAATGTCCATCAACAGTAGACTGGATAAAGAAATTATGGGATATGTACTCTATAGAATACTATACAGCAGTAAAAAAATGAAATCCTGCCATTTGCAACAAAATGGAGGAACCTGGAAAACATCATGCTGAATGAAATAAGCCAGTCCCAAAGGGACAAATATCATATGTTCTCCCTGATCGGTGACAACTAACCGAGCACCAAAAGGGAAACCTGTTAAAGTGAAATGAACACTATGAGAAATGGTGACTTGACCAGCCCTTGCCCTGACTGTTGATGAACAACTTAATACATTATCCTTCTTAGTATTTTTTTTGTTTGTTCTACTTAATACTATTGGTTGAATTCTGTAATTAATACACAGTTATTCTTAAGTGTTGAAACTTAACTGAGAAGTGATCCCTGTTAAATATAAGAGTGAGAATAAGAGAGGGAAGAGATGTACAATTTGGGACATGCTCAAGCTGACTTGCCCCAAATGGTGGAGTTAGAAACATACCAGGGGATTCCAATTCAATCCCATCAAGGTGGCATGTACCAGTGCCATCTCACTAGTCCAAGTGATCAATTTCTGTTCACAATTGATCATAATGATAGGACTAAGAGTCAAAGGGAGCACATAAACAAGACTAGTGCCAGCAAATACTAACCGATAGAATAAAAAAGGGAGAGAACGATTCAACATGGGAAGTGGGATACACAGCAGACTCATAGAATGGCAGATGTCCTAAACAGCACTCTGGCCTCAGAATCAGCCCTTAAGGCATGTGGATCTGGCTGAAAAGCCCACGAGAGTATGTCAGGCATGGAAAGCCAAGACAAGACACTCTGGCAAAAAAAAAAAATGACCTAAATGAAAGATCTCTGTGAGTGAGATCCCAGTGGAAAGAACAGGTCATCAAAGGAGGTACCTTTCTCTGAAGGGAGAGGAGAACTTCCACTTTGACTACAACCTTGTCTAAATATGATCAGAGTCGGTGAACTCAAAAGGCTTCCATAGCCTTGGCAACTCATGACAAGAGCCTAGGGTGATTACTGACACCATAAACAAGAGTGTCAAATTGTTAAGCCAACAACAGGAGTCACAGTGCACTTACTCCTCATGTAGGATCTCTGTCCTTAATGTGCTGTACATTGTGATTTAATGCTATAACTAGTACTCAAACAGTATTTTACACTTTGTGTTTCTATGTGGGTATAGACTGTTGAAATCTTTACTTAGTATATACTAAATTGATCTTCTATATATAAAGATAATTGAAAATGAATCTTGATGTGAATGGGATGGGAGAGGGAGTGGGAGATGGGATGGTTGTAGGTGGGAGGAAGTTATGGGGGGGGGGGGAGCCATTGTAATCCATAAGCTGTACTTTGGAAATTTATATTAATTAAATAAAGTTTTAAAAAAAATTTCAAAAGAATCACATAAATAAGACCAGTGTCTGCTAATAATAATTGATAGAATTAAAAAAGAGAGAACAATCCAACATGGGAATCAGGATACACAGCAGACTCACAGAATGACAAATGTCCTAAACAGCACTCTGGCCTCAGAATCAACCCTTAAGGCATTTGGATCTGGCTAAAAAGCCCATGAGAGTATTTCAGGCATGGTAAGCCACGACACTCTGGCAAAAAATAACCTAAGTGAAAGATCTCTGCGAGTGAGATCCCAGTGGAAAGAAGGGTCCATCAAAGAAGGAGGTACCTTTCTCTGAAAGGAGGAGAGTACTTCCACTTTGATTATGGCCTTGTCTAAATAAGGTCAGAGTCTGTAAACTCAAGAGGCTTCCATAGCCTTGGCAGCTCATGATACGTGCCTCGGATGATCACTGACATCATAAATAAGAGTGTTAATTGTTAAATTAACAACAGGAGTCACTGTGCACTTGCTCCTCATGTAGGACCTCTGTCCTTAATGTATTGTACTATGAAAATTAACGGTAAAACTATTCTTCAAACCGTACTTTATACTTTGTGTGTCTGAGTGGGTGCAAATTGTTGAAATCTTTACTCAGTATAGAGTTGATCTTCTGTATACAAAGATAATTAAAAATGAATTTTATTGAAGAATGGGATGGGAGAGGAATTAGATGGGATGGTTTGTAGGTGGAAGGGTGGTTATGGGGGGAAGAATCACTATAATCCAAAAGTTGTACTTTTGAAATTTATATTTATTAAATAAAAATTTTCTATTAAAAAAAAGGGTTCATGTAATAGCTCATGGTTCTGGAGGTACAAGAGCATGGTACCAGCCGGCGCCGTGGCTCAATAGGCTAACCTCCGCCTTGCGGCGCCAGCACACCAGGTTCTAGTCCTGGTCGGGGCGCCGGATTCTGTCCTGGTTGCCCCTCTTCCAGGCCAGCTCTCTGCTGTGGCCCAGGAGTACAGTGGAGGATGGCCCAAGTGCTTGGGCCCTGCACCCGCATGGGAAACCAGGAGAAACACCTGGCTCCTGCCTTCGGATCAGCGCGATGTGCCACCCGCGGGGGCCATTGGAGGGTGAACCAACGGCAAAAGGAAGACCTTTCTCTCTGTCTCTCTCTCTCATTGTCCACTCTGCTTGTCAAAAAAGAAAAAAAAAAAGAGCATGGTACCAACTTCTGCTCTGGGTATATTACAACATGGTAGGAACACAAGTGAAAGAGATCACACTGCAATACACAGAGCCAGACAAATTCAGAGCTGGCCTTGCTACTTTTATAACCTGCTTTGCAGAACTAACCAGGGTCCAAGAGAACTACATTAATCAATCCAAAGGGTAATACCATCAGTACCTAATCAGCTTCTACTAGGCTTCACCCCTTAAAAGTATCACTATCTAAACAGTGCCACACTGAGGACTAAACTTTCAGCACATCAACCTTTGGGAGACAAACTCAAACCATATCAAGCCACAGCATTTAACAACATAAAGAAAATAAGGTAACTTGCAAAACCTTCTCTCTTTTCTACGGGCAAATTAATCTGGACACAGTATAGCTGGACAATTAAAATCAGCATTAAATATCTCACTTGATGATGTCCTCAGGTTCATTCATCTTGTCACAAATCAAAGGATTTCCTTCTCCTTTAAATGTGAATGTTGTGTGCATATGTGTGTGTATACATACATACCAGATTTTCTTTATCAGTTCAGACACTGATAGACAGTTAGGTTGAATCCATATCTTGGCTATTGTGAATAATGCTGCAGCAAACAAGAGACAACAGGTATCTCTTTGACATGTCAATTTCACTTCCTTTGGAAATATACTCAGTGATGGAATTACTGGATCATATGGTGTTTCTAGTTTGAATTCTTACAGGAACCAAGTTACTGTATTCGATAACAGCTGTACCACTATCAGTGGTGTGCAAGGGTTATTTTCTCCACATCATCTATAAGACTTACCATCTTTTTTTTTTTTTTTTTTTTTTTTTTTTTTGACAGGCAGAGTGGACAGTGAGAGAGAGAGAGACAGAGAGAAAGGTCTTCCATTGCCGTTGGTTCACCCTCCAATGGCCGCCGCGGCCGGCGCGCTGCGGCCGGCGCACCGCGCTGATCCGATGGCAGGAGCCAGGATCCAGGTGCTTTTCCTGGTCTCCCATGGGGTGCAGAGCCCAAGCACCTGGGCCATCCTCCACTGCACTCCCTGGCCACAGCAGAGGGCTGGCCTGGAAGAGGGGCAACCGGGACAGAATCCGGCGCCCTGACCGGGACTAGAACCCGGTGTGCCGGCGCCGCTAGGCGGAGGATTAGCCTAGTGAGCCGCGGCGCCGGCCAAGACTTACCATCTTTTCAAAAACAGACATTCTAACAGGTGTGAGGTGCTATCTCACTGTGAATTTAATTTGTATTTTCCTGATTATGGATGATGTTCAGCATTTTTTTCTTATAATGGCTGACCATTTGTATGTCTTTTAAGAAATTTCCAAGGGTCTTTTAATGTCTAATACTTTGTTTTTCTTACTATTCAGTTATTTGAGTTTCTTAGATATTTTGGATATTAAACCCTTATCAAATGTGTGGTTTATAAATATTTTCTCCCATTCTGCGGGTTGCCTCTTCTATTTGTCCTTTCCTTTGCTGTGCAGAATCATTTGCTTCCATGCCTTCTCAGCTGTCTATTTTTGCTTTTCTTGCCAGTGCTTTGGGGATTATATCCCAAAAATCATTGTCCAGAGTAATGTTGTAGAACTTACCCTCTATGCTCTCTTCTAATAGTTTTCTACTTTTAGATCTTACACTTACTTATTTAATTCATGCTGAACTGACTTTTGTATATGATGTAAAGGTCTCACTTCATTGTTTTACGTGTGGATATCAAGTTTTTCCAACTTCATTTATTGAAGACTGTACTTTCCCCCATTGTGTGTTGTTGGCAAACTTGTAGAGAATCAATCAACTGCCTAAATTTACTTCTCAGCTATTTTCCATTTGGTCTTTATGTCTATTTTTATGATAATAGGCTCTGTTGTGATACCCCAGCTTTTTAAGGTTTTAAAATCAGGTAATGGGGGGAGGGGGCAGACATTAGACCTAGTGGTTAAGATGCCAATTGGAACGCCTCCATCCCATATCAAAGTGCCCAAGTTTGAGTCCAGGCTCTGCTCCTCAGTCTACTTTCCTGCTAATGCACATCCATGGAAGCAACAGTTAATTGCTCAAGTGATTAGGTCCATGCCATCCATGTGGGGGAGTTGAATTCCTGTCTCTCAGCTTCAGCCTAGCCCAACTGTGGTCACTGCAGGCCTTTGGGTAGTAAATCAGTCGGTGAGAGTTCTCTCTCTCTCCCTCTATCTCTGTCTATCTATCTCTGCCTCTCAAATAAAGAAATGAATAAAAGCTTAAAAAAATGAAAGGCCAGCACTGTGGTGTAGCAGGTGAGGCTGCCACCTGCAGTGCCGGCATCCCATATAGGCACCAGTTCGAGTCCTGGCTGTTCCTTTTCCAATCCAGCTCTCTGCTATGGCCTAAAATAAAATAATATACAAAAAAAAAAAAAAAAAAAAAGAAAATGGCCCAAATCCTTAGGCCCCTGCATCCATGTGGGAAGCAGCTCCTGGCTCCAGGTTTCGGATCAGCACAGCTCCAGCCATTGCGGCCAAATAAGGAGTGAACCAGCAGATGGAAGATCTCTCTCTTTCTCTCCCTCTCTGCCTTTCCTTCTCTCTCTGTGTAACTCTGACATTCAAGTAAATAAGTAAATCTTTAAAAATAAATAAATAAATAAGAGCCAGGTAATGACTTGGTTATTATATAATGTATACATGCATCAAAATATCAAGTGGTAACCTAGAAATATACATAATTTCTATGTCACTTTATAAGTATATATAAATAAATAAAAGTTTTTAAAATAATAAATGTCTATTGTTTTAAGCCAAAAAAATAAATAACACCAAGTAATGCGATACATCCAGCTTTGTTCCTTTTTTTCTTTTTTTTTTTTTTTTTTTTTTTTGACAGGCAGAGTGGACAGTGAGAGAGAGAGACAGAGAGAGAAAGGTCTTCCTTTGCCGTTGGTTCACCCTCCAATGGCCGCCACTGCAGCCGGCGCACCGCGCTGATCCGATGGCAGGAGCCAGGATCCAGGTGCTTTTCCTGGTCTCCCATGGGGTGCAGGGCCCAAGCACCTGGGCCATCCTCCACTGCACTCCCTGGCCATAGCAGAGAGCTGGCCTGGAAGAGGGGCAACCGGGACAGAATCCGGCGCCCCAACCGGGACTAGAACCCGGTGTGCCGGCGCCGCAAGGTGGAGGATTAGCCTATTGAGCCACGGCGCCGGCTCAGCTTTGTTCCTTTTTTTCAAGACTACTTTACAATTCAGGATCTTTCTATGATTCCATACAAATTTTAAGATTTTTTTTTCTGTTGTAAAAAAATCAAAGGAATTTTGATAGGGAATGCACTGAATCTGTAGATCATTTTGAATAGCATGGAAATTTAACAATATTAATTATTTTAATTTATGGACACAGGTTATATTTCCATTGACTAGTGTCACCTTCAGTTTTTTATCATTGTTTTACACTTTCTAATATACACATCTTTTACACCCTTCCTAAATTATTTTTGTACCTATTATAAACAGAATTATCCTCTTGATTCTTTTTCAAATAGTTCATTGTTACTGTATAGAAATGATACTGATTTTTCCATGTTCATTTTACATCCTGCAAGTTTACTAAATCTCTTTATTAGTTCTAACAGGTTTTTGCTGGAACCTTTTGTGGAGTCTTTTCTATATATAAGATCACATTATCTAAAGAGATCCCTTATCATCTTTTATAATTTGGATATCTTTCATGTCTTTCTCTTGACTAACTATCTTGGCTAGGAATTCCAGTACTATATTGAGTAGAAGTCGCAAGAGTGACCATCCTTGTCTCATTCTACATTAAGGAAATGCTTTCAACAATTTACTCCTGAGTATGGTGTTCTGTGGTCGCATTCTATGCTAAGGAAATGCTTTCAACAATTTACCCCTGAGTATGGTGTTCTGTGGTCTTTTTACATACAACTTATATTGTGTTGAGGTATATTCCCTCTATACCTAATTTACTAATCATTTTTATTATGAAATTATGTTGAATTGTGTCTAATTCCTTTTATGTTTCTATTGAGATGATCATTTTGTCTTTAATCAAATTAACATGATGTATCATATTTCTGATTTGCATCCCTGTGATTAATCCCACTTGATCATGATGAATGATCCTTTTATCGTGTTGCTGAATTCAGTTTGCTAGTATTTTCTTGAGGATTTTTGCCTCCATGGTCATGATGGATATTGGTCTGTAATTTTATTTTCCTGTAATGTCCTTGCTTGGGTTTAGTATCACAGTTATGCTGGCCTTGTAAAATAAGCTTGGGTATTCCATCTTCTTTCATTTTTAGGAAGAGTTTCAATGGATTTTTAATAGGTTTCTCTAAATAATAGAATTCAGCAATGAAGCTATCAGATTTGGGGCTGTGCTTTCATAGAAGACTTTCTCTCTCTCTCTCTCTCTCTCTCTCTCTCTCTCCCCCTCTCTCTGGACTCCTTTTTCTCTCTTCTTCACCCCTTCCCTCTGGCCTGTCAGATTTCCCAGTCCATAAATCCTTTCCCTTAACTCAAGTGTTTGGTGTGTTTTGTAGCAGCCTTACACTGGTGTCGTGACTCGGATCCAGGCTTTCTTGTCCATCTTGCTCTCCCCACCAAGGACCTGAGCTGCTTCAGGATCCTGGATTTATGCCAGCCACAAAACACAGCCCCAGACCTCCTTCCACGCCACTGAATGCTCCATGATCTCCATCTACACACAGGCCTTTCAAATTCCTGAGGTAAAACGGGGCGGGTGGAGAATCCTGTCTTTGTTACTCTCTAAGGGGCTGTGGTTCTACTCAACTTCACCCTGAACTCCTGGTACCAGGCACCACAACTCCTATAGCCTCGGGCCCCTATGGACTCTGTGAAAGGGCAGCAGTGGGTGTAGGTGATGACTCAAACCCCTGTTTCCCTTCTACAGGCTAAGCCCTGGGCTCTAGTGGGTTGCATGGGTGATGACCCCACCCTCTGTTCCCATATCCTCCTGTCAGATGGCTGTGATCTCAGGGATGTCCGATATCCACCAATCCAACTCTATAGGTCACCATGGGAACGCCTCAATCCCAAGTTCTATCCAACCCTCCTCTTGGTTCCACGTTTGACCCTGACACTATTTAAGATCTTTATCACTCCTGTGGAGCATTTGGGAAAGTGAAAAAAACTTCCTACATCTAAGCTTTTTCCTTTCTCAGCTTTAAACTTTTTCCAGCTCAAGTTCTCTTAACTTCCAAGGCTCTCACTGAAAAGCCAAGACTCTTTTATTCTACGTCTCACTTACTGTACCTCCCTCTCTTACCTGGGAATTCCAACCATATCTCAAAACCAGCACTTGTCTACTCCCCCTGCTTTATCTATAATCCTAACACCCTCCTCCTGGAGAAGCAAAGGCGAGTTTGGGAATGGGCCCATCTCCATGCTTTCACCCAATGGCCCTCATCCTACAACTGGTCTTTGCCCCTCCCCACACTGTTCCAATCTTACCATAATAGCAACAGATTGGTGACTCCACCTTTCTGAGCTCCCAGTTTGCTGCAAAACAAATTAGGCATCCCACCCTTTTGATGGCTCTTTTGTTTTATCATGAGCATGCCAGACAGGATAATCAGGTCTTTTGATGGGTTTTGGGCCCATTAGACTGTCCACCAAAAACTGCCTACTGTTCTTCCTTCTTCAGAGAGTAATTTGTCAGTGAGACTGAGCACAACCTGGAGCAATGCTTCCATACATCGTCAGGTTAAAGGTTAAATTGTTTGTTATGTTTTCATTTAATATTGTTATCATCAGTAAGTGATCTGGGAAGCCTTTCTCTATTCTCTTCAAGATGGGAAACTGACTCTATACTAAAGGACTCTCCAGGATGTACAGTTGATCTTAGGTTTTATAAAAGGATGGCTAACTTGAAGTTTGGTTTATTCTCCTTCTTTTTGATGTAGGCATTTATTACTATAAACTTCCCTCATAGAACTGCCTTTGCCGTATACCATAAGTTCTAGTATGTTATGTTTCCATTTTTATTTCTCTCAAGATTTTTTTAATTTTATCCATTTATTATTTGAAAGGCAGAGAGACAGAAACAGTTAGAAAGAGATCATCTGCTGCTGGTTCACTCCCCAAATCTTACCCAATGTCAGCAGCCAGGAACTCAATCTGTATCTCCCACACGAGTGGCAAGGACCCAACTACCTAAGCCCATCACCTGCTGCCTCCCAGGATACACATTAGCAAGAAGGTGGAAAATAATAAGGCAGAGCCAAGACCAGAACCTAGGCACTCCAAAATAGAATGGAGGCATCCCAAGCAATGTCTTACCACTGGGTCAAACATCTGCCTCTCAAGATACTTTTTACTTTCCTTTTTAATCTTTTCTTTGACCCATTGGCTATTCAAGAACATGTCATTTGATTTCTACATATTTGCCATTTTCTAATATTCCTCCTGTTATTGATTTCTAGTCTCATATCGTTGTGATTAGAATAGATACCTGATAGGATTTCAATATCCTTAAATTTGTAAAAGAATTGTTTCATGGCCTACTTATGATGTATCCTAAAGAATGTTCCATGGATGCTTAAGAATGTGTACAGTAGTTTCTCCTTATCTGTGGTTTTTCTTTCAACAGTTTCAGTTACCTGTGGTCAATCATGGCACAAAAAATGTTAAATGGAAAATTCTAGAAATACACAAATCATAAGTTTAAAATTATGCACTGCTCTGAGTAACATGATAAATTTTCCCACTATCCCATTCCATCCTACTTGGCAAATTTAGAAGTCAGTTCAGTCACCATATCAATTATGATATGAAAGTGCTTGTGTTGAAGTAATACTTATTTAACAGTGGTCCCAAATCACAAAAGTAGTGTTGCTGGTAATTCAGATATACCAAAGAGAAGTAATAAAATGCTTCCTGTAGGGGCTATAAAGCCACTACCTGAAATGCTGGCATCCCATATAGGCACCGGTTCATGTCCTGGCTGCTCCACTTCCAATCCAGCTGCCTGCTAATGATCTGGGAAAGGAGCAGAAGATGGCACAGTTGTTTGGGTCTCTGCCACATACATATGAGACCTGGATGAAGCTCCTGGCTCCTGGCTTTCCCCTGACTCAGCTTTGGCCAATGCAACCATGTGAGGAGTGAACCAGTAGACAGAAGATCTCCCTGTCTCTGTGTGTGTGTGTCTCTCTCTGTAACTGACTTTCAAATAAGTAAATAAAAATATTTTTTTAAAATGCTTCCTTTAAGTGAAAAGGTGAAAGCTTATCATAGGTATAGTACATACAGGTTCAGTACTATCCCTGATTTCAGGTATTCACAGGGTGTCTTGTGGTCATAGAGAAGGGAGGACTACTGTATTCTGTTGCTATTAAATGTAACAGTCTGTGTGTGTGTGTGTGTGTGTGTGTGTGTTATATACATTTGTTCTGAGGTGTAGCTCATGCCAATGTTTTCCTTATCGTCTGTACAATCTGTCCATCACTGAAAGTGAGGTATTGTCGTTCCCTATTCTTATTTTATTGCAGTCTTTCTTTTCATATCTATTAATATTTGCTTTATGTATTTAGATGCTCTGATCGTTGGTGCAAATATGTTTATAATTATTGTATCTTTATGAATTAATCATTTTTCATTATACACTGACCTTTTTATTTAAAGTTTATTTATCTATATAAATATTGTTACCCTGTTCTCTGTTGGCTTATATTTCCATAGAATATCTTTTTCTAACCTACCACTTTCAATCCATTTGTGTCCTTAAAAATAAAGTAAGTCTGATATAGGAACCATACATTTAGATCTTGGTTTTCTTAATCTATTTAGCCACTCTATGTCTTTTGATCAGAGAATTTAATCCATTTACATTAATAGGTAAGTACTTACAACTGCCATTTGTTAATTTTTTTCCAGTTGTTTTGTGGATCCTTTGTTCCTTTCTTCCTCTCTTCCTGTCTTCCTTTTGGATTAGAAGATTTTCTCTAGTGCCCTGCTTTAATTCAATACTTTTCACCTTTTGTACATCTGTTATACTCTAAGTTTAGAGTATTCAAAAGCTTATAAAGTGGAGCCTTACTCATCTTATCACACTGAGCTAGCTACCTGAAAATTAATCCTGCCACTCATTGCTAAATTTATCATTATTCAAAATGTACCAAATTTTTGTCCCACTGTTCAGCAAGAACTGATGATAAGAAAGCAAACCAGATGACCAAAGCTTATCACTGGCTCCTAGAGCCTAGCTAAAAGCTAACATAGAGTTTTGGCAAAATTTCATACATACCCAAAGCAGTTCTTTTAAATGTCATCAACTTAATAATGAAGTTAAATATTATAGCATTAAAATCCTAGAGATCTATTTGAGCTTAATCCACCACTTACGGAATGAATAATCACATTTCTCAGTAAGTCTCCTGGTAGCTTCTAAGAGTCAAAAGTTCAGAATATGAGTGTAGATAAGGCTTTTCTAGCAGGGTAGCTCACTGCCAAACTATGTGGAAACAATTAAGAGCAACTGACAGGCTGCACAGCAAATGAGGAGGAAACATTTACACTACACTTCCATGCCTACTCTACTGGTGCTAGACTAAATCTGTACTACAGCTAACACCCACATAACTAGGATAAAATGTCACTGAGAAAGAAGACTTCTGACATTCAGAAGTGATGATGAAGGTAGCTGTTCTGCTTCTATCCATAGTTTATGGTTGTTTTTGGCTTGTCCCTACCTTCCAAAGGAGGCAAAATGGTGTGATATTGCTGAAACCAACTTGTATATACATTCTGAAGCTGTAAACAATTTACATACAAAAGTTCTTCAAAACACATCCTTGGGGCCCACATTGTGGCGTAGCTGGCATCCTATATGGGCGCTGGTTCATGTCCCGGCTGCTCCACTTCTGATCCAGCTCCCTGCTAATGACCTGGGAAAAGCAGAGGAGAATGGCCCAAGTGGTTGGGGCCCTGCTAACCAGCTCAGCCCTGGCCATTGCAGCCATCTGGGGAATAAGTCAGCAGATGGAAGATTCCTCTCACTCTCTCTCTCTCTCTCTCTCGTGTATGTGTTGTGTGTATGTGTTTGTGTGTGTGTGTGTGTCCCTCTCTATATATAACTCTTTCAATTAAACAAATAAATCTTAAAAGAATTTAAGTTACAAGTAGCAATAGCAAACTGTATATTTCAAGCTAAAGAGAAATAAATTCCTCTCAATTATTCAAAGAAGACTATAAATACAATGAACAGACTTCAGATTAGTTACTATTGGTGTTTGGAAAACTTTATTTTTCTATAAAGGGACAGTCAATAAATATTTCAGACTTTGTGAGTCAAAATTCAAATTAAGGCTAATATGTAATACTAACATAATGAGAGAAAACAAATTTCTAGAAAATTCTTATTAAAAATTTCAAATAATTGAGTGAAATAATATAGGCCTTCTAATGAGAACAACAGAATTCTTTTGGGGGAGGTAAAATATTACACTTAATTGGGATTCAAAGGAAAATATTCCAAGCCAATTTTAAATGTTCATCTGATGATGCTGATCTATAAGTAAAATAAAAACTAAATATCAATTTTTATGAGAATATTTTAATTGCAGTTATTTATCACTTGAAGAAAACTTGCAGAATTGAATTTGAATCATGATACTTGCCACTTCACATGCTATTACATTGCAGATTATGGTAAGGTGGTAGCTTTTTGCTTATAGAATTAAATGAGTTTTGCAATACGTAAGTCTGCATTTGCATCAAAGCTACAGTAATGTTACTGAAACCATACTTTGATCTAGACAAATGTATCTATACTGAAAACAGGTATGGGAATGGATAGCTTACTCATTTTTAACTACTGACAGCATGGAAAGCACATAAATTAGCTCTAAATTATTAGTGTTAATACTAATTGTCATTGAAATCAGCTTATCATAGTCATGGTAAACAGCTCCTTCATAAAATTTGTAAGTTCCAAATACAAGTGTGCCTGATAGGTGAAATGTACAGGTTGACCTTAGAAATTTTATCAGTTCTGTAGTAAAAGCAAATTTCCAAAGCCATTTGCGGTTCACTGATAGTGGTTAAGGATGTTTTTCTTTCAGCTACAGTTAAATGTTAGCACTGAGACTTAAAAAATCATAATATTTTACCATTGCTAAGCCATCAAATGCCTATATGACATGTCATGATTTTCACTTCCTGAAATACTCAGAATTGAGGATGGTTAAGTTCACAACAGAGAATGACAATTCAAGTGTTTTCTACAGAATTACTGTTCATAAACTACAATGAAAAACCATTAGTTTTAAACATCCTAGACTTTCGTGAGCTTTGTAAAGTTGTCCAGCTAAGCCTTTTTTTACTCCTTATATATCTTTATTTTTTTCAATTTTAACATCTTAGCAGGTTCTACTTCATGTTGTACTACATTAATGTTTTCTCAAAATCTGAAAATGTTGCCTCTAGTTGTTCTACATTGACTATCCATAGAGGCTATTCAAACTCAGTACTGATTTTTCAAATAATAATATAAAACTATAAATAACATCTGTCAACTCAGCAAGATCCAAGGTAAATCTCTCAAAATCACTTGTCTTCTTTTTTAATTGACTCTATATTTTGTCTGCAATGTTCTCAATTCTGTTCTCAACAAAAGGCTTACTAGTCTTAAGTTTATTTTCTCTGGACATTTTTTTCAGCTGCTGCAATTGAATATGATGCAATTAATTCACCATGGTAACTGGATTTGCTTGTTTGGCCAACCAATGAATTACTTGGTAACTTACTTTGGTTGTAATCTCATTTTCATAAACAAATTCTGCTGTAATGAAATATTCCATTCTAAATTTTTTAATCTTCCCTCATAGAAAATATGATGATGGGTCAACATATATTCTTTTAGTATAATTACAGCATTGATACATAATAAACACAATGCTTTGTCATCTAATTTGATTTAAAAATAATCCACTTTCCACTATGTTTTAAAAGCACAATATTTGAAGTCTAATTCCTCTTCCTTTCTTGTTTGGACATGATGAATATCCACTGGTTATTAAAATACAAATAGAACTAAATGTCAGAGTACAGCAATATCCATGGCACTCAAAATGCTACTGAGTTATAACCGCACCATTGCAATTTTTAGTGGATCATGCTCTACAAATAGTGTCCCCCATATGGTTACTGACCCAACCACTCAACTCTACCATAAAAGCAGTTATAGACAATACACAAACAAATTAGTATGGCTTTGTTCCAATAACATTAGAATTTGAATTCCATATTTTTTCATGAGTCAGATTCTTCTTTTGATTTTTTTTAAAACATTTTAAAATAAGAAAGTCATTCTTAACTGACAAGTCAAACAAAAACAGAATGATCAGATCTAGTCCATAGGCCAGATTTGCTAAACCCTAGCCAAAACCAAGCAGTGGAATGAGATGGAGAGATCAGAACATCCTAGAAAAGTTTTTCCTTCACTCCTAGGATCACATCTCAAATATACTGAATCATAATTCTATAACATAATGAATGGTAAGTAGATTTGAATGCAGACAATTGTATTTTTGGAAAATGATAAGCCAGAAAATGAAAAAAGATGATCTGTTCAGTACCATAATAAAGCTATTTCCTCAGCTACACCTGGCTGAACATTTTGCCGTAATTTAACGTGGAAGAATTAGAAACTAACACTAGAAGCACATATTAGTTTTATCTATGTATTATTGTATTATGCCTAAATTAACTATAGTTAATTATTGAACATGACCTATGGCATGACTTACGGCATGGTGGCAGAAAAGGGGCAGGCACCCGCATGGGAGACCCAGAGGAAGCTCCTGGCTCCTGGCTTCAGATCGGCGAAGTTCTGGCCATTGCAGCCATCTGGGGAGTGAACCAGCGGATGGAAGACCTCTCTCTCTCTCTCTCCCTCTCTCTCTCTCTGCTTCTCCTCTCTCTGTGTAACACTTTCAAATAAATAAATAAATCTTTAAAAAAAAAAAAAAAGAAAAGGGGCAGGCATTGTGGCATTGTGGCACAGTGGTTAAGTAGCCACTTGGGACACCCATATCCCATATTGCACTGTTTGAGTTCCATACCCATATCCCATATTGCACTGTTTGAGTTCCATTCCCCAATCAGTTTCTTTCTCTTTTTTTTTAATATTTATTTATTTATTTATTTGAAAGAGTTACACAGAGAGAGAAGGAGAGGCAGACAGAGAGAGAGGTCTTTCATCCACTGGTTCACTCCCCAGTTGGCCACAATGGCTGGGGCTGCGCAGATCTGAAGCCAGGATCCAGGAGCTTCTTCCAGGTCTACCATGCAGATGCAGGGACCAAAGGACTTGAGCCATATTCCACTGCTTTCCCAGGCCATACCAGAGCGCTGGATTTGAAGTAGAGCAGCCGGGACTCAAACTGGCGTCCATATGGGATGCTGGCGCTGCAGGTGGCAGCTTTACCTGTTACCCACAGTGCCGCCCCCCTCAATTTCTGATCCAGCATCTTGTTAATGAATACTCTAGGAGCCAGCAAATAATACTGCAAGTCCTTAGGTACCTGTCACCCACATGAGAAGTCCAGATGGAGTTCTGGGCTCTTGGCTTTGGCCCAGGCCAGCCCAAGTTGTTGCAGGCATTTGGGAGTGAATCAGCAGATGGAAAATCAATATCTATCTATCAGTCTCCCTTTCAAAGATGACCAAATAAATAACACTTACAATAAACAGATAGCAGAAGAAATACTCCAAACCAATTATGTGTGCTTAAAAATCTATGCTATTGGGGCTGGCGTTGTGTCGTAGTAGGCTAAGCCTCTGCCTACAGCGCAGGCATACTATATGGGTGCGAGTTCCTATCCCAGCTGCTCTTCTTCCAACCCAGCTCTCTCTGCTTATGGCCTGGGAAAGCAATAGAAGATTCCATACTAGAGTGTCAGTTCAATTCCTGACTCCAGCTCCTGACTCCAGCTTTCTGCTAATGCAGACACTTGGAGGCAGTGGTAATGACTAAAGTAATTGTGTTCCTGCCACGCACATGGGAGATCTGGTTTGAGTTACTGCCTCCTGGCTCTGGTACCAGACCAGTCCCAGCCACTGTGGGCATTTGGGGTATAAAACAGGAGATGATAATTTTCTCTCTCTGTCTGTATCTCTCTCTCAAAAAGAAAAATAAATAACTGATGGAATTTTCACTGGGATTAAACTAAATGTACAGATCAATCTGAGAAAAAGACAGCACCAGCCCTTCCTCCCAGTCAGCATAATTTTGATTTCTAGCACCATACATTTGGTTTTGTTTTTACTTAAGATTTTGTAAAATTTTGCTTTATATTTATTTTAGTTTACATTATTATGCATATAAATTAGTTATAATAAATTGTAATGAATTGAAATGTTCAGAACAAAATAACTTTCTTTACCTCTAGTAATGTTTTCACATAAAATTCTATATTTAGGCCGGCACCGCGGCTCACTAGGCTAATCCTCCGCCTAGCGGCGCCGGCACACCAGGTTCTAGTCCCGGTCGGGGCGCCGGATTCTGTCCCGGTTGCCCCTCTTCCAGGCCAGCCCTCTGCTGTGGCCAGGGAGTGCAGTGGAGGATGGCCCAGGTGCTTGGGCCCTGCACCCCATGGGAGACCAGGATAAGCACCTGGCTCCTGGCTCCTGCCATCGGATCAGCGCGGTGCGCCGGCCGCAGCGCGCCAGCCGCGGCGGCCATTGGAGGGTGAACCAACGGCAAAGGAAGACCTTTCTCTCTGTCTCTCTCTCTGACTGTCCACTCTGCCTGTCAAAAAAAAAAATTCTATATTTAGTATATATTAAGTAAAGATTTCAACAGAAACACAAAGTGTAAAATACTGTTTGAGTACTAGTTATGGCATTAATTCACATTGTACAACACATTAAAGACAAAGATCCTCCATGAGGAGTAAGTGCACAGTGACTCCTGTTGTTGACTTAACAACTGACACTCTTGTTTATGGTGTCAGTAATCACCCTAGGCTCTTGTCATGAGTTGCCAAGGCTATGGAAGCCTTTTGAGTTCACCAACTCCGATCTTATTTAGACAAGGCCAACATGGGAAGCAGGATACATAGCAGACTCATAGAATGGCAGATGTCCTAAACAGCACTCTGGCCTCAGAATCAGCCCTTAAGGCACTGGATCTGGCTGAAGAGCCCATGAGAGTATTTTGGGCAAGGAAAGCCAAGACACTCTGGCAAAAAAAATACACTACTATCATTTTAAAATAAACTCAGCAATTATAATGTGCTTCAATGACTCTGCAAGTTCTAGAATGCATATGTTCACTTCTTCTAGGCAATGTAATTTAAAACCATTTAACTCTATCTTATCCCAATGTATATGCTAATATCATGTACTTTTAATTCTCATCATATATTTGGAACCCCATTATATATCATTTTAGTTTTAGTCAGCATTCATTTCCATTTATCCACAAAATTACCTTTTTTATCTGTTTTCATTTTTTCCTCCACTTCCAGTTTTCTATCCAAGATTATTTTCCTTCAAGCTGAAGAACATTCTTTATTAAGTATTTACTTAAGTGTGGGAAACTGGTGACATTTCTCAATTTTTATATATTTGAAGTGTCCTTTGTTTTGTCTTCATTTCTGAGGTATATTTTCACTGGACATGAAATTCTAAGTATGCATTTTTTTTTTCCTTCAGCACTTTTAAGACACTGAGCCATCGTCTTATAGCCTCCATTGTTTCTGTTGAGAATTGGCTGTAAATCTTATTGGAGCTACTGTGAAACTCGTTATTTTTCTTTTCTTCTGGACATTTTTATGATTTTTGCTGTTTTGGGCTTTTGGAAGTTATTATGATATGCCTAGTTGTTATTTTCTTTGCACTTATCTTTCCTGGGTTTTCAGCAGGTTGTGAATCTATGACTTGGTGTCTTTCATCAGTTATGAGAAAAAACTCAGCTATTATCTCTTCAAATATTGTTATCTTCCCACTCTCTTTCTCCTCTCTTTCTGGAATTCCAACTTTACATATCCTCTATGTCTCTCAGTAATTTTATTCTTCTTCCTCCATCCTATCATATTATTACACATATTTTCTCCTATCTTCAAGCTAACTATTTCTCTTCACCTATATCTAATACACTGCTAAATATAGTCAATGAGTTCTTAATTTCATGTACTGTCTTTTTCAGTTCTACATTTTTATGTTATGCTTTTAGTTTTTATGAATCTAGATATCTGCCAAAACCCTCACTTATATTTTTCTACACGAAACATACTTTTTTTTAAGATTTATTTTTTATTTGAAAGACAGAGTTACAGAGAGAGGTAGAGACAGAGAGAGAGGTCCTCCATCTGACGGTTCACTCCCCAGATGACTGCAATGGCCAGAGCTGCACCGATCCGAAACCAGGAGCCAGGAGCTTTCTGCAGGTCTCCCATGTGGGCACAGGGGCCCAAGGACCTGGACCATCCTCCACTGCCTTCCCAGGCCACAGCAGAGAGCTGTATTGGAAGAGGAGCAGCCAGGACTAGAACTGGCACCCATATGGAATGCCCGTGCCTCAGGCCAAGGCTTTTAACCCGCTGCACCACAGCACCAACCCCCTAAACATACTTCCTGCTGCACCACAGCACCAGCCCCCTAAACAAACTTTTTTAAATCAGTGTCTGAGAACTCCATTATTTGAATCCCCTCCAGATCTGTTGCTATGATCTGTTGTTTCTATCAGTTTCAGTTACATGATCTTGCCTCCTCTGATCTTGTCTCCTGCATGCCTGATTATTTTTGTGTGTATGCAAGACATTTTATGTAAACAGTAGAAATTCTTTAAAGCCAAACATAATATTACTTCCACCAGAAAGGTTAACTTTTGCTTTATCAGGTTGTTAAAGTCATTAACAATCCAGGATGTACTTAATTTTCTTTAATCAAGGATTAGGATAATTCTAAATTGCTTTATTTTGTAAGTAGACCACTGTATTTCAGATTCAATTTCACTCACACGGTGTGGCCCTTCAGATCCCAACCCAAAGCTGCAGGATTTAGCAGGCAATCTCCCTGCTCAACAGATGGTTAATCAAAACTGTTGCTCCATTAGCCCCATCCTCTGAGTGTGTCAAAGGCTCTTCTTAGCATCTCAGCATCTCAGCCACATCTACTGAACTAGTAGATTCCCATAGCAGAAAGAATCTTCAAATGCCCAGCTCACCTTTTGGGTTTCCTTCTTCTCCAGGATTGTATCCCCATAGTCTTCACTGATGTGTTAGCCCTCTGACACTCTCAAACAGATGAATTTATATTTGATCCAGCTTTTCTAGTTGTTGTCAGTGGAAGGGCTAGTCCAAATTGCCTAATCCACCATCATCAGAAGTGCACCTCTCAATTTTTCTCATCTGTAAAATGAGGATAATAATGACAACTTCCTCAAAGATAGTATTAAAGCGATCAAAGTGCCTATTACATATTAAGTGCTTAAGAAGTTTTGGCTGTGGCCAGCACTGTGGTGTAGCAGGTAAAGCCACTGCCTGCCTGAGGCATATGGGATGCCAGTTCAAGTCCTGGCTGCTCCACTTCCAATCCAGCTCTCTGCTATGGCCTGGGAAAGCAGTAGAAGATGGCCAATTCCTTGGGTACCTACACCTGCGTGGAAGACCCAGAAGAAGCTCCCAGCTCCTGGCTTCGGATCAGCGCAGCTCCAGCCATTGTGGCCAATTTCGGGAGTGAACCAGCAGATAGAAGACCTCTCTCTCTCTCTCTCTCTCCCACTCTACCTCTGCCTCTCCTTCTCTCTGAGTGTAACTCAGACTTCAAATAAATATAAATTAGTAGATATAATAAATTAGTAGATATCTTGCAGGTTTTGCCTGCCTAGTATTTACTCTCCCATAATATCTCTAATTTTCTTCAATAAATGAATCCTCAATTATTGAACACAGTTTTGATGTAGTTATCAATCAAGGTGCCAAGCCTTCCTTTGTCCAAGAATGTGCAACTAAACCAAACTAGGCCAGAGTAAATCTTCCTGGTAAAATAAACCTTAAGTAGCAAATGGTAAATTTGATCCACATAAACATCACATGACACACTGAACAGGCCAACCATGAGTTTCTGCTAATTAACCATCCAGAACTTAGACAATTTCTGTCTTCTCTGAGGACTAGTTATTCAACTTTTCTGAGAGTTATCCAATGGGCTTAAAATAAATTTATTTTCTGCTCAAGTTAACCAAGGTCTATAATACCCTAACTGATATACCTCAACAGGAAACTATCTCACTTTCAAAGAGGTTTTGGTTTTGGTTTTGAGTTTTTTTGTCAGGTCTTATACTTTAATCAATTATTTCAAGTGGAAAAAAAATGAGGATTCTTGACATTATGCTCCTTTTCTTCTATTATGATTAAAGAGTCAGTATTTTATAACTTCTCCCTGTGCTGATTCTTGGTTGGCTCTCAACTCCACTCCTCCCTTCCATGTTCTCATCTGTATTTCAAGGGCTAGAAGGCTATAGTCTGTATTTCTTACATTCTTTTGACAGCTGGTTTCCAATTATGTTCTGCCACTTGTAAGCACTGGTGAAAACTAGATGGCAATAGAAGATAAAACATTTTATATTCTTCTTTCTGTTTCTGGTTTCTACAGAGGCAGCAGCAGAATGCCAGGAAACTCAGCAGAAGATTACTCATGGGCTCTGACTCCAGGAGTAGCAACAGCACTAGATTACTACATATAAATGCAGGCTACCGCAACAGCAGTGAAGTTCTGGCAAGGGTTCCAGTGGGTGACTGCAGGATCAAGCATCCTTTGAAATAAATTCAGTATCACCAACAGGATTATAGGCTTTCTGGATCAAGAGAAGTGTAGGCTCTTGGCTGCCTGCAAAGCAACAGCAGCTCTAAGGGTGGCAGTAGTGCTCCAAAACCTCAGCATCACAGCACTTACAAGATCTGCTTAAAACTATTTTCCTTTTTTCTCTACCAGCCCCAGAAATAAGTGGTAATGGCCTCCTACAGTTGCTGGTCTTTGATAAATTCATCATCCAACTCTTGCTTCTCCATTCCTATCAATACTATTATATGTAATTAATTCTCCATATCAAATTTTCTTTGTTTAAAATGTTTCATGTAGCTTTTTATTTCCCTAATTATGAAACTTTCAGTGGCATGGATCCACTTTTCCTATTTCATCTTTTTTGTGTTTCTTGTCCACTCTTCATTCTTCTCATTCATCCACTCTAATTCTCTGTACTCTCTTCCTCTTTTTTTACTTCTTGGTCTATTTCACAAATATACCAATGATGCATGTGTCATTATGTATTTTAATGACACTAAGGACAAAAGAGGTAGAACTATTTTCAATGTGAGTAATCAGCAATTCAAGTATGGAAAGAAAAAAATTCCTCTCTGAAACAATAAATCTTTATTAAAATAAAATCCAACTTTTATTATAATTATCAATACCTAGAAAATATTTCCCATGAACACAATTCACCACCTGAAAGGCAAAATCATTTTAGCCTTAAAGACTCAATGCAAGTAATAATTTTAATTAAAATAGAAATTATAATTTATACTTTTAGTTAACATGTCATATATCATCTCAAATGTATCAGCACTATACCACAAGCAAAAAGAAAAGCCTAATAACATTTTATAAGGTAGCAATAAGATAATATAAAGGTATCTTAAGTCATCTGAAAAGTTGAAAAAGCATCTATTTTGAGTCAAACTTCACACTCATTCAAAACTAAACTGTTGTTTGAGCCAGAAACCTGTTACCTTTCTTTCTCACATTCTAAGACACTTTCTACTACCATTACCCTCTCACACACACCATATCATTCAATCTGCCTGCCTTAAATTGTTATTATATTAAAAAAAAAATCCTTGCTATGTCACATAAAACCCTGCCTAATCTGGATCTTACCTACTGAATAATCCTCAACTTATCTATTCAAGACACATATAAGGAAAATAATCATTGGCCACAGAATGATTCAATCGTAACTCACCATCCCTTTCAGTTCTTGGATGACACCCTCCTATCCACCATCAGTTCCTCACATACATTTTGGCCCCTGTTTTCCCCCTTCCTCCAAAGAAGCATCTGGAGTCCAAGTTGATCACATCTTTCCTAGTCAAACAATAGATCGCCAAATGAGCTAAAGCTCAATACAAAGTTGACAAGAGAGGAATTTGCACTGTTTGACAGGTAATATATATTTTTTTTTATTTTTTGACAGGCAGAGTGGACAGTGAGAGAGAGAGACAGAGAGAAAGGTCTTCCTTTGCCGTTGATTCACCCTCCAATGGCCGCCGCGGCCAGCACACTGCAGCCAGTGCATTGACAGGTAATATATTAATAAAGAATGGTTACTTGGTTACTGAAGATTCAGACATCTACTCTTACTCTCTATGTTAAAGAGTAAAAACCATCTCCAATATGCCTCTCTCTCTCTCTCTGTCTCTCTCTCTCCCCCTCTCACACCACACACACACACACACACACGCACATAAACACACACAAACACACATACATATCTCTCCTCATTCCTGGTAACATCAAAATGATTAATTCCAGTTTATGTTCACATGTCACTTTTTAAATATTTTAACTTGAGATCAAAATTCCCTATCATTATACTTCATTTCTTTTATCACTATCTTGAAACTCTTTAACAAAGCATACATCACTATTTCATTAATGTATTACTGTGCAAATAATATGTTTCAGGCACTGTGCATAGCTCAAGGATGAATAGAGCACTATATCACACGCAGTTTCTTCCCTCAGTCTCCACATAAACATAAGTTATCCAAAACTGACTTAAATTGTAAATAAGTATCTGCTTAAGGTCATAATTTTATTATAAGTCATTTGTAAAATTTAAGGTTATTGAATTACTATTTATAATTTGGTAAATATAAATAATCTATCATTTGTTTAATATGCTAGAACTTGAAGAGAGATTAAAGAGAGATACCTAAAGTAAGAAGTGGTGAAAACATCAAGTGGGAAAACTGGAAACAACATAAGATAGGCTCCACATGGCCTAGTCCTCTTTATCATCAAATTAAGGCAGATAAATAGAAACTGTACAATCACTAGAAATGCTGTTATAGGGTCACAAGAATTACAGCAATCCTGCTTCACACAACTAGTGATTGGGTTTTCTTTTCTATTTTATTGAGGCTGCAATGGAGGAACTATAATTTCAGATGATTTTTAATTAAGGTATCACTCTGCTCCACATACACCAAAGGAAAAAAATCCTGATATTTAATTATAATACCAACATAATGACCTTTAATATTTATCTTATGTAGACATAGAAAACTCTTACTCAAAAGTTAAATTATTTGTGTCTGAATATTAAGTCTGAAAGAAATCCCCTAAAGACCAGCCAAATTCAATTGAACAACAATTTATTAAAAAGCCTATGTGGCCGGCGCCGCGGCTCAATAGGCTAATCCTCCGCCTAGCGGCGCCGGCACACCGGGTTCTAGTCCCGGTCGGGGCGCCGGATTCTGTCCCGGTTGCCCCTCTTCCAGGCCAGCCCTCTGCTGTGGCCAGGGAGTGCAGTGGAGGATGGCCCAAGTGCTTGGGCCCTGCACCCCATGGGAGACCAGGAAAAGCACCTGGCTCCTGGCTCCTGCCATCGGATCAGCGCGGTGCGCCGGCTGCAGCGCGCCGGCCGCGGCGGCCATTGGAGGGTGAACCAACGGCAAAGGAAGACCTTTCTCTCTGTCTCTCTCTCTCACTGTCCACTCTGCCTGTCAAAAAATAAAAAATAAAAAAAAATAAAAAAAAAAAAGCCTATGGATGGGTCGGTGCTGTAGCATAGCAGGTAAAGCCACCACCTGCAGTGCCAGCATCCCATATAGGCACCAGTTCGAGTCCTGGCTATTCCACTTCCGATCCAACTCTCTGCTATGGCCTAGGAAAACAGAAGATGGCCCAAGTGCTTGGGACCCTGCACCCACGTGGGAGATCTGGAAGAAGCTCCTGACTTCGGATCAGCCCAGCTCCGGGCGCTGCAGCCATTTGGGGAGGCAATCAGCTCTGCCTCTGCTTCTCTGTAACTCTGCCTTTCAAATAAATAAATAAATCTTTAAAAAGGGGGGAAAAAAGCCTATGCACCAGGCATTTGGTCTAGTGGTCAAGACATGGCTTAGGATTTCCACATCTGACATGAGAGTGCCTGGGTTAGAGTTCCAGCACCACTCTTGATTCCAGCTTCTTTTTCTTTGTTTTGTTTTGGATTTTTTAAAGATTTATTTATTTATATTTGAGAGGCAGAGTTACAGACAGAGGGAGAGACAGAGAGGTCTTCCATCTGCTGATTCACTCCTCAATTGGCCGCAACGGCCAGAGCTGGGCCAATCTGAAGTCAGCAGCCAGGAGCTTCTTCCGGGTTTCCCCCGTGGGTGCAGGGGCCCAAGGACTTGGGCCATCTTCTACTGCTTTCACAGGCCATAGCAGAAAGCAGAATCAGAAGAGGAGCAGCCAGGACTTGAACCAGCACCATATAGAATGCTGGCACCCCAGGCAGCGGCTTTACCCATTAGGCCACAGCGCCAGCCCAATTCCAGCTTCTTGCTAGTGCACATCGTTGGAGATAATTGGAAATGGTCCCTGCCACCCACAAGGGAGATTTGAATTGAGTTCCTAACTCCTAGCTTCAGCCTGGCCTAGTACTGACTGCTATGATCATTTGTCGAGTAAACCAACAGATAGGAAATATCATCTCTGTCCCTCCCTCCCTCTACACAAATAAAAAAAAGTTCCTTACAAACAGAAAAAGAAAAAAAAGCCTATATAACAGAATGGAGGAAAAACACAATTTACTTAATCTGATATTAATGATTTTTCTTTAGAAAGAAAACGTTCAATTAGGAAAACACCTTGATAATTTGATAAACTACCTCAGAGCTGCAAAGGAAGTAGAGTTAAAATAATATGCACAGAAATTGGAGAGTGGAGAGGAAATGGAGGACAGAAGAAAGGAAGAACAAGAAGTTGCAGGAACTGACAACATGACCATAAGTGGGCAGAAATGCTCAAAGAGATTTTTTTCCAAGAATTAAAAAAAAATGAATTCAAGTTTGAATCATCCACTGTGTGAAAATTTCATCATCATTATCCCCAAGTCCCCACAAAAAAAGCTACCAAAATGAAGGTCCCATATGAGCAAAACTTCAGAATCTGGCAACAGGGCTATGTCCCACATTTGGCTTGAAAATGAAGCAGACATGAAGGCCAAATACACACCAACAATGAATAACAAAATCTTAAACATTTTTGTTTTAAACGCAGTGAAATTTTCTGCAAGTACTAAAAACTAGAATGGAAGAGAACCTGTTTAATTGAATGTGTCTGGCAAGTGACAGGCACTGAGGTAGATGGCTGAGAAAACATACTCATGGAAAGAAACAACTATGAGTATGATATCATATCAAGTAAAAAGTGTTTACAATAAATTGCTAAGCAGAATATAAAACTGTAGAGACCGGTGTTGTGACATAGCAGCTAAAGCCACCTCCTGCGACACAGGCATCCCATAAGGGCAACGATTCAAGCCCCAGAAGTTCCACTTCCTATCCAGCTCCCTGCTAATGGCCTGGGAAAAGCAGCAGAGTATGGCCCAAGGGTCTGGGCCTCTGCACCCACGTGGGAGACCTGGAAGAAGCTCCTGGCTCCTAGCTTCGGGCTGGCCCAGTATTGGCCATTGCAGTCTTCAGGAGAGCAAACCAGTAGATAGAAAATCTCTCTCTTTTACTCTTTTCTGTATTTCTGACTTTCAAAATAAATAAATCTTTAATATATATATACATATATATATGTGTATATATATACATAAAGTTGAGTATACTGTTAACTGCATCTATATGAAACATACAGATATGCTGCATGGAGGTAAAAACTTTAAGAGGTAAAATTATACATGATTCTTTCATTTTAAGAAATGCCTATTATTGTTATTAAGTTTTTACAATAAAAATTGGGATGGGGCTGGCGTTGTACAGCAGATAAGGCTGCCACCTGGCACACAGGCATCTCTTACAAGCACAGAATCCCCTGGTGCTCCACTTCCAATCCAGCTCTCTGCTTTGGCCTGGGAAAGCACAGGAAGATGGCTCAAGTACTTGGGCCCCTGCACCCACATGGGAGACCCAGCAGAAGCTTGTGGCCCCTGGCTTTGGACCAGCCCAGATCCTGCCATTGCATCCATTTGGGTAGTGAACCAGCGAATAGAAGCTCGCTCTCTTCCCTCTCTCGCTCTCTCGCTCTCTCTCTCTCTCTCTCTCCCCTCCGTGTGTGTGTGTGTGTGTGTGTGTGTCCCTCTCTCTGTAAACTCTTTAAAATAAATACAACTTCTTTTTAAAACTCTGAGATAAAATGAATAGCCTTAATTTTCTATTTCTTTATAATGTAATCAGAGTTCTGAGTTAAAGTTTTTGAATCACAGTGATATGTCAATACCTGGGATGATCAGACGAGAATATAAATTTAAAAATACTACCATTTGGATCAAATTTGGAAAGTAGTGAACAGCCTTGAAATATGCATTTGTCAAATGGCATGTTAAGACCATAGCAGCATTTAAATTTGATAAATTGCAAAACTTTAAAAATAAGAGTTTTTAATTATTACTATTTTTAAATAGATATGGAAAAAATTTTAAAAAACAATTGTCAGTTTATAAAACAAGAGTAGAGCAGACCTGAGATTCTGTTTTAACTATTTTCAGCATGTTTTTTTGGGAAAATATGTTTTTTGTTTTTTGTTTTTTTTTTTTTTGTGACAGGCAGAGTGGACAGTGAGAGAGAGAGAGACAGAGAGAGAAAGATCTTCCTTTGCCATTGGTTCACCCTCCAATGGCCTCCGCGGCCGGTGCACTGCAGCCGGCGCACCGCGCTGATCTAATGGCAGGAGCCAGGTACTTCTCCTGGTCTCCCATGGGGTGCAGGGCCCAAGCACTTGGGCCATCCTCCACTGCACTCCCTGGCCACAGCAGAGAGCTGGCCTGGAAGAGGGGCAACCGGGACAGAATCTGGCGCCCCGACCGGGACTAGAACCCGGTGTGCCGGCACCGCAAGGCGGAGGATTAGCCTAGTGAGCCGCGGCGCCAGCCCATGTTTTTAATTTTAAAAAACAAAATATACGAAAGCTTTCTGGCCTCAAGAGAATAATTTGCTGTTTTCAACAACGTCAAAAACTCTTTGCTAGGAAATGTTCAAGGACAAATACCCAGATGAGTTTCACCTGTGTTCTTCTTACTTCCTCTCACTCTAGTCTCATGTTCTAACTCTCAAGACTGACCTTCACTTAAACAAATGAATCTTAAACTTCATATGAGGGTGGAGAGCACAAGAATAGCAGCAGAAAAAGTCGCCAAAAATACATAATGCCCATTTTTCCTACTCACATTTATTGCATGTCTTCTGTATGCCAGTTGTATTATATTTACATCTCCCACATCCTATGAAATAGGCATTATTGTCCTGAATAAAATCTATAAATATGGAGACAAAGTTCAAGAGACTAAGTGACTTGTTCAAGGTGACACAACTAGTAACTGGCAAACAAAGATATGACCCATGGTTGATTGATACTAAACCCTTTCCTTTCCACTGTTTATACCTACTGCACTGTCCTGACTCCTCAAATCCTGATAAACATAGGATTAGAAGGAAAATAACCAGAAAAGTATTATTTGCAGTCATAAAGATTCAGCTACTTATACAAAGCTGTATTAACTCATTAGACATAAAATGCAGAAATTCCCCCTATGCTCCAACCAGATGAAAACAGGGTTTATACAAGGGAAATTTTTTGTGGAACTATCTTACATTGTTACAGGAGCCAGCCTGTCTCTAAACCATGAAGTTTCTAGTTCTGGTGAATTTGAAAAGAGGCAAAAGATACACAGCAAAGCTCTAAAAAAAAAAAAAAAAAAAAAAAAAGTATTGCGATCAGTGTTCAGAACATATGCCAGAAAACAAGAGTTCTTAATTAAGGATTAAAAACTGCTTAAGTCAATAGTCTAGAAAAAGGTCCAGAAAAGAGACTCAGAATAGAGTTAACTCTAAACTGGCAGGCCATAACAGGGACATCCATGAATCAGAGAAATGAATGAGAATTGTAGGGTAAGAGCTGGGACAAAACTGAGAAATGTGAATTGGAAGGGGTGGGAAAGAGAGGAGAGTGTTTGGAAACATTAGAAACACTGAAACATATGGTAGATTGTGAGACAGTTTGAGCCAAGGCATGATTATATAAATTTCTGCTGCAAAATCTGGTGGCAGATTGGAAGCATGTGTTCCAAAACAATTCCATACAATTTCCTATTGAATTTGAAGAAAATGAACACTGAAAGTTTTAGATCCTTAATGTTATCAGAATTTCTTCTAAAGGTGATTTTCATGTAACTTTAAATAAAAGCATCACTGGTTCTATCTCAGATATTCCAGGCTACACTTTGTATATGATACATAAATTCACTGAATTGTTTATTTCATACATATCGCACTTGAGAGAGGCTCCCCAGTCCTCATTGTCCAAAGATCCAAATTTAAATGCTACAGTAGCTAACAGGCAAGTCCTGTGAAAGGGAGGAGTGGAAGGGAGTGGAAGATGAAGCTGGAAAGGTAAGCTGCAAAGAGACTAGAGGACCTTTTATGCTACTGTAAGGAGTTTGGGTTTTACTCAAGGCAGCAGAAAGCCTAATGAGACCTGTAGGTCAGGGAACACACAATTTAGAAATATTTTTAAGAATATATTTTGCAGCAATACAGAGGACAAACCCAATATGGAGATACAAGATCCCAGAATACAAGGTAGTGGCAATATCAGTGGAAATACACTGGTAAGAACTCTCACACTTATGAGACTTTCTGACAGGCCCTACTATTCTCTTATTTCAGAACTTCACACTGCAGACGAAGCATGCCAATGAGATGAAGTTTCTAGTGTGACACACAAGCATAAATTTCTAAATATTTAACTGAGACAGTAATATAAAATTAATATGCAAGTATGAATCAAAATATAAATTTATATAAAAATAAATGTTTATTTTTCCAAATAAACTGCAGACATATTTAGATATCTGCTTCGCACCTAATAAGAGTTAAACTTATATAGTAAAGCTAATAATTTACAAATCATTTGTTGAGTTTTGGAAAGTGTTGATTTAATATCTTTAATTGGGCCCCTGATGCCCACTCTGTGAACACTCTGTGACAACTATAACAACAAAGGAGGCTGCCTGCAAGTCATGGTCACATAAGCATCCAGATTCTAGTGTGCACTGCAGCCTGTTATGTGGCCTCCACCAGCAACAGGGCCACTGACTGGCACATTGGGCAGAACCAAGTTAATCCACACTAGCAATGTTATTAGGTCCCAGACCCTACCTCCATACACTGCACTGATTAACATCATGAGGTCATTTATTCTCTTGATAGGATATTCCAATCTGAATTAAAGTGATTCAATATTTTAGAAATCAGTGTCTCTATACCAGTATGCATCAGCTGAATACCAGTCCTACATACTGGACTTTCTAGTTGACACTCACCTATTAACCTAACCCAGCACTCATCCTTTCCTCCTCTCTTACATGTAGCTAATAATATGGGGTTACTATATTACAAAACCACTATGTTCTTTCACAATTCCATGCTTTCCACATGTTTAACATTCTCCTCTCATTCTCCACATACTAAATTATTATTTTCATCCAATGCCAGTTCCAATGTTATCTTTGGCTACAATGCCTTTCTTAAATTTTCCATGTTCACATACTCACTTTCCGTACATCAGCTCAACATATTGCATATAACAATTTAAAGCAGTGGGGCCAGCACTGTGGTGTAAGCCTTGATTGGGTATTTTAGTTACCTATTTACACAATTCTTTCTCACTAGATTGTGAGTGCCTCAAAGGGCACAGATTGTGTCCTATTCTGCTTCCTAAATTAGCACAGTGGCTGGTACACGGAAGTCATTCAGAACTAATTTGTTAAAATGAACAATGAATAAATACCAAAGCCAAAAATAATCAAAACAATCATTACATCTGGTTTTCTATACTGTATGTTACACTGGAAAATTGTAGATGCAAATGTAAACATGTACAGGGGGATATTTTTTATACATCCTTTTAGGAATTAAAGCATGTAGCACCACTCCCATACCTTCCCATTGGATCATCTCAACTTGTCTAATCATTACTTTTGTCACAATAGGGTTATTAGTGATGTTCTTTGTTTTATATACACATTTAGATATTTATCTTTAATTCTGTCCTTGTTTTCACATTTTTAACAAATAATGTGTGTATAATTGCTATTATCCCCAGCAGCATCTACCATTAGATGACCTAAATAAAACATTAATCTTGTCAATTTTTTAAATTATTTGTCCTCCATTCTTCCATTCTTAAATTTCAAAATTTAAGTCCTCCTTATTTTTTACATTTTTTTCCTTTCTAGGTGATATTTGATGTTAACAGCAAGAGACTCATTCATGACAGAATTTCAGAGTGAATTACTTTAATTTTAGAAATAAAAAATAATTTGGCTGGTGCCATGGCTCAATAGGCTAATCCTCTGCCTTGCGGCGCTGGCATACCGGGTTCTAGTCCTGGTCGGGGCGCCGGATTCTGTCCTGGTTGCTCCTCTTCCAGGCCAGCTCTCTGCTATGGCCCGGGAGTGCAGTGGAGGATGGCCCAAGTGCTTGGACCCTGCACCCGCATGGGAGACCAGGAGAAGCACCTGGCTCCTGGCTTCAGATCAGCGCGATGCGCCGGCCACAGGGCGCCGGCCACGGGGCGCCGGCCACGGGAGCCATTGGAGGGTGAACCAATGGCAAAAAAGGAAGACCTTTCTCCCTGTCTCTCTCTCTCTCTCACTGTCCACTCTGCCTGTCAAAAAAAAAAAAAAAAGAAAGAAAAAATAATTTAACAGAATTTAATTAAATGAATCCAGTAAAGGAATTGCACAGAATTAACTAAAATTGCAGAATTATTCATGCTTTTTGAAAATATATTGGGCCAGTGCTGTGGTGCAGTAGGTTAACGCCCTGGCCTGAAGTGCCAGCATCCCACATGGGCGCCAGTTCAGGACCCGGCTGCTCCACTGCTGTGGCCTGAGAAAGCAGTGGAGACTGGCCCAAGTCCTTGGGCCCCTGCACCCGCATGGGAGACCCAGAGAAGGCTCCTAGTCCTAGTTCCTGGCTTCGGATCAGCACAGCTCTGGCCATTGCTGGCCGTTGCGGCCAATTGGGGAGTGAACCAGCAAATGGAGGACCTCTCTCTCTCTCTCTCTCTCTCTGCCTCTCCTCTCTCTGTGTAACTCTTTCAAATAAATAAATAAATCTTTTTAAAAATATATATTTAGCCAAGCATCAGTAAATTTTTCAAAATTTTCATTATTTAAGTAAAAATTTAAGTTAAAATTTCGACAGTAGGTTTCTCAAATTTGGATCATTATACCCTAATAATTCTTCTTGTCCTCAAATTAAGTATCTTATTTGAATGAAAAAGTTACCATAATGCAATGCAGCCAAGTACACCTTACTTCAAAATAAGATTTTAACTTTTTAAAAAATGTCCACAAGTGAAAAAGAACAAAGTGCAATTACAAATGACTCATTTACCAGTCTGCATGGGCACTCCCAACACTATTTTTTAAATAAAAGAATGAAGAAGAGACAGAAAGAAAGAATATACTTGCAAAAATATTAGTAAGTGTATTGGTGGCATGGAAGAGAAAATAGAGAGCAATAATTAAAAGGCTACCAGGGGCTGATGCTATGGCACAGTAGCTTAGGCTGCTGTTTATGATAATGGTATCCCATAATAGAGTTCTGGTTTGAGTCCAGGCTACTACACTTCTGATCTAGCTTCCTACTAACTTACCTAGGAAGGCAGCAAAGGATGGCCCAAGTGCTTGGGCCCCTGCCACCTGTGTGAAGATCAGGATGGAGTGAGTTCCTGGCTTCAGCCTGACCCAGACCTAGCTACTACAGTCATTTGGTGGGTGAACTAACAAATGGAAAATCTCTCATCTCTTGATATCTCTCTCTCACTCTCTCTCTCTCTCACTCTCCCCCCAGCCCATCTCTTTCTCTATCCCCCTTTCTCTCTGATATTGGGCATTTCAAGTAAATAAATAAATAAATCTTAAAAAGAAGGTGTAATAAAGTCTGGGCCTTTTCAAAAAAAATAAAATAAAATAAAATAAAATAAAGAAGGTGCAGTCAGTGCAGATTACTGATCTGAAGTTGGTAACAATATTTACTTAATGACTGACATTACATCCCCTACTGAGAAATTACTTAAAAATCAGCCATTCTACAAAGACATATCAAAAGCAAATAAAACATTCAAAATAATAAATTAAGATTTTGAAATAATTAAATTATAGAAACACTGCATAAATTTGAAATGACAAGAAAGCAGCAAAGTTCTACAACCAGAGTTCTTTATGAAAAACCTGAAATTCAAGCATTATAGTATTTTAGTTCCAGAGAAGCTCTTGAATGTAAAATTTTGCCTTTTGAAATGAATTCAACGTGAAACAATGTTATTAAAATGAAGAATGTAATTAATACTGAGCTGTTGCAAATCCAACTACTATTGGCTTGGTACAAAAAAATGTGATCAGAATGCTACTGTCTATAGTTCCTTACCTGAGTGTGCTATCCATTCAAAGGAAAAGTTTTTATTTTAAAGTTTATGGCTTGGGGCCAGCACTGTGGCATAGCGGGTAAAGCTGCCACCTACAGTGCTGGCATCCCATTTAGGCACCGGTCCAAGTCCCGGCTGCTCCTCTTCCATTCCAACTCTCTGCTAAGGCCTGGGAAAGCAGTACAAGATGGCCTAAGTGGTTGGGCCCATGCACCCTTTGTGGAAGACCAGAAGCTCCTGTCTCCTGGCTTCAGATCAGCTCAGCCCTAGCCAGGCATTTGGGAGTGAACCAGCAGATGGAAGGCCTCTCTGTCTCTTCTTCTGAGTGTAACTCTGCCTCTCAAATAAACAAAATCTTTAAAAAAAAAAGTTATATGATCAATCAATAAATAAATCTTTTAAAAAATAAAAATTAAAAACAAAGAATTATATGATCAGATTTTTTATTTGTAAAGTTCTTTCTGGCAACAGCATAATTTAAATTATCTTTCATTAAAACTCAAATGATATGGAATCAATAAAGACTCAAATATTGAATTATGTACATGAGCTTACAGCAGCAAAACCTTTTTCAAGTGTTTCCATTAAATATTTTTTTAAGATTTTATTTATTTATTTGAGAGGTAGAGTTACAGACAGTGAGAGGGAGAGACAGAGAGAAAGGTCTTCCTTCCATTGGTTCATTCCCCAGATCTTCTTCCCGGTCTCCCACGCAGGTGCAGGGGCCCAAGTATCTGGTCCATTTCTACTGCTTTCCCAGGCCACAGCAGAGAGCTGGATTGGAAGTAGAACAGTCAGGACTAGAACCGGTGCCCATATGGAATGCTGGCACCGCAGGCGAAGGATTAACCAAGTGAGCCACGGCGCTGGCCCCCTCCATTAAATATTATATTAAGAGGCTGGCACTGTGACATAGCAAGTAAAGCTGCCACCTGCAGTGCCAGCAGCCCATATGGGTGCAGGTTCAAGACCCAGCTGCTCTACTTCTGATCCAACTCTCTGCTATGGCCTGAGAAAGCAGTAGAAGATGGCCCAAATCCTTGGGCCCCTACACCCAGATGGGAGAAGTAGCTCCTGGCTGCTGGTTTTGAATTGGCCCAGCTCCAGCCGTTGTGGCCATTTGAGGAGTGAACCAGTAGATGGAAGACCTCTCTCTGTCTCTGCCTCCTGCAACACTGCCTTTCAAATAAATAAATAAATAAGTCTTTAAAAAATATTAAGTGCCAAGTGATAATAAATAACATCAATGGCCAAAAATTAACATATTACATCAATTTTTAGCTCATAGGCACTTTCACTTATATAGTATCATTTTAATCCTATGATAAAGATACTATAAGTCCATAATTCCTTAATCACAATCCCCAAAACCAAAAAGCCCATAAAACAAGAAATTTTCTTGTAAGTATGGGAAAAAAATCCCTGACCTCAGACTATATATTGTCTTTGTTTAACCCATTTCTAAATACTCATATATTGCACTAGAGGAATATTTATATGTTTGATTGGGAGCTGCTGTCCTGACCCTGAAGAGTTATACCTTATATAGTGTATATATATATATATATATATATATATATGTATATACTTATATACACTTATATATACATATATATACTTAAATATACAACTTTACATTCCTAAAATCCAAAATACTTGAATTCTAATATCTGGCACAGGTATCAGTTAAGGGATTATGGATCTGTGTTTTTAATCTTCATTTTATATGGTATAGGAAGTTTGACTGACTTCCTCAAAATAACATAGCTTGTAAATGATGGAGCAGGGCTCTAATCCAAATATCTAGATTTTATTTTATATTCGTAATCCAAGATGAACCATATATGAAAGTCTTTTTTTCAGTATAAACATTTCCTATTTCTTATAAATGCAAAGTAACAGCAAAATTTTCAAAATTAAATAAAGTATATTTGCTTCTAATATTTATAAAAATATTGCCTGATGCATATGCTTATTCTCAGCTTCACTGTTTTATACAAATGACTAAGCTCATTGTCTAGTCTGAGTTCACTGACCCAGAAGTTAAAAGCACCATGAATGTCTGTTAATGCTATTGTTCAGTAAAATTCCTAAGAACTACAAAGCAAATCAGACAAAATTTTAAAGGGAAAACTATAAATAATTATCTTATATAATGAAATTTTCTGATGCCAATTCTAGTTATATTTTCTCAACAAATATTCCCAATTCCCTCCATACATGGTAGGATTGTACTTCTCTACCGTGAGTCAGGTATGCTCCTGTAACTTCCTTGGGCCAATGAAATGTGAGCAGAAGTTGTGCATGAATTTTTTTTTTTTTTTTGACAGGCAGAGTGGACAGTGAGAGAGAGAGACAGAGAGAAAGGTCTTCCTTTGCCGTTGGTTCACCCTCCAATGGCCATCCTCCACTGCACTCCCTGGCCACAGCAGAGAGCTGGCCTGGAAGAGAGGCAACGGGGACAGAATCCGGCGCCCCGACCGGGACTAGAACCCGGTGTGCCGGCGCCGCAAGGCGGAGGATTAGCCTAGTGAGCCACAGCGCCAGCGCATGAATTTCTGAAAGGAGACTGTAACAGATAACTTTACCACAGTGTCCCTTTTTATTTGCTCACCACGTTCCAGATGGTACCTTCTACACTAGCCTGTGTCCCAGAACAAAGATGACACAGGGACCTCAAGTGACCCAGAAAAACTTGTAGCATAAGGAATAAGTAAGTCTATGCTATTTTAAAATGCTATATTTGAAGACATAAAATATAAATTTATTGTCTCTCAGGTCCAAATCCACCCTTCTGTGACCTGCTTTTTGTAGTGAATCTGGACTCTTGTCACAATTTCTACTTTGCCAGTTGAAACAATGATAAACTTCATCAGTAGAGGGAGCCATGGTAACATTAAAGAAGGGACTTCTTTTCCAGGTTCTGGTCATTCTGTGTTTTGTTTTGTTTTGTTTTTGTTTTTGTTTTTGTTTTTGCTATAGTACTTGCTGCCGGGACCTCATGGACATGCAGGGGCACTCAGCCTCCTATTATATCTCACCAGCACCCCAGAAGGAATATTTCTACCAAATTTTAGTGGCATCCCAGCAGGCAGTTTCTCAACAAGTCTCACTGGCTTCCCAGTAGGTGATCTCCCCATGATTTTCCAAAGCAAGCATCCAGCTTCTGAGCAAGTCCCATCAACACCCCCAAGGAGGAGTTCCTGTTTGCCTGACCCAGCCTTTGGCAGTTAAATGAGCTATTGCCACACCCTCCAAAGATGGCTTTAAAGAAACAGCCTCTCTGAGTCCGTGGGGTTTTTTCTGGGTACTTTTGCCTCAGTCCTAGAAGAAATGGCTGCTCACTGCTATAGGTTAATAAGCATTTACATGATGGTCAAACGTTAATGGAAAATGGATAGGTTTACTTTGGTTCAAACAACTCTAGTCACAATCATCTATTATATACTGTATAAATAACCAAGAAGAGAGCCTCTGGGTCCCAACCATAAAGAAAAGGAAATGGAAATGGTAATTGCTTAATTTTATCCATATATATTATATACATGTGTTAAAATACTGCACTGTGCCACATAAAAATGTACAAATATTACCTGTTAATAAAAAAAATTGTAACGCAAGGGCATTTAGCCTAATAGTTATGATGCCCCTGTCCCACATCAAAATACCTAGAGTTGATTCGCAGCTTCAGCTCCCAACTCCAGCTTCTCACCAGTACAGACTCTGAGAGGAAGCAGGTGATGAGTCAAGTAAATGAGTTCCTGACACCCATGTGGGAGACCTGAACTCCTGGCTCCTGGCCCAGCCCAGTCCCAGCCATTGCACATATTTCTGTCGTGAACCACAGGATGGAAGTGTGCTCTCTATCTCTATCTCTCTTGCCTCTCAAAGAGATAAAATAAAATATAAAAAGTTAATATAATAACTGCTTTTTAAGTTTTTTATAAATAAAAATTTTTAAATCCATGCATATGAAGGGTCTTCCAAAAGTTTACAGAAAATACATATTATGAAATAACTATGCATAGGTTTCCAGTATTTTTGTATCAAAATCAACTTAACTTTATTTCATGTTTATTTTCACTTTTCTGAAAGAAAAATAGAGAGTGATATCCTCCATACACTGGTTCACACTCCAAATGCCCACAATAGCCAGGGTTGGGCCAGGCCAAATCCAGGAGCCCATAATTCCATGTGGGTCTCCCATATGGGTTGTGGGGACTCAAGAACTTGAGCCATCAACTGCTACTGTCCCACGGTGCATGAACAAGAAGCTGAAAATGGAACAGAGGTGCCAGGACTTAAGCCAGCACCCAGATATGGGATGCAGGAGTCCCAAATAGTGACTTAATGTTTGCCCCTTAATGTTTATTTTCATTCCACTTTTCCATGAACTTTTTGAAGTACCCTCATATTAAACTGTCCCTGCTCAAATTACTATTGTTTTGTTTTGTTTTGTTTTGTTTGACAGCTAGAGTTAGACAGTGAGAGAGAGACAGAGAAAAAGGTCTTCCTTCCGTTGGTTCACCCCCCCAAAGGGCCGCTACGGCCGGAGCTACGCCGATCGGAAGCCAGGAGCCAAGTACTTCCTCCTGGACTTCCATGTGGGTACAGGGGCCCAAGCACTTGGGCCATCCTCCACTGCACTCCCGGGCCACAGCAGAGAGCTGGACTGGAAAGAGGAACAACCGGGACTAGAACCTGGTGCCCATATGGGATGCCGGCACTGCAGGCAGAGGATTAACCAAGTGAGCCACGGCGCTTGGCCCCTCAAATTACTATTGTTTTCATCTCCTGATTACATTCTCGTATCTAATGTATCTTAACATAAAGCCATAAAATGCAATATGAATTTATATTGCCAGTTTTTAAAGATAACTTCGGATTACTTTTTCTATTTCATTTCATAGCTATTTTTAATGTTTCTATACCTAAGTTAAAACAATTAATATATTTTAAATTCTATCATAGAGTCCTAATACATACTCCAGCTTTTCATTAAACCAGACTCCTGGCTAATAATTACCAAAAAAAAAAAGTAACATATGAAGGCACACTAATTAAAGGATACGAAATGGCTCTTCAAACATGTCAAGAAAAATTACACCATGAAAAGATTACTACTCACACTACAATATAAAGATTATGCTGAGTCATTAAAAATGACCATTGGAAACTGACTACATTTAGAAACATTTCCCACTATGTTAGTTCATGTGGTAAAATTATTCCTTCCCCTATAAAAATAAATACAATTATTAACTAAAATGATTACTCAGAAACAGTATATCCCCTTTATTTGCAGAGTATAGAACTCACACACCTTACCTCCAATTCCTCCGCCACATTCCTGGTTAGACCAATATCTTAAAAAAAAAAAATTATTTATTTGAAAGGCAGAGTGACGCAGAAAGAGGGAAGGCAAAAGATCTTCCACCTGCTGGTTCATTCCCCAAATGACCACGACAGCCCGGGCGGGCCAGGTTGAAGCTAGGAGCCAGAAACTCCAACTGGGTCTCCCACGTGGTTGGCAGGGGTCAAGGATTAGCATTTGTTGCCTTCCCAAGAGCATTAGCAGGGAACCGAACTTACAACAGAGCAGCATGGACTCAAACTGGCACTTGGATATAGGATGCTGGTGTCCCAGGCAGCGGCTTAACTTGCTGCACTGCAACACTGGCCTCTACACCAACATCTTAATTTAAGAGTGAGGCCGGTCAGTGGGGCTGGGAGTCTGTGGGCCCCTTCGGACATAGGTAGAATGTCCTTCACAAGCAAACTGTCAGCTTGGCTGGAAAGCCTGTCTCCAGGCCAACTGGCATCTCCCCTACTAATAGCTTCTTGTGCTGCATGTGTGACCTTGCAGCCTTAAATCACATATTCAGGGTAGCTGCAATCTTTCACCCAGAGCTAGCAGAGGAGGGGGTCTGAGGCCCTAAGGAGACAGTCTCCAGAGGATCCCCGCTATTTCCTTGAGCCCCAAGCCAATCAACATACATAAGTGAAACTCCTGTCCAATGGGCACTCCTCAATAGGATGACCCAGTGAGCAAATAGCAATGCCTTAAAAAGTGGGACACGGGGCTGGCATTGTGGCATAGCGGGTAAAGCCACCAGGCGGTGCAATGCCGGCATCCCATATGGGTGCCAGTTCAAGTCCCGGCTGCTCCACTTCCAATCCAGTTCTCTGCTATGGCCTGGGAAAGCAGTAGAGGATGGTCCAAGTCCTTGGGCCTCTGCACCCACATGAGAGACCCGTAAAAAGCTCCTGTCTCCTGGCTTCAGATCGGCACAGCTCTGGCTGTTGCAACCAATTGGAGAGTGAATCAGCAGATGGAAGACTCTCTCTCGTTCTCTCTCTCTCTCTCCCTCTCCTTCTTTCTCGGTACAACTCTGACTTTCAAATAAATAATAAATATTAAAAAAAAAAAAAAACGGGACACTTCCTCAAGCCAGTGTCCAGCTCAGGCACTCCACCTGGTCTCCTCTCAGACCAGACGCTTTCTCTGTCACTTGCCAATTGAATAAAAGTTTGTGCCTCTTTACAAACTGTTTACCAGCTTTTTATTTCTATACTAAGCTGAATAAAAGAACCCATGAGACTCGTTCAGGTAACCACCCTCCCCTCCGTGACTGGTAACAAGGAAGAAACTTAAAAAAATTAAAAGTGAAGAGCAAATTGGTAGTGATTTGAGGGCAAAATAGTATTATAAATCCAAGAAAAAGTGCACTGTAATATACTACTTTAGAGACATTACTCTAGAATTTATATCTCTGAATACAAAATACATTTTTTTTGACAGGTAGAGTTAGACAGTGAGAGAGAGAGAGAGAGAGAGAAAGGTCTTCCTTCCATTGGTTCACCCCTCAAGTGGCTGCTATGCCCAGCGCGCTGCGCAGATCCAAAGCCAGGAGCCAGGTGCTTCTCCTGGTCTCCCATATGGGTGCAGGACCCAGCGCTTGGGCCATCCTCCACTGCCCTCCTGGGCCACAGCAGAGAGCTGGACTGGAAGAGGAACAACCGGGACAGAACCGGCGCCCCGACCCGGACTAGAACCCGGAGTACCAGCGCCGCAGGCAGAGGATTAGCCTAGTGAGCCACGGCGCTAGCCCAAAATACATTTTTAATAGTAAGACTAGTACAGTGTTTTCTTTATGAAAAATATAAACAGCTAAACTCCTATCTATTAGTACTTACTAGACAGTCTGTCCTAATCCCAGGAACATGCTTTCTTATGTGGCAAAAGAACTTTATAGATGTGATTAAAAATGAAAAAATTATTCTGAAATATGAGTAGGCCCAATGGAATCACATGAGTCCTTAAAAGAGGAAAAATTTTCCCAGCTGTGGGCAGAGAGATGCAATGACAAAATAATCAGAGAAAGAGAATCATGAGAAGGATTCAACACTTTACAGCTAATTCAAAGTATAGGGGTCTATATGTAAGTACCATAGAGAGGCCTCTGGGAGGTAAGATAGGCCCTCAACAGTGATTCAATAAGGAAATGGGATCACAGTCCTAGAAGTGAAACAACCACCTCTCTCAAAAACCCAAATGAGCAAAGAATTCTCTCTTAGAGCTTCCTGATAGCCCTGACTATACCTTGATATTAGCACAGTGAGGTCCATGTCAGATTTCTAACCTACAAATTTGTGTTGTTTTGAGCCACTAAATTTGTTAGAGAAGTAATAGCAAACTAACACGAAGAATACTAGATATAAATTGGAAGATCAGATCTTACTTTAGTAAAGATAGTGGTAATGTCCTTTCCTTAGGTATTGAAAACCTGGGAATTCACAAAAGTACTTTTTGAAGAAATTGATAATCTCTGTAGCTATCAATTCTCTTCTCTCCTAATTTATTTATCTAACAAACACTTATATATTTATTACATGCTAGGCAATTCCATAAGGGCTTTACAAGTGTAAACTCAATTAATCCTCTAAACTCATTTTACAGATAAACACACTGAGTTACACAGCTACCTAGACACAGAGTGGAATTCATCAACCCAGGCTAACTCCAAGGATTTAAACACTATGATTTTACTGTTTTCCACAAGACTAAATGGAAATGTGATGGAAAGTGAAAAGATTTTGAAGTTACAAAGCTCTTGGTACAAATCATTGTTCCTCTATAAGCTTTGTGACCCGAATCCTAGCACATAAACACTGAACAAATGTTAGTTCCCTCATTCAGTTCCTGTTACAAGTATACAAACACATTTAAATTCAAATAAAACCCTAAGTGGGGAAGGCTTAAGATTAAAAACTGCATACTAGTCTCATGCTCCTGAATTTACACTTCTTTCTTCTAGTTCCTTGTGTTCCTTCTCAGATCCTCAGCTGTGACAACCTAAAATACCACAACAAGACTGCCTGTGGGGGTACTCCAAGCTTTCATTACATCAAGAAAAGAAAAAAAAAAAGACTGAAATTTTATCATCTGAACTTTAGTTGAACACTAGAGGAAAAACTCTTGAAAAATTAAACATGTTACAGGCTTTGAAAATTTTCTTTGAATACGATAACCTTAACCATAGATTACCTCAAATGAAACAGCTTATTGCAGACACTCAACTGGTTCATTTCTTTGGCTCTACCTTGTTACCATTTTACCTTGTTCTTGTTAACAAGATTGGAGAGTGGTCACTGCCCATATACAAATATTCTTTATACTCTTAATCATCCAAAAATTTAATTTTCTCACTTTGTAGGCTAGACATTGAACCTGGTCTTAAAGATTCTATGACTTCAAAACTGTATATGCTCTTCACTAGCACATCATTTAAATGTCTAGACTCAAGGTTTCTTTGAATTTAAATTTCTGTTTCCCTTTTGAAACATTCCTACAAGATGATCTTCCACACATTCTTTCAAGATTCATTTAGGCTTCTACCCCAGTAATATCAACTGCATTATTGCCAGGGAATTTTGCTGGTGGTGGTTTCTAAAATTGTGACAATTACTATTTCAAATTTAAAAATAGGTAACACAAAAACAACAAAAAAGTGACTGCCACAACCAAACAATGGCTTAATCTCTCACAACCTTGAATAAATGATAATTAAATGAATTTTTAACGGAAATAATATTTATTTACTACATTTTGTTCTCACATATTTTATGTTTCTCACCACTTGATCATTAGTTTAATTAATACCATGCACCATAACCAACAGCTTTCATGGTGAAGAAAATTAACAATGAAACTTCTTGCAAATGTGGCCACCAAATACCATATAATCATTTCTTGAAGTAGTAGCAGCTATCCCCTCTGTTATCAATAAATATTGGCTATTAAGTATTTTTATATAATTTTTTATTAGACAGGCAGAGTTAGTGAGAGAGAGACAGAAAGAAAGGTCTTCCTTCCGTTGGTTCACTCCCCAAATGGCTGCTACGGCTGGAGCTACGCTGATTCAAAGCCAGCAGCCTGGTGCTTCCTCCTGGACTCCCATGCCAGTGTAGGGGCCCAAGCACTTGGGCCATCCTCCACTGCACTCCCGGGCCACAGCAGAGAGCTGGCCTGGAAGAGGAGCAACCGAGACTAGAACCCAGCACCCAGGCTATTAAGTATTAATTAAGAACTATGATACAGGCATGCAGTAAGAGTTATGGGAGCATAAGAGAGTCATCTAACCCACTTTTCAACAAGTTGGAAACCTGAGATGAATATAAGCTAAGAACTGGTAGGAATGTGCTAAACTATAAAAGTAAAATTTAAAAAAAAAAAAAAAAAAGGAACCAACTTCAAAAAGGTTGATAGAAATAAAACCAGTGAGTTCATGAAAGACTGAGATGGCAAAGATTGATAAAACACCACAGAGGGCCTTGTTTGACATGCCTAGGCGTTTGGACTTTATACTAAAGAAAATGAGAGAGGACTAAAGAATATTGGGAATTTTAAAACACAGTGTAACTTAGAGAGTTGAAATATTGCAGAGGTTGGATCAGAGAAGGTAAACATAAAAGTAGAGAGATTCGTTTAGAAATGAATGGAGGGGGCCAATGCTGTGGCAGAGTGGCCTGAAGCGCCAGCATCCCATAGGGGCGCCAGTTCGAGACCTGGCTGCTCCACTTCCAATTCAGCTCTCTGCTATGGCCTGGGAAAGCAGTAAAAGGTGGCCCAAGTCCTAGGGCCCCTGCACCCGCGTGGGAGACCCAGAAGAAGCTCCTGGATCCTGGCTTCGGCCTGGCACAGCTCCAGCCATTGCAGCCAACTGGGGAGTGAGCCATCAGATGGAGGACCTCTCTCACTCTCTCTCTCTCTCTCTCTGCCTCTCCTCTCTCTGTGTAACTCTGACTTTCAAATAAATAAATAAACCTAAAAAAAAAAAAGAAATGAAATGAATGGAGAAAGCAAACAAAACATCACATGGTGTGAATATGTCTAGTAGGAAAAAAAGTTTATAAACTAAGATACCAAGCAGGGTTCATTCTAATTATGAATGGATTTTTCTTTATCTCCTTTATTCTTCGTCCTCTCTTTAGTTCATTCTCTCTTTTTCATATTTTATTACTGCTATATTATCTTCCAGTCCACCCTTGTACATCCTAAGCTTAGTCACTTCTCATACTTTCATTCATGTTATCAATCCCAGATACACTCTCTTCACACAGTTGCCAAATTCTTGAAATTCAGATCTAAATTTTTCAAAACCCTGACTTCATTCTCCTCCTCCACCTCTACTGCCTTATTGTATATCTTCATCATACATCACTCAAATTATTGAAAGAATCCAATCAGTGACATTATCTCTAGTATTATACCTTCTCATCAATCCATTATCTCTTGTAAGAGGGGGGATTTTTTTTAGCACAAGTCTGATTATATTGTGTCACTGTTTAAAATCCCTCCATGATTTCCAATTGCCTTCATTATTAAATTCAAATCCAAAGAATAGTGTATAAGTTTTATTTAACTCTGACCCTTGCCATCTCTCCAGGCTCCTCTACCAGCACACCTCCATTTAAATCCTATGTTCTTCTGAACCACTTCAAATGAGTTTCTTGACCACACCCAACACATCATGCATCTTTCACAAATAAAGGGTTATTTGGGGATAGAATACTTGGGCGTTTTAATATTTTTACTTGGAATGTTTTCATCCAATGTTTGACTAGCATCTACTCATCCTTTGAGGTTCAGAATAGGTGTCAGCTCCCCAAGAATATATCCGCAATACACTGTGCAAAGTAGGATGGTAGCACTTATTAATTAAATAATGTTCTAACTGCGGTTTACCATGTTTCTTACAATGATCTCCTTAAGGGTGAGTGGGTAATGGTTAAATGTATTTTGACCTGGACAACAGCTGTGGCATAGTGGGTACACCACTGCTTGGGACATTTACATCCAAGTTGGAATCTCACCTCCACTACTGATTCAGTTTCCTGCTAATACACACCCCAGGAAGGCAGCAGGTGATGGCTCAAGTACTTGGGTGTCTGCTACCAACATGGGGGATCCAAACGGAGTTCCAGCCTTGTGGATTTAAACTGGCCCAGCCTTGGTTGTTGTGGGCATTTAGGGAGTGAACCAGAGAATGGGGGACTAATACCACTCATAATTTCTAGAGATTTCAGTAGGATAAACTGTCTGGAACTCTCAAAACAATACCAAAGAAACAACAAACTATTTATAAGATTAATCTGACATATTATTTACTATAGATATAATATACTAAAAACATCATTGTAGTATGGTTCATTACATTTTACATTTCTTTTTTTTTTAGATTTATTTATTTATTTATTTGAAAGTCAGAGTTACACAGAGAGAAGAGAGGCAGACAGAGAAAGAGAGAGAGGTCTTCCATCTGCTGGTTCACTCCCCAATTGGTGGAAATGGTCAGAGCTGTGCCAATCCAAAACCAGAAGCCAGGAGCTTCTTCTGGGTCTCCCATGCGGGTGCAGGGGCCCAAGGACTTGGGCCATCCTCTACTGCTTTCCCAGGCCATAGCAGAGAGCTGGATCAGAACTGGAGCATCCAGGACCCGAACTGGTGCCCATATGGGATGCACTACAGGCAGCGTCTCACCAGCACCGCCACAGCGCCAGTCCCTACACTTTACACTTCTCTTAGGCTTTGTCCTGGAAGAGATGAACTATTTCTATCTAAGGCTTTTTATGTACTACTTGTCACTCAGCCCTGCCAAACACAATATAATTTGAGAGGTAGAGAAACAGAAACGGAGACAGGCAGATTGAGCAATCCCATTTGATGGTTCACTTGTCAAATGCCTACAATGGTCTAGGCTGAGCCAGGGCCAGAATTAGGAGAAGGAAACCCAATTCAGGTCTCCCAAGTGGGTGGAAGGAATCCAAATATTTGAGCCATCACCTGATGCCCCAGGTCTGCACTGCTAAGAAGCTGGAATCAGGAGCCAAGGACTGGATTCAAACCTAGGCATCTTATGTGGCACGTGGGCAACTTAACTACTAGGCTAAATGCCTCCTCCCAATGGAAAAATTTTAATAGCTTCAAAGTAATCATTTTCAAGCAAAATATTTCATAATTCCTAGTAGTCCTTAAATTTAAAAAATCCCTTCTAGTTTCTAGTCAAGACAGACATGCTCTTAGTCCAAAAGAAAGATATGTTGCAATTATATACAAACATTGTTAAGTTTGCTTTCAGGTGAAATTAGTAAAATTGGGAATATGTTTAAAAATTAATTTGACTTAGAAAATAAGATCATTACTAAGCTGTTTCTTCTAAGTTATTGGATTTTGCCTTGAAAGTATGACCTAAAATAACATAGCATTTCATTCTCAATGGTTCATTTATTCACCCAACTAATACTTTTTAGGTCTACTATGTGCAATGCATTGTATTAGAAGTTGAAGATACAATGCTGAATGAGACAGATATGCTACCTGCTCTTTGGGAGTTTACAATCTTAGAAGCATAGACAGACCATACATAATTAGGAAAATGTAAAAGAAGCTGAGATGAAGAATAAAAGGAATAATCTACTTAAGAATACCTGGCCAGGAAAGAGCTCCCTAAAAATGCAAATTTGAAGCTAGGACCAGAAGGACAAGAAAGAAATAATCATGCAAAGATTGCCTTTGCATGATTACAAGTTTCTGAGAGGCAATGTGAAGATGAACACTCTAAGCTCTAATAGACATGCTTCAGAATGTTTATTATTCAGAGTACCTGATAAGGTTCTCTAGATTCTCATTTATAATAAAAATAGAACAAATATGTAAATACATATTTTTGGTTAAATCAAAGGACAAAAAATTGATCCCAGGAAATTCTATGGACAATTACAAAGTAGTTTCTACTAACTAGTCCCCCCACATTCACCTGTGACAATCAATAACCAATAACTTAGTATCAGCATTATTTCCATCGCTATGCTTTAGTTATCAGAAGTGTTTCTGCTGAATAAACTGCTTCCAAGTCATCACCCTCCCTTTTCCTATCCCTAGATGTCCAGACAATAATGAAGTTATTTAAAAGCCTTCCAGACAAAATTTGGCTTCTTAGTAGACAAGGAAAAGAATCTCTCAATTTTGAGAAAATTAGAAGACTTCACAAGGGAGGCCAGTGCTGTGGCATAGTAGGTTAAGCCTCAGCCTGTGGTTCCAGCATTCGATATGAGCACTGGTTCGAGACCTGGCTTTTCCAATTCCAATCCAGCTCCCTGCTAATGGCCTGGGAAAGCAGTGAAAGATGGCCCAAGTGTTTGGGCCCCTGTTCTCACATGGGAGACACAAAAGAAGCTCCTGGCTCCTGGCTTCAGATGGGCCTAGCTCTGGCAATTATGGCTATCTGAGGAATGAACTAGGGGATGGAAGATTTCTCTCTCTCTCTCTCTCTCTCTCTCTCTGTAACTGTGCCTCTAAAATAAATCTTAAAAAAAAAAAAAAAAGACTTCACAAGGAATTCTATGATAAAATTAAGGCTTAAAGAGAACTATCAATTACCAGTAAACAACAGTGATTATCACTGGACCCTTAGTCTCTAATGATCACAATAATCCTTTAGAAATGTTATTACTCAGATACCATAGATGAGGAAACTCTTCTGAGTTTAATAACAGAAGTGAGAACTTATAATTATTAACAGTAAAAGTTTCAAATGCAAACTCATTGTCTATCACATTTGCCTCCACTATTTTTTTCATCACCCAGTATAATTCACTTTTACCAAAATGAATTATCAACAGGAAGCTGTTATTTAACTGTCCTTACTTTGAAACAGAATCTATATGAAAAATGCATTGGCACTTTCTCATAAAATGGGAACCCATTTTTTAGAAAACATTTGAATCCTTAAAAACTAAGGGTTTTCATCTTTTGGCAATGGCAATGGTAATTTACATGTATACTAATACTTTTAATTTAAAAGATTTATAATTCAATTGCATCATTTATGTGACATGCTAAGTAAAGAAAATATGTTAGGTTTTTTAAAAAGTATTAGAATGTTGACAGTCATCCTAAGTAGATCACAGATCCAAAAACCATGAAACAAAGGTGTAACAAATTCAAATACACTTTTTTTTAATTCTGACCAGTTAAAAAAAGACATAAACAAGGACATAAAATTAATAACATAGAAAGAGCTCCCACAAATCACTAAAACTAACAGAAAACCAAACACAAAAAGCTGTAAAACAATGTAAAAGGCTCTCACTAATAAGAAAATTCAAAACTAAAATCTACAGTGGAATATTTTTCACCAAAATACTTACAAAGAATACCACACACTGAGTTGGCAAGAATGTGGAAAAGAGCCCTTATGACATATCATACATAACTCCTCTATTTAGAAAAGTCTTAAGTAGACATAAATATGGTACTAGTTAAGAAACTTACTTATACATACAGTATCTCTGGAAGAACATATAACATACTGTAGAAGTTATTGCCTCTGGGTAGAGGAAATAAGTAGCTAAGAAATCTTGTACCATATGCATATTTTACATATTGAATGAAGAATTTGTAAACTGACTTTGGAAATTCCTTTTAAAAATGAATTGTTTAAAAAAATGGAACTACTCATCTATGTGTGAAAGATAAACCAGTTGTTACCTTAATGTTTCATGGAAATTTTAACCTATTGTCTTCCTTTATCTGGGGATTAAATTATCCCTTTAACACTTAACAGAAAATCTAAACTGAGGATGAAAGATAATATACACATCTAAAAACACATTCCTTAATATGTGCTACAAAACCACTTTATCTAAAAGACTACGTATGTACATAGTTCAAACTCAACAAATATTTACTGAGTTTACTTTTCTATTGACTTTAGTGGATTTGTTCTCCTCATACTTTTTCACAATACCACACCAAAACAAAAGCAAAAATATAATAATAATAATAATGAACTGCAGGGGACCTCAAAAAGTTCATGAAAACCAGAATTAAAAGATAATTTGGGTTCAAAAAGTTGAAATCCATGAATACTTTTTTCATGATACACATTTTCCATGAACTTTCCAAAGACCTCATGTATGAATAGATTTCAAATGGGGTGAGGATACCAAAATAAACTTCTCTTTTAATTCCATTTTACATGAACTTTTTGAAGTACCTTCATAGAACTTTCAATAGACTATGTTTTTCTTCCAACACATAATTCTTTACTTTCCTACAAAATTGATAAACTGCCTCATTAACATTACCACAGTTCAAAACATCATTGTTTATTAGGTACCTATTATGTGCCAGTCTTAAGGATGTTCAAAATACAAACACCAAAAAAGGGAAAATTATCTTGCCCTCAACAAGTTTACAGTCTTGAAAGACAAAGCTTAAAAATGTTACTCAGTAAAAAGACATGACAAATTTTACTGATATACTAAATTATATAGATCACAAATGCTACCAGAATTCATATAACTATTTTAAAAAGGAATTACTGAACAGGAATCTATTGAATTATAAAAATGTTTCCAAAATTATAGCATCTCATTCACTTGTACAACCTATTACTTGATGCTCATAGAAGACTTCCTATGTGGATGTTCATCAGGACTTTGAAAAAATTACTGACAATTAAGTATAAGTAATTTCCCCAACTACTCAGGCTACTAAGGAGATAGCTTACTGCAGGAGTCACAGTCTGCTTTGATTGCTCTCCTCTCTCATTAAAATTATCTCACACATGAACCTCTTAATATACACGTATTTATTTACAAATTATATGTATCTCACAATAGCCAATCCATGTATGAAATATTAATAAAATTTATTTCTTTTTCAAATAAAAGAATGTAAGCTTTAATATTTTTCCTGTATTACAATGTATCATCTTGTGATGGCCTTGTGTATGAACATCTCACTTTGTATTAATGCTTAACATGAATACTGAAACACAGAGTTCATGCAAAAATATTTTTATCTAACAGTTTCAATCTCTGCACACATCAAACTTAATTTTTAACTCAGTTGTTAAGAGACAACAGAGATGATTTTTAGTTTCAGGTTTGTTTCTCTCTACCCATGACCTTCTCTCAAGAATTGATAATAACATGCAATTAGATGGACATCACTAAATTGAAACAAAGAATAGTATAGTCATAATCAGACAAATGAACCCTAAAACTTTATGATTTAATCATTGAAAAATGATAGTAATATTTTATTATATATTATGCTTTTATTTAATATCCATTACTAATATGTGATTAACATGTCAAATTCTTCAAAATGATTTGTCTCTCATTTCTATAATTCCACTATAAACTTCATTCTTGTCTTCATTTTCCTTGCCTGCTCTTATTTTATTATATAAACATTTCAAGTAAATTTTCAAATACTATATTCTAACCTCCAAGTAACTTTTTGTTAATAAATATAAATATAATTCTGCAGCCATGTAGGCCATTTTGAGGTGAGGCTCCTTCCCAAGACTCAGGTAGAAAAATGCAAATAATTAAATAAATCTGAATATATGCTTTCATGGATATAATTTCATAGATTGTATAAATATACACTTAGAAAATGTTTCCACCTAAACTATGGAGATATGAAGGCACAAACATTATTTATATTTGCATAGATAAGTAGTTTGCATATGGATGTAAAATATATACATGTAGCTACCTGAAAAAGCCTTTTACAACACTCTCCCAACAAAATATTTTGTGCACTTTGAGCAATCCTAATTCAAAACTCAAAGTTCAACTGAATTTTTATATATTAAAATGATAAACAGACATAACTATAGTGAAGTGGCCAATAAACACTATCACTTAGCATACTATTTTTTAAAAAAAGACATTTTACATATAAATATATTGGTAAAAGTAATACATCTATATTTTGTTCTAGCATGATTTTGAGAACATATTCTATAATTACTGTAAAAATTATTAATTCATATATATAAATATCAAAAGGTTAGCACTGTTAACATACATAATGAAGTTAGACAAAGTGAGGCATATACTGAAAAAGCTTTTAAAAAATAATGCCTTATTGTTCCATTAACTGAAATAAACTATGTAAATCAACTGTTTTAATTTCACAGGCCCATAATAAAACACACTCCCAATAAGTATTCAAACTCAGAAGTCAGCTTTGAAGAAGTAATTTTTAATTTCAGTTGCTATGTCAGGAATACACTTGTTCTCTCAGTCCTTCAATATTTTGTGATTAAATAGTACCTTTCTGTAAATTACGGCTATTTGACATGAATTTGGTACTTTAAATTATTTAAAACAGTATTTTCATTAAAATATGAAAACATATTATTCCTTTATACGTGAATTTAAGAACACTGACTCAACTACCTGTTTTTAAAATTTACACGAGTAGAGGTCAGTGCTGCAGTGGCTTCACAGAGAACTCTCCACTTTGAGTTTTGTATTAAATTGGAGAATATAGGAAAAGTATTTGTGATGACATGCAAAAGAACTGCCCCCACCAAATAAATTGCAAGTTGATCTCTTAATGAACAACTAATTTTAAATAAAAAAGGAAAGAAAATTGAACGAGAAAAGTGTAAAAAAGGCTACACATCTTCTGCACAATCCCTTTCACGTAGTAACTAAGAAATCTAATCACCATAAAACATTGAAAAGCAAACCTGAAGAAACCAATCTCTTGGCTAACAGAGCACCCTGTCTGGACAGCTCCCTGGTGCTGAAGTTACACCGCCTCTAACCCGACGCCCGAGTGCTGCCCTCACTCCTCCCACCCTCGGCAAAATCCCGGCTGCCCAAACTGTGAGCACCAAGACTCGCAGCAGAACTTCACAAGGTAGGGAGCATCCCAAGCTACAGTCAGCACAGAAACTGGACTCTCTTCAGCATTAAACAGATTTACTAGTTAGGAAGAGCAGCAGAGTGCAGGGTGTTAGCACCCACCAAGGGGGAGGGGCTGGAAGATGGCGGCGGCCGCACACCCACCCGAGACGCGACCGGGCTCGGGCCCCTGGCCCGCGTCGCCGCCCTCCCGCCCGCGGCGACCCCGGGCAGATCGGCCCTTCCTCGCGCCGGGGCGCCGAGCCGCGCTGCGAAGGGGCCGGACGAGAGCTCCCCGCCGGCGCCCGCCTCCCCCGCCGGCGCGCCGCCGCTCGGGTCCGGCCGGGGAGCACCTGTGCACGGCCATATTGGATTCCTTGCCCCCGTCACTGCCTCCGCGCGGGGGCGGTGGGAAAGGGACAGGGACGCGCCGAGCCTGGGTTCAGCCTCAGCGCTGCCGGGCCCCGGAGCCGAACTGCCCGGCAGGGACGGCCGGAAGGGCGCACGGGGAATATTACACCCGCCGAAGGCTCGCCACCCCACCTCCGCCGGCCTCGGCGCCCTCCCTCCCTGACACACACACCCCCACGCCTGACACCCAGAAAGCAGCCCCGGCCGCAGCCCTCGTGGCCCGGGCGCCGCCGGCGGGAGGGAGGGCGGCGATCCAGGGCGCGCAGGCGGCCGCAGGGCAGCGACCGAGGGGGCGGAGGGCAGGGAGGGAGGCGGGAAGATGGAGCCGGGTCCTTACTTGAGCACGGACTGCTCCTTCTCCTCTTCTTTCTTCTGCCGATCCATGACAGCAAGGATGATTTTCCTCTCCTCCTCTGTGAGGTGGCTGAGGTCGGGCATCTCGGGCTGCGGCGGCGGTTGAGAAGCCGCCGGGGTGGGAGCCGGGCGGCCCCGGGGCCCGACAGGAGCCGACATGTTTGGTGGAGCCGAACCACCCTAGGGAAGCAGGGAGGCGACTCCACTGGCTGCGGCGGCACCTGCTCGGGCGGCTGGGGCAGCCTCCGGCGCTGGGACAAATACATACAAATCAATGGCCTTCAATCCGAGGCGACAGCCCCCCTCCCCCAAGAACGAGAGAAGGGGGAGGGGAGGGCGAGCGCGGGGGGCGGGGGGACTGAGGAGTGCGCTACGGGAAATGTTTCTTCTTCCCGGGGGCGAAGGGCTGGCAAGTGAGCGGCTCAGGGGAGAGGCGAGCTGGAGGCCCCGACGCGGAGTGCGCGAGCGGGGGGAGGGTGGTGGAGTAAGGTGGCGGGGACGGCTAAGGGTGGGGTGACTGGCGGGAGCAGGCGGGAGGGCGGCGCGCGGCCCGGGGCGCAGAGTCCCCGGCCGGGGCGTGGGCGGGGGACGCGCGCCGCCTGGCCCGAGAGAGGGGTGCCCGCGAACCAGCCCCCCGGGGGAGTCCGAGGAACTGGCTCCGAGCGCCGGGAGGCGGCGTCCCGCGGGCCCGAGGGGCGCGGAGGCGGGAGCGACCAGGGCGGTGAGGAAGCAGAGGCGATTTCCCAGAGAAGCAGCTCAGCCGTCCCGCCGGCTGTCGCGTCACGGGGGGCTCCCGCGCGCCGCGGAGGGAAGACCTCCCGGGAGACGACGGGGGACTGCCACGGAGACCCCGACCCGCGCTGCGAGCTAGGCTGCAGAAGCGGGGCTGGAGGCGGGGAGTGCTGGGGCCAGGGCCCCTCGGTTGCCAACGCCCGGATCCCAGCGAGCTCCGACGCTTAGCGGGGTCGGGCGCCGGCCCGTTCGCATCACGCGCGCGCCCGGGGTCCCCCAGCCACCGCTGCTGCCCCTTGGGTCCGTGGAGGCGGCGCAGAGGGCCAGCTCCTTACGCCGCCGCCGCCGCCGCCGCCGCAGCTCAGAGCCGCTGCCCGCGCCGCCTCCGCCCCTCCGCCTCCCAGGCTCTTCCCGCGGGGGCCGCGTCACCTCCCCGCCGCCCAGGCCGGCCGGGGCCCGGCGGGCGGACCGCGGCCACTCCTCCGGAGCGCGACTCCCGGGCTGGGCGGGGGGACAGCCGCTAAGGAGAAATGGACCTGAGTGTGTGGGATGGGGGTGTGGAGAAGGGGAGCGAGGGAGGGGAGCCCGAGGCGTCGGGAGTCTGGGCAAGAGTGAGCGGGCGCCGGTGGGAACGGCCAGGTGTGGCAGGTGGGGGGGGGGAGTGACCGTCGCGAACTGTCAGGGTGGCGGGTCCGGGGACGCAGAGTGACGGGGTGACGCGGGGGCGGAGCTGGGGTGGGAGGAGCGCCCAGGTGTGGGACCCTGAGGTCAGCGAGTGTGGGGGGGGGGCCTGGGAGGGGTCCCCTGGGGGTCGTGAGGGAGAAGAGCGTGGGGGTGGGGGCCCGCGAGGGGTTACCTGAGGGACGGAGGGAGGGACGAGCGAGTGGGGAGCGCAGGTAGGTCGGGGGTGGAGTGAGGCGGCGCTGGAAAGCAGGGCCGGCGGCAGAGAATGCGTGGCGAGGCGCTGAGTGAGAGCGCGGAAGTGAGACCGGGAGAGTTAGGGTTTGTGTGGGAGGGCCGTGAGGGTCGTCGTGAGGCGAAGGACGGGCCGGCGCTGGGGCCCAGGGCCTCTCCCTGTTTGGCCTTGTTTGGCGCCCACTCTGAGGAGAAAGGAGGAGAGCGGGTTCGAGTCCGATTTTCGAAGCACGGAGACTGAGGCGCAGTGAAAGAGGGCGAGAGTAAAGGAAAAAACGAACTCGTGGAGGAAGGTGGTGGCGGCCGCGGCCTCGGGCTGGGCGTGGGGCCTGCGGTGGGGGCGGGGCGGGGCGCGCACGAGGCCTGGCGGGGGGCGGGGGCCGGCCGGGCTCGCCCGCTCTGCTGCGCGCTCTTGCCGGCGCCCACCGGGACACGGTGGTGGGTGGGTGTGCGTGTGTGTGTGTACGCACCCCTACCCCGCTGTCTGGATTATAGCCGATGAGCAATGTAAAGCCTCTGGGGCGTGTATTAGATTTACCTCGCTGGTGTGTAGTAAGCCCTCTCCCTCCTCCCCCTGTTCCCCAGGTACCAACTGACTAGCTCCCAATTTAAGAGGGCTGGGGACAGACAAAGCAGCCTTGGAAGTCTCTTGTGATTTCTAAGCTTAAATTTCTACTTTTTTTTTTCCTTTCAGGCCTTGTAATTAAAAAAAGAAAAGTTTACCGAAATGCTGTTTTTATTATTACCTTTTCAATAAGAGTCTTATATTCCACATAATTCACTGTTCTTTGGAAACAAACTAAATGAGATCAAATGAATCCTCATTTATTAAATTCTGATTTAGAATTAAATAATTTTTAAAAAAATTTCTAACCTCAATGTTACATGGAAAATATCAAGATCAGCCCACTAGCAAACAGCAGAGCTGGAACTAGAACTAGCTATTTTTCACTCCAAGTTGAAAACGATGGTGATTTTCAACCCAAGCTGCACATTAAAATTACCTGAGCCTCTTTTTGAAAATACTGTCTGGGCCCAACCCTAGATCAAATGAATCCATCTCTGGCAGGCTGTTAGTTTTGGGTATATTTTCTCAGCTTGCCCAAGTGACTAATGTATAGTAAGGGTTGAGAACTACACTATGTGCATTGTAAAATAGATAAGAAAGAGGGGAGAAATTTAAGCTATGAAAAGTAATACAAGCAAAAACAACACTTCTAAAGAGAACTGAGTTTTCACCAAAAAATGAAATGTTTTACTATCCACACTTTTCTTTCATGCAAAGTAAATACACATATCTATGACTTTAACCTAGGAGACCCTGAGTGCTGCTAAAATACACTAAGTTCTCCTTTAAAAGAGACAAGAGTGAAACTAAAAATAAAAGGAATGGGTGGAACACTACTTTATTCAACTATTTCTGAGCGGGAAAATAACAGCACCCCCTACTTCAGCCAACTATCACTTCAGGCAGAACCAGAAGCCAGAATATATACGGCTCTGAGTCTGAAACCTCAAGTTTAATATAGCTTAATTATTTTCAGCATGTAAAATATGAATTTAAAAGTGCTTCTTGGCCTTTCAGCGAAGGTCAAGTGTAAAAGTGGAGGGCCACCTGGACCCCGTGGTGTTTTCTGGCACATAGTTAACATTCTGGGTAATGGTAGCATGCTGGCTCTACTAACTTGCACCACCCTCTTGTCCCCAAGGACTCTAATCTACCTGGAGACACTGCCAGCATTTGAAACAGAATGCCATGAGCTGGTGTCCCTTGGACCTGACTTCTCACAAGATTGAAGCGAGTGGGCTTCATTGACTTAAAGTGGATGTGTTAAAAGTGAATGTGTTCTCCCTATTACAGGGAATGCTTTGGAGTGGAAGTATCTGAAGATCATCTTCCACTGTTATTTATACAACTTTACAAAATAAAATTTGGTCACAGTATTTAGATAACAGCATATATGTATGTATATGTATATGTACTATGTAATTGTGAATGGGCTAATTAGCCTGTTTAGCACATCTCATTGTGTCCTGTATGGCTTTATATTTAACTTGGGTACTATGTCTCTAAGTGTATGAACCTATCTAAAGTTGAAATATTCTTTTTTAACTTTAGAAGTAAGTGAATGTCTTCATTGCTGAATTTTCAAGGTCTTAGCAGGTCACAGACTATACCCAAAATGCAAGTCTTTTCTGTATTTCCTGTAAGCCTTAAGACCCTATGGATCGGGCCAGCACTGTGGCCCCATATGGGCGCGTGTTTGAGACCCGGCTGCTCTACTTTCCCAGCTATGGCCTGGGAAAGCAGTAGAAGATGGCCCAAGTCCTTGGGCCCCTGCATCCGCATGAAGACTGGAAGGAAGTTCCTGGCATTGCAGCCAATGCATTCCAGCCATTGCAGCCAATTGGGGAGTGAACCAATGGGTAGAAGATCTCTTTCTCTCTCTCCTTCTTCTTCATCTTCTTCTTCTTCTTCGTGACTTTCAAATAAATAAATAAATCTTTTCAAAAAAAAAGAGCCTATGGATCTATGTACTTTCATTTTTATATGAGTAAGGACTACTTGTAATCTACCAAAAAATACTAGGAAGTGGAAAAAAACTAAAGTCATAAACTGAAATGATCACAACATTAGAATTTACTAAAAAGACTTAATACTTTTAAGAACTGTGGCTGTCTCACTATGCTTGGAATCATTTCTGCTCTCCTATGGTACATACATTCTTGGATCATTGGTATTTCTACAGTTTCTCCTACCAGGTCTCCCTGCTTTTATCCTTGTGGGGTTTTCCAGTCTTTTCTCAACACAGCATAAACAGCAAGTGTCTTAAAAGATTATTCAGATCACGAAACACTCCAGTGGTCCAAATCTTAGTGGCCTCCCACTTTACTTAAATTCCTTAAATAGCCATGACACTCACATGATCTCTCTGATCTCATCTCCTAGTACTTTCTTTTAAGATTTCCTCCAGTTTCTCCCTTTGCTACAACACTTTACTAAGATACTAATTCCACTAACTCCCTCTTCTTCAAATGTTTACTCAATTGTTCTTTTATTTACTATTCTAGCCTGTTTGACATTCACTCTGTTACTACAATCTGCTTTACCTTACCCTACTTTTTTCCTCCATAATACTTGCTACTATCTGACAAGTGTACTTGTATATTTACACTAAGTTGAATAATGTGGCAGTTTATTATGTTTATCATTAACAACCTGTTTCCCCCTAGGGATATAAGCATAAGGACAAAGCACCTACTTAACTAATTTGTCCCAAGTACCTAGAACAGTATGTGATCCATAGTAAGGTGTTACAACAAATAGTTTTTCAATGAATTTCTGGATAAATGATTCATCATTATTATTGGTTTAAGTTGGGCAGAAAAAAGGAACAAGGCATTCTCAAAAGAATTAACCCTAGGTGTGAAGAAGTTAGATATAAACTCTTTACCAAGCCACACAGGTTCCTTTGGATTCAGTTCCTGCCTACCTCTCTCAAGTTACCTCTAACCCAGCATGTAAACACATCCCTCTTAAGCCATAACACTCTACTTATTGAATGTACAGTATCTTATCTCTATAGCTCTCTATTCCCACAGCTGAGGTCACCTTTTCTGCACCCTCTGTCAATCAGTTAACTTCTTTGTCTTTACCATATGTTCATCCGTCCCTTCTCCTCTCTCCATCTGTTTTCCCCAGGCTCCCTTGCCGTTGTACATACTTTGCTCATACGTAGCACTTGTCATAGTGTGTTTTTGCCATTTATAGCCTTGTCTACTCTTCAACTTGACCATGAATGCTTTAAGAGCAAACAATGTGCCTTGTACACATGTCCCCAAGGCCTATCATAGCATATCATACATTATAGGGGCTTAATAAATGTGTGCTGAATGAATACATGACTAGTCAGAAAATAGTGAGAAAATTACTCTAGCACAAGGGAAGGGAGTCAGGAGTTGAAGCAAGAAGATTAAGCTGGAGAAAGAGGTTTTGGCAAGATTATACTACAACCTTACAGGCTATACTGAAGAAGTCAAACTTAAAATCATTAGACAGGTACTGAAGGTCTTTTTTAGCCAGAAAACTGACATGATCGGCTTTGATTTCAGGAGGATATCCTGCCTTCAGCTAATTATCCATATATAAAACACCTGCTAATAGAATTACTCAAAGGACACAGATGCACAGTGGTTTAGACTTGGAGACAAAATAGCAGAATCTTTTTACTTCCTGTTTTCAGAATTTATTTTTGTAGCTGTTTTGCTCAGAAGATTATAACAGCATGATAATGAGGCCAAGGTCATGGTTTAAATCCCTGAGTGAGTCAGTCAGTGCAGTGTCCACAGCTGACAGTCTCTGCCAGTTGTCAGATGATAACATGTTATTTCTTGACCAGGAATTGGGTGGGAAAATGTGACTGGTTCATCTAAAGTTAATCAGCAGTGCTGGAGAAGTAAGTCAAAGTGCATGACTATTGGTTATAGGATCTTAATGTCATTTTAAATTGAAATAATAATATTATCTTAGTGATGACCAAAGTGCACAGCATCAGAGGAAGAATACATTGTTTGTTCCAGGAAAAGAAGCTAGAAATTAATACAGTTTAACTATTAAGATTTGATGCTAAGAAGTAATGAAAATTTTCGTGGATGCTAGTATAGATAAGCTTTATTAATTACTTCTTTGTGTATTTAATAATATAGAAGGCTATTTATTAATTGTTATGTTCATAAAACCCATAAAGCTACAAATATTAAAGGGACCCATAAAGTTGTTTCTATTTTTGTCCCCTCCTGGCAATCAATAAACACATCTGTATAGTGAAATAGGATAATGTGAGAGTTGGGATGTTACTATTATTTAATTAAGTACAACTTTGACAACTTAGAGAAGGAAAAGAAAAAGGTGAGTTTTATGATAAATAGGAGAAACAAATTCAAAACATTTAATGAACAACTGGATCTAGGGGCTAAATATTGATGAAGTAGCAACAGCTGATAATATCATAAAAATAATCAACCAGGGGCCAGCGCTGTGGCATAGCGGGCAGAGCCACCGCCTGAGGTGCTGGTATCCCATATGGGCACCAGTTCAAGTCTGGGCTGCTCCACTTCCAATCCAGCTCTCTGCTATAGCCTGGGAAGGCAGCAGAAGATGGCCCAAGTCCTTGGGCTCCCACACCTGCATAGGAGACCAGGAGGAAGCTCCTGGCTCCTGGCTTCGGATTGGCTCAGCTCCAGTCATTGCAACCATTAGGGTAGTGAACCAGAGAATAGAAGTTCTCTCTCTCTCTCTCTCTCTCTCTCTCTCTCTCTCCCCTCCCCCGTAACCCTGCCTTTCAAATAAAATAAATAAATCTTTTTAAAAAATCAACTAGGCATTATGTGCTTCTTGATGAAAGAACACACCACTCAGTTTTTACTACTTTCTCACACCCATCCTGTGAAAAATTAGAAACATTCTATTTTACAGATTAAAAGCAGCCAAGAGAGAGATTTGACCAAACAGAGTGAATTTCAACAGTAATGTTTAAATCTAGGTCTCCTAGCTTCCTGTCCAGTATTCATTATACCACGCACATTTGTATAATGGGGTAGTATGTATACATTGTGTTTTCCTGACTAAAATCTATGCACACTTTATTATAGTGCCTGGCATATAACAGGCATCAAAAAATAATTCTTTTTAACCCAACATACTCCTTAATAACTGTGATACTTAAAATGTATGTATGGTTAAGGAGACCATATGCTCCGGTTTGCCTGATATGCCCAGAAACTCAGGATGGTCCTTGTTTAACGTATTGTTCAGATATGATTTCTAGTTGCAACTCCTTTCACTCCCAGTTTGTGCCTCAGGTTACATGGTCCAGATAAATTTAGTGTAACATGAATTGGACTCAGGAGCACAATATGTAATGGATATAGAAGATCCTTAAAAATTCAAATAATGTTCCTAAAGTGAAGGTCTCTGTCAAAACTATCCTACAATTGCAATACTATATGTGAGGCACTTAATAAATGTTGATTGAAATGAAGTTTGTGAATTCTACACCAGAAAAGAATAAATCATTCATTCTCTCCTAGAACAAACATTATTTTTACCCAGTTAGAATCCAGAAATAACAAATAGGAATACCAAACCCATCTTCTAATGAAAATTCATGGCAGAAATCTATCAAACTGCCAGTGGATTTGTAAAATAAGCAGTGTTATTGATACAGAAGTCATCAACATGGGCCTCAAATATGGTACAAGAAGATAAAGTCAGCAAACTTCCTAACAGGAAAAGGAGATAATAGCTGCTTATTTTAAAAGCACGTAAAAACTGATTATAGAAGTTTTGGTCAAATTCTACGAAATTTGGAATAGCCTGCAATATAAGATTTTCCACAAAATTGTGGCTTTCAGAGACAAAGGGCATGGTAAGATTTGAATCGACTTGTCCCCTCCTAAACTCAAGTTGAAATTTAAACCTCATTTTGAGATATTAATGTGACATTTAAGAGGTGATTAAGGCTCTACCTTCACCAACAGGATAACCCATTCGTCTAATGGATGAATGGGTTAATTTGTCTGTGGAGCTGTTGCTATGTCATGGTGGGTTAAGCCACCAGCTTCCCAGATAGGTACCAGTTTGATTCCTGGCTGCTCCACTTCCGATCCAGCTCCCTGCTAATGCATCTGGGAAACATCTTAGAACATGGCCCAAGACCTTGGGCCCCTGCACCTATGTAGGAGACCCGGAAGAAGCCCCTGGCTCCTGGTTTTGGTCTGGCCAAGCTCTGGCCATTGCAGCCATTTGAGGAGTGAACCAGAGGAAGGAAGATTTCTCTCTCTCTCTCTCTCTCTCTCTCTCTGTCTGTGTGTGTGTGTGGGTGGGTGGGTGGGTGTGTCTGCGTAACTCTTTCAAATAAAATAAATAAATCTTAAAAAAAAAAAAAAGAGGTGGATCTACTATCACTGCCAGTTTAGCTAAATGTCTCCCATACTTTCTCTTGCAGTGTGATGCCTTCACCAGCCCTAAGGGCTCTGCCCACAAGACGGCCATCAGCAGAAGAAACTCTTAGACCCTGGGCCTCCACAACCATGAGCCAAAAATAAAACTTTTCTTTATAACTTGCCCCAGTCTGTGTTATTGTGTTATTAATAAGCAACAGAAAATGAAGGAAGACGGGGTTGGCTTATCTTCCACAATGTGATCAGCTGCTGTATACTTAAATGCCTCCCTCTGGGTATGAGGATTGCTTTAGTCTTATCTAGATGGTGCCTGATCCAGCTGCTTTCCTCTGTGTCCTTTACTCTGCCCGGCACTGTGAAATTCAAGAAACCTCATCCTAGATCTGATGAAAGGAGATGCAGAGCTTACTATCAGCTGTGTACTGATGGTACTGCATCCCTAATTACTTCACTATCTTTCTGATTAGCGTCATATAACACTAAACAGAAAGGAAGATAGAAAAGAGCCCTGTCATTTCCCATAAGGGAAAGGTGAAGAAAAGATGAACAGAAAATCAAGAATAACCCATTTATTAGTCTTTATCTTACTGGTTGAGGAAAATTTAGTTCATCCCAATACTAGAGAAATAGAAATATGTATATCATGTTTATTTGCTGCATTTTTGTATTTGAAAGGCAGAAGAGCAGAGAGAATGAGAGAGACAGATGGGACGAGATCTTCCATTAGCTGATTCACTCTCCAAATGGCTGCAACAGCCAGGCTGGGTCAGGCTGAAGCCAGGAGCCTAGGACTCAATCTGGTGTCCCCAAGTGCATGCAAGGACTCAAGTTCTTGAGCTGTCATCTGCTGCCTCCCAGGGTGTGCCTTAGCAGGAAGCTAGATAGAAGCAGAGAAGCAGAACTCAAAGTAGGCACTCCAATATGGGATGCAGAAATCCCAATTAGTGACTTAACCCATGGGCCACACACCCACCCCTAGGTGCATATTCTATAGAGTGCTTAGTATCTACTAAGAAAATTTTGGAAAAGACATTCAACTTTCTACCCTTCAAATTTCCTCTTGTAAAATGAAAGTCTTCTCCAAGATGATAAGTAAGATGATTTCTACCTTTCTTTTTGTTTAAAAGATTTAATTTATTTCCCGAGAGTCTGTTTTTAATGAGCTCCAAACAATGCCTATAATGCTGGCCCTGGAGCACAATTTGAGTGGGAAGTATATTCTATAGCAGGGAAGTGGTATGGTGAGATTGTTACTAGAAAAAGTCACTCTGTGAACAGGTAGTAAGTGCAAAGGAAAGACACAAAAGTGTGGTGATAGAAAACTTGGGAAACTACTAAACTAATACAGGTCAAACAGGACCAGAATAGAAGTTATGGGGACAGAAAGGAAACAATATCTTTAACATCATTCAAGATATAGGATGGGGGCCGGCACTGTGGCGTAGGGGGCAAAGCCGCCACCTGCAGTGCCAGCATCCCATATGGGCACCAGTTCGAGTCCCTACTGCTCCATTTCTGATCCAGCTCTCTGCTATGGCCTGGAAAAGTAAGTTCTTGGGCCCCTGCAGCCACGTGGGAGACCCAGAAGAAGCTCCTGGCTCCCAGCTTCAGATTGGCACAGCTCCAGCAATTGCAGCCAGTTGGGGAGTGAACCATCAGATGGAAGACCTCTCTCTCTCTCTCTCTCTCTCTCTCTCTCTCTCTCTGCCTCTCCTCTTTCTGTGTAACTCTGAATTTCAAATAAATAAATAAATCTTTAAAAATAAAGATGTAAGATGAGGGGCAGCATTGTGGCATAACAGGTAAAGCCACTGCCTGCATTGTCAGCATCCCATATTGGCAACAGTTCCAGTCCTGGCTGCTCCACTTCTGCTCCAGCTCCCTGCTATGGTCTGGGAAACCAGTAGAAGATGGCCCAAGTGCTTGGGACCCTGCACCTATGTGGGAGACCTGGAAGAAGCTCCTGGCTCCTGGCATCAGATCGGCACAGCTCCTGCCACTGCAGCCATTTGGGGAATGAACCAGCAGATGGAAAATTTCTTCTCTCTCTCTCTCTCTCTCTCTGCCTCTCTTTAACTCTTCTTTTCAAATAAGTTAATTAATTTTAAAAATGTTTAAAAAGAAGAATCCAGTAGTTTCACCCAACCTTATTTAAATAAATAAAATCTCATTAAATAAATGTTGAACTGTGTGCCAATAATAAGAAAAGACTATAAAAGTATACTTGTTAGGCTACAGCATTCCTTTTCCAATTTTTCTACTGAACCCTGTAACATTATAAGATTGATCTACTGCTACTGCTGTGTTGTCAGTTGCACTAGCCACAGCCACTCTTGCTACATGTAGCTATTTAAATTTATATTAACTTACATTAATTAAGGTTAAGTAGCATTAAATACTCAGTCTCCAAGTTACAGTAGTTACATTTCAAGTGCTCAGTAGCTACATATGGTTGAGAACCACCATTTTGCACATCGTTGATTTAGAGCATTTCTACCTTGAAATAAATTTATATAGGACATTATTGATAGGATCAGTTAGATAGCTAACTGAGGCAGGAAATCAATATCATGAAAAAATTCTATTGCCTTTATTTTTTCTTTCTTATAAAATTTGTACTTTTCTTTCTATAAGCTATTTCAAGATTTTTAATGCCACAATCAATAAATTGAGAAACAGAAACATTTTTAAGCCATCCATATTGAAGGTGAATTTGGCAAACTCAATAACATCATTTTCCTTTGAGAAAACAATATCAAGGTTTGGAAGTCCCAGAAGACCTTAACAACCCCAAGGAAATGCACACATTTATAAGTAAGTCTCTGAGAATGATAACAGACACATTGCTTGCATGTGAGTAATAGATAAATAGGCTTAATTTCAAAGGTTCTGCAACTGCCATGAGTCGTTCAGTCAAGAAAGAACCAAGTACAGGTGTAGTCCAGTCCCGGTTTCTCTCCAAAACCATATTTTGCTTACAAGTAGAGAAACTTCTATCTCTGAGGATACTTTCTGTAACGTGTAAAGGAAAATTCAATTTCTTTTTTTTTTTTTTTTTTTTTTTTTTTTTTTTTTTGACAGGCAGAGTGGACAGTGAGAGAGAGAGACAGAGAGAAAGGTCTTCCTTTGCCGTTGGTTCACCCTCCAATGGCCGCCACGGCAGGCGCGCTGTGGCCAGCGCACCGCGCTGATCCGATGGCAGGAGCCAGGAGCCAGGTGCTTTTCCTGGTCTCCCATGGGGTGCAGGGACCCAAGCACTTGGGCCATCCTCCACTGCACTCCCTGGCCACAGCAGAGGCCTGGCCTGGAAGAGGGGCAACCGGGACAGAATCCGGCGCCCCGACCGGGACTAGAACCCGGTGTGCCGGCGCCGCTAGGCGGAGGATTAGCCTAGTGAGCCGCGGCTCCGGCTGGAAAATTCAATTTCAATTGACAAACAGTAGGACAATTTATGGGCTCATGTAACTAGAAAATCCAGAAATAGATAAGTCCATAGTATTGGCTTGAACAATGTCCCTTTCACTGACAAATATGGCTGATAAAAATAATCTGAGCCAGTCTCCTCCCATATCCACTCAACAGAAGTTCTGATCTGTGCACTGATGAGAGCACCTCTCATTCACCCCTGTGGCCACGGCAAGTCATCCTCTGATGACTTAGTCCTGACTAACCTGTACGTATCAGTGTAGCAAGGGAATTCACTGACCCACCAAACCCACATGGTTGTCACATAATAGAGAAGGATGAAACAGAGATTGGGAAATAACCAGAACCCCAACCACAACAGAAAAACAGAATGGCTTGATCTGGTGGTTCTACCTCTGTGTCCATGTAGGTATCTTGCCATGCCTTCCTTTGTACCTTTTCTTGGATCTTAGGCTGCCTTACATCTGGCAGAATGACTAATGGTTCCAGGCTTCACACCTGCACATGAAGACAGAGATTCTTCCCAGCACTCCAAAGAAGAGTTCTGAAGTTCAACTACATCGGGGTATGTCTTTCCCTTTCTATCCCCTACCCCTAGTCTCAACTAAGCAATTCTGTAAACAGTGCAAATGGAATGTGCTAGTAGTTGGAATAAACTAACCATATCTCCTCCTGAAGCTTCAGATGGGATCAGCTCCCCCCACAGTAACTGAGCTTATTAAAGTCTGGATGCTATTAATATTGCAAAAGAGGTAATGAGTGTTGGCTATGGAGCGAATGATGTCCACTGCATCATCCTTAAAGCCCCATAAAAGATGACCTGCTTGACAATGTCAGGTTCTAAAAACACTGCCTTGACTTGCAATGTGCTCTTTTATGTATGCATGTCTAGCCTCCTAATCGATTATAAGTTCCTTGAAGTCGGTCATATGTTATTGAGCAGCATAGAGAAAAGCAGGCAATGAAGGATAAAATGGCTTAACCAAGGTTTCAGCACTATATATTTAGAAAGTGGAACTCAGGGGCTGGTACTGCATGTGGGAGACCCAGAAGAAGCTCCTGGCTCCTGGCTCCTGGCTTTGGCCTGGCCCAGCTCTGGTCATTATGGCCATTTGGGGAGTGAATCAGCAGATGGAAGACCTCTCTCTGTTTCTCCCTCTCTCTGTAACACTATCTCTCAGATCATAGAAAAAGAAAGTAGAACTCAGTGGTTGAAAGAAGTGAGTTGGGTAGAAAAGAGTTAAACACCTCTGAGAAGTGCCCTAAGGAGAGGGAAACAAGTGAAGCAATGGTTCCCTGGGTTCTCTCAAGCAGCCTCCCTCCCTAAAAGAATCCCACAGAATCACATCACTACTTTCAGGAGCAGTCTGAGGCCAATGTGATTTTCTAGTAACTGTTCTTGACAATTACATTTATTCTTCCATATAACTGACAATCACAATTCAAGTTTTTTATTTTTTTAGATCTGTCAAAGTGTTTTCCTTAAAGTGACACCCGGGAAAACATACTCTCTTCATTGCTTTCATAAATGACCTCTTGACCTCTTTGTTGCTTCCCTGGCTATTACAACCCAAGATGCTCTTGCAAAGATGTCGGCAGTCCTTCCACTCTGCAAACGGACATGTTGACAGACCCAACACTTTACAAAATATTTTATTCATGGAAACCACACATCATGTATTTTATTGAAGTGTTATGACTTAAAATGTAAGTATCTGATAAGTCTCTAACAATAAAGGCTTCACAATGCAACTGTTGTTTTTAGATGCAGCTGTATGACATCTTAATTTTTTAATTCAAATATTGTCGCTCCCCCTCTTCGTGGAGGAGCAACACTGAACCCTGCCTAGGCTTCATATCCGAGTCACGGCACCATTATGTCGCTCCCCCTCTTCGTGGAGGAACGACACAGGACCCTGCGCTGTTCTTTCGTCTGCTCGGCCCTCCCCGGGTTTGCTGCTGGTTCTTCCCGGGTTGGCTACTGTCCCTTCCACCTCCGTGGAAGGGCAGTTCCCCCTGCCACATTCCCCACTTCCGCAGGGGAGCGGCACACCGCCGGCCGGCTCTTCTCGGGGGCTGCACAGGTGTTCCTTCAGCTAGATGTTCCCCTTAGATGTTCCTGGTGCATGCCGTCTCTCTCCTCCTTTATAGTCCTCCTCTGCCAACGAGTACGCTGCTCTCCTCCAATCAGGAGCAAGTCCTACAGTTTATTGGCTGAACTGGAGGCAGCTGTGCAGAAGCTGTTTTCTTCTCTCCCAGCGCCATATTGTGGGAGAGCAGATGCATAGAGTAAGTCTTAATTCCAGTAACTTAGTCTAGTCCGGATTGCTCCCCACAAAATATGATTAATCTGAAGTAAATAAAAATTTCCTTGTGCAATTACAATGCAAAAGGAAAAAGCAAAATCAGTTTTGTGTGTCATTTTTTATTTATAAATTGAGATCACAGCATTCACCTGTTTTTTTCTCTATATTAAATGTACTCATAGTAATGTTAAGTGAAGAGATAACTCTTTATAAAGTTACATTCACTAGAACAACATAGAGAAGTATAGAGGTGAGACTTAAAAGCTGTTAAGAAAAACATTAATTTCTAAAAAAGATTCAATAAACAATAAGTATGCAAATAATTCCTGCAGTTTTGCTTTCTCAAATTTTAGAAAATGCATTCCTAGGTAATAGTTCTAATAATTGTTTTGGCTTTCCCACTGTATTTTGAAACTCTCAAAGGTATGTGAAATTTTTTTTTTTTTTTTGGACAGGCAGAGTGGACAGTGAGAGAGAGAGACAGAGAGAAAGGTCTTCCTTTGCCGTTGGTTCACCCTCCAATGGCCGCTGCGGCCAGTGCGCTGCGGCCGGCGCATCGCGCTGATCCGATGGCAGGAGCCAGGAGCCAGGTGCTTCTCCTGGTCTCCCATGGGGTGCAGGGCCCAAGCACCAGGGCCATCCTCCACTGCACTCCCTGGCCACAGCAGAGAGCTGGCCTGGAAGAGGGGCAACCGGGACAGAATCCGGCGCCCCAACCGGGACTAGAACCCGGTGTGCCGGCGCCGCTAGGCGGAGGATTAGCCTAGTGAGCCACGGCGCCGGCCTGTTTTTTTCTTCTTTTAAAAAATGTTTATTTATTCACTGTTATGTATTTGGAACACAGACTGACAGAGAAAGGTACAGAAAGAGAGAAAGAGATCTGTGTGCTGGTTCATCCCCCTCAAATGCCTGTAAGAGCTGGAGTTGGCAAGGCTGAAGCCAGAAGCCTGGAACTTAATCTGGGTCTCCCATATGGGTGACAGGAACCTATGCCATCATCTACTGCCTCTCAGGCACAATAGCAGGAAGCTGGAAAAGAGGGGAGGCAGGATTCTTATCTCAGGCATTCCCATATGGGATGTAGGCTCCCTAAGCAGCAACTTAACCCACTGAACCACAACAGCCACTCTTCTTATTTATATTCATTGTACTCTAGCATAGCACCTTCTACTCCACTGAATATTTATTAAATTTAAAATTAAGCCCTGCTAATGAGTTAACAACTGACAAGGAATGTTTTGCCTCTAAGATCTTGACACTTGACAGAAAAGCATCTAGGGGCCAACGTTGTGGCATAGTAGTAGATTAAGCCTTTGCCTGTGGCACTAGCATTCCATATGGACCTGGGTTTGAGTTCCAGCTGCTCCACTTCTGATCCAGCTCCCTACTATTGCACCTTGGAAAGCAGTAGAAGATGGCCCAAATGCTTGGGCCCCTGCAGCCATGTGGGAGACCCAGAGGAAGCTCCTGGCTTCTGGCTTCAAATCGACTAGAACAGCCATGTGAGGCGTGAACCAGTGGATGGAAGACCTCTCTCTGCCTCTCCCTCTCTGTGTCTGTAACTCTGTTTCTCAAGTAAAAAATAAATCTTTGGAAAAAAAAATGGGAAACATTTACTAAAAAAAGAAAAAATCTAAGTATAGGAATATGATTTTTTTTTTCATTTAAAATGTTGAGCACTATTTTTCTTCTTGCTTTTAAGTTTTATTGTTCACAAAAATATTGGGAAATTTTTTAATATATATAGTTAGGTGAATTGAAGATATATCACATTTCCAAATTCAAGCTCACTTGCATTTTAACTTATTTCCAAAAAAAAATAGAAAATTATTAAGTACTTTTCTAACTTAGAATGTAGAAGGTGACAATTTTCTACCATAAGATAACTATTATTTTTTTCCCTTTTCATTACCTATGTGTTTCTGTGAGAGAATTGCCCTGTCTTTGCTGTGTCTGTGATATGGTACTAATATGATTAAAATCATTTTGTGTGGTGACGTAGTAGGTAAAGCCACGGCCTGCAGTGCCAGCATCCCATATGGGTGCTGGTTCAAGTCCTGCCTGCTCCACTTCCAATCCAGCTCTCTGCTATGGCCTGGCAAGGCAGTGGAAGATAGCCCAAGTGCTTGGGCCCCTGCACCCATGTGGGAGACCTGGAAGAAGCTCCTGGCTGCTGGCTTCGGATCGGTGCAGCTCCGGCAGTTGCAGCCATTTGGGGAATGAACCCGCGGATGGAAGACCTCTCTATGGCTGCCTCTCCTTCTCTCTATGTATAACTCTGTCTTTAAAATAAATAAATAAATCTATTTAAAAAATCATTTTGTGGGGCTGGTGCTGTGACGCAGCAGGTTAATGCCTTGGCCTGAGCTCCAGCATTCCATATGGGTGCCGGTTCTAGTCCCAGGTGCTCCTCTTCTGATCCAGCTCTCTGCTATGGCCTGGGATAGCAGTCGAAATGGCCCAAGTCCTTGGGCCCCTACACCCATGTGGGAGACCCGGAAGAAGCTCCTGGCTTCAGATCAGCGTAGCTCCGGCCATTGCAGCCAATTGGAGAGTGAGCCAGCAGATGGAAGCCCTCTCTCTCTGTTTCTACCTCTCTCTGTAACTCTTTCAAATAAATAAAACAAAGCTTTTTTAAAAAATCATTTTGTGATGATGATCATAATGATGATAAGAGTAGTTTAGATCACTTCCTCACAAAATGCTCAAGAAGCTGGCAGGTGTGTTAACCTCAGTGAGGAAGTTTGGGTCATTTGTTGTGTGAATTATCACAATTCCAGTTTCCACAATAGATAGGGTATGTACCTCAAGTAGAAACTCGAAGTAGGTGGGAAGAGCACAGATGGAGATGTTTAAAACAAGCTCCCAAGTAAAGTTTTCAAAACAATCACCTATTTTTCTGTCCTAAAGGGAATTAAGGAAGGAAATATTGTTCACATGTTGACCAGAGTTTAGTACAAAGCATAATTCAAAGTGAGATACTACAAATCTTCCCAAAGGAAGATGAAAATGGAAATGAAATAATTAGGATAGTTTAGTAGGCTTAGCCTCTTGAAGATTTTTGTTCTGGAATTTTCACTGAATGAACCTCAGAAGATTTTGTATTTAGCTTTCAGAGAGAGAGAGGAAGAGAGAGACATGGGGTGGAGGTAGAGGTGGAGGTGGAGGTGGAGGTGGAGGTGGAGGTGGAGGTGGAGGTGGAGGTGGAGGTGGGGGAGAGGGAAGGGAAGGGAAGGGAAGGGAAGGGAAGGGAAGGGAAGGGAAGGGAAGGGAAGGGAAAAGGTTTAAATTGTGGGTTAATCCACTTCTAGCATCTTTTACGGGTGCCAGCTCAAGTCTCACCTGCTCCACTTCTGATCCAGCTCCCTGCTAATGCACTTGGTAAAGCAGCAGATGATGGCCAAGTAATTGGGCGCCTGCTACCTGGATGGAGTTCCTGGCTCCTGGCTTTGGCATGGCCCAACCCCAGCGGCATGACCATTTGAATAGTGAACCAGTGGATGGAAGATCTCTCTCTTGCTCTGTCATTCTGCCTTTCAAATAAATAAACATGAGAGAGAGAGAGAGAGAGAGAGAGAGAGAGAGAGAGATTGCATTGTAGCTCAATAATTTTACAAATTTTATAAGCTCATTCTTAAGCATATTAAGTCATGTCCCTAAGTGAAAGAGGTAACACAAATAGTGAGGAAAATCTCAGAAAAACAAGATTAAAGATGTGGGGACATTTTTGACTACTACCAACATCTACTAATTAGAGCCCCATGGTGCCCAATAATCAACTTCTTCTCTGCATGGTACTGTGTTGGTTGCTACAAAGATAATTCTCTAATGGCTTCAAGTACTTAATAATAATTGAAAGAGTAAGATTTAACAGACTTGAAATAACATTGGGAGATAGAAAAAGAAAATATTAAATTTTAGTTAAAGGAAAATTTAGAGAAGTTAAAAGTGAGAGAAAAATAACATGGAGATCAGAGGGAATTTTGGGGTGGTTCTTTATGAATATGAGAAAAATGACAAAATGGCTAGGAAAAAAGATCCTAATATACATAAAATGTTTCTGAATTAGAAGAAAAGACAAGATGAGGGGTTGGCATTGCGGTGCAACCACCTATGACACCGGGATCCCTTATCAGAGCACCGGTTCAAGTCCTTGCTACTCCACTTTCAGGCCAGTTGCCTGCTAGTGTGCCTGGGAAAGCAGCAGAACACAGACCAAGTACTTAGACTCTGTGATCCATGAAGGAGACCTGGATGGAGTTCCTAGCTTCTGGCTTTGACCTGGCCCAGCCCTGACCATTGTGGCCATATGGGGAATGAACCTGTGGATGGAAGGTCTCTCTCTCTCTTTCCTTGTAAATTTGCCTTTGGAATAAACAAAACAAATCTTTGAGAGAGAAAGAGATAGAGAGAGAGAGAGAAAGGATACTCTGGAAGAACATAAAGGGTGAAAAAATATGGTTATTATTAGCTTAAATCAACCAGTTAGCAGAGTCTAATAGAGTCTTATTCATTTCATTAATTCTTCTAGGGATTGTAAACTAGAAAAACTGAGAAACACATTTGACTGCCCTCCACTTCATTCCCTCAGTTCCTATGCTCCCTAAGCCCTCCCATTTAATCATTTGCTCTAGTTTCACCTTTTCCCTTTCCTTCCCCACTGTCATTACCATTGTATAGGTCACTCTAATCCAATCTATTTTGTCTATGCCTACCAGATTAATCTTTCTTATAATTATTTTCATCAGATCACTACTTATCCTGCTACAGAAAATTCATTGCCTAGAATATCAAGGCTAGGCTTCTTTGAGAAACTAGAGCTCTCCACGATCAACACCACCTGTGGTGGAATGAGAAGGCCATGCTAAGATAGTGCTGGCAAGTGAGTGTCAGTTACCATGGAAATGGCTTCAAAACTCACCTGGCAAAGGAGCCTGCCTGGCAATAGGCAGTGATTGGTTATGGCATAAACCACCCCTTGACCAGATTGGCTGCCTCGGCTATATAAGCTGCTGCACCAATTGAAATAAACGAGTCTGCGAGCTGTTCGCCTCTAGCCTGCTTTCACCCATCTCCCATTGTCTGTGTCAAGACTCCATGCCTCTTGCCTCCACCACGCTTCTTGTCTCAGAATGAATCCAGAGCAACAACCACCAAATTTGTCTGAGTTTTAGCTCCCAATACTGCCTAAAACACACTTTCCTCAGTCAGAGACATCTATCTAGCCACTTTTCCTTCAATAGCAAGCACATTCTCCCTTTAATGGCTATGCAAGTGCCCACATATGGCTGAAATGACCTAGCTGTTCTATTCCTGAGAAATTCTCTCACCTTCAAAATCTTGTTCAAGTCCCACTGCAACAATGTGGCCTTTCCAGGTATTCCAATTCTTAAAATAATACAGATGCCTGCTATTTCTGAAATTATTCTGGCCTTAAAATTAGTGCAAATAAGGCCGGCGCCGCGGCTCACTAGGCTAATCCTCCGCCTAGCGGCGCCGGCACACCGGGTTCTAGTCCCGGTCGGGGCGCCGGATTCTGTCCCGGTTGCCCCTCTTCCAGGCCAGCTCTCTGCTGTGGCCAGGGAGTGCAGTGGAGGATGGCTCAGGTGCTTGAGCCCTGCACCCCATGGGAGACCAGGAAAAGCACCTGGATCCTGGCTCCTGCCATCGGATCAGCGCAGTGCGCTAGCCGCAGCGCGCCGGCCGCGGCGGCCATTGGAGGGTGAACCAACGGCAAAGGAAGACCTTTCTCTCTGTCTCTCTCTCTCACTGTCCACTCTGCCTGTCAAAAAAAAAAAAAAAATTAGTGCAAATAATAACCACTTTTTTTAATGCCTTGCTAGGAATATTGTAAACTACTTGATGACGTGGGCCATGTTTTTAACAGTTTTTTTCTCCAACGGTTTATAAAACAAGCTGGACTTTTGTTTTTTCATAGTAAGTGACTCACAGAAAAACTGAAATTTGAAGACTTTGTAATCTTTTCTAGGAAAAATCTTTAGAGATTTGTACAAATTTAGAAATCTATACAAAGTTTATGTGATGAAGTTTTATAATTTACATTAAGTGGATTTTTAAAAGTATAATCATGGAAAAAATTTCAAAAGTTTCAATCTTTATCCCCAGTCCCTCTATTCCTAATACTACCCTCCACTGATAATCATCGTTAATAGTTGCTTCCAAAATCATTCAAAACTTGGCTATGCACACACAGCATATAATTTTTAAGGCAGAAGAGATCTTTATATATAGATTCTGTTCTACAACTTTGCATTTTTATTTTTAAGATTTATTTATTTATTTGAAATGCAGAATTACAGAGAGAGAGAGAGACACAGAGAAAGAGATCTTACATCTGCTGGTTGCCCCTGCCCAATAACAGTCACGACAGCCGGAGCTGGGCCAGTCCGAAGTCAGGAGCCAGGAGCTTCTTCTGGGTCTCCCACATGGGTACAGGGGCCCAAGCACTTGAGCCATCTTCTGCTGCTTTCCCAGGCACGTGAGCAGTAAGCTGGATCAGAAGTGGAGCACCCAGGACTCGAACCGGTGCCCATATGGGATGCCGGCACCACAGGGGGGATCTTTACTGGCTACACCACAGAGCAGGCTTCACATTTTCACTTTAAACTATATCTTGGAACACTTTCAGTATTAGTACTGTAGAATTACATCATGCTGTTTACTTTTTTTTGTTCTAGAGGCAGAGAGAGAAAGATTCTAATCTGCTGACCAACACCACAAAAGCCCACAATGAGTGGGGCTGAAAACAAGAACCAGCAACTCAGTTCAGATTTCTCATGTAAATGTCAGAGACCCAACTACTCAAGTTAGCGCCTGTTGCCTCCCAGGGTCTACAGTGGCAGGAAGCTAGAATCAAGAGCTGGAGTCAGGTATTAAGCCCAAGCACTATGATATGGGATCTGGATGGCCAAATGCCTGCCCCAAATTATATCATTTTTAATGTTCTGTATACCTTGCTGTTTATAACACTATACCAGAGTTTCTTTAACCAATACCAGTTTTGTTGATATTTTAAACAATGCTACAATGAATTAATTTTTAGAAATAATTAAAACATTTTTGTCAACTGATGACTAAACTCAGTCAATAATTTATTTTTTAAGATTAAGTAGTTGTTTGACAAACTTCAATTCTATCATCTACCTTTGTGCTGCAGTAGGTGTAGCTTGGTTGTATCTATTCTTATACAGTTAAATTTTAGTAACTGTTTTCTGATTGTTTTTGATGAGGAAGGTGAAATTCCTCTCCTACACTTACATTCCACATCCAATCCATCAGCAAGATCTGTCAACACTATCTTCAAAATAGATTCTGAATCCAATCAGTTTTCACCATTTCTCTGACTTGGGCCCAGGCTACTATCATCATTTGCCTAGATCACATGAAGTCTCCCTACTCCCAGTCCTGTCTTCCACAACACTTTTTCTCCACATGGCATTAGGGTGATCTTGTAAAAAATGTAGCCTGAATCATATTACTTTTTTGCTCCAAAGCCTCCCAAACGTTTCCAAAATACTCAGACTACAATCTGAACGATAATATCCTGCTGGATTTGGGTCCTGACTCTCAGTCTCTCTGTTGCCCTACTCTAGCCACACTGGCCTTCTCACAGTTTAACATGTATGAAGCCAGCATAGGTCTCAGCACTATTTGATGTACCCCAACCTCAACCAGGAAACATCCTGCCTTATAGAGCCAAGCCATGTGTCTCAGGTCTCTGTTCATTGTCACCTCTTCAGAGAGATAATACTGTGTTTTCTAATTAGGTCACCTGTTTCTTGTCATTTTCAATACCCTTGATTGTTTCCCCTTCATTGTACTTTTCACTACTTGAATTTATATTACATACACTGCTTGTGAGACTGCTATTTCTCTGTTTCCAGTATGTAATCTTTATAAGAGAAAGAATTGTGTCTTATACATTGATGTATCCCTAGTACTTAAATTGGTCTAACACATAATATGTGCTCAACAAATAACTTATGATTAAAAAAAGATTCAGAATTAACTAATACAGAACTTTGGTCCTCTGGATTTGTATTATTCGATCATATTTCTTGGGTTTTTAAAATTATTATGTAAAGATGTGTATATTTTTATAGACACAATTATCAGCAAATCATGCCTCTGGACATTCTCCCTAAAGAGTCCAGTTAATATAAGAAGACAGTTGAATTTGATTAACACCAGTGGATCAGTTATCTTATTTACTTTTTTCAGTTGTGCTGATAATTTCTGCCAGGTGTCCCAGACATGGGTCTTGTAGACTTGCAGTATGAGTGAAATTAGCTATCAACATCCACAGAAAAGTGACTTCCACACCCACTGTTTGTGTTATTAGGGTTAGTTTTATTTTCCATTTTGGTTCACTGCAAAAATTACAGAATTTTCTAAGTCATTGTAATTTCTTATGTTTTTTTTTTTTAAAAAAACATTTATTTATTTGAGAGGCAGAGTTACACAGAGAGAGAGAGACAGAGACAGAGAAGTCTTCCATCCACTGGTTCACTCCCCAGATGGCCACAATGGCTGGAGCTGAAGCCAGGAGCAAGGAGCTTCTTCTGGGTCTCCCATGTGGGTGCAGGGACCCAAAGACTTGGGCCATCTTCCACTGCTTTCCCAGGCCATAGCACAGAGCTGGATCGGAAGTGGAGTAGCTGGGACTTGAACCGGAGCCCATATGGGATGCTGGCACTGCAGGTGGAAGCTTAGCCCACTACGCCATGGTGCCAGCTCTAGGATATCTTTGTTAAAATAAGTTGGTTTCTTTCCTATTAATACAGTACTATTTGACTTCTAGAAATTACTTTGATATGTGCAGGTATTTGGTGCAGCAGTTAAAACCCCACTTGGGACACCCATACCATACTGGAGTGTCTAGGTTCAAATCCCATTTCTGCTCCTGATTTCTGCTAATGCACACCATGGGATGCAGCAAGGCTCAAGCAGGAGGTCACTGCCACCCATGTGGGAGCCATGAATTAAGTTTTGGGCTCCTGACTTCAGCCTGGCACAGCCCCAGCTGCTGTGGGCATTTGTGGGAGTAAACCAACACTGAATGTGGAAGATTTTCTTTCTATCTATCTATCTATCTATCTATCTTTCAAATAAACTAAATAAAGGAGTAGTGTGTTGTTTTAACCTCCAGTTAATAGTACCTGGGTCTTTGAACTGCTTGTCCATGAGAAATTTTCTCTTTCAACAGATTTCATCCCCAGGCATTTCTAAGGAGATCAATAAATGTTTGTTAAATGAGTGAAAAACACTATTTGTTAGGCAAAAGTTCTGACTGGGCATAACACAGCTTTTTAAAATATAGGCATTTTTTTAAGAAGTGCTTTAGGTTCAAGGTAATATTGAGCAGAAAATACAGAAAGTTCCTATATGCCAGCTATTTCTACAGCACCTACATCTCAACTAGGGAGGTACATTCATTATAATTGATGGACCCACATTGACACATCAATATCACCCCAAGCCCAAGTTTTACATTAGGACTAACTCTTGGAGTTGCACATTCTTTGGATAAATGTATAAGAACGTGTATCCAGCATTATAGCAAAATACACAGTAGTTTCACTGTCCTAAAAATCTTCCATATACACCTTTTCATACCTGTTCCTTCAATCCCACAACTCCTGAGCACAAGTTTTTAGTATTGTGCATTTTGGGAAAATGAAACTCACCTGATTTTTTTTCTGTTCTATTTCCAACATATTCTTTCGCCAATAATTTCAGTATTAAGCAACTGAAATTTTAAGTTAAACTTTGGTGACTTTGGATTGTATTCTGAGAATGAAAAAAAGGCATTTTACTGTATTTTAAACAATAAATTAGATATTTTGTATATTCATTTAAATATGACTTGATAGAAAGATAAGTATGTTATAAACAAAATAACTGGGATTCTCATTGTATATTAAAAGAAAATTATTGTAGAAGAAATGTGTTTACCAAGTAGTTTTTCACATTAGCAACTTATTTTATTTATCTGAGTTATATGTCATATACACAAGAGATAAACTCTAAAGTGATAATGGAAGCACAAATTTTAATTAACTAAAATTTTAATTGAAATGACTTTGGGAATGCTGACTTGAAGACTGTGGAAGAAGTTGCTGGTTGTCCCCAATCCTAATATCCATTTGCTTTGTTTGAATGGTATTAGAATTTTCAGCTAAGTACATAACCACCCAGAAAAAAGTTAGCGTTTTCCAACCTTTTTTGCAGCTCCTGTAGCTGATGAGGCCAGTTCTCGCCTACAGAATATAAGTGGAAATGTTCCATCGAAGTTTCTGAGAGAATGCTGCAGCTTGTCCTTGGTTCCTTCGCCTAAAAGGTATGAATGCCCTGTGGACTCTAAGAATGAGGGCTATGTCCTAAGGTTGGTCAAGCTGTGTGTACTATGGAGTCTGGGTCTGTGAAATGTTTACAGAAAAAGCTAGGCTACCAGTCCTAGACCTCAGATCCTGGGCTTTTCCATGAGAGAAGAATAAACTCTCTTGTGTAAGCCACAGTTATTTAGGGACGCTCCATTGCAGCTAAACATAACCCTAAATCTAAAGCAAAGATTGACAGTTCCTTTCTCAATAAGAACAATATTGCCAGTTTTTGTTCTCCAGGGTTTCTCTCTGGATAGGGAGCATGTTGTAACAAAAAATCTCTTCAAACACCAAATAGAGCTGCATACCCTACAAGAGGCCTGAGGAAAGAAAATTACAGAGACAGTGGATTCATGTCTCCTATCTCATGTAGATTCTGAAGCCCAAAATTCAGATAGATGGAGGATGGAATCTCCAGTTCATAAATTCTTTCATTCTCCTTCCTGCTTTATCTTCTATGTTTTGCTAGTGTTTTATTAATATATGTAAAACAAACGTGCAAATGATTTGCTTTCACTGAAAATTCACCATACAACCATCTCAAATCTTGTTTTTAGCATTATCACAGTATCTTCACAATTCTAGTTACCACATAGCTCAAACTCAAAATATTTTAATTTTATACTTAAACTATTTTAATGGCGTTATTTAGGGATTTGCGCCTTCAAATGTGTTGGTAAGTTACAGTTTGACAGCACTAAACTCATTTATTTAATCATTCACACATTCAACAAATATCAAAGAACCTACTACATCAGAATTATGAGGCCAGGCTCACTAAGCACTAAAATAGAAAAGTCCTGCCTTCAAAGGATTCATCATTAGGGGCCGGTGCTGTGACATAGTGGGTAAAGCCATTTCCTGCAGTTCTGGCATCCCATATGGGCGCCAGTTTGAGTCCTGGCTGCTCCACTTGTAATCCAGCTCTCTGTATGGCCTGGGAAAGCAGTGGAAGATGGCTCAAATCCTTGGGCCCCTGCACCCCGGCGGGAGACCTGGAAGAAACTCCTGGCTCCTGACTTTGGATCAGCACAGCCCCCGCAGCTGCAGCCAGTTGGGGAGTGAACCAGCAGATGGAAGACCTCTCTCTCTCTCTCTCTCTCTCTCTCTCTCTCTCTCTTCCTCTCTGTGTAACTCTGACTTTCAAATAAATAAATAAAAAATTTTTAAAAAAGGTTCATTATTAGCATGAGGGTAGCATCAATAAATTCACATTAGTGTTAACAACTATCCAAAAAGAAATTTGCCACATTACCCTCTCCTCTTATTTTTAAAAATATTTCGTTAGTATCTCAAAAATATTATAAAACATTAAGGTTGTATGTTTATGTATTTTTATGAGATTTGATCTATAAAAATATTTCAGACTGACCCTGAATTTAGTAAATGGGTTAATCAGTGTATTATATAGCAACAGATTCTTCAATCCAATATCAGAAAGTAGTAAACAAACAAAATACCTGGTTATGTAAAATCCTCAGGAAGCCGAGAGCTCCCTGACAATGCCTTGCAGACTTTTTCCTTCTCATGAAGAGCAGATGGGGTTAGCAGCCCATGACTACTCTCTTCGGCAATTCAGCAAGGTACATTCAATTTTTGGTGCCCCTTCCAACAAAAAGAACAAGCTATAGATCTGCACTGAGGTAGAAGAACATGCAAGACCCACATATTCCTGGAATCTTTGCAGATTTTGCTTGCTTGGTTGTTTAAGATACATACATAGATGATAGATATAGATAAATCTTTATAAAGGGAGGAAGAATTCATCTCTTGGGGATCACACATAAGGAGAAACAGAATTCTCATTGGTTGCCAGAGATGCCAACAATCTCTGCCCTGGGGAAGGTCATACAGATGGAGGGGGACAACACTTCTCGCAACCCTGTTGCTAAGCAAATCCTACTAAACAGGTCCAGAACTTCTGTATGATCAAGAATCTCACCTTTGGCAAGGGGATGAAAGCACTGAGTCAGTGCAATCTAACAGAGAGAGCTGGGAAGCAAACTTAATTTCAGAGGACCTCAAAATATCTTCAAGAGGGGCTGGCGCTGTAGCGTAGTAGGCTAGGCCTTCACCTCGGCAGTGTCAGCATCCATATGGGCGCCGGTTCTAGTCCCTGCTGCTCCTGTTCCAATCAAGCTCTCTGCTATGGCCTGGGAAAGCAGTAGAAGATGGCCCAAGTCCTTGGGCCCCTGCACCTGCACGGGAAACCCAGAGGAGGCTCCTGGCTCATGGCTTCAGATCAGTCCAGTTTTGGCCTTTGCGGCCATTTGGAGAGTGAACCAGAAGATGGAAGGCCTCTCTCTCTGTCTCTCCCTCTCTCTATCTGTAACTCTACCCCTCAAATAAATAAATAAAATACAATATTTAAAAAATAAAAAGACTTTTAAAAATATTTTCATGAAAAATACCCACCTGTGCTTTAAGATTGTACATTTTGCAAGGTCTGGACGAGGGGCAGTGGGTGTCATGTTTGGCCTCAAAGGTTACAAGAAGCCAAAAAAGCCCAAGAAGCAGGTCAAGAAGATGAACAGGGAAGAAAAGATTTTCAAGCAGAAATAAAAAGAGGAGTAAGAGAAACTTGAGGAGCTAAAAATCAAAGGCCATGAAGAATGATGCCCTGGCCACACAAGGAATTAAGAAACCTGGTAAAAAGTAAGCAGTTCTTTGTGCCTGAGGATATTCCATTCATTTTTAAACACCTGAATTTCCTGCCATCATATCTTTTGCCAACTACAGACGGAATTAAATGCTGTCTTGGAGCCTGTTATACATTTAAAAATAAATCTTTGTAAAACAAAAACAAGAATGAACAAGCAAAACTCATATAGTGGATGGTGTCATCTGGAACTAAACCAACTCAATTGAAGGGGGGCGGGTATATTCATTTTTTATTTCCTTTATAAGATATACAAAGTCAGTCATGTGAGGAGTCTTAAAACTAGTACCCATGTGAGTGGAATATAAGACTGTGGGTCCTAGAAGAAAATCAGGGTCACTCCCAGCTCGAACACTCACCGATTGGCCTGTGCACTGAGGCCTTAGTTTCATCACTTATAATACAGGCAGAGGACCAGTATTATCTCAGAGGACTCTTCCAGGGAAAACCTAGGTTAGCATCTATACTTGGAAACATAGCACCAAGTCAGCACAGAGTTTATAAAAGTATCTCTTACTATTTATTATAAATCTTAGCATTGTTTCAGGATTGTGATATATTCTGTGCAGCTTGCCTTCAGTTTATTTACTTTTTTTAAATTTATTTGACAGGTAGAGTTATAGACAGTGAGAGAGAGAGACAGAGAGAAACGTCTTCCTTCCTTTGGTTCACTCCCCAAATGGCCGCCATGGCCGGTGCTGTGCCGATCTGAAGCCAGGGGCCAGGTGCTTCTTCCTGGTCTCCCATGCGAGTGCAGGGACCCAAGCACTTGGGCCATCCTCCACTGCCTTCCCGGACCACAGCAGAGAGCTAGACTGGAAGAGGAGTAACTGAGACTAGAACCCGGCGCCCATATGGGATGCTGTCACTGCAGGCGGAGGATTAACCAAGTGAGCCACAGTGCCGGCCCTTGCCTTCAGTTTAGATAAAAATTCTACCAAATGTTAAAACTTTATGGTTCCTTCTCATCCCCATTAGTTTGCCTGGTATCCAGTGCCCTGAAATATTGCAGTTAAGCAACAGCAATAAATAAAGATATGGGGATTCTCCAGAAAGCACCCACTTCTTTCTTTAAAAAAAAAAAAACTATTTGTTTGAAAGACAGAGTTACAACAGCCAGGCTGGTTCAGACTAACCGTGGAGCCTCAAGTCTCTCACATGGATGGCGGGGGCCCAAGTACTTGAATCATCATCTGCTGCTTTCCCATGTGCATTAGTAAGGAGCTGGATCAGAAGCAGAGCAGCCAGGACCCAAACCGGCACTCTGAAGTGGGATGCCAGCGTCACAGGCAGTGGCTTAACCCAGGGCTCCACAATGCCAGCCCTGGGACCCACTAGGCTAAGTGCTCTAGATACAGTTTCTCATTTAATTCTCATAAGAACCTTGTGATGAAGAAATAACTTTCTTTCTTTCTTTTTTTTTTTTTTTTATTTTTTGACAGGCAGAGTGGACAGTGAGAGAGAGAGACAGAGAGAAAGGTCTTCCTTTGCCGTTGGTTCACCCTCCAATGACCGCCGAGGCTGGCGCACTGCGGCCGGCGCATCGCGCTGATCTGATGGCAGGAGCCAGGTGCTTCTCCTGGTCTCCCATGGGGTGCAGGGCCCAAGCACTTGGGCCATCCTCCACTGCACTCCCTGGCCACAGCAGAGAGCTGGCCTGGAAGAGGGGCAACCGGGAGAGAATCTGGCGCCCCGACCGGGACTAGAACCCGGTGTGCCGGCGCCGCTAGGCGGAGGATTAGCCTAGTGAGCCGTGACGCCGGCCAGGTTATGGTTGTAAGTGTGGGCTTTAGAGTGAGAGTTGCCTGAGACCATATACTGACTTCACCGTTAGCTAACTGCTTGTGTAATCTTGGGTAAGTTACCTACACAATGGGGATAATAATCATACTTATCTCACAGAGCATTTTGATGTGCACCTAATGAACTCATGCATGTCAAGTCCTCATAATGAGATTGATTACAGGTGGGGAACATTTTCTTCCAAGGGCCACTTGGATATTTATAATGTCATTCGCGGGCCATACAAAATTATCAATATAAAAATGAGCCTCCTATAGATTTACTGAGTTTCGAGTCCTGCTCTGATTGCCTGGGCAGGGCCAGACCAAATGACTTCATAGGACTTAGATGGCCGGTGGACTGGCTGTTCACCACCCCTGAAAGTGGACACTGAAAACAGACTGCTTGGTTTATATCCAGCTCTACCACTTACTACCTGTGTGGTAAATAACCTTACCTGAGCAAGTTACCCAACTTATCAGTGCCTTGGCTCCCTAAAATGGGTATGGCAAAAATAATACCTATCTCAAAGAGCTTGCATGAGGATTGAATGAGTAATATATGTAAAGACCTTCACCTCATCCTTTATCATCTCCTTCTGTGACTTTAACTGCATATGTGTTAAGCCTACTTACTGTGTCACGTTTAATTTTTACTCTCTTTTCTGTGTTTTCCATCCCTTTGTGCTTAAATCTGAATATATTCTGCTGACTCATTTACAGTTTGTTAAGTAAAAAATAAATGAATAAACACTCTGTGCACAGCATATACTCAACAAATGTTAGCTATGATCATTAATCCTTAAATAACATTAGAGGAAACTAAAATTTGGGGAGATCAAATCATTTTTCAGTGTTGCACAACTAGTGGGTGGTACACTCAGAACTTAAAGTCAGAATCTATAGCCTTAAGTATCTTAACCGTTACACCGCTTCTATTGCCAGACAACTAGTAAGATACTTTAGATGTGAGGTGACTGGCCTTGTCCTTGAGGGCGGATACTGGCTACATTATGGAGTAGTTTTGTATTAGTATATGTTTTAAGGGTTTTATCAGAATGGGGATCATTTCAAACTAATCTATCCTGCCCGCACTACCCTCAATTTTGCTCAAAGTACCTAATTCCCAAATAGAAATCCTAATTCCCAAATAGAAATCCTAATTACAATGTTGTTCTCCATATGCAATCAGTGGGAGCTCCCTACTCAAAAGAGATGAGCAGTGAAGCTAACAGTTCTCAAGCAAGCAGCCTGCGATTCCAGAATTAACCTCATGCTGCTGCCATCCTGAGCCCTGAGGCTGAGATGTGGCTTTGGTGGAGGAAAAGAATGAATCACCGTTTGGCTTTTTAAATCAGTCTTTAGCTATTTGGAGCAGCACCACTTTAAATAATTAAAGATATCCGAAGGAAAAAAAAATAAAGAAACAGTGATTTCTTTCTTTGCTGATAAAGCCACAGTGCATCAACATTAACTAGCTGAGGAGGAAGAGAGAAAAAATTTTCAGATGATTCTATAGGAAAGGGCTGTAGTTTAGTTCTACTTAAGGCACAGATGGCAGGAAATCAGATATACAACTGGATTTGACTTAGTGGTTAAGACATCTGTGTCCCACACCAGAATACCGGAGTTCCACACTCTGCTCCACTCCTGGCTCCAGCTTCCTGCTAATACAAACACTGGGAGGCAGTGGTGATGGCTCAAGCAATTGGATTCTTGTCACCCATGTGGGAGACTTGAATTGAGTTCCTAGCTCCTGGCCTCTGCCCCAGCTAGGGATGTTTGGGGAGTGAATCAGAGGATGGGAGCTCTCTGTCTCTGTCTCTCTCAAGAAAAGAAAAGAAAAGTGGGCCGGCACCGCGTCTCACTAGGCTAATCCTCCACCTTGCGGCGCCGGCACACCGGGTTCTAGTCCCGGTCGGGGCGCCGGATTCTGTCCTGGTTGCCCCTCTTCCAGGCCAGCTCTCTGCTGTGGCCTGGGAGTGCAGTGGAGGATGGCCCAAGTGCTTGGGCCCTGCACCCCATGGGAGACCAGGATAAGTAGCTGGCTCCTGCCATCGGATCACCGCGGTGTGCCGGCCGCGGCAGCCATTGGAGGGTGAACCAACGGCAAAAGAAGATCTTTCTCTCTGTCTCTCTCTCTCACTGTCCACTCTGCCTGTCAAAAAAAAAAAAAAAAAAAGGCAAATAAAGCAAAGCAAAGAAAAGAAAAGCATACATGGTCCTTTCAAAAATAATACAAATTTGAATGACAGCAAACCAATTGTTTTGCCAACTATCTGCTTTCCATCACACACACACCATATACGTGGTATTCTTCTACAATAAATTTAGTGATTTAATTCTTAATTTCCAACCATTAGCTTCTTTTTTATTTTATTTAAAAAATTGTTTACTTGTTTGTTTATTTGAGAGGCAGAGAGAACACTTACAACTGGCTCACTCCCCAGATGGTTGCAATGGTTGGTACCAGGGTAGGGCCCAAGTTGGAGCCAGGAACTCAATCCAGGTTTCTCACACGTGTGGTGGGGGACCAGTCACTTGAGCCACAACCACTGGCTCCCGGATTCTGCATTAGCAGGCAACTGGAATCAGGAGTCAGAGTCACAAAATGAACCTAGGGACTCCAATTCAAGATACAGGTTTCTTAACTGCTAGACCAAACACTCACTCCTTTTTTTTTTTCTATTATTCTTTCCCTAATTTATCTATTTTATCAGATGTGATGATTATAGTTACAGATGACAACCGAACTTACATATCTGTGTCACACATTTACAACTACTTCTTAGGAATATCTGCTTGCTTATCCTGCCATCAACCCAAATCAATTACATTTAAAAGTGAACACTGGGGCCGGCGCTGCGGCCTAGCGGGTAAAACCCACCACCTGCAGTGCTGGCATCCCATATGGGTGCTGGTTCGAGTCCTGGCTGCTCCTCTTCTGATCCAGCTCTCTGCTATGGCCAGAGAAAGCAGTGGAGGATGGCCCAAGTCCTTGGGACCCTATATCCGCATGGCAGACCAGAAAGAAGCTCCTGGCTCCTGGCTCGGATTGGCACAGCTCCAACTGTTGTGGCCAACTGGGAAGTGAACCAGTGTATGGAAGACCTCTCTGTCTCTCCCTCTCTGCCTCTCCTTCTCTCTGTGTGTAACTCTTTCAAGTAAATAATAAATAAATCTTTTTAAAAAGTGAACATAATTCTACTTTCATCTAGGATATAGAGAGCTAGAAAGAATGTTGCTTCCATCTTATCCATGGGATAGTTGACATAATCATAACTTATGCCGCAAAATGAGCTGTTTATCACAGAGTGACAAAGCATAGTGGAATTCAAAGAAAGACTCCTTATTGTGAGTGGGACAGAGTAAATCAGCTCTGCTTTCACATAGGAATTTTGTTAACAAATATTCAGTCTATGACACTATAAAGAAAGTGCAATTTGACCTACCTCACTTAATTCTTAGGACTATGTGATCTAACAAGGTTCTAGAAATACCACACATTCCTAAATAATTCTCTTTGTACCTTGGGATGAAGACCTATTAGAGAATTCACAGAATTTTCCTAGAATTCCATGACAAGTAAGTTTCCCCATCACTCACCATTTGAACTGAGGCCTTTTCCTTTGATTACCTTTGCTCTAGTTTCCTTCTGGGTTTTGTTAGCTCAGCTCACTTAGTCAGTCAAGTAGGTTACAAATATGACTTTGTTCCTGCAGTGAGGAAATTTCAGTACACAAATTATCCAGAGTGACAGGAACACAATCTGACTACCTAAACCAGCTTGATACTTCTTAACGCAGTAAACCCATTTTTAACAGATTTTTTACTCCAAATTCACTGTTGTGTCATCTGGTAGTTCAGTTCAGTCCTGGCCACAAGATTGTATCGTTGGTCCCAACTGAAGACAGCTTTTATTTTTCTTCTGTGACTTCCAAATACTGCTTGAGCAGTTGTGTTTGTATTCCATTCTAAATCACTTTATGAAAACTTTCATCTCAAGTTCCCTCAGTCTGTTTGGATGAAGTGATTTAAGCAGCTGCTTCCTCACTCCAAAGGTTTCCTAGATAATTTACCTATAAAATACTAATGCACTTCTCTCACTGGCTTCCTCCAGCATCCTTACAACTTCCTATCCTGCTCAAGTTCCCTATGCTTGAGATTGACATTTGGTACAGCAGTGAGACGCTTCTCGGGACACCACATCTTATACTGGAGTGCCTGGGTTTGAGACCCAGCTCTGCTTCTGATTTCACCTTCCTGCTAATGTGCTTCCTGGTAGGCAGTAGGTGATGGCTCAAGTGTTTGGGTTCTTGCAACTCACCTGGAAGACCCAGACTGGATTCCAGCCTCCTGGCTTAAGCCTGGCCCATCCCCCGCTTTTGTAGGTTTTGGGAGGAACAAACTAGTAGATGGAAGATTGTTCTCTATCTTTCAAATAAATAAACATGAGTTTATTTTCCTGTGCTTTCTGAAAGTTCCCCAAGTGTTTCTATAGCTAAGTTCTACATTTCATTTTATCCATATTTTTCTCTTACAGTTTTACCTCTGGTCTTCTCCCAACACTTCCAGAACCTTCATCCTATTCCAGCTGGAACAACTTAAAGCCCATTCATATTTCAATTATTCTTGCCCCCATATAAACAGGAGTAAAATATCCTTAAATATGACCTTGACTACTCCCACATTCACTGGGAAGAGTTGAATTTTTTAACCACAAGTTTTAATCAACCAAAATCTGATTTACAATTGCTTTACAAATGGACATCTGATTAGGATAGGAAGCTCTTACAGGACATCTAGTAGGGCCCAGAAGTAGAGATGCTGACGAGCTGCATGGAAGTGTGCAGCAATTCATTATGGCTCCAAATAAGATATAGCTTCAAGATCTAGGAATGAGGTTTAGGAAACGTTAGCTTCTATAGGCAAAACTAATAGAAATTGGATAGGACTGCATCTGCAGAAGTAACTCACATTAAGTGGTTTATAAACAAGTCCAAAATGAACCATTGTCTACTGTTCTAATTAACAGAGTTTTTAGAGCTGGGTTTCTCAAAAACTGTAGCCTACTCAGTGGTCTTGCAAATACCTCGGATTATTGTTTTCTGCCACACAGAAGAAAGCAAGAGAGCAAGCTGATAGTTTCATCCAGCCTCTCCAGATGGAAGGACACTTTCACCTGAGAAGACCAATGTCAATTGCTTAGGAGATACCTAGAATTCAGCAGGGGCAAGCTATACTTAATTTTATAAAAATAGCCAGTAATTGCATCTAACTATTTTTGTTGTAGTTATTTTCACCAAGTGTTACAGCAAGCAGAAAGAATCAAGAAAAGGAGTAGATAGGAATGTTGTGGATGAGTAAAATAATGTACATTTCCTGCTAGTGATAGGAAAATACATGGCTAAAAGGAAGTTTTAAGAGAGATGCAGCTCAAGAGTGGGTGAACAGAAAGGCAAGGCTGACCTACTGATAAGAGAAAGCTAGGATGAGGCATAATAGCAAGCGAGTGCATTTGTAGATAAATGCTGAGTCTGAATGCTTGAATGAAGAGGAAAATTGGGAGAAGATGCCCCACGTAGAGGTTGCAATAGTAAGCATTTTTCCAAAAAAAGTTGATACTTTGTAATGTCAAGTGACTGAGGGGGTAATCATTTATAACCAGTCAAATATAGCAGAAGATATGGAATAAAATGTGATTAACTGGATGGATCATATCAGCTCTCAAGACCTAATGTATAGATGCTGCTAAAATTTTGTTACTTACGTTAATAAATTCAGTAGTTCCCAGGTTGTAATTTTTTTCGTTAATACTTTCATCATATCACCTACACTCTTGCCTGCCTTTTCTTTAATTCCATTCTTCCCTGAATTTTTATATATATATATTAGCTTTTATTTAATAATATAAATTTCCAAAGTACAACTTTCGGATTTTAACGGCTTTTTCCTCCCATAACCTCCCTCCCACCTACAACCATCCCATCTCCCACTCCCTCTCCCATCCCATTCACATCAAGATTCATTTTCAATTATCTTTATATATAGAAGATCAATTTAGTATATACTAAGTAAAGATTTCAACAGTTTGCACCCACACAGAAACACAAGATATAAAGTAATGTTTGAATACTAGCTATACCATTAATTCACATAGTACAACACATTAAGGACAGAGATCCTACATGGGGAGTAAGTGCACAGTGACTCCTGTTGTTGATTTAACAACTGATACTCTTATATGACGTCAGTAATCACCCAAGGCTCTTGTCATGAGATGCCAAGGCTATGGAAGCCTGTTGAGTTCGCCAACTCCGATCTTATTTAGACAAGGTCATAGTCAAAATGGAAGTTCTCTCCTCCCTTCAGAGAAAGGTACCTCCTTCTTTGATGGCCTGTTCCTTCCTCTGGGATCTCACTTGCAGAGATCTTTCATTTAGATTTTTTTTTTTCCCAAAGTGTCTTAGCTTTCCATGCCTGAATATTCTCATGGGCTTTTCAGCCAGATCCGCATGCCTTAAGCGCTGATTCTGAGGCCAGAGTGCTATTTAGGATATCTGCCATTCTATGAGTCTGTTGTGTATTCCGCTTCCCATGTTGGATTGCTCTCTCATTTTTTAATTCCATCAGTTAGTATTAGCAGACACTAGTCTTGTTTATGTGATCCCTTTGATGCTTAATCCTATCATTATGATCAATTGTGAACTGAAAATGATCACTTTGACTAGTGAGATGGCATTGGTACATGCCACCTTGATGGGATTGTATTGGAATCACCTGGCATGTTTCTAACTCTACCATTAAGGGTAAGTCTGAATGAGCATATGCCAAACTGTACATCTCCTCTCTCTCTTATTCCTACTCTTATATTTAACAGGGATCACTTTTCAGTTAAATTTAAACACCTAAGAATAATTGTGTGTTATTTAAAGAGTTCAACCAATGGTATTAAGTAGAACAACAACAAAAAAATAACTAAAAGGAAAAAGATATTAAGTTGTTCCTCGACAGTCAGGACAAGGGCTGATCAAGTCATTGTTTCTCATAGTATCCATTTCACTTCAACAGGTTTCCTTTTAGGTGCTAAGTTAGTTGTCACCAATCAGGGAGAACATATGATATTTGTCCCTTTGGGACTGGCTTATTTCACTCAGCATGATGTTTTCTAGGTTCCTCCATTTTGTTGCAAATGACCGGATTTCATTTTTTTTACTGCTGTATAGTATTATATAGAGTACAAATACCATAATTTCTTTTTACAGTCTACTATTGATGGGCATTTAGGTTGATTCCATGTTGTAGCTATTGTGAATTGAGCTGCAATAGACATTGAGGTACAGACAACTCTTTTATTTGCCAATTTAATTTCCTTTGGGTAAATTCCAAGGAGTGGGATAGCTGGGTTGTATGGTAGGGTTATATCCAGGTTTCTGAGGAATCTCCAGACTGACTTCCGTAGTGGCTTTAACAGTTTGCATTCCCACCAACAGTGGGTTAGTGTCCCTTTTTTTTTTGACAGGCAGAGTGGACAGTGAGAGAGAGAGACAGAGAGAAAGGTCTTCCTTTGCCATTGGTTCACCCTCCAATGGCCGCCGCGGCCAGCGGGCTGCGGCCAGCGCACCGCGCTGATCTGATGGCAGGAGCCAGGAGCCAGGTGCTTTTCCTGGTCTCCCATGGGGTGCAGGGCCCAAGCACTTGGGCCACCCTCCACTGCACTCCCTGGCCACAGCAGAGAGCTGGCCTGGAAGAGGGGCAACCGGGACAGAATCCGGAGCCCCGACTGGGACTAGAACTCGGTGTGCCGGCGCCGCTAGGTGGAGGATTAGCCTAGTGAGCCGCGGTGCCGGCCTAGTGTCCCTTTTTCCCCACATCCTCACCAGCATCTGTTGTTGGTAGATATTTGTATGCGAGCCATTCTAACCAAGGTGAGGTGAAACCTCATTGTGGTTTTGATTTGCATTTCCCTGATTGCTAGTGATCCTGAACATTTTTTCATATGCCTGTTGGCCATTTGGATTTCCTCTTTTGAAAAATGTCTATAAAGGTCCTTGGCTCATCTGTTAAATGGGTTGTTTGTTTTGCTGCTGTGGAATTTCTTGATCTGTTTGTAGATTCTGGTTATTAATCCTATATCGGTTACATAGTTTGCAAATACTTATTCCCATTCTGTTTTTTGCCTCTTCACTTTCCTGACTGTTTCTTTTGCAGTACAGAAACTTTTCAATTTGATGTAATCCCAATTGTTACTTTTGGCTTTGACTGCCTGTGCCTCCGGGATCTTTTACAAGAAGTCTTTGCCTGAGCCTATATCTTGCAGGTTTTCTGCGATGTTCTCTAATAATTTGATGGTGTCAGGTCGATTTAGGTCTTTAATCCATGTTGAGTGGATTTTTGTGTAAGGTGTAAGGTAGGGGTCTTGCTTCATGCTTCTGCACGTGGAAACCCAGTTTTCCCAGCACCATTTATTGAATAGACTGTCCTTGCTCCAGGAATTGGTTTTAGATCCTTGATCAAATATAAGTTGGCTGTAGATGTTTGGATTGATTTCTGGTGTTTCTATTCTGTTCCATTGATCTATCCATCTGTTTCTGTACTAGTACCATGCTGTTTTGATTGTAACTGCCCTGTAGTATGTCCTGAAGTCTGGTATTGTGATGCCTCTGGCTTTGTTTTTGTTGTACGAGATTGCTTTAGCTATTCGAGGTCTCCTGTGTCTCCATATGAATTTCAGCATCATTTTTTCCAGATCTGAGAAGAATGTCTTTGGTATTTTGATTGCTATCGCATTGAATCTATGAATTGCTTTTGGGAGAATGGACATTTCGATGATGTTGATTCTTCCAATACATGAACATGAACATGGAAGATTTTTCCATTTTGGTATCCTCTTCTATTTTTTTTTTAAGATTTTGTCATTCTCATCATAGAGATCTTTGACATCCTTGGTTAAGTTTATTCCAAGGTATTTTATTGTTTTTGTAGCTATTGTGAATGGGATTGATCTTAGCAGTTCTTTCTCAGCTGTGGCATTGCCTGTGTACACAAAGGCTGTTGATTTTTGTGCATTGATTTTATATCCTGCTACTTTGACAAACTCTTCTATGAGTTCCAATAGTCTCTTAGTAGAGTTCTTTGGATCCCCTAAATAAAGAATCATATAATCTTCAAAGATGAATAGTTTGACCTCTCCTTCCAAATTAGTATCCCTTTAATTTCTTTTTCTTGCCTAATGGCTCTGGCTAAACTTCCAGTACTATACTGAATAGCAGTGGTGAGAGTGGGCACCCCTGTCTGGTACCATATCCCAGTGGAAATGCTTCCAACTTTTCCCCATCAATGGGATGCTGGCCATGGGGTTTTTCATAAATTGCTTTGATTGTATTGAGAAATGTTCTTTCTATATCCAATTTGCTTAGAGTTTTTACCATGAAAGGATGTTGTATTTTATCAAATTCTTTCTATGCATCTTGAGATAATCATATGGTTTTTCTTCTGCAGTTTGTTAATGTGTGTATTACATTGATTGATTTGCGAACATTGAACCATACCTGCATACCAGGGATAAATCCCACTTGGTCTGGGTGGGTGATCTTTCTGATATGTTGTTGCATTCTACTGGCCAGAATTTTAAGGAGGATTTTTGCATCTATGTTCATCAGGGAAATTGGTCTGTAATTCTCTTTCAATGCTGCATCTTTTTCAGGTTTAGGAATTAAGGTGATGCTGGCTTCATAGAATTTGGGAGGATTCCCTCTTTTTCAATTGTTTTGAATAGTTTGAGAAGAATTGGTGTTAGTTCTTCTTTAAATTTCTGATGGAATTCAGCAGTGAATCCATCTGGTCCTGGGCTTTTCTTTGTTAGGAGGGCCTTTATTATTGATTCAATTTCTGTCTCAGTTATGGGTCTGTTTAGGTTTTCTAGATCGTCATGGTTCAATTTAGGTAGGTTTAATGTGTCCAGGAATCAATCCATCTCTGACAAATTTCCTTGTTTGCTGGCATACAACTCTTTGTACTAATTTCTGATGACTCTTTTTATTTCTGTGGTGTCTGTTTTACGTTCCCTTTTTCATCTCTGATATTATTGACTTGGGTCTTTTCTCTTTTTTTAGTTAGTTAGGACTATGGTGTGTCAATTTTGTTTATTTTTTCAAAAAAAACCAGTGTCGCTCCTCCGCTCGCGGAGGAGCGGCACCAGCCGGATGCTGTTATTCCCTTGCTGTAGGTTTTTTCTCTAGCAATGCAAGAACAGGTAAAGAGAAGAGCAAAATAACGATATCCCCAGCGAACTCTCCACCAACTCTCCAACCAACCACCCCCCAAATTCTACACCAGCCCGGAGACAGTAGTTGTCCCAGAAAGTGCAGTTGAGTCCCTTTTTATAGTCCTCTTCCACCAATCCGTGCTCTGCTGCCTGCGTGCTGAGCACGCCGCTTTCTTCCAATCAGAGGTTGGGTCAGCTCCTGCAGCTCGTTAGTCAAACTGATGAAGCAGCCAAAGCCACTGTGTAAAACTTCTTTACTCCCTCTCAGCGCCATGTTGTGGGAGCCGGGTCCTGCTTCCCACAAACCAGCTCTTCGTTTGGCTGATCTTTTGTAATGTTTTTTTTGGATTCAATCCTGTTGATTTCTTCTCTGATTTTAATTATTTCTCTTCTCCTACTAGTGTTGGGTCTGGTTTGCTGCAGTATTTCTAGGTCCTTGAGATGCATTGAAAGCTCATTCATTTGGTGACTTTTAAATTTATTGATGTAGGCACCTATTGCTATAAACTTTCCTCTTAACATTGCTTTGGCTGTATCCCATAAGTTTTGATGCATTGTGTTGTTATCCCCATTTACTTCCAGAAAGTTTTTGATTTCTCTTTTGATTTCTTCTATGACCCAGTGTTCATTCAGGAGCCTGTTGTTCAGCCTCCATGTGTTTGCATATGCTCTAGAGATTCCTGAGTTGCTAACTTCCAGCTTCATTCCACTGTGGTCTGAGAAGCTGCATGGTATGATTTCAATTCTTTTGAATTTGCTGAGACTTGCTTTATGGCCTAGTATGTGGTCAATCCTAGAGTAGGTTCCATGCACTGCTGAGAAGAATGTGTATTCTTTAAGTGTGGGATAAAAAGTTCTGTAGATATCTGTTAGATCCATTTGGTCTATAGTGTTGATTAAATCTGCTGTTTTCTTGTTGATCTTCTGTCTTATTGATCTGTCTATTGCTGAAAGTGGAGTACTGAAGTCCCCCAATACCATTGTATTGGAGTCTAAGTCTCCCTTTAAGCTCCTTAACACATCTTTTAAATAACCTGGTGCCCTATAATTAGGTGGATACATTTATAATAGTTACATCTTCCTGTTGAATTGAACCCTTAATCATTATATAGTGCCCCTCTTTGTCTCTCTTAACAGTTTTTGTGTTAAAGTTTATTTTGTCTGATATTAAGGTGGCTACACCAGCTCTTTTTTGGTTTCTGTTGGCGTGGAATATCTTTTTCCAACCTTTCACTTTCAGTCCATCTTTGTTGGTAAGATGTGTTTCTTGTAAGCAGCAAATAGATGGGTTTTGTTTTTTAATCCATTCAGCCAGTCTGTGTCTTTTAACTGGAGAGCTGAGGCCATTTACATTCAATGTGACTATTGATAAGTAGTAACTTTGCCCTGCAATTTTTCCAAAGATATTTCTAATATATGCCTTGAACTTCCTGTGATCTTTTACTGAGAGATTTTCTTCCTTTACCTTCTTTCATACTGATGGCCATGTTTCTGTGTGTAACACATCTTTAAGCATCTTTTGCAGGGCTGGATGAGTGCTGACAAATTCTTTCAATTTCTGTTTGTTATGAAAGGTCTTTATTTCACCTTGATTCACAAAGGAGAGCTTTGCAGGCTATAATATTCTGAGATGGCAGTTTTTTTTCTCTTAGTACTTGGACTATATCTCACCATTCCCTCCTAGCCTGTAGGGTATCTGATGAGTATGCTGTGAGTCTAATTGGAGATCCTCTGAGAGTAATTTGATGTTTCTCTCTTGCACATTTTAGAATCTTTTCTTTATGTTTCACTGTGGTGAGTTTGATTACAATGTGTTGTGGTGAGAATCTCTTTTGGTCATGTTTATTGGGGGTTCTATGAGTTTCCTGTACTTGGATGTCTCTTTCCTTCTCCAAACCCAGGAAGTTTTCTGCTAGTATTTCACTAAAAAGGCCTTCTAATCCTTTCTCCCTCTCCATGCCTTCAGGAACTCCTAGAACATGTATGTTGGGTTTTTTAATAGTATCCTGTAGATTCCCAACAATATTTTTAGTTTTCTAATTTCCTCTTCTTTTCTTTGGTTTGACTGTATACTTTCCTGTGCTTTGTCTTCCAAGTCCAAAATTCTCTCTTCTACCTCACTGATTCTGTTTTTAAGGCTCTGAAATGTGTTTTTCATTTGTTCTATTGAATTCTTCATTTCATTTTGATTTCTCTTCAATATCTCAATTTCATGTTCTACTAAATTCCTCGTTTCATTTTGATTCCTCCTTAAGATTTCACTTTCACAAGAGAGATTTTCTGTCCTGTCCTGTATGGATTTCTGTAGTTCATGCATTTGTTTTTGGTAACTTCTAAATGTTATCATAAATTTTTTGAAATCCATATCTTGCATTTCTTCTATCTCATCATCTTCACAATCTTTTTTTTTTTTTTTTGACAGGCAGAGTGGACAGTGAGGGAGAGAGACAGAGAGAAAAGTCTTCCTTTTTCCATTGGTTCACACCCCAATGGCCGCTGTGGCTAGCACGCTTCGGCCGGCACACTGCACTGATCTGTAGCCAGGAGTCAGGTGTTTCTCCTGGTCTCCCTTGCGGGTGCAGGGCCCAAGCACTTGGGCCATCCTCCACTGCACTCCCAGGCCATAGCAGAGAGCTGGACTGGAAGAGGAGGAACCAGGACAGAATCCGGCGCCCCAACCGGGACTAGAATCCAGGGTGCTGGCGCCACAGGCAGAGGATTAGCCTATTGAGCCGTAGCGCCAGCCCATCTTCCTAATCTTGTATTGGAGTGTCACATTCATTTGGGAGTATCATGATGTCTTTCTTGTTCTTGTTTCCTTGGTTGTTGCATTTGTTGTTCGGCATTATGGAGATATTCTTTGGTTTCTTCTTCTTTTTTTTTTCTCGCTGTGGTGGCTTTTCTCATTATACTATGACTCTAGATTAGGTGGACTGTCTGCTTTTCGTGAATCTCTAGAAGCTTGTGGTGGGTGTGGCCATAGAGCTCTGTTCAGTTCTTCAGGTTTAAGGATGTGCCAATGGTGACACACTCAGGTTTGGCATGGTAAATCTCTCTCTCTCTCCCTCTCTCTCTCTTTTATTCAGAAGGGAAATAATTCCGCTCAACTGAGCTCTTCTTGATGACAATCAGTGCCTGAGTGCTAGCCCCAGTAGGTATAATATTTGTCTGCTCTGTCCCAAGGACCACACAAAGAATCTGTGCAGTCCTCAGTGTAAGCTCAGATTCCCCTGCAATGTCTCTCACTGGGTAGCCAAAGCCGCCCGAATTTGTGGTATCTCCCACTGAGACTACTCACGTCTCAGTCACACCGTGAGTTCTCCCACACACCCTGTTTTTATTTTTGTTTTTTCACAGTCTCAGTTCATAAGCTCCACACATTCACTAGGTCTTAGTCTCCTGTTATTGCTCCCCACCATAGTCAGGTTTTTCTGCTTGGCTGAGGGCTGGCACAGCCCCGAGTTGGCACAGCTGTTACATATGTCCAAAATGGCACCTGATCTATTTTCTTGCTCGCCTTTGTAAGGTGAGTGGAGAGAGAGAATTGTGTCTGTACCGGTCCCTTTTATTTATTTATTTATTTATTTATTTATTTATTTTTAATCTCCTCTAGTTAGGCTGGTGTACTTTCCCCCACGGGGCTTCAAGCCTCGTTCCCTCTAGGCTCTTCCTGCTGCTTTTCCGCCAGTGTCTCAGGCTACTGTGGTTTTGCCTCACCTCCCTTTCTAGCGCTGGTGTGTAGACCCAGCAGCTGGGGTCCCAAGCTGTGGATGCCTGTCCCCTCCATGTAGGTCCACCATGTCCCTCTAATTCCTGAAGAGTTTCCTCTGCAGCTTTTTCCCTAACTCTTCCCTGAGACTACAGTATCTCCACTTTTATTAAACTATTTTTTCCTGGACTATCAGTGAGCTCTCTCCCTATTCCGCCATCTTAGAACCCTCTTCCCTTGCCTGCTTAATAGAATTCTTCCAAACGATTTCTTTTTAAAATCTTCACACTTTTGCTTCCTTCTGAACAGTGGTATCCATGACACCATGAATTAGATAAGCCGTTGGTTAGATCTTTTTCTAACACACATTAACATAAATGCATCACTTTAAAAATAAAATGCTTCAGCTGTGTAACAGCTGAAATCAATCTGTGTAGTACCAAAGATGCACAGATCTCATTCTCAGACACTGAAACAGATGCTTGTCCACAGTACTGTTGTGGTTTGGAGTGTGAGAGGGGAAGTTCTAAGGGCACTTGGGACCCATTTTTTCTTTAGGCTCCTACTTGCCTTTTTGGAGAATAAAGCAGGAGATAAGAAAGTGCCATGAATTTCCTCCTCTTTGGTGGCTCAGGAGCATACTGTAAGTCACTGAAGCTACTGGATTACTGGAGATGTAAACCAGAAGGGTAGCCATTTGGTAAGAGGGTTTTCAATGACTTGAAGACCAGTATCACCTCTGGATAGGGTTGTAGGTCTCCTGATAGATGATGCCTGGGGCTCCAGAGATGCTTTTATCCAGGCCATAGAAGAGAAAAGTTGTGCATGGATAAAATAGCAGTGGACACGTTGGAAGACAGATCCTCTTTGTGGGAAATCAACTAATGTTTATGCAAGCCCTGTGAGAAGGGAGGGCAGGTGAAAGTCCTTATGACCTGGACCCATCACACACACTTTAAGTTTCTATTGTACCACAGCACCAACAATTTCTTTTCCCAAATGGATTTACCACTAATAGAAAAAAGCTGAAGCAAATATCCAATCTTGGCATCAGGGCAGACATACATTCTGCCCACTGTAAATTTTGGAATTGGCTTCCTAACTTATAAAACTGCCTCTTGTGAGTTAGGTTATAATGAATACACTCCCCCCTAAATTTTAACAGTTTTGTAAGAAATTAAAAATAGTTCTTCAACTTCAAAGCTAAAAATACATAGATAATTTACCAAGAAAATTACTCATAGTCAAGGTCCAGCTTAGTTCGAGGGCTCTGCTTTCTTTCAAGCATTAGAAGGTACAACAGGTACTAAACACAAACTTACTCTCCAGTCCAGTTTTCCAAAGGCGGGCCTTGTTTGTTGGGCAAAATTATGTGGGAGTATTATTCATTCTGGAAAAGCTGTGTCTAACAGTGTTCTGAGGGGTTGGACGTCTATTGGATAGTTAATGAAAAACTCACTGATGGAGCTGTTTAAGAAATTAAATGAGTTTCCAAGGTAGGTAGAGTATTTTCAACCATGGCAAATGTTGGTTTGTGCTGTAAGCCTTCACTGGGTGAGAAGCTTGGCATCTTGTCACTGAGCCATCTGCCTGTCTTCCAGGGGCCATGCTGACCTTCTTGTTAAATTGTCTTTTCCTCACTTAGCTCATCAGTTAACAATCTCTGTTAATTAGATGCTAAGAGGACGATGTGACGTTTAAGCAGCAGAATTCAGCAACAACTTCTAATTATACATGACGGAAACCAAAGGTCTATAGCATTAGGTGAGCTCTCTCTGGAGGAGGTTAATACATCGACTTTATTCCTTTTTATTTTTCTTTTAGTCAGTCATGTTATGTTAACTTCATAAAAGTATTTGATGTCTTAAAACTCTTAGAAGTAGATATAATAACAAGTCTTCATGACCTTCAGTTTTGCAGTGGATTCTTAGATATGGCACGAAAAGTATTAGCAAAAGAAAAAAATGGGTACACTGGACATGGTAATTAAAATTTTTTGATCATCAAAGGACATTGTCACAAAACCAAGAAGGCAGTGCACATATCAGATGAGAGCATTTGCAAACCATATGTCCAGAAAGGGACTGGATCCAGAATATATGTGTGTGTGTGTGTGTGTGTGTGTGTATAAACAGAAAGATAGCAACCCAGTTTAAAAATAGGCAAAAAATTTGTAGCACTTTCTTTAAAAGAAGGTAAGCTATTTTTAAATATATAATACTTTACTATTAAGTAAGTCCTTGCACTGTTCTACAGAGCACCAGAATTTATACCTCTTATCTAACTGCAACTTGGTACCCACTGACGAATGTCTCCCCTTCTCAATTCTCCCACCTCTATCCTCTGGTAACTACCATTCTACTCTCCTCTTCTGAGTTCAATCTTTCTAGATTCCACATTCAAATGAGATCATATGGTATTCTTATCTCCATGCCTGGCATACTTCAACTAATACAATTTTCTCCACATTCATATGTGAGGCACATGACAAATTCTTGATTCTTTTTTTTTTGCTCAGTAGCATTCATTTGTGTATATAAACACTTTAAATTTATTCATCTGTCAATGAACACTTAGGTTTCTTCCATATCTTGGCAATGGTGAATAATTCTGCAATGAACATGGGAATACACACATTTCTTTGGCATACTGATGACAATTCCTTTGGATATCTACTCCATAGTGAGATTACTGGATTATATGTAATTCTTTTAGTTTTTTGAAGAACCTTGGTGTGATATACACACTAATAAGCCTGATTTTATCATATGCACCACAAAACTATGTGTGTTGAAATGTCCACAAGCAATTAAAATAAAAGTAAGAACAAAACGAAGATATGCAGATGGACAACAAGCACATGAATTGATGTTCATCATTGATAGGCATTCAGGAAATTAAGTTAAAAACAATTTGAGATGGCACTTCATATCTATTGTGATTGGTATAATAAAAAATGAGAAAAAAAGACAAATATTGGTAAGGCTATGAACAAACAGGAACCTTATACACTGCTGAGGCAGGTGTATAATAATGCAGGTGCTGTAGAAATCAGTGTGGTGGTTCCTCAAAAAGCTAAACATAAAATTGCCAACCCAGAAAGTTCTTTCCTGTGTAATAAAGCCAAAGAATTTAAATTAGGTACTCAAATAAACAGTGTACATGAATACCAAAGCAACACTATTCACGATGGCACAGAAAAATTTAATATACAAACACAGAATTATTACTCATCTGTAAAAAGAAATGAAGTACTAATACATGTTACAATATAGAGGAACCTTAAAAACATGCAATATTAAAGGAAGCCAGACACAAAGATCACAGAAAATATTGTATGATTCTATTTATATGAGATCCAAAATAGGCAAATCCATAGATAGAAAGACAGTGGTTGCTCCAGGTTGGAGGGAGAAGAGAATGGTGAGCGGTTGCTTAATGGGTACAGGGTTTACTTTTGGGAGTAATAAAGTCAGGGCCAGCACTGTGGCATAGCAGGTGGGGCTGCCGCCTGTGACACCAACATTCCATATGGACACGGGTTCAAATCCGGACTGCTCCACTTCCAATCCAGCCCCCTGATAATGCGCCTGGGAAAGCAGTGGAAGATGGTCCAAGTACTTGGCCCCCTGTACCAAGTGGGAGACCAGGAAGAAGCTCCTGGATCCTGACTTCTGATAGGCCCAACTCCGGCCATTCTGGCCATTTGGTGAGTGAACCAATGGATGGAAGATCTCTCTCTCTCTCTCTCTCTCTCTCTCTCTGTCTCTCACCTTCTCTCTCTGTAACTCTTTCAAATAACATAAACTAAATACAGTATAGTCTCAAATAACTAAACTCTTTCAAATAAAACCCTAAATAAAGTGATGAAGATGTTTTGGAACTTGGTAAAGTAGTGGTTGTAAAACATTCTGAACATACTAAATGCCACTAAATTTTATATATATATATAGAGAGAGAGAGAGACAGGCAGAGTTAGACAGTGAGAGAGAGAGACACAGAGAGAAAGGTCTTGCTTCCCTTGGTTCACCCCCCAGATGGCCGCTACAGCCGGCATGTTGTGCCGATCCGAAGCCAGGAGCCAGGTGCATCCTCCCGGTCTCCCATGCAGGTGCAGGGCCCAAGGACCTGGGCCATCCTCCACTGCCTTCCCGGGCCACAGCAGAGAGCTGGACTGGAAGAAGAGCAACTGGGACAGAATCCGGCGCCCCAATCGGGACTAGAACCTGGGGTGCCAGCAGTGCAGGCAGAGGATTAGCCTAGTGAACTGCGGCGCCGGCCCTAAATTGTATATTTTAAACTCGTTAATTTTATAGTGTGTAAATTTAACCTCAATTTAAAACAGAAAGCAGTTGGTAATTGTTACTGAATGATCTGACATACAAATTTGAAGCCAGAATCAATGGAGAATCTGGTGAATAACTGATTCAGAACAGGTGATATTAACTTGAGCATGACTAGCTTTCTGAAGTGACTGTGAGATCAGGGGAACTTGACACTGTCAGATAATGAAGCAGATAGACACATGGCATTGCAGCTGACTGCTTGGAAACAATAGAAGACAACATCTAGAGAGCCACTTCCCTTCCCAGAGATCCAGAAATGGGTGAAGAACCAGGATGCTTACAGGAAGGACGTGCTATTTTATGGAAGTCAGTTTCATTAACTTCCACAGAAAATGCCTTAATATGTTAAGGAGATAGAAGCCCTTTGGACCCCTGATTAAAAGGGATTCAACTTAGATTTGCTCCTTCGTGGTTGTAATTGGCCATATTTCCAAACAGGTTAAAAGTTATTATTACCCTAAAGAGGATTCTTGAACTGTGTTAAATGCACATCTTGATAGAGTGTCGCTCCCCCTCTTCGTGGAGGAACGACACTAAACCCTGCCTAGGCTTCATATCCGAGTCACGGCACCATTATGTCGCTCCCCCTCTTCATGGAGGAACGACACTAAACCCTGCCTAGGCTTCATATCCGAGTCACGGCACCATTATGTCGCTCCCCCTCTTCGTGGAGGAACGACACAGGACCCTGCACTGTTCTTTTGTCTGCTCGGCCCTCCCCGGGTTTGCTGCTGGTTCTTCCTGGGTTGGCTACCGTCCCTTCCACCTCTGTGGAAGGGCGGCTCCCCCTGCCACTTTCCCCACTTCCGTGGGGGAGCGGCACACCGCCGGCCGGCTCTCTCGGGGGCTGCTCAGATGTTCCTCCAGGTGTTCCTGGTGCATGTTGTCTCTCTCCTCCTTTATAGTCCTCTTCCACCAATCCCAACTCTGCTACCCACACGCCGAGTACGCTGCTCTCCTCCAATCAGGAGCAGGTCCTGCTGTTTATTGGTTGAACTGGAGGCAGCTGTGTAGAAGCTGTTTCCTCCTCTCCCAGCGCCATATTGTGGGAGAGCAGATGCATAGAATAAGTGTTAATTCCAGTAACTTAGTCTAGTCCGAGTTGCTCCCAGTTGCTCCCCACAATAGAGTGCCATTGCTTACATAACACCAACTATCACTTCTCTTTCCCACTTTGGAAAAGTCCAACTTACTTGCTGGATTGAAAAAAGCTTGTTTTTTTTTGTTTGTTTGTTTGTTTTTTAAAGATTTATTTTATTTATTTGAAAGAAAGAGATACAGAGAGAGGGGTAGAGGGGTAGAGACAGAGAGAGAGAGAGAGAGAGAGAGAGAGGTCTTCCATCCGCTGGTTCACTCCCCAAATGGCCATAATGACCAGGGTTGAGTCAGGCTGAAGCCAATAGCAAGGAGCTTCTTCCAGGATTCCCACGAGGGTGCAGGGGCCCAAGGACTTGAGTCATCCTTTACTGTTTCCCAGGTGTATTAGCAGGGAGCTGGATTAGAAGTAGAGCAGCCAGGACTTGAAGTAGTGCCTGTATGGTTTGCCAGCACTGCAGGTAGTGGCTTTAACCCACTGTGTCATAGCGCTGGCCTGAAAAAAAAGCTTTTAATGATTAATATGAATGGAATAATATCATCTGAACTTGATAAGAAATAAAATGGAAAGTATTCACTTATCTTTTGGATCTGGGGGTGGCTTCTCAGGCTGTATCTCAAACCACGTCTTGTAACTGTTAGGATGTTTGCTTGGCTGTTAAGTGTTCAGAAAATCAAAGAAACAGTGGCTTAAATTTGCCTCATATAACGTGAAACAGGAACAGGAGATTGAGTCTCCTGTTGAAGGATGCCATCAAAGACTCTTTTCCACCGTTCCGTTCCACCATCTTTAGCCTTAGTCTTATGGTCACAACGTGCCAACCACAGGACCAGACATTACATTCACATCGCAGGTAAAAAGAGAAGCAGGCAGGGAGTAGGGGAGACACCAACCATGTCTGTCCCTTTATTAGGAAGGAAAAGCTTCTCAGGAACATCACAGTAAACTTCTGCTTAGGTGGCACCGACCACAACAGACCACATAGCTACCACTAGTTGCTGTGGAGGTAGAAAGAAAATATTTATGATTTCCTGCCTCTCTAGTGCAGAATTGAGGATAGTGTCTGTTAGAAACTTTCACTGTTTGCTACCACTTGTATAAAACTTAAAAGAGATTCTTAAATGAAGAAAAGTGATCAATTTTATGTTTGATAAACAAGAATATTAACAATGTGTAACTCCTATAGCAACTCTCTTACCCAAGGAAAGAGGCATTTGCTTAAGTTTCACTTTTTTGTATTTTTATTTGACAGATAGAGTTAGACGGTGAGAAAGACAGAGAGAAAGGTCTTCCTTCCGTTGGTTCACCCCCCAAATGGCCGCTACAGCCGGAACTATGCTGATGCGAAGCCAGGAGCCAGGTGCTTCTTCCTGGTCTTCCATGCGGGTGCAGGGCCCAAGCACTTGGCCCATCCTGCACTGCATTCCCGGGCCACAGCAGAGAGCTGGCCTGGAAGAGGAGTAGCCGGGACTAGAACCCAGCGCCCACATGGGATGCTGGTGCCGCAGGCAGAGGATTAACCAAGTGACTAAGTTTCACTTAATCACAGTAAAAAAAAAAAAAAAAAAATTGATATTCTACCCTCAATGATTTGGATTTCTTTTCAGTTCTTGACAGACCTTGCTGCATGTCAACTCACCTGGTTTTGCTATATTTAAGAGAAAGACTTCGGGGGTAGGAGGATGCGGGGAAGATGGGAAGTGAGCTTCACGAGCATTTGGAACTTGAAGGGTCTGGTTAGGAACTCATATACTTGGTAAGGTACTTTCCCTCGACTACGTTTCCTTTATTTACCTTTTTTCCCCCAGAAAAACCCTGATCTTAGTAGATCAATATACAGAGCTATTTGGTCATTTGACATGGGCACTTCAAAAAAAATATGTACCACTTCACAAATTTGCATATCATCTTTGTGTAGGGGCCATGCCAATCTCTGTATCAGTTGCCATTTTACTATATGCGCTGCTGAAGTGAACACCTTCCTCTCTTTAAATGCTCAACTACACACATATCTTTACACAGACACATGTACATACACACACACACGTGCAAAATGATATAAATATAAAAAGTCACTAGTACACAAGAAGGAAGCAATTATCTGAACCGTGGCCTAGGCAAAGGAAGGTCATGACTGAGGCCCTGATGCCAGGAAAAGAGGAAAATTATTACTTCCCCAGGGAAGGCAAATCGCTTTTAAGTTATCACACCTGAAAAACGGATTTATGCAGCAATATTTCAGGGAACAGTGGGCAGATTTACGATGACATAAAATTCATTCAACTTACAAAAAAATCTAGCTTCCACTTTGTTATCCACAGAACCCATCTTACCCAACCAGACAAAATAAGCTTAACCTTGACAAATTTTCTCCCCGCAGCAAATGCTCGCATCAACCGGCAGATTTTCCTGGCTGTGGATTTGTAATTACTTTCTGAATTTTGAAGAACAGATTAAACGACTACATAAAGATCTGAATATTACCATCCACAAATCTTTCTGCTAACTGATTACTATGAGTTATTATTAAACGGGTTTTCCATGTTTCATAAGCATTTCCTGTGCTGGTGCCACATATTGCCTCCCACAAATGATTCAAAAAATAAAATATGAGTTTCAAAGAAAATGAAGCCAACTATGTAGCTGAAAAGATTTCAAGGAAGATTTTTAAAACATCTTAGGGGAAAGAACTTGAAAAAATACATTTTCCAAGGCAAAAATAGCAGCTTCTAAGGTTTGCATATAAATATTAAAATGTTTTACCAAAGGAACAAAAGTCTTCATAAAGTGCAATGCTTATGGGCATAACATATGCACTTTAATAACTAGACTTGCAGCTGACTGATAGTTTGTATATACCAGTTAAAGACAAAGTACATTTTCTTCTACTGTGCTGAAATGGACTTCTAATCTGCTAGCCAAGGGGCATGGTTTAAACAGTCTCTATGGCAACCATCTTCTTCATTTACTGCAGCATCTGAAGAAATAATACACTGTGTACAGCTGGATAATGCAGTTGTCCTAGACTTTAATAAATTTGCTTTTACTTGCTATTTACAGATTTCTATCATATCTATGATCTTAGTCATTAGAGCTGAGAGATACACAGGGTCTTCATAAAGTTCTCCAGACATCTGCTTATATTAATCATTGTTGGCAAACTCCTATAGTACAATGTTTTATGTTTGGAAACTGCATCCTTAATCACTTCCATTTATCTTCTCAATATCCGTAAGGATGGAATAACCTCCGAACAGGAAATATGTTGGTTAATATGGAAGGCAGAGGAGTTTGCTAGTCTTTCACAGAGATTTTCTAACAATGATAGGAGGCTGGAAAGATAGATTATCTGCAAATGTTGTAATAAAGAGGACAGAGAAGCAGAAATGAGAGCCTAATATTGGAACAAACCCAGGGAGTTAGATCTACTGGCTTACAAGTGTGGAGAGTAATAGCAGCCTGCAGTTGGTGAGTATAGTGTGCTGGGCACTGGGATGAGTATTTTTCATGCTGTACTCTTACTAAAATCTTACAACAACTCTCTGACAAGGGTGTTACTGCCTCCATTTTCAGTTAAAGACAAGAAGTTCATGGAAATTTCTTAATAAAGATTAGTTTCCTTGTCTGATATGAAGGTACTTGAGAAGGTGTATGGAAAATGGAATTAAAAGCAGCTTTACTTGGTACAAAAATTCTGAAATCTATGCATAGGTTTTTCATAATACACAATTTCCATGAAGTTTTTGAAGACCCCTTGTATTCTTCACTATGATGAATGACATCCACTCAGTCATCCTTGTACTCGTACTACAAATGTTTAAAGCATAACCACTTACTGTTAAGCAATAAATTGCTGGTCACTAGACAAATCAAAATAATCAAGACCAATGTAAGCCCTACGCTCAAAGAATTAATTTGCTAATCTATGTGACAGAGGACCCGGTGTGGTTTGAGTAGCATAAACCTCTTGAACTCATGTGGACAATTATTTACTACTCAAAGTCCTAAGTTAATGATGTTAAGAGCGTGGGAACAATCTAATTATGGTGTCCAGGAGGTGAGCCTAGAGGGAGATCCTTAGGTCACTGGGAGCACTCCTCAGCAGGTAGTTCTTGTGAGAGGGTTGGCTGCAAAAGCCCAAGCTATGTGATCATTCCTGCACACACACTCCACCATTGCCATCCTCTGGCCTTCCCTGACAGCCTAACCAAAGGGAGCCCACCCAATCTTAGACTGTAAACCTCCAAAGCCAAGTGCCCAAATAACTCGTTTAAGGTATTCAGTTACAGTAATGAGAAGCAGATTAATATAGAGGCCAAGTTCAAGAAATAACAACAGCAATTATTTGCATCCCATGTATATAGGCACTATTCTAATTTTTTGACACTTATTAATTCATTTAATTCCCCTAACTTAGTAATAATACTAAGTTAAGTATTATTACTATTTGACAAGTGAGGAAGCAGTTAAGGCTAGAGGTTTAACAATTTACCTGAGGTCACTCACTCTGTGGTTGACAAAGCTAGGATTTGTACCCAAGCAGCTTAAATTGAGGGACCATGATATTAACTACTATACTGTTCTGCTTCTATAAAATGGCTTGTTGAGATAGGTTGATTGGAAACATCTCTCACTGAGTCCCAGGTATGTATGAGGTTAAATATGGGATACATTTCTCTAAAACATAATTTGGAATGGAAGAGAATGGCAGCACATCTACTCCTCAGAGAACAGGGGAGAGGGGAGTTTTGGTGGATCTGATAAACAGAAGAGTCAGGAAAGCAGGAATATAGATGAGGATAAAACAGGCATGCACGTGACTTTTAGAGCCTGCAGCTAGCAGACAAGCGCTGCAGGATGATGACAAGGGACCTACCTGCCTTGTGGGGTCAGGAGAGTTTTCTCTGAAGAAATGATGCTTAAGATCAGAAGAATGGGGGACAGTGCTATGGCATAGTAGGTTAAGCCTCTACCTGTGGCGCTGGCATACCCTATGGTTTGAGTCCTGGCTCCTTCACTTCTGATCTAGCTCCCTGCTGATGGCCCGGGAAAGCACTAGAAGATGGCCCAAGTGATGGGGCCCCTGCACCCATGTGGGACACCTGGAAGAAGCTCCTGGCTCCTGCCTTAGAATCAGATGGGCGCAGCTCTGGCCATTGCGGCTATTTGGGGAGTGAACCAGTGGATGGAAGACCTCTCTCTCTCTCTCTCTCTCTCTAACTCTGCCTCTCAAATAAACAAAATAAATCTTTTTTTTTTTTTAAAAAAAAAAGATCTGAAGAATGTGGCACAAGCACTGAGGGCAGATGAGAGCACCTTGTGGAAGATCTCAAAGCAGAGGAAAATACAATGTGATCACAGAACTTGGAGAGGAATTTACCACTGGTGAACACAGAAATGGGGAAGTGTGGTGTGACACGGAGCATGATGCTGATGGAGAGCATACAGTCTTCTGAACCACATTCTGAACTTTGGACTTAATGCCAACAGCAAGTCACTGGATGGTTTTTAAGCACGGGAGAGTTGTGAGGAAATTTCCTTTGTAAAAAGACAATTTTGGCTAACGAGAAGAAGACATATTAAAAAGGGCACAAAACTCATAAAAAGACCTACTAGGAGGTGATTGCTGGAGTTTGAGTGAGGAATAATGGTGAGCTACATTGGGATATTGGCAATGGTGATGAAGATATAATTAGGAGATAGTTAGGAATTAATGACTGACCTAAGGACAAGGCCAAGAACATCTAGATGTAGATGTCTGGTGTCTGAGTAATTAGCAAAGTTGCTACGTTGCAGGGCAGGAAGAGAGGAAGTTGGTGCCCTCATGGAAAGGCAGGGATTGATGGATGGTCTGGGATGACAGTGAGGGGAGGAGTGTCAGTGCTTGTGGACAGAGTCTACGCTGGAGAGGCCCCTGAAGCTCCTAATTCCTATCAGTTGTCTGGTGTGGATTTACTGCTTAAGACAGAATCTGAGCAAATATTTCAAAATGGAGAATTATTAGTTATTAGTAAATTAATGTATTAAGACAATATTAATATTTCATTTACCAGCTCAAACCAACTCTGAACGGAAGTCTCCTTTACCTATTAAGCCAAATTTAGCACTCTTCCAACATTTCCTAGGAAGGGCAGTCTCCAAGCTCCCTGAAATTGCTTTACAAGTTTATTTGTAAGACCATAGCTTGGTCTCCTGGATATATTTTCAATTGATAAAGCAAGTTACAAATTCTGAAAAAATTCTCAAACTAGTTCAAAAGAAGTGAATTTAGGCTTTGATGTAACTGGATAGGAATTTATTTACATTTATATAAATCATCACAACTACTCAACAAACTCCATGGAGCATCTAAATAATGTAGTTACTGCTCACATCTGGAGAAATTAACAATAAGCAACACAAACTCCCTTGCAGGCAAGATGGAAATAAGGGGCTAAGGGTAGGAAATTGTGACCAGCAGGTTTTCTTTCCTATTAAAAAATTCTATTAATATAAAGAGAACAGATTTCAAGTATTTCATAGGTACAACTCTAAGAAGATAACCATATTTCCCTCCTCCCTCTTTTACTTTTCTTCCTTTACTCATTTCTTTATTCCAAGAGTAGAAGGCAGAAACCGGGCAGGGAATGTAGAAGAGGTAAGTTTACTAAAATAGAAATGTGATGGGCTTTAATGCCTGCCCCCTCTCCCCTTCTCAGATACTGTTTCAAGTTTCCCCTCCTTTCATGCTCTTTATCTCTATGGAATCACCTTTACCTGATCAAGTGGGACTATCCAGGGCATCAGTAATGGGGTGATGCAGTTTGGGAGGTGAGGAAAAAAATTGGTCTTGAAAAGAGCACAAGATTACAAAAGGAAAGAGAAAGGGAAATGAGCAGCCCCAACAGGAGAAAAATTTCCCATCCAAACCAGAAGAGGAGGCAGTTCATATGCAAGACACCCAATTCAACAGATTGGATAGGTTTGCCATTCTTTTTCCATCATTCTTTTTAAACAAAAATAAATCTCAGAAAAGTTAAGAGTTACTTATGAAAAGCTAACAAATTAGAATCCTTTCTTAATGTAACTAAAAACAAAAGGTTGTTTCCTAATTAATGAACTGGCAAAGCTATATGCTTGTTCTTGGTTACAGCAACAGAAACAGACGTTTGGTGACTTCCATAGAAAAGGAACTTGTTGGAAATGTTTAAAACAGCTCAGATTGGATAGGAAGGTTGGACTCCAAGGCTGGAAACTTGACAGAGCCAGGAAGGTCAGAGAGCAGGAATCAGGTCAAAGCCCTGCTACAGAAATGGTGTTTGGGATGTTTCAACAGACATGATTGTCACTGCTGTACTCAGCTGATGCTGGCTACGCTTCTGTTCCATTTGAAAGTCATCCCTACCCACTAGCTCCACTAACCCCTGATCCAAAGTCCTGGGCAGGAATCTTGGCCTGTAATGGGATGGAGAGAGGAGTCTGGCTCCATTATTCAAGAATCACATAGTGTGGATTCCACCAGAACAGATGCTGGGCAGCCAGGAATGGGACCAATGTGCACTGCATGCTACTTTAGATAATTTATTAAGGTGCTGCTGTAATGAAGGGGTAGAATTTCAGCCAAGGACTTCAGAAATGTTTGTAAGAGAAGCAAAAGAACCTGGCCCAGCAGTTATCTCCACTGGCCAATCTGAATAACAAATGCTACCCAGGACTATCCTTGACTTTGATTCTTAGATCTTAAAGCAAACATCTTTGTCAACACTGCCACTTGCTTAAGGCTTGGCATTGTCTCCTAAGAAACCCTCAGCTCTTTGAAGATGTAGGTATATTCACCTTAATATACCCATTTTACATGACAGGATTTCATTTCAGAAAGGGCGTTTTTGTATAGTCACATATTAGGCTTAACTGGTTATTATGGAGTACAAACAGATTTGGAGCAAATTATTTGATCTTATTTACTCTAATTTAGGTAAGACAGAAAAATTATCTTGAAATATATTATTTCTTCTAGGAAAATTTCATCTTTTTCCTCATAAACCCAATGATAGTGATTTGAAAGCTTCAGGTGGATGAATAGGAAATTCTTTATTCTAATTGAAATTGGGTCTATTTATTAAAAGTCAGATTGGATAATGCTATTCCAAGCTTCACATTTCACCTGGAAAGAAATCTAATTAACGAGATTGCTTTTTACAAACTAATTTCCTGACCTACTTCCTTGCAGAATTGCAACTAGATTCAAGTATATTTGTTCTAGTTACTTGGTTGTTACATTTGAGCTTGAAACTTCTATTTAGGATTCTATAATAACACATGTAAATGCAAATGACTTTTTAAATGAAAATTATAGATACTAAATACATTAGCTTTGAGGAACACGTATTACCATCATTCAAAACTCAATATTCAGGCTTTAATTCCCTCTTAATTCTAATCGCTTAAGGAAAACTTTTCATATATCTAATGTGATGTTCTGATTAAGGAATCCTTGGGGAATTATGTTTCTTCATGAAGAATTCAAGACGCTAAAGCCAACAGAAGACTTCATCAATCACGCAAAGCAAGGATTCCTGAGTGTGTAAGCTGGGGTCTCTATACAGATCTTCTATTTTATCCCTGACAAGCTGAAGATAAAATTCCCTTTGAGATAATTATGAAGTCTTCAAAATGTGTATTCTTTGTGGGTGCAAAGCATGGTGAGACCTCAAAAGACAGGAGCTGCAGTGACTGGGAATGGGTGCAGGGCTTTCAGTAGTGCTGCAGTTTAGCAAGTTCGGCCAGAATTCAGGGGCTCATTACTGGGTGGGCAGAGTACAAGGGAGAGTTTATGTGTCATGATTCATTTAAGAAGCCAAACAAGGCACATGCCAAAGTGTCCATTATGCCAGCAAGTAGGACACAGCTAGAAGCTATAAGAAAACAGATGTGGTAGGTGTTTAGTCAGGGTTTCAACTGCCCACTATGGGACTCAGGTGGAGCCACATGGATGGAGAAAGGATGGCAATTGGGGTCTACACCCAGGCCTCATTTTCCTTCTTACACCAGCCAGAAACAAGAGGTCAGACTAAGCCTAGGAACATATTTGGCGGTGAGCATCAAGAGATCTGGATTATGCAGCCAAGAAAAGTCATAAGTTAGGGTTGACATTAGCCTCCTCTTGCCACAGCCTTTTGTCAACTCAAGTGACCTGTCCCCATTTCTTCCTGGTTTCCTCCTTCCCCATATCAAAATAATGAATATAATATTGCTACTTATTTTGATGACTAACTGAAATGTTAAGCACTAAAGGGGCTTGCTGACCCATAGCTCACTCTGAAGATTCCCCCACCTCTAGGCTATGCTAAGCCAGTGGTCGAGGGTAGACAGGTCAAAGCCACCAGCTAGGGGTCTCTGAAGTGACTCTGCCATAAAAGATGCTATCCCCGAATGTAAGATCCCAGCCAAGGAGTTTTCTTCTCTCCAAGACTGAAAAACAAAGATGGAGAGATACATGGCCAGTTGATGGGGCACTGGAACTGTACAGTCTTGTCCAATCAGGGTAAGGTGGCAGTTTTTGGATTCAAGGAGCTGAAGTTATACAAGAGTAGAAACTGAGTAAGAAACCAAGTGGTAGAGAACAATGGAGCAGATGCATCCGGAATCTCATTTCCTGGAGGCTGTTTGCGGCCGTTTCAGAACCAAGATGTCTGCCTCAGCTGTACTGGAGTTTTGGTTCTTGGGTTTCTGTGAGACTTTTCCCCAGAAATGTCTTGACCTTTCTTGAGGAAAATATTGTTCTTTATAATAAAATAATCTCCAAGCTACAAAAAAAAACTATTGTATGCTTATATCAAAGTATTAACTGAACTTTTGTATTTTTAATCTTTGTGTTTTGTTGCAAAAAAGATTTTCACTTACTGGGGACGGGAGAGGGACTCATAAAAACATCAGGCCAATCTTTAGAGGGAGGCCTAAAAGTTAAAACTGCTTTTCTCCTTTGGGCAAATTACAAGGATCAAGATCAGAAGATATGTCTCCTCTTGTTTTGCTGCCCTGCTTCTCTGTCTATGCCATAGCATGTGTTATTTGCACCAGCTAGAACCCTATACTCTGTTGCTGCTGGCTGACCTTCTCACAGGCCCACCCACTCAAACCTGCAGCACACTCTGTTCCAGCTTGATGCTTCTACTCCTCACATCCACCTTCATTTTCACCGTATACTCACTCTTTCTACCCTATGACTTAGGAACATATTCTATGCTTTCTGATTCTTTAATCTGTAGTTTTCAATGAAATTTCTATTCTGTAACTTGCATATCTCCCTGGAGAATTTCAGCCCAAAACTTATGTGTTATCAGATGTCAGGCAGTAAGTTTCTGATAATGTAGCCCTGCTGGAGGGTTAACAGTGATATATCTGAATACTCATCCGTGCAGCAGGCCAGAATCAGCTGGTAATTTAATAATAATTATTTTCACTTCTGGAGGGTTTCTTCCTTCCCCAGCGGGAAGTTAGGCTTCTACTCTAGGTATAGTAGGATCATATTCAAACATTTTAATAATGTATGCAAATACTCATTTTCATGTTACTCTCCTTTGAGACTGAGTTCCTTTCAGAATCTCTTATAGGTTGAATGTAGAATAGACTAAATGTGGGTTACAAGAAGACCTTTCTTTTGGGGTTCTTACAGGAATTAAAAACAAATTAAATTAAATGTATGCAAATCATTTACAGTGCTGTGAGTGCTCAGTAAACATTAGCTGCTATTGTTACCAATACTATTCATAGCATTTGTACCTTTACACCCAGGTTTCTGTCTTGGTTACCTCTGTGGGTGGTGTACCATTCAAATAGGCAATGCAGGAAATGGGAGTTTAGGGACTCAACAAAATAATGACTATTGCCATTCACTCAAAAAAAAAAAAAAAAAAGCAGGCACATAGCTGGGACTCAATATATGCAGATTTCAGAATACTCACTCAATAAATCATTTACTCATTCAATGAAAGAGTTCTTAGTCCTGATTTAACTGTAACTGTTTAATAACTTTAAAAAGGGATTAAAGCAAACTTGTTTACTTTAAAATGTATGCACCATCAGCACTATTGTCACTGTCATTGTATCAAAACACTGGGACTCCAAAATCTCTGTAATCAAATAATCAAATACTTATTTCGTATTTTCTAATACCGGGTTGGAAGGCCTTATATGAATCACTGATGTTTACTGGGTTGCAATCAGTTTTGTGTTCATTGCTCTAACATTCAAGCTGACCATAAATGTTCCCTGAAGATAAGATTTCATTTCTGATGATCCCTTCTTGCCCATGTCATAGTCATTCCCAAGTCTTTTCCCTTCCTTTTTCTGAAAATAAGATGAGTGGGGATTATAAAAGAACAGTTCGAAGGACAGGGGTTGTGGTGCCTTGGTACTGCCTGCAATGCTGGTATCCTCTAAGAGTGCTGGTTTGAATTCTGAGTGCTCCACTTCCCATCCAGCTCCTTGCTAATGTGCCTGGGAAAGCAGTGGAAGATGGCCCAAGAATTTGGGGCCCCTGTTACCCATGTGGGAAATCTGGATGGAGACTCGGGCTCTTGGCTTTGACCTGGCCAGGATCTGGCAACTAGGTCTCTCTTTCTCTATAACTCTACCTTTCTGAATTTGCAATTTGTTTTCTCTGGTTCTATTAAAGGATCATAGTAACAATCAAGTGGCAGGATTTAATAACAAGGTGTTTGATACAAATGTCTTCCCTGAGAAGCTACTATAAATCATTTATATTAGATTTCTCAGTTTCCTTAAGCAATCCTTTCAGGTTGCCACCATCTCTTGTTTCTGCCCTTGGAGTTCTACCCTAATAACCTCACTTCTTAAAATCTGTGTATTTTGTTCCAAAAATCTTGGACCAGTGAAGTTACATCTTAATATATCAAAATCATGCTCCCATATCTAGATTAGAAAAAGGCTTGATTCACAGGAAAAACTGCTCATGTCTTCAGCGAGTCAGCTTCAGCTGTGTCGAAGTCCCTGAGACATCACTATGGAAACCACAGGTTATAGCAGGAGCTGGTGCCAGTGACTCAGCAGGTGACACTTCTTTTCAAGGCAGTAATATCAAATGGCCTGCCTACATCGTACTACGGTTACTTCAATTTTTAGGTGGTACATGAATTTACAGTTCACTGGGCTAAAGGGCTAAAAACATGAGAGGAAATACAGAAAAAGACAAAAGTAAAGTGGTGAAACGAAAAGGAAAAAAAAAAATTAAATAAACACCTGTTCTACTGAACACTGTAAATCAACCAAAAGCTGGCCTTACCGACTAGAACTGATTATGCAGGAGAGGAGGCTAAGGGAAGGACGCTCTTTCCTGTTAGGCTCACTCTCAGTGCTGAAAGGTAAGACACTGCTAGACACAGAAACAGTTTTCCTTCCTGGAATTCTCCCCCTCCTCCCCTCCCGTACTTAATGATAAACTGCTCTGAACCTGCAGAGGAGGAGACAAGATGAGCCTCGCTGTGGCCCTGCAGACAAGACCATGCTGTCTTCTAAGAGGTGTATGGGAATCATGGAGGAGTTGCCACCCAAACCTGTTGCTCCCCCTCTTCATGGAGGAACGACACAGGACCCTGCGTTGTTCTTTTGTCTGCTCGGCCCTCCCCGGGTTTGCTGCTGGTTCTTCCCGGGTTGGCTACCGTCCCTTCCACCTCCGTGGAAGGGTGGTTCCCCCTGCCACATTCCCCACTTCCGCGGGGGAGCGGCACACCGCCGGCCGGCTCTCTCGGGGGCTGCACAGGTGTTCCTCAGGTGTTCCCCCTAGATGTTCCTGGTGCATGCTGTCTCTCTCCTCCTTTATAGTCCTCTTCCGCCAATCCCAACTCTGCTACCCACACGCCGAGCACGCTGCTCTCCTCCAATCAGGAGCAGGTCCTGCTGTTTATTGGTTGAACTGGAGGCAGCTGTATAGTTCTTACTCCCTTCTCAGAGCCATATTGTGGGAGAGCAGATGCATACAATAAGTCCTAATTCCAGTAACAGTCTAGTCCGGGTTGCTCCCCACACAAACCTACAAGGAGAGGTGGATCTGTGCAGCGCGAGAGGTGAACCTTGGCAGCCACAGAAACGCGGTGCTTAGCATTTCTGAAAGAAAACTGGCTGCAAAGAGCACAGCTACCTGTGCTGCCACCCCTCTTCACCACTGCACCAGGCAGGGCCTCAGGGCCCCTCCCTGCCACTGCCAGCACTGGGAGGGCATCAGTGCTGGCACATTCTTACGTGCCACGGGACTCCCCTTAGCCTGGCCCCACCTTTTGTAGAACTGCATTGAGATTCTTTTCCACCACAGGTGTCAGTCCCTGCGACACACTCTGAAAGCTCTCCCCGCCATCTCCTACTCCCTCTTGTATCCTTCACGAGATTCCCTCCAGTAAATCTCCCGCACAGCTAATCCCATCTAGGCATCTGCTTCTTAAACTCCAACTGAGACGCTCATGTTTATGGGCTAGTATTCGCATACTTCATACTAACAGCAATATGGTGCATAAGAGAAGTACGTTCACCTTAAAAATCAAGTAATTTGAAGCCTACAATAGAACATTAGAATCAAAACGTAGTCGGCTGATCTCTCACCAGACTTAAGAAAAATAAGATGAAATGCTTTTCAAGAACGTTTTAAAAATAACAGAATTTATACACAGCCTCAGAAATAAAACTTTACAGAGAGAGTTGCAATGTCCAAGGTAGCCTATCTCAACTGGGCAGTTCCCACTCTCCAGATACTTATCTTTACCATTCCTGTACATTTATACTTTTCACTACAAATATACATGTTCCTAAAAAAGTCTTTCACTTGTTTTTTGTAAGTTTCTTCTTTCTAAAAATCTAGGTTTTTATATGAATATTTATAATAAAGTTTAAGCAGATAATTTAAAAAGCCAAGATGACCTTTGTCACACAGAAATACTTATGATTTAGTGAGACTGAAATTATTTACCAGAAATAGATCATCAAAGTTTCAATGCTGAGAAAAAGAATGTTTTATTATCTTGACTACAAATTATAATTAGTATTACTTATAAAAGTTCTATAAATGAAAGCTGCCCGTGTTTAAAATTTAAAAAGGCCAAATATGAATAAAACACAGGAAAGAAATTCAGCTGAAAAAAGTTCTAACATAATTCTTCTATGTGTATGAGGAATCATAAAAAAATCAATGTAATCATTACCCAAAGTAAGATTAGAGATGACACAAGAAATGTGCAGTCTTAAATGTAAATTCAAATGTATAATGTCTATAATCTATTAGAGAAAAAGTGCATCTGCAATTTCTAATGGCAAAAATCAGTTAGTTGCAAATGTTGCAAATTCTTCAATGACAGATTAAAGCAGATTAAGGATGAAATATTACACATAATCAGGTTACCTTGACGGTAATTATGCAGGGTAACTGAGCAACAGTTAAGAGTCTACACATATACCTGAAACGTTTACTGTTAAACCAGAACCAGTACTTTTATTTGTAGAGTTCTCAAGTCAAAAGTAACAAAAAGTTTCATGTCAGGATTAGCAGGAATACCAAATATTATTTCACAACTGCTACTACGTGCTTCTTCCTCTCTGACACAATTGGCACTGATCCAGGCTTGCTATGCTTACGGCGATTCACTTCCCTAGAAATAAACAAAATATAAGTTTATGTAAATGACATCATGTAAAGATTTTTTCAAAAAAAAAATCAAAACCTGTTTTCTTTCATTGGAAAAACATCTACTGAGAAAAAAATATTTTTACAGTGAGAACACGTACAAAGTAACTAGTAACTAAAAATCAACTTTCATCATTTATTTGCTTCTTACCCTATTATCTGTCAGTGTCCTTTATTAAGTTTAAAAACATGCCGCAGTAATGAAATATTTAAAGTGATTCAAGTCCAACATTTACCTACCCAGACAGCAAAATAAGTTATATAAATTAAAAAAAGAAAGCTCTCAGAATTTCCATAGTATTTTGCATGAAGTGTGTGTTTAAAGAGATCCCAAACTCCACAAGGGAAACTGTGGAGGTGGTAGGAATTTGTCATTAGATCTCAAATATCAGGACAAAGAACATTAGAATATTTTTTACTTAAGAAATATGCACTGTATATAACTCTCTGTATTCCTTAACTGGGAAAATACACAGTAGTTTTTAATTCCAGCTACATTACAAATCATTCTGAAAACATTACCTATTAATGATATTTTTAAAATATGGGATAGTTTTCTTATTTTGATAATTCATTTTCATTATTTGCCCTTTAAACATACTCTCAAAAATAGGTAATAGAAATTCTCATATTCAGATGATCAGTTCTCCCTTTACTGAGAAAAGAAAAGAAAGAAAGCCCAGAAACGTCTTCAAAAATGTATCTAGGGCAAACACTGCAGTGCAGTAGGTTATACTAGCATCTTATATTGGAGTGCTGGTTCCAGTCCTGGCTCCTCTGCTCCCAACCCAACTTTCTGCTAATTGGGCCCCTGCATCCATGTGGGAGACCGGATCAAGTTCCTCACTACTGGCAGTTGGGGAGCCAATCAAAGGACAGAAGATCTCTGTCTCTATCACTCTGCCTTTCAAATAAATAAATAAATACATCTTAAAAAAAAATCCAATGTATAATAGTACATAAACTACTCATCTGAAAGGTAGTGTTTTGTTTTCATGAGATGAGAGGATGTGAGAAAAGGGTACTGTGATAACATACTTTCGTCGACGAGCTTCTTTCATGATGCGTTGCTCCTGAATCTGGCTGTAGATAGATTTTGGTAGATGTCGATGACGAGCTATACGTTTTATACTAGGATGATGTTGAAATTTCTCCTTTAACTTCTGGTTATAATTATTGGCTGCTTTTTCTCGTGATGTAAGCTGAAAAATTCATTTTGATAGTTCAGTGAATAGGAAGCAGCTTTCCCCTCCAAAAAACTCAGTTGTTGGAATTGCAACTAAAACTGCCAATGTAATTCTGTCCTTTACAAGGTTATGTTATTAATACCAACTCTGTAAGCACCAAATTTCCCTGTAGGCAACAAGCCTGCGGTGAAGAGTCATCACCAGATGAAAAACAGAGCTGCTGAAAGAGTGGACCACAGAGGTGGAGCTTCCTAGGCATGAACAATAAAGGAAAAGCACGCAGTCCCTCCAATTTTGGGGTGTGGCTTGGGGGTGAAAACTACTGAAACAAAAATGAGGAAAAAGGGTATTCAATTCCATAACTAACCTTTGATACAATTTAGAGGAACATTTTATGACGAACTAAAACCTAGGCATAAATAAAATAAGTAAAATAAAATGGACAGAAGTTCTCTGTCCATCTGTGACTCACTGCATCTAGAATAAATGAAAACCTAGATGTAGATTTAACTTACCAATCATTAGATCCAAAACAGAATTACTGACCAGTCATTATATTCAAATTAGAATGAACCTTACTGCCTATCTCTTGATTTTTCTATCAGGGCTAAGTAAAAAATAACTATTTAACCTTTCCTTCTTTAACTTAATATCTGCTTCTGGTATAAATACCTTGCATATTTCTTTTTGAAGATAGCACATTTAGAAAACTATCAGGGCGGCTGGTACTATGGAACAGTAAGCTCAGCTTCATCCCATTTGGGCACCAGTTCATGTCCTAACTGTTCCTCTTCTGAGCCAGCTCTCTGCTTATGGCTTGGGAAAGCAGTTGAAGAAGGGCCAAGTACGTGGGCCCCTGCACCCACATGGGAGACCTAGAAGAAGCTCCTGGCTCCTGGATTCAGATTGGCACAGCTTCGGCTATTGTGGCCATTTGGGGAGTGAAACAGTGGATGCAAGACCTCTCTGTCTCTGTCTCTCTCTCTGTAACCCTGCCTCTCAAATAAATAAAACCCCTTACTAGTCAACAATATCTGTTATATTTTCATTAAGTGTCTTAAAAACGTTTTGTATTTCCTTTTTATTTAAGTGTATCACCATGTCTTGGATAATAAAGACCTCACAGGGATTTGCAGCTTTTGATCTGATCAATTACTATTCCTCCTACAGAAGAGAGAGGTGTGCCCCTAAATTCTATGTTGCAAGTCCCTACTCCTCAAGGAAAACACGAAGAATCAAGAAGCTCAAATTTCAAACAGCTGAACTAACAAAGGCATTCTGAAGGAGCCCTTAACTTTAAAAAAATCAGTATAATCTTGTTGTGTTGGTAACTTACCTCCTTGTTTTTTTTTATCAGTTATGCCAATTTGACCAAAATAACTAAAGTACTTCTAATAAATTATCTTTACAATACAATAATAGCCAATAAAATCAGAAGGTAGCCTCATGACAATGAAATGAAATGAGTCTCTTGGGGCCAGTGCTGTAGCACAGTGAGTTAAAGCCCTGGCCTGAAGTGCTGGCATCCCATATGGGTGCTGGTTCTACTCCTGGCTGCTCCTCTTCTGATCCAGCTCTCTGCTATGGCCTGGGAAAGCAGTAGAAGATGGCCCAACTCCTTGGGCCCCTGCACCCATGTGGGAGGCCCAGAAGAGGCTCCTGGCTCCTGGTTTTAGATCGGTGCAGCTCCGGCCATTGCAGCCATCTGGGGAGTGAACCAGCAGATAGAGGACTTCTCTCTCTGTCTCTATTTCTCTCTGTAACTCTTTCAAATAAATAAAATAAATTTTTAAATAAATAAAATGAAATGAGTCTCTTACCACACCCAACTTTTCAGAAGCATTAGCTTTCCACAGACGAATGTTCATTTCATCAGATCCACACATGATATACTTGCTGTCAGAAGTCCATTTTACACAGATAACATGCTGCATTCTCTTTGTGTGATAGACTTCTCTATAGAAAAAGAATTAAGTTAAAAAAACTTAGGATTTTGTTATAGCCTTTCTTGAACAGTTGCTTATCAAGTACCAGGATATCATTTTCAGGTCTGAAGGCAATATAAAAGGGAAATACAGGCCGGCGCCGCGGCTCACTAGGCTAATCCTCCGCCTAGCGGCGCCGGCATACCGGGTTCTAGTCCCGGTCGGGGTGCCGGATTCTGTCCCGGTTGCCCCTCTTCCAGGCCAGCTCTCTGCTGTGGCCAGGGAGTGCAGTGGAGGATGGCCCAAGTGCTTGGGCCCTGCACCCCATGGGAGACCAGGAGAAGTACCTGGCTCCTGCCATCGGATCAGCGCGGTGCGCCGGCCGCAGCGCGCCAGCCGCGGCGGCCATTGGAGGGTGAACCAACAGCAAAGGAAGACCTTTCTCTCTGTCTCTCTCTCTCACTGTCCACTCTGCCTGTCAAAAAAAAAAAAAAAAAAAAAGGGAAATACAAATTCATTCCAATGTATTTCCATTGACCCCAACGAACTGGGTTCTATACCAAGTTTTGGGTAACCAAAAACACAAAAAAGCAAAATAAAAAAATCTGCTCTCAGAGAATTTGTAATTCAATAAAAGAATACAGATACACTAAGCAAAACCAGATGTACAGAAAAGTTCACAAATCACTGAGTATAAACTCTAAGTAAAAATGCTAAAGCTGGAGTAACTGTACAGTAAGAAACAGCTTACTCTTAAAAAAGTCTTCGAATCACTTTATTTTTTGTATTTTTTTCATTTGATTGGAAAATAAATTAAACTGGATACAATGGCATTCAAAGAGCACATTTTTATATATTGAACCTAATGCCTGGCTTTTGCTTTGCTCATATTATTTAAAAAGTTTAATTAATTGAAGTGAGAATTGATGATTTACATGTGTGAAAAGAAAGAGAGGGTTACAAAGTGTCTGGTACGTTGAGGTAAGAGTCATTTAATAAATGGAGATGTCAAATATTATACCTATTTAGAAAGGCTGTGAACCATGCTAAGTGAAGTCACAGCAGATACTATATTCAGAAGTGTTAAGAAGATCATTAAAAAGTAAGAGACAAGGTCAGAAAAAATGCGATGAGATTTCTGGAGAAGCAAATTATCCATATCAGACTACATGACAGAAAAGCAACAGGCTTAACAAATTATACATAGTAAAAGAAAACCCATATGGGATGATCAAAACAAATGTAATTCACAACTATTAAAAAAAACTCTAAAGTACATTCACAAAACTAGTCTTTTACACCAGTTCTGATGGATATTTTGTTGGCACTTAAACCTTAAGAAATTTATTTTTAAAAGGGTTAGAAAGACGAATCTATGAAAGGGAAAACTAGATGAGACAGACTGTTTTCTTCTCCCTGTCAAGGCTCTGCTTTTCTAAGACTCATTTCTTATCATCTCTACCAACTGAATAGGTCCCTCTTTCCAAAACAATGAGTTTAAATGTAAGGAAATTCAATCAGGCTTCAGCAACCATTAAAAAAAACCTGTTCAGGGGGTGGCACTGTGGTGCGGGTTGACTCCCTGGCCCATATGGGCACTGGTTCGAGACCCGGCTGTCCCACTTTCAATCCAGCTCTCTGCTATGGCCTGGGAAAGCAGTAGAAGATGGCCCAAGTCCTTGGGCCCCTGCACCCGCATAGGAGACCCGGAAGAAGCGCCTGGCTCCTGGCTTCGGATAGGCACACCTTGGCTGTTGTGGCCAATTGGAAATTGAATCAATGGATGGAAGACCTCTCTCTCTCCTCTCTCTAACACTGACTTTCAAATAAAATAAATAAATCTTTTTTTTTTTTTTTTTAAGTAACCTGTTCAAATAACAGACCAATAAAATCCAATGATTGGTCACAACCAATTTTGGATTCTCCTTAATTGTGAACTATTAATTAATGGTAAAGAGAGTTCTTAGCTTCTAGATACGGTTATGTTTGCACATATGCTTACTTTATAAAGCTCACTAAAAATTATACTATCAGGAGATAAATACATTTCTATTTAAAGATTTATTTATTTATAGAGAGAAAGGGAGAGACGGAGAAAGATATTCCACCCGCTGGTTCACTCCCTAAATAGCTGCAAAGACAGAGATTGGGCCAGGCTGAAGCTAGGAGCCTTGAACTCCTTCCAGGTCTCCCACATGAATGGCAGGAGCCCAAACACTTGGGCCATCTTCTGCTGCTTTCCCAGGTGCATTAGCAGGGAGCTGGAGGAAATGGAGCAGCCAGGACACAAACACATGCCCATATGGGATGTCAGCATTGCATGCTTAACCTGCTGTGCCACAACACTGGCCTTGATAAATACATTTTAAAACTTAAGTTCTTTATATACATATTCAAAATAAACTAATTTTTCTCTGTGAATGTTAGCAATTTACCTATTTGCTTAGCAAATATTGAATCAAAGCTCAATAAATGCCAACTTCCAAACACTGATTCTATTGTTTTTAAATATTTGCTAAGTTTACTATAAAAATTCACACTAATTTTAAGGTCTTTCATTGGAAAATTTTTTTCTTTCTTTCTTTCTTTCTTTTTTTTTTTTTTTTATTTTTTGACAGACTGGACTGGAAGGGGGGCAACCGGGACAGAATCCGGTACCCAGACCGGGACTAGAACCCGGTGTGCTGGCGCCGCAATTAGCCTATTAAGCCGTGGCGCTGGCCGGAAAATTTTTTAAAAAGATTTATTTAATTATTTGAAAGTCAGAGTTACACACAGTTAGAAGGAGAGGCAGAGAGAGAGAGAGGTCTTCCATCTGCTGGTTCACTCTCAATTGGCCACAACAGCCAGAGCTATGTTGATCCAAAGCCAGGAGCCAGGAGTTTCTTCCTCATCTCCCATGCAGGTGCAGGGGCCCAAGGACTTGGGCCATCTTCTAGTGCCTTCCCAGGCCATAGCAGAAAGCTGGACTGGAAGTGGAGCATCTGGGACTAGAACTGGCACCCATATGGGATGCCGGCACTGCAGGTGGCGGCTTCACCCACTACGCCACAGCGCTGGCCCGAGGAAAATATTTTAAAAACAGACTATTCAAAGCATGGCTTATGCATCAGCTACTTTATGTCTGCAATGATAGGAAACCAAGCAGACCAGAGATGAACTAAAACTAGCTTTCAAGTAGATTATGGCAAAAGAAAGAGGGAATCCCATTTACATCTAATCACCCCATGAGTAACATACATTTTTAAGATTTATTTATTTATTTGAAAGGTACAGTTACAGAGAGGCAGAGGCAGAGAGAGATCTTCTATCTACTGGTTCACTCCCCAAATGGCCACAATGCTCAGAACTGAGCTGATCCAAAGCCAGGAGCTTCCTCTGGGTCTCCCTTGTGGATGCAGACGCCCAAGGACTTGGGTCATCTTCCATTGCTTTTCCAGGCACATTAGCAGGGAGCTGGATTGGAAGTGGAGGAGCTGAGGCTCAAACTGGTGCCCAAATGGATGATGCTGGCACTGCAGGTGGCAGCTTTATTGCTAGCTATGCCACAGTGCCGGACCCATGAGTAACATACAGTATGACTATTGTGGGCGCCAGAATCTGTCCCGGTTGCTCCTCTTCCAGTCCAGCTCTCTGCTGTGGCCTGGGATAGCAGTAGAGGATGGCCCAAGTTCTTGGGCCCCTGCACCCACATGGGAGACCAGGAGGAGACTCCTGCCTCCTGGCTTTGGATTGGCGTAGCTCCCGCTGTTGCAGCCATTTGGAGAGTGCACCAACGGAAGGAAGACCTTTCTCTCTGTCTCTCTCACTGTCTGTAACTCCACCTGTCAAATAAATTAAAAAAATAATAATAATAAAAAAAAGACTATTGTGATTACAAAACCTTCAAACCCGGGGACAGTGCTCTGGCACTGTGGGTAAAGCTGCTATCTCCAACACTGGCATCCCATATGAGAACTGGTTCAAGTCCCAGCTGCTCCTCTTCCCATCCAGCTCCCAGCTAATGGCCTAGGAAAAGCAGCAGAAGATGGCCAAAATGCTTGCCCCCTGCTAACCACATGGGAGACCTGGAAAAAGCTCCTAGCTCCTGACTTCAGCCAGGCCACTGCTGCCATCTGGGGAATAAATCAGCCAATGGAAGGTTTCTGTCTCTCTAACTCTTTCAAATAAATAAGTCAATCTTCAAAACACACAACCAAAAAAAAAAAAAAAAAATCACATTGGGAGATAATCCCCTGGAAATGAAATGTAAGAACTCTATTACTTGCCCCCATTGGCTTTGGAATAATCAGCCTGAACTCCATTGTTGGCTCTCAGAATCACAGGTACTTCTTCTATACATTCCTATTTCTCTTTCTGTTTTTTAATTCTCTTTTCCATTCCTTCTATGCTTAAATATCATTTTAGGAAAGCAATCTCTTACTACCTTTAGAAGTTCTGGTAACAAGAAAAGATGGAGGGCAAATTCTTTTGATTTTTAACATCTTCCAGATGTGTGAGAATTTTGACTGAACAACTCCAAAATCCCTTCATGACAATTTGGAGATTTGTATCAAGGCAACTGCAAAGGAAGCAACAGCCACAGAGAACCAACATCAGGAGTTCTACTATGAAGTTGAAAGGATGAAGATCAAAGTCATCAAATCAATCCTTCAGTGCACTTTAGACTCAAACACCTCAGTAATGACAAAGGCAGTGAAGGGGCCGGCGCTGTGGCGCAGTGGGTTAAAGCCCTGGCCTGAAGTGCCAGTGTCCCATATGGGCGCCGGTTCTAATCCCAGCCACTCCTCTTCTGATCCAGTTCTCCACTATGGCCTGGAAAAGCAGTAGAAGGTGGCCCAAGTGCTTGGGCCCCCAAACCCACGTGGGAAACCCGGAAGAAACTCCTGACTCCTAGCTTCAGATCAGCACAGCTGTGGCTGTTGTGGCCATCTCGCCATCTCTCTCTGTCTCTACCTCTCTCTGTAACTCTTTCAAATAAATTTAAAAAAAAATCTTAAAAAAAAAAAAAAAAGTCGGTGAAGATGACAATTATGTGCTGGCAACCAATGACGATACAAGGTTTAGGACTCAATATGGCTCCCTCAAATTAGACTGGAGAAAAATGCAACTATGACCAGTGAAGATACCATTAGACAACTGATTTGCTATGACCAAAAAAATTACAAATGAGCTGTTTGGCTCTCAGGAGAGGGGCACTGTCTGAGGCCATGTGAACTTCAAGGAGGCACTCATTCTCAAGGTCAGCTGCATCAGCACTGAAGGATCCTGAGAATGAGTAACTCCTTACATTCTAGATGCTATGTACTTCACTTATCTCTTCCCAGTCCTGACTCTTCCAGAAGAGAATGAAGGTGAGTCAGAAAAAGGACAGGATGTGCCTCTGAAAACAAACATCTTTCTTCAGAAGGTTCAGAATCTTCGGAACTACAGAAGGAAGCCAGCCTGGCTTATCATTATGAGTAATGATAAAAATTTTCTTCATTGCACTAAAATGGTAAGATTTCTTCATCTTGCTGCAGATGTAACATCAAATGGAATGTTCCCTGGATTTTTTTAAATGAATAATAGGTCTCAGAAAGATGCTCAGCTACCATTAATCTTTAGTAGCTGCTAAACTGCTTTCCCTTCTCCACACTGTTGTTTCTAACACAGATGAACACCTCCCACTTTCATTACACAGGTTCTCTCTCCTTCTCTTTCCCTCATCTGATTCGTTTTTTCCCTCTTTTCCTTTTTGACTATCTCCAATCATTTCTTGTTAGCTTTCACCAAGGGCATCTTTCCTTTACTTTCCTATAATTCCATTAAGCAAGACCGGGCCACCCAACCAAGTATGAGTGTAAACAAATACACACAAATGCATATATATGTATGCATGCATATGTATGTACTTGGATCACTTTATTTTTATTCTAATAGTTATTACATTAAAATGGAAGTCATCATTTCTTCAAGTATAATACCACTATAATTCCTTAATTATATAATTTTTATGGGAAAATTTCTTTCAATTTATTTGGATTTGCTTTATACATGCTTTCAAGACAACATCCAAGACATTTTGAAGAAACAAATGTTGAATGTGTACAAAAGTACTCTGCAAACCATAGCAAACTACACAGGGGGTCATATGTTACATAGAAGTTTTACATCAGTCTAAGGCAAAAAAATTAAGTTCAAAATTACCCTTGAGGGGCCAGCGTTGTGGCGTAGCAGGTTAAGCCGCCTGCTGCAGTGCTGGCATCCTATATGGGCGCCAGTTCCAGTCTCAGCTGCTCCACTTCCAATCCAGCTCTCTGCTGTGGCCTGGGAGGCACTAGAAGATGGCCCAAGTCTTTGGGCCCCTGCCTGTATGGAAGACTGGGAAGAAGCTCCTGGCTTCTGCCTTTTGATAGCCATAGCTCTGGCCATTGAAGCCAATTGGGAGTGAACCAGAGGATGGAAAACCTCTCAGCCGGCACCACGGCTCACTAGGCTAATCCTCCACCTAGCGGCGCCGGCACACCGGGTTCTAGTCCCGGTCGGGGCACCGGATTCTGTCCCGGTTGCCCCCCTTTCAGGCCAGCTCTCTGCTGTGGCCTGGGAGTGCAGTGGAGGATGGCCCAAGTGCTTGGGCCCTGCACCCCATGGGAGACCAGGAGAAGCACCTGGCTCCTGGCTTCGAACAGCGCGGTGTGCCAGCCGCGGTGGCCATTGGAGGGTGAACCAACGGCAAAGGAAGACCTTTCTCTCTGTCTCTCTCTCTCACTGCACTGTCCACTCTGCCTGTAAAAAAAAAAAAAAAAAAGAAAACCTCTCTGTCTCTGCCTCTCCTGTCTCTGTGTAACTCTGACTTTCAAATAAATAAATAAATCTTTTAAAAAAAAATTACCCTTGAAAATGCCTTAAAATGTTATGGTATTCTTTTTTTTTTTTTTTTTTGAAAAATGTTATGGTATTCTATATAAACTACTTTAAAACAAAAGTATAATACAAATGTATAAATACATATTTACTAATCCATAATATGTGTAGAGGCTATGTGCTCATAGAATGAGATATACAAATGAATTATGGGACAGTTGCATATTTAATCTTTCACTATTACTCAGTCTAGGCACAATCCAAGTACCTACATGAAGGTAGAATAAGGCAATAATGTCCTGACAACTTAAACTTTTTTCTTTTTGTATTGGTGCATAAGTTACAAGTAAATGTAAAGTATTATTTTTATTAATTGCTCTTGAATTGTTTAGGATGAAACCTATCCATCATCAAACTAAAGTTTTTAGAAACTTTACTAAAAAGCATTAAAAAATAATTCTAAATTAAAAATGACTTGCTGTGAGGTAGACAGATTTAGCACCAACAAATAAGATAATACCTTGTGCAAAGAAATCTCTTGGTAGACTCATGCTTTGCTCACTGATGAGAAAGGAGAAGTTGATACTCCAAGTCATGATACTTGGGTGTGTGCCCCATTACATACACATAGCCAGTCACCCTCCCAGGAAGGATAAAGGATGATCAGGAGAAAGAAGAACTGAACAAAACTAAATGGCTTTTTGGTAGTCACATACCTGCTCCGACTTTTGTCCACAGGAAAGATTCTAATAGATTTATCAAAACTAGCAGACACAAACTCTTTCCCAGTGGGGGAGTAATCCACATCAAGCACTGCAGAGACATGGTCCATATGGACCATCACAGGGGTGTCCAGTACACGCATATCAAAAGTATACAAGCTGTAAAATAATTTTTAAATATTTAAATATTTAATATGTAAACATTTGACATAAATTTCTAGAAAGAATGTAATGAAAGAAGACCCAATAGCTAAACAATGCATATCTAAATATATAGCTCAATTTTGTACACAGGCAAATGAGAGAAATGGAGAAATATCAATTATTATTATTATTCTTTTAGATTATATACACTTTCCACCTTACAAATCTAAATCTCATTTTAGAAAACGTGGATATTTGAAGAAAGTACAAAAATTACTTTTAGTTTCAATATCTAGAAAAAGTTAGTATAGTGTAATTTTTTCTAAAGATTTATTTCATTTATTTGAAAGGCAGAGTTACAGTGGGAAAGGATGAGACAGAGAGAGAGGAGAGAGAGACAGACAGACAGATAGATAACTTCTATCTGCTGATTCATTCCCCAAACGGATGCAATGGCTGGGGCTAGGACAGGCTGAAGCCAGGAACCAGGAGCTGCATCTGGGTCTCTCATCTTGGGCCATCTTCTGCAACTTTACAGGGAGCTGGAACAGAAGTGGGGCTACTGGGATTCGAATTGCTACTGTTATGGGATGCAAGCTTTGTAGGCAGTTGCTTAACCTGCTACGCCACAACACTGAACCCAGTGTAGAATAATTTTTAAAAATCTTTTCAACATCCTATTTAAGTTCACACTTTAAAGAAAACTGAGACAGTGCTGCATAAAACTTTGTATTCTGGTATTTTATTTAGCATATTATAAGCATTTACCCATATCATTAATTAATCTTTGAAGACTTTAGTGGTTGCAACTTTAAATGAGTTCAATAATTTATTTCCTTTTTTTTTTTTTTTTTTTTTTTTTTTTTTGACAGGCAGAGTGGACAGTGAGAGAGAGAGACAGAGAGAGAAAGGTCTTCCTTTGCCGCTGGTTCACCCTCCAATGGCCGCCGCTGCAGCCGGCGCACCGCGCTGATCCTGGCAGGAGCCAGGAGCCAGGTGCTTTTCCTGGTCTCCCATGGGGTGCAGGGCCCAAGCACCTGGGCCATCCTCCACTGCACTCCCTGGCCATAGCAGAGAGCTGGCCTGGAAGAGGGGCAACCGGGACAGAATCCGGCGCCCCAACCGGGACTAGAACCCGGTGTGCCGGCGCCGCAAGGTGGAGGATTAGCCTATTGAGCCACGGCGCCGGCTCTATTTCCTTATTTTTAATACACAGCTCCCAAGTTTTTCTTACAAATAATGTTTAAGTGAAATTCCAATATGTAAATTGTTGACATTCAAACTCAATGAACAGACTCAATTAAATCTGGACAGAATCTTACAAGGAGGAATGTGAGGTCCAATGACATAAGCATTTTTAATCCTTGATTTGAGTTACAAATTACTTTCAATAAAGTTGTATGAGTTCATACTCCTTACAGTGCAATGTAAGAGTGAGCACAGCTCTTAAAGGATGTACTAAAATTAGAAAATTATACTTTATGCACAATTTTTCTAAATTTAGAAAATTATACTTTATGCACAATTAGGGAAAATAACTCAATGAGTTTCAAGATATAAAAATTCCTGTTACAAAAAATACTGCTTCAAATGAGCCAACATAGATAAGAGTAATATATAGCATTACTGTGACCAAATTTCTAATATCAAAATACTTTAAGATGCTAAGGTTTGTAAGTGAAAGTCTGAGAAGAAAAAAGCATCTACATAATCTTAAAGTATCTCCCTAAGATTTGGAATAATTACAATAGAAAAAAAAGCCAGCAACTCTACTGTGGAGAAACCTGGCAGACGCCACCTTAACCAAGCAATTAAGTTTAATGTTACCCATAGTAAGACACTGACATTGTGTGCCCTCCCCTTATATGATATACTACAAAGGGCACATTAGTTTTGTGGTATTTTGCCTAAAGATGCAAAACATCAATCTAACGAGAAAATATCAGTAAAGTCCAAATTAAGGGCAATCCATGAAATAACTAACAACTAAGTTTTCTTCAAAAGGAGCACTGTGGTATGAGCTGAATGTCTGTTCCCTCTCAACAAATATGTCTGTTGAAATCTAATCCACAATGTGATGGCATGTGCGAATAGTCTTGGGGAAGTAATTACGTCATAAAGGCAAAGTCATCCCAGATGAGATCAGCACCCTTCTAAGAAGAGGCCAAAGAACTGTCTCCAGGGATTTAAGAAGTTGGCTATCCGCACCCCTCACCAGAACCTACCATGGTAGCACCCTTATCTCCAACTTCCAGCCGCCACAACTGTGAGAAATAAATGCCTGCTGCTGAAGACACCCAATCTATGGCAGCTTGTTATAGCAGCCTGAACTAAGACCTAAGGTGACAAACAAGAAATGAGAAAGAGCAGTCACAGACTGAGTAGGGACAGATGACAAATGCAACAGGAGATCCTATATTGGACCCTAGAAGAGAAAAGAACATTGGTGGAAAATCTGATGATGAAATAAAGTCTGTATTTGGTTAACAGTATTGAACTGATGTTAATTTCTTGATTTTGGTGATTGAACTATAGTTATATGACATTAATTAACATTAGGGACAACTGGCAACAGTGACTGATAATTCTATTACAACTTTTCCATAAGCCTAAAATTATTTCAAAATGAGATGTGCAGAGCAGGTGTTCAGCAAATTAAGCTACAGTTTGGGACATCTACAGCTTAAATCATAGTGCCCAGGTTCGAGTCTTGCCCTACTTTGCAATCCAGCTTTCTATTAATGTACATCGTGAGAGCAGATGACAGTTCAAGTACATGAGTCCCTGCCACAAACACGGTAGATCCAGATAGAGTTCCTGGCTCCTGGCTTCAGCCTGGCCCATCCCTTGCTATTGCATCTAGAGAGCGAACCAGTAAATGGAAGATCTCTTTATATATATGTCTTTTTCTCTCACTCTGTTGCTCTCTCTCTCAAATAAATAAACTTTAAAAAAATTAAATGTTTAATACACTTAACATTTTAAAAGAATATTTTAAAAATACCATTACCAGGAAAAGTATTTGATGCCAAAAATAAAATATCCCAAATGCCATAGATGCCATCAAAAACCCAATTACTATTCTTTTTAAAAAAGTTTTCCAAAATACTACAAGATCATTAGCCATGATCAAACTGCTTTTTGAGGTTAATATCTGAGTTGAAAACTGCTTTACAGTCTGAAGGTAGAGGTTCTCAAACAAGTTTTATTTTAGCAAACTGTTTTATTTCTACATGGGAAAAAAGCTAAGAATTTATCCAAATTCCAAGCAAATCAATCCACTTGGATAGAATATGTTTAAATAAACAGAATTCCAACTTATAGAATTCTTTAGAGATCATCTAGCCCAGCCTTCTTTAATTAGTGGTTGGTCTAGACTTAAACTTGGGTTTCCAATTCAGGATTACTAGATTAATTAAAGGGCAATAAAACAAAATATTTACATCTGTTAAAAAAAAAGATATCAAAGTAAGATTATTTTCAAGTAAGAGTAATGATGGTATTTTAACCATCATCCCTTATAAGAAACATGTTCCTTTTGTGCATGCATCATATGTAATTATTCCAAATTACATATGAGAAATTCTAGGGAAACTTAAAAAAAAAAAAAGCTGGCGCCGCAGCTCACTAGGCTAATCCTCCGCCTTGTGGTGCCGGCACACCGGGTTCTAGTCCTGGTCGGGGCGCCGGATTCTGTCCCGGTTGCCCCTCTTCCAGGCCAGCTCTCTGCGGTGGCCAGGGAGTGCAGTGGAAGATGGTCCAAGTGCTTGGGCCCTGTACCCCATGGGAGACCAGGAGGAAGCACCTGGCTCCTGGCTTTGATTAGCACGATGCGCCGGCTGCAGTGCGGCGGCCATTGGAGGGTGAACCAACGGCAAAGGAAGACCTTTCTCTGTTTCTCTCACTGTCCACTCTGCCTGTCAAAAAAAAAAAAAAAAAAAAAGACAACCTGCCCAAACAGCTGACTGGAATGCACTATAGATACCTTAATAAAGTTGGTCACAATAATGCTGTTTCACTCTTGCCTTTTATTGCCTTTATGCCATTTTTTAAGAAGATTTATTTATTAATTCAAAAGAGTTACAGAAAAGGGGAGGGAGAGAGAAACAGAAAAGAGAGCCCTTCCATCTGCTGGTTAATTTCCCAGATGGCCATAATGGCCAGGGATAGGTCAAGCCTAAGCCAGGAGCCAGGAGCTTCATCTGGGTCTCCCACATGGGTGGCAGGGACCAAAGCATTCAAGCCATCACCTGATGACTCCCAGGGTGTGCATTAGCAGAAAGCTGGATCAGAAGCAGAGTAGCCAGGACTTCAACCAGGCATTCCAACTTGGGATGTGAACATCCCAACTGGTAACTTAACTGCTGTGCCACACAGGGTGCATCCAATACACTTATTAAAAAAAAAAAAAAAGGATTATTTATTTGAAGGGCAGAGTTACACAGAGATGGGGGGATGGGGGAAGACATATCTTTCATTTGTTGGTTCACTCTCCAAATGACCACAATGGCTGGGGCTGGGCCAGGTCAAAGCCAGGAGCCAGGAGCTTCATCAGGTTTTCCTTTGTGGGTGGCAGGCCCAAGTACTTGGACTATTTGCTGCCTTACCCTGTGTATCAGCATGAAGCTAGATTGGAAGTGGAGCAGCCAGGGTTTGGAACATTGTTTGTACGCAGTACCAGCATTGCAGAGGAGGCTTAAGCTACTCTGCCACAACACTAGCCCAATAAATTTTTCTTTTAATCTAATTTTTCTACGAACTTATTGAAATGATCTTGTATAAAGAATCATAAACTTCCATCTAAGTCAAGAAACAAAGCTGCCAAGTCAAATTTATATGGAGTCAAATAATAACATAAATGCAAACATTAGGATAAAAAATTTATACTATAGGGAACAGCATCGTAGTACAGCAGGTTAAGCCACCATGTGTGACGCCAGCATATTATATGAGAGCTGGTTTGAGTCCCAGCCGCTCCATTTCTGATCCAGTTCCCCACTAATGTGCCTGAGAAAGCAGCAGAAGATAGCCAGTTTGGGCCTCTGCCACACACACGGGAGATCTGGATGAAGTTCCAGGCTCCTGGGTTCGGCATGTCCCAGACCCGGCCCTTACAACCATTTGGGTAATGAATCAGCAGATGGAAGATGTTGTGTGTGCTGGGTAATGAACCAGCAGATGGAAGATGTGTGTGTGTGTGTGTGTGTGTGTACGCGCATGAGCGCGTGTGTGTCTATCTCTTTCTCTCTCACTCTGCCTAACAAATAAATCTTTAAAAATAAACAAACAGGGCCAGCGCCACGGCTCAATAGGCTAATCCTCCACCCAGCGGCACCGGCACACCGGGTTCTAGTCCCAGTCGCCCCTCCTTCCAGGCCAGCTCTCTGCTATGGCCCGGGAGTGCAGTAGAGGATGGCCCAAGCGCTTGGGCCCTGCACCCCATGGGAGACCAGGAGAAGCACCTGGCTCCTGCCTTCGGATCAGCGCGGTGCCACTGGAGGGTGAACCAATGGCAAAGGAAGACCTTTCTCTCCGTCTCTCTGTCCACTCTGCCTGTAAATAAATAAATAAATAAACAAACAAACAAACAAACAAACAGGGGCCAGTGCTGTGGCGCAGCAGGTTAACGCCCTGGCCTGAAGCAGCAGCATACCATAAGGGTGCTGGTTTGAGACCTGGGTGCCCCATTTCCAATCCCGCTCTCTGCTATGGCCTAGGAAAGCAGCAGAAGATGGCCTGAATCCTTGGGCCCCTGCACCGCATGGGAAACCTGGAAGAAGCACCTGGCTCCTGCTTCAGATTGGCCAACTGGGGAGTGAACCATCGGATGGACGACCTCTCTCTCTTTGCCTCTCCTCTCTGTGTGTAACTCTGACTTTCAAATAAATAAATAAATAAGTCTTTAAAAAAATTAATAAATAAATACAGAAACAGAGGCCGGCACTGTGGTGTGGCAGGTAAGGGCGCCGCCTGCAGTGCCAGCATCCCGTATGGGAGCTGGTTCAAGTCCCGGTTGCTCTACTTCTGATCTAGCTCTCTATTATGGCCTGGGAAAGCAGTGGAAGATGGCCCAAGTAAGGACCCCTGCATCTGTGTGGGAGATCCAGAAGAAGCTCCTGGCTTCAGATTGGCTCAGCTCTGGCCATTGTGGCCATCTGGGGAGTGAACCAGCAGATGGAAGACCTTTCTCTCTCTCTCTCTCTATGACTCTGTTTCTCTGTAACTCTCCCTTTCAAATAAATAAATAAAATCTTAAAATAAATAATAAAAATTTAAACTATAATTTTCCTTTCACCTTAAAGAAGTAACAGTGAGAGCTAATAACATGAGTACTTATGTATCAGCTACAAATACTGTAGACAGCTATTTTCATTTCCACTACAACATCAGAGATCAGACAACTTCTGCAAATGGCCAGATTATAAACATTTTTAGCCAAGTGAGCCTCAGTCTCTGCTGCAATCATTCAATCCAGATGGTGAACCAGAAAAGCAGCTTATCTAAAACAAAACTGAATGGGTGTGGCCATAGTACAATAAAGGTTTATAAAAACAGCAACAGGTAAGATTTGGTTATTGTCCCTAGACAATATCATTCTGAAAACTAAGAAAACAGTTTTCTTTTTTATTTTTAAAGATTTATTTATTTATTTGAGAGGCAGAGTTACAGAGACAGAGGTCTTCCATCTGCTAGTTCACTTCCCAAATGGCACCAATGGCCAGAGCTGGGCTGATCTGAAGCCAGGAGCCAGCAGCCAGCAGCCAGGTGCCAGGAGCTTTTTCTGGGTCTCTGATATGGGTGCAGGGGCCCAAGCACTTGGGTCATCTTCCCCTGTATTCCCAGGCCATTAGCAGGGAGCTGAATTGGAAGTAGAGCAGCTGGGACTCAAACTGGTGCACATATGGAACGCTGGTGCCACAGGAGGTGCTTAACCTACTATCCCACATCTCTAGCCCCAAGACAACAGCTTTCTAAGAAGCTCTTTTCCAACTTGAAAACTTATTTTTAGCAAAAATTAAAAAAATTGATTTGTGAAGGTATCCTTACCTAGTGAAATATATTTATTTATAGGCTAATCCTCCGCCTTGCGGTGCCGGCACCCCGGGTTCTAGTCCCGGTTGGGGCGCCCGATTCTGTCCCAGTTGCCCCTCTTCCAGCCCAGCTCTCTGCTGTGGCCAGGGAGTGCAGTGGAGGATGGCCCAAGTGCTTGGGCCCTGCACCCCATGGGAGACCAGGAGAAGTACCTGGCTCCTGCCATCGGATCAGCGCGGTGTGCCTGCCGCGGCGGCCATTGGAGGGTGAACCAATGGCAAAAGGAAGACCTTTCTCTCTGTCTCTCTCTCTCTCACTGTCCACTCTGCCTGTCAAAACAAACAAAACAAAAAACAAAACAAAACAAAAACAGAAATATATTTATTTAATAAGACTTATACAATTGAGGCATTACTGATAGAAATGGAGAAACTTACTTGTAATCTTCATTTGCTGCAGTAAAAATAAAAGCTTCCATAGGGTTCCAACAAATTGTATTTGTCCTCATATCCAAGATAACCTGGGAAAGGAAGAATATACTATTCCATTATCATGATATTAATTACCTTCAGAATGGATGTTATTTCCTACTTCATTTCTTTTTTTTTTCCTCATTGATTTAAGCAAATATTTAGCAAACACCTATTGTGTGCAAAGCACTCAGTTTGATGTAATAGGAAATCAATAACTTTTCCTGAATATAACACAAAGTGGTAAATGTGAAAAATGGAAAAATGCTTCATGTTTAGACCCTTAACCTAAAATAACTTATCGTTTAGTAAGGAAGATGAGACACACATTAAGAAAAAACAAATCACAAACGACTATCAAATTAGAAGCAAAATTAATGGTGAGCTTATGTTTAAAGCAGAGAAATGTTTCAAAAAACAAGCATGATTTGAAATGACCTGTGGAGGATGAGTAATTCATAGTGCTTCTCATTGGAACACGATTGGCATTTTGGGGTAGGATATTCTGTATGTGTAACTGTCTACTGTAAGATGCTTAGCTTCTCGGACATCTTATTCACTAAATGTCCCTCAAACACTTCCAGAACTACACCTTGTGGGGAAATACAATCCCTGATAGAGAACTTCTACATTTAGAAAAGATAGAACACTAATAGCCTACTAGATAGTACAACAACAACAAATAGAAAGTAGCAGTGTCTAAGAATATGACATTAAAAAAAAAAAAAACCATAGTGATCTGAATTGAATTTGACAAATCTCAATGAAATGTTGCCTTACTGAATGAAATAAAATGGATTGTCAAGTGAGACCAGATTTTGGAAAGCTTTGAAAGCCAGGCTACAGTTCTTTTCTTCAACTTCAAAATAATAGAGTATCATTAAAAACTGAGAAAGGGGAATGAGGAGGGGCAGAAATGTCCATTAATTAAACTAGAACTTGGTGTCAGCACTCTGTGACATGGTCAAAGGTATCATGTTTTGTTCTCGCCACTGGCTGCAAGGTGCTTACTAATACTGTCGTTTTTTAGGAGAAAAATGGGTTAAGTTTACCTGCTTACTAAGTTCACGCAGGATCTCCTCACAGAATCACATGAATACGTGAAATAATTAAAGCGATATTTTGGAAAGATTATCTTATTTATCCATTAGACTTCAATGAATATACTCCTAACATTTCTGTTTACTACATGCTATGAAAATTATTTAGAAAAATAAAACAAAGTATTAAAAGTATCTCCTTTTTATGTGGACTATAACAATGGACTCATGGCACACAAATGTTATCTAGCCCTTCCTGTGACCACACAATTCTAGTACTTAAAATCAGACTTTTTAGGCCAGTGCCACGGCTCACTTGGCTAATCTTCCGCCTGCGGTGCCGGTACCCAGGGTTCGAGTCCTGGCTGGGGTGCTAGGTTCTGTCCCAGTTGCTCCTCTTCCAGTCCAGCTCTCTGCTGTGGCCCGGGAAGGCAGTGGAGGATGGCCCAAGTGCTTGGGCCCTGCACCCACATGGGAGACCAGGAGGAAGCACCTGGCTCCTGGCTTCGGACTGGCACAGCGTGCCGGTGGTGGTGGCCATTTGGGGGATGAACCAATGGAAAGAAGACCTTTCTCTCTCTCTAACTCTGCCTGTCCAAAAAAAAAAAAAAAAATCAGACTTTTTTTTTAAAAAGATGAATCTTCTTTTAATTATAAAAGATTTGCTTTTATTTATTTGAAAGTCAGAGTTACACAGAGAGAGAAGGAGAGGCAAAGAGAGAGAGATGTCTTCCATCTGCTGGTTCACTCCCCAATTAGCCGCAACAGCTGGAGCTGCACCAATCCAAAGCCAGGAGCCAGGAGCCTCCTCTGGGTCTTCCCACGCGGGTGCAGGGGCCCAAGGACTTGGGCTATCTCCCACTGCTTTCCCAGGCCATAGCAGAGAGCTGGATCAGAAGTGGAGCAGTTGGGACTCGAACCGGCGTCCATATGGGATGCTGGCACTGCAGGCGGCGGTCTTATCTGCTACCTCACAGCGCCGGCCCCGAAATCAAACTTACACCCTTTTACTTAAAACAGCACCCCTTGTAACTTTAGATGGTTAAGTCTCTCCCTCAGGAGAGCTGGTTTGAGCTTATATTTGCTCTGATCCCTAAGTCCTAGAATGACCACCTTAGAACTGTTGGGAAATCTGTCACCTTGAACAGGATAGTGTTTGTCAAACCAAATGTCAAGCTAGTACCCATCAGCATGAAATTAAACAAATAAAGCTGGTTTTGTGAATGAGTTCTAAAACTTTCTGGAATAAAATACTGTACATATTATAGGATGATCATAGGGCCTGAAGAACTGTTAAGAACTGGAATGCAATACCTTTAATCTAAGGACTTTCAATTCAGTAAGTACTAATTACGTACCTAAATTTTATTGGCATCATAGAAGACACAAATATTAAGATATAAGAATTGCTGGAAATGCAAGGGTCTCCAAAAAGCAACGGAAAGTGAGAGAATGCCATTATCATTTTGGGTTCTAAGAACATCTGGGTGAATAAAAAATTTAATTATGAAAAAACATTTGCTCCGTGTCTTCAGTCACTCAGCTTATAGAGGAATCAGTCACTTGGTTAGTAAAGGAATGCATTAAGCGTGAAAAGCAAAAGACAAAACAGAAGCTCACCTTTTTCAGAGGAGTAGCCTGCCTCATATCATATAGCACTATATTCCGGTCAGAAGCACAACTTCCCAAAAGAAATGTCTGCAAATAAGTATAACAATCACCAGTTACAGGTCAGGAAGGGCAAGAAACGGGGGTGGGGAGATGATTTAATCATCATTAACGCCAGGCTAAGGTACCAAATTCTAACATCAAAGCCCATTTTAAGAGGACATGATAAATCCATAATCTCAGCAAATAAGCCAAGTAATTTCATAATCAAATCTCTGTGTATGTACTTCAGATGCAGGTAATGATAGTGCATGGATACAGTGCATTCTAATTTGTAATAGAACATACTTTATTTACCCATATTCAACTTAGACTCTTAGACTTGTTTCTTACTTTTTGCTATTACAAATTAACACTTCAATAAACATTTCTTTCATACATTTACTTCTTCTTCTTTTGAATTATTTCCTTATTTTAAAATTTTAAGAGTGACATTACTAAATCAAAAGCCATCATGGTTTTCGACATTTAGGGCTAATTATTTTCCAAAGAACTTGTGCCAATATACACAATTAGGAACACGTCAACTTTATTGCAACTGGGTAGCCTCAGGTTGTATCATTTAAAAGTTAGTATTGGTCTGAAACTTTCCTAATTAATTACATAAAGGTATTGCTTTACCAGTAAACATTTCCTTATGCTGTCTCTATATAAAATAGGCCAATGCTTTGCCAATGTTTTTTGGAAAGATTTTTATTTTATTTATTTGAAAGAGTTAAAGAGGTACACAGAGAGAGAAGAAGCAGAAAGAGAGAGAGAGGTCTTCCATTGCTGGTTCATTCCCCAATTGGCCGCAATGGCCGGAGCTGCACCAATCCAAATCCAGGAGCCAGGAGCTTCCTCCAGGTCTCCCATGCGGGTGCAGGGGTCCAAGGACTTGAGCCATCTTCTACTGCTTTCCCAGGCCATAGCAGAGAGCTGCCAGGACTTGAACCGGCGCTCATATAGGATGCCGGCACTGCAGGCAGCGGCTTTACCCACTACGTGACTGCACCAGCTCCTGCTCAATTGTTTTAAGATGTGTAAAATATTTATTTGGAAAGTCAATAACTATGTAACCCTTGACTTTAAGAAAAAACAGCCCACAACTGTACCATTTGTCTTCATTCATGGCTGCTGACACAACTCTGCTTCTGCTCTTTACCACTATCTACTCCAAGCATAGGAGGAACAGAACAAGTTATTTAGTAAAGAGCAGTATGGCCAGCCAACTCCCACTACTGTGTACATAGTTCAAATAAAATATCATAAAGCTAATATTACAATCACAATCTTTCCTTAGTCTTTCCCAAAAGCCACTTCTTTTATTGTATCTCTGACACTTCTCCTAGTGATGCCTTTCAACATTTTTTGGCTTCTCATTTCTGACCAAATTCTATTTTGATTCAAGCAATACAAAAAATTCTACCTACACTGGGCGCTGACTTTCACTTTGTAAAATGTGGCAATTCGGAGCATGAACTTTTACCTTTACCAGAATTCTAGGCTTCAATATTTTAACAGAAAATTAATAATTAATGATTAGAGGAGACAAATACACTCCATTTGTTCACAGCAACGTGCCCTTTCTATTAAGATTAATATAGGATAAGAGACTTGCACACCATTTGCTTTTACCACTAAGTCAGTTCATAAGGTTAATAAAAAACACAGCTGTACAAATAGAGCTATTGTACAGCCAACTTCGAAAACAAGGTTGCTGGGTCATCAGTAATAATTAATCATGATTTTAGAATTGGCCATCAATTCTTCTGACACAGGTGTTAACCAAAATAGAGAAACAAAAGATTTCTCTTAAAGTAGGAATTAATATCTTTCTAGGTTTGTTTTTCATATAGTACTAACATCACCATCTTGAATTTTAGCATATAAAAAAGAAGTTCACATATATTACCACATTTTATATTCACAATGAACCTGTGAAGTACACTGTGTGAGATATAATTAATCTCATCTTAAAAATAAAGAAACAAATATAGAGATTTGTGATTTAATGCAAAAGCGCGCTTGCAGGAAACACAGTTCTGGCTTAGCTCCACTCCAAGTAGGACATAAAATGTTCCCATAAATTGCCTATGCCTGTAGCCTGCTTCCGCTCAGTGTCACCTTGGACCTGCTCTGCAAAGCTGGCCTGCCCCTCCATGCCGAACTTTACTTACCTCTCCAGTCAAAGGGATCACAGGAAAAGGAGATAGAGGATGCAGTGAAAAAGATACAGTAAAGACAGATAAGCTAGTCTAGTGATCAGCAAACTTTTTCTGCATAAGGCCACAAAGTAAGTATTTCCAGATTTGTGGGTCATGTGGTCTTTACAGCAATTACTCAACTTAGCCATTATGGCACAAAAAACAATGACAGACAACACATAAGAGCGCACAGCTGTGTTCTAGTAAAAGTTTGCTCATAGAAATAGGCAGTAGGCCACATTTGGCTCACAGCCATTAGAGTCTGCCAACCCCTGCTCTAGTCCTATAGCTTCACAAATAACTGTTTATGTCGGAATGTGCTGGCAGCAGAGTGTCCCCCCGATTGCCTACTCAGCAATACTCAAGACCCCATTCATGTTGCCTGCAGCACTTCATTTATCAATGCAGTACATGAACAATTTTTATATCCTGTCACTTGGCTTAACCTTTCTTCTCTCCTTTTATAAGCTTGGGTCTCTGAGAGTAGAAAGCCTGCATATCAGGATTTTCTCTTATACCACTTAACACTGTAGTCTGCTGATAATTTTATTTTTTTGAAGACTTACTTTGAAATAGTTACAGAAGGAGAAGGAGAGACAGAGAGAGAGAGAGACAAGAGATTTTCCATCTGCTGGTTCACTTCAAGTGGCCCCAATGGCGAGGGCTGGGTCAGTCTGGGCAAGGAGCCAAGACATTCCCTCCAAGTCTCCTACATGGGCAACAGGGGCCCAAACATTTGGATCATTTTCTGCTGCTTTTTGCAGGCCATTAACAGGGAGCTGGATCACAAGTGGAGCAGCCAGCACATGAACTGGTGCCCATTTGGGATGCTGGCACTGCAGGTGGCAGCCTTACCCGGTATACTTCAATGTGGACCCCTACCTGCTGGTAATTTTAAGAATCAGCTTACACATGTAGCTATTTCCTTTTCTTTCTGCAGGAAAAAGACATCCCTATTGAGTCTTCTGGTTAATAAAATTCATCTATTGTTCCATATTCAGAAGAAGCTCAGGGGCAAGTCTGGAGTCTCAGGGTAACCTGGCCTTAAAGGCAGCCTCCTTTCTTAAGTTCAGATCTGCATGGACAATATTTAGTGGCTGACCTCCAACTCTCCTCTAGACCTGGAGGGCACTAGGAATAATTCAGACTTCCAAGCAAAGAAAAATGTGACTGTAACTAGTTATCATGCAGTACAATAATGACCATGCATATTATCATGAAGCATTGGTACCCTTCTAACTAAAGGAAACAATGTTCAATCTTCCACAAGAGATAACAAAAAAATATTTTCCCAAAAGTACAATGATGTAATCTGGAACACAAGCGTTGAAGACATGAGCAAAACTAAAATCTAATACTACAGACACATGTGCTCCCTCTTACTTGCCATGTGACGTTTTGTGACACCCCAGAACTCTGCCAGCAAGAATCTGCCAGCAAGAACACCATCACCAGAGGCTGAACCAATGAGGCCCACTCAATTCTGGGACTTTGAACCTTCAGAACCATCAAACCAAAATAAACCTTCCTATATGAAAAAAACAATGGCACAGTATTTGCTTGGATTCTAGCCCCAGGAGCAAGCACATGCATACACTTTTCCTTAATGATACTTAACATGGGTACCTGAGACTCAACTACAAGCAAACGTGCTCAGATTTGACTAAAGGTATCAAAACTCAGATACGATCTGGAAAACTGACCAAATGCCGACACCATTGAAATTTGGAAAACTCTTAATCACAAATTTACAGAGCTGAAATTATAAGAGAAAAACAATAGGCAGGATATACTTCCTAAATGGAGCTAAAATTAATAAAGAATAACAAGGAAACAATAAGCACATTACCTCAATTGGGTTAAATTTAACACTACTTATACTGTCAAATCCCCAGGTCATTGAACATATAGGATTGGTTCTTTGTTCATCCCAAATGTCTACTTGCTGTCCACATGTGGCAAAAACAGGATCTTTCCAGTGATGATCAATGCCGGTATATACTGTCTTTAAAAGCAAAGAGTTTGTTATAGATGGGTTTTTTATTAGTTCAAATCTGTAGGATACTATAAATACATTTATCTGCACTCATTTTTTAAGAAATTCCTGTTCACAACTTCTTTGAAACCAATTTTGTGTTCATTATCACTAATTTTTTACCACATGAGAGTTATTTCCACCTCATACTCATACCCCACCCTCATGTCCCTTTCAGCACATTTAAAGGAGGGCATTGTGGCATAGTCGATTAAGCTGCCAAGTGTGATGTTGACATCCCATATGAGAGCACCACTTTGAGTCCTGGATGCTCCATTTCTTTATTTTTTTTAAAGATTTATTTATTTATTTGAAAGTCAGAGTTACACAGAGAGAGAAGGAGAGGCAGAGAGAGAGAGGTCTTCCATCTGCTTGTTTACTCCCCAGTCAGCTGCAATGGCCTGAGCTGGGCTGATCTGAAGCCAGGAGCCAGGAGCTTCTTCCAGGTCTCCCACGTGGGTGCAGGGGCCCACTGCTTTCCTAGGCCATAGCAGAGCTGGATTGGAAGAGGAGCAGCTGGGACACGAACCAGTGCCCATATGGGATGCTGGCCCTGCAGGCAGCGGCTTTACCTGCTACACCACTGCGCCAGCCTCAACTGCTCCACTTCTGATCCAGCTCCCTGCTAATGCACCTGAGAAAGCAGCAGAAGATAGCCCAAGTACTTGGGCCCCTGCACCCATGTGGGAGATATGGATAGAATTCCAGACTCCTGGCTTTGGCCTGGCCCAGTCCTGGCTACTGCAGCCATTTAGAGAATGAACCAGAAGATAAAAGATTTCTTTCTCTCTAATTCTGCCTTCCAAATAAAGTAATTGTTTAAAAAATAAATTTAGAATTTTTTTTAAAAAGGATGTATTTATTTGAGAGCAGAGTTACAGAGTGAGAGAAGGAGAAACATAGAAAGACAGATCATCCATCTGCTGGTTCACTCCCCAAAGGGCCACAACAACCAAGCCTGGGCCAGGCTGAAGCCAGGAGTCAGGAAGATCTTCTGGGTCTCCCACAGGTACAGGGGTCCAAGGACTTAGGCCATCCTCCATTGTTTTCCCAGGTGCATTAGCAGGGAGCTGGATTGTAAGTGGAGCACCTGGGACTTGAACCAGCGCCCACATGGTATGCTGGCACTGTAGGCAGTGGCTTAACTCACTGTGCCACAGTGCTGGCCCCTAGATATTCTTGAAATCAGAAGCTGAATCTAAATATATATTACCCATGCTACTGAAATGACAAAGTGGTGTTTTTGAAATGGATATGATTAAATATTAAATCTAATTTTATTGTATAAATTTTACCATTCTCACTTAAATTTTTATTTTATTTCATTTTTATTTATTTGAAAAGTAAAGAGACAAAGACATAGAAAATCTTCTATCCACTGGTTCACGCCCCAAATGCCTGAAACAGCTAGGGCTTGACCAGGCCAATGCCAGGAGTCCAGAATTCAATCCAAGACTCTCACATAAAAACTAAAGTCATCATTTGCTGCCTCCCAGGATGCACATTAGCAGCATGGTAGAACTGGGAGTGGAGCCAGGACTGGAATCCAGGCACTGCAAATAAGGGATGCAAGGTATCCCAAGTGTCATCTTAACTGCTATACTGAATACCACCCTGAGTTAAATCTCATGTAAGAATTTTGTCTGCTTAATAAAAAATGTAGGGGTCAGTGCTGTGGCATAGTAAGCCTCCATCTGCAGCACCAGCATCACATATGGTCACCAGTTCATTTCCAGGCTGCTCCTCTTCTGATCCAGCTCTCTGCTAATGGCCTGGGAAAGCAGCAGAAGATGGCCCACGTGCTTGGGCCCCTTGTACTCACTAGGAGACCTGAAAGAAGCTCCTGCGTCCTGACTTCTGATCAGCCCAGCCCCGGCCATTGTAGTCATTTGGGGAGTGAACCAGCAGATGGAAGACTTCTCTGTCTCTCCCTCTCTCTGTAATTCTGCCTCTTGAATCTTTAAAAAATAAAAAACTAAAAAAAGTAAGCATTATAAAACACAATTAGATCAAATGTTCTAACTGTACTTAAGCTATGACTAAATCACCATGCTATCTGATTTGCAGAAAAATTTATAAGAAACATAAACAGGGCCAGCACTGTGACGTAGAGGGAAAAGCCACCACCTGCAGTGCTGCTATCCCATATGGGCACCAGTTCCTGTTCAGCTGCTCCACTTCCGATCCAGCTCTCTGCTATGGCCTGGGAAAGCAGTGGGAGATGGCCCAAGTCCTTGGGCCCCTGCACCCGCATGGGAGACCTGGAGGAAGCTCCTGGCTCCTGATCGGCGCAGCTCTGGCTGTTGCGGCCATCTGGGGAGTGAATCAGACCTCTCTCTCTCTCTCTCTCTCTCTCTCTGTGGCTCTCTGTAACTCTGCCTGTCAAATAAATAAATAAATCTTCAAAAAAAATAAATAAGATTTATATAAGAAGCACCAAATTACCACATATTTTAATTTCCTAAAAGATTACTTCAAGTAAGAAATTATAATATTTGTGTTAATATTTATGACAAAAGCTGAAGCATTATTTATCTCAAACTTCACTTCATAAATATTCTTCTGTGGCCCTGCTATAAAAAAATACCACTGAATCTTCAAGCTCAAAACAGAGCTCAAACTCTACTACAATGAATACCAAAGAACTGTTCAAATTCTTTACTTGCAAAACGCCCAAATTACATTAAATATTACGTAAAATAGGTCAACTGTTGTAACCTAAAGCCTCTCATTTCTTTTATTTAAGATTTATTTATTTTACTTGAAAGGCGAAGTTATAGATAAGGAGTAGCAGAGGCAGAGAGAGAGAGAGAGAGAGAAATCTTCCATCTGTTGGTTCACTCCCCAAATGTCCGTGACAGCTAGAGCTGGGCCAGTCCAAAGTCAAGCTTCTTCTGGGTCTTCCACATTGTTTCAGGGGCCCAAGCACTTGGGCCATCTTCTACTGTTCCCAGGCACATCAGCAGGGAGTTGTATCACAAGTGGAGCAGCCAGGACTCAAACTGATGCCCATATGGAATGCCGGCACTAGAGGCAGCAGCTTAAGCTGCTACATCACAACATCAGCCCCTCTCTCAATTCTTTTTTTTTTTTTTTTTTTTTGACAGGCAGAGTGGACAGTGAGAGAGAGAAACAGAGAGAAAGGTCTTCCTTTGCTGTTGGTTCACCCTCCAATGGCCGCCGCGGCTGGCGCGCTGCGGCCGGCGCACCGCGCTGATCCCATGGCAGGAGCCAGCTACTTATCCTGGTCTCCCATGGGGTGCAGGGCCCAAGGACTTGGGCCATCCTCCACTGCACTTCCCTGGCCACAGCAGAGAGCTGGCCTGGAAGAGGGGCAACCGGGACAGAATCCGGCGCCCTGACCGGGACTAGAACCCAGTGTGCCAGCGCCGCAAGGCGGAGGTTTAGCCTAGTGAGCCGCGGCATTGGCCTCAATTCTTATTTATGTCATTTTACTTTCCTTTTTGGAAACTAAAATTATAAAATATTATAGAGAAAATTTTAACATGCAAAGTATGGGTGAATTTATTTTTGTACCTTTCCTAATATTGTATGCAATGGCTCTTCTTCTTCTCCATAACTTGGCCCATCCATTTTCCATTGCTTCACAGTTTTGTCATCACCAACCTAGAAATATTTATTATGATGTTAATGAACAACAGTTATAAATCAAAACTCACCAACACATATATCAAATTATAAGCATCTTACTTAAAACAAACTATATTCATCCAATATATTTATTGATATATAGCCCACCTTGTCATAGCAAAAATCTGTGACAAATATCTAAAGAATATAAAATTAAAAATAAGATAAAGAGTGGCACAAAAGAAGAAAAAATAGCAAAGTTAGGTTATAAATATGGCAAAAATGCATATTCTGATAAAGATGGCATTTTGAATTAAGGAGAAAATTGGATTATAGTAAAATGGTATTACAATATCAGGTTAGTCATTTTAAAAGTTTGAATGAATCTGATGCCTTCCATGAAAGTAAGATTCCAGATAGTTTTAAAGTAAAAAAAATAAATAAAAAACACAGAAATACTATAGAGAAAGCAATTTTATAATTCTGGAGTAGACAAAGCCCTTCTCTGCATGAGACAGAATGCCACACACTGTTAAGTCACTGTTTTTCAAACTGGTAACTACAGACTTCTGGAAAGAGTACCACCTGAGAACTTTCCAGGGGCCCATGGGTGAAAACCATTTTCACTATATTAAAAAAGCAATCACTTTTCTTTTTACTGTGCTGACAGCTGCATTGATAGGAAAAAAGAGATGTTGGGAAGAATTGTTGGCACCTTAGCCCAAAGCAAGCCCAAGCAACATCTAGACTCAGGTTTGGTCATTTAGACTCAGGTAACTGGCAAATACATTCAAGATATTACATGAAATAAGCTGCAATACCAAATGGATAATATTACATCATCTGGGCTTAAGAATATAAAATAATCATGAATGTGGTACTGTACAAAGTGTATGAGGGGGTCTTTAGAAATTTATGGAAAATACATAATAAAAAATCTATGTAAGGATTTCAAAATGTTTTTGCACCAAAATAAATATATATTTTTAATTCAGTTTTTCCATAAACTTTTTGAAGTACTCCCATATACATACATACTGCTAGTTTTCACTTAAAAGTTTATATTACCTACAATTTACATCTATTTTTTCATGAAAGTATTAACAAAAATACATGTTTATCTATGGGAGGAGTATAAATTTAGCTCCTAAACAGTAAATTCAAAAAGTATTTCCTGCAAAACACTTCACAGTGTCCATGCGATTAGAGTACGTGATTAAAAAGGAGGTTTTGACACTAAGACGAAACAGTAATTCTTTGTGGAGGATGCAAATGAATAAAATCCTTAACATCTTTATAATAGTCAAAAAGTATTTAACAGGACTACATCTTTTTTTTTTTTTTGACAGGCAGAGTGGACAGTGAGAGAGAGAGACAGAGAGAAAGGTCTTCCTTTGCCATTGGTTCACCCTCCAATGGCCGCTATGGCCGGTGCGCTGCGGCTGGCGCACCGCGCTGATCCGAAGGCAGGAGCCAGTGCTTCTCCTGGTCTCCCATGGGGTGCAGGGCCCAAGCACTTGGGCCATCCTCCACTGCACTCCCTGGCCACAGCAGAGAGCTGGCCTGGAAGAGGGGCAACCGGGAGAGAATCCGGCGCCCCGACCGGGACTAGAACCCGGTGTGCCGGCGCCGCTAGGTGGATTAGCCTAGTGAGCCATGGCGCCGGCAGGACTACATCTTATTAACAACTCAGAATCTAAGCCAGTGGCATCATACCAAAACTCAATTCTAGAAACCTCATTCTTCAGGGAGTCAAAGGATGCAATCTAAGTACCCAGGTCTCTGGCAATGCAGCTTGACCCAATGGTCTTTTCAGTAAAGAAAACAAGGTAAGCTGTGTCCTTAGGCACACTATCCTGGCAACATGGTTTCTCTGAGACAACGTTTGATAAATACTGTCTACAAGCTGAAGACTTCTTTGTAAATAAGATGCTCGACACAGTCTATTGAGTATTAGCTTCAGCAGATCATGGATTCTGACAAAATTTTTAACGTTTTGTAGAAACAAGTAGCCAAACAAGAGTACATGCCTGTTTAGAACAATTCCTCATTTCCAGGCTGGGTGAGGTGCAGAAGGACCTGTCCATATTATTAATATTACAGATTGGTACAGCTTAGAAATTTAGGCAATAAAGGATTATCATTCATGAGATTATATAATAACCATTATTTAAAAAAATACTAGGGCAAGAAAGACAGTCAAGTTGGCAAAATAGAATGTAGTCTCAGGGAAGAGTTAGGGAGAAACAGCAGAGAAAATTCCATGCAAATTAGAGGGACACTGTGGACCTATGTGGAGCATGTGGACGTGCACAACTCAGGACCCCACAGTCAAGAGCCTCAGCACCAGCTTTGAAATGAAGCGAGACCAGACTGCAGCAGTCCAAGCCACTGACAATATAGCTGTAGGAAGAGCCTGGCGCAAGTCTGGCTTGGGTCTTGTGGGGGACAGTGTACCTCCCAACCAAGAGGGAAATAAAGGGAGGCACATTTCTATCTCCCATTTTAGACATACATAACAGCTGTGCCCAGTAACCACCCAAGAGGAGATACACCTAAGTCTGGCTGGGAGAACTGACAGGGGGCTGTGAAAACACAGTGGCTCTGAGGGAGGGCGCAGAGTGTGGCTGGAACTTTGGGCAGTCACTCTGGGCGGCTCCTCATGCTTGGGGCTCCCTGATTCCCTGGAGAGGGTCATTGCTTCAGGATCTGTTTCCACACCAAGGACTGCACGGATCCTTTGCATTGTTCTTTTTGCAGCAAGGATGAAACTGTACCCAATGCAGCTAGCATCCAGGCATTGGTCACCTTTGAGGAGAGGAGCTAAGCATGAGACTACAACAGAGCTGAACAAACCTCCACTCTGATAAAAAAAAAAAAAAAATTAGATTTACCACAGCCAACTTGGTGTCACCTTGGATACTCTCCTCACCCTGAAGCACTAAGCAGACCTCCCTGACAACACCCAGAACAGGCCTCTGGGTATTGACTGAAAGAGTAGACACTCCACTAAGCCACAGAGGCATAGTTCAAAGATAAAAGACATCAAAGAGAGGGAAAAAAGATTATCACTACAAAAGCCTAATAACAAACGCAGCAATCAAGAAACAAGAATAAGACAACATAACATCCCCCAAAGAACACAACACTTCAGTACTGGAATGTGAAGATGAAGAGACTGACAAAATGCCAGAAACAGAAATTAAAAAATTGATCATAGGATTACTTAGAAGCAATCAGAAGCAAATTCATGAACTAAAGAAATCTGTACATGAGTGAAGCAATCAACAGATTCAAAGCAATACCAACCAAAATACCAAGGACTTTTTTGTCAGATACAGTAAAAAATGCTGAAATTTATATGTAAACACAGGAGACCCCTAATAGCTGAAGTAATTTTATACAACAAAACAAAGCCGTAGTCATCATGATACCAGATTTTAAGACATACTACGTGGCAGTTATAATCAAAACAGACTGGTACTGGTACAAAAACAGAAGGATAGACCAATGAAACAGAACAGAAACGCCAGAAATTAACCCATGTATCTACAACCAACTTATTTTTGACAAAGGAGGTAAAATCAACCCCAGGAGCAAGGACAGTCTCTTAAACAAATGGTGCTGGGAAAACTGGATGTCCACATGCAGAAGTATGAAGCAAGACCCCTACCTTATACCTTACACAAAAATCAACTCACAATGGATTAAAGATCTAAATCTGTGACTTGATACCGTCAAAATACTAGAGAACATTCGGGAAACCTTTCGAGACATTTGCATAGGCAAAGAGTTCTTGGAAAAGACCCCAGAGGCAGATGTAATCAAAGCCAAAACTGACAAAGAGGATAACATCAAATTGATATGCCTCTGCACAGCAAAAGTAACACTCAGTGAAGAGGCAACTGACAGAATAGGAAAAATTATTTACAAACTATACAACTGATAAAGGATTAATAATCAGAATTTATAAAGGGATCAAGAAACTCAACAACAAAACAACTCAGTTAAGAAATCGGTAAAGGACTTCAACAGGCATTTTTTAAAAGAAATCCAAATGGCCAACAGACATATGAAAATATGCTCAGGATTACTAGCCATCAGGGAAATGCAAATCGAAACCACAATGAGGTTTCACCTTACCCCTGTTAGAATGGCTCTCATACAGAAATCAACAAATGCTGGCAAGATGTGGGGAAAAAGGTACCCTAATCCAATGTTAGTGAGAATGTAAACTGATAACAGCCACTGTGGATTACAGTATGGAGGTACCTCAGAAATCTGAATATAGACCTACCATATGACCCAGCCATTTCACTCCTGGGAATTTAACCAAGGGAAAAGAAATCAGCATATGAAAGAGTTAACTGTACCCCCATATTTATCGCAGCTCAATTCACAATAGCTAAGATTTGGAATCAACTCAAATGTCCATTAACTGAAGACTGGATAAAGAAATGGGATATATACACCATGGAATACTACACAGTGGTTAAAAAAAATGGAAATACTGTTATTAGCAACAAAATGGATAAAACTGGAAATCATCATACTTAGTGAAATAAGCCAGTCCCAAAAGGACAAATACCATATGTTCTCCCTGATATGTTATAACTAATAGAGTACCTAAAAGGTAATCTACAGAAGTGAAATTAACACTTCAAGATGCAATCACTTTGAACAGTCTTTATCTCAACTGTTGAGAAACAGTTTCTTTTGTCATATAATTTGTTGAACTCTTTATTTAATGTAGAATTAATCATATGTTTATAAAGTTAACTGAAAACAGATCTTAGTAAAAAATAAGAATGGGAGTAGCAGAGGAAAGAGGAAGAGGGTTGGGAGTGTAGGTATGGTGGGAAGAATCATTATATTACTAAAGTTGTATTTATGAAAAGTATTAAGTTTGTATTTTTTTTAAAAATTATTTATTTATTTGAATATCAGAGTTACACAGAGAGAGAAGGAGAGGCAGAGAGAGAGAGAGAGGGAGAGGGAGAGAGAGTGAGTCTTCCATCTGCTGGTTCACTCCCCAGTTGGCAGCAATGGCTGGAACTGGGCCAATCCGAAGCCACGAGCCAGGAGTTTCCTACAGGTCTCCCACATGGGAACAGGGGCCAAAGGACCTGGGCAATCCCAATTGTTAATTTTGGCTTTCACTGCTTATGCCCCCAGGGTCTTTTCCAAGAGGTCTTTGCCTGTGCCTATATCTTGCAGGGTTTCTCCAATGTTCTCTAATAATTTGATGGTGTCGGGTCATAGATTTAGATCTTTAATCCATGTTGAGTGGATTTTTGTGTAAGGTGTAAGGTAGGGGTGTTGCCTCATGCTTCTGCATGTGGAAATCCAGTTTTCCCAACTGCATGGGCCCCTGCACCCACATGGGAGACCGGGAAGAAGCACCTGGCTCCTGGCTTTGGATCGGTGCAGCTCCGGCCATTGCGGCCATCTGGGGAGTGAACCAACGGAAGGAAGACCTTTCTCTCTGTCTCTCCCTCTCACTATCTATAACTCTACCTCTCAAATAAACAAATAAAATCTTTAAAAAAACAAAAAGTCACCAGTGGGGTCAGTGTTATGGCATAGTAGATTAAGCCTCCACTTGTGTTGCCAGCATCCCACATGGGTGCCAATTCGAGTCCTGGCTGCTCCACTTCTGATCCAGCTCCCTGCTAATGTGCCTGGGAAAGCAGGAGAGGATGCACCCATATGGGAGACCCACAAGAAGATCCTGGTTCCTGGCTTTGGATCAGCCCAGCTCCAGGCTGTTATGGCCATCTGAGGAGTGAACTAGCAGATGGCAGATGGAAGACCTCTCGGTCTCTCCCTCTGTCTGTATGTAACTCTGCCTCTCAACTAAATAAATAAATCTTAAAAAGAAAAAAAAATATCACCAGTGAGGGGCCAGCATAGTGGCACAGCCAATGAAGCTGCCTCCTGCAATGCTGGTATCCCATATGGGCACCAAGCTTGAGACCTGGCTGCTCCTCTTCTAATCCAGCTCTCTACTAATAATCTGAGAAAGCAGTGGACAATGGCTCAAATGCTTGGGCCTTTGCATCCACATGGGAGACCTAGAAGAAGCTCCAGGCTCCTGGCTTCAGCCTGGCACAGTCCTGGCCATTGCAGCCATTTGGGGAGTGAATCAATGATGGAAAATTTCTCTGCCTCTCCCTCGCTCTCTGTAACTCTGCCTTTCAAATAAACAAGCAATACATTAAAAAAAAAAAAAAATGATCAGTGAATAAAGGAAAAACTCCTTGGTTGATGTATATGTATACACAAACTGTTACATATATGGGGTAAAACATTTGAAAAGATATACACCAAACTGATGGTATTAGATTTGAAAGAACGGAATTACAGGATCTTTAACTATTTTCTACATGTCCACATTGCCCATATCCCTAAAATGTTTTCTTGTCTTCATCTTTATCATCCTTGTAGCCGTTCACAAAACTCATACTTTCTCTTGGGACATTATGCTCATGCATAGGCTGTTCAAGCTCTCTGGTTACTCCTCCAGTTTTCCCACTTCCTAGGGAGAGCATTCCCAAGACTACTTCCCTGACACCTTTGTTTTTCTATATTTTTGCCCTTCTCTTCCTCTCAAAGATTCTATACTGATGGTGCCAATTCAGTTGTGATTTCCCTCCTGAGCTCCAGACCTGCATCTGTAAAGGTCTGATAGACATTTTCGATCATACAGCCTACTGTCAGTCCAGCTCACCACATTCTACCCTTCTCACTCCCATTCTTTTTTTTTTTTTTTTTAATTTATTTATTTATTTGAATGTCAGAGTTACACAGAGAGAGAAGGAGAGGTAGAAAAAGAGGTCTTCCATCTGCTGGTTCACTCCCCAATTGGCTGCAATGGCCAGAGCTGCACCGATCGGAAGCCAGGAGCCAGAAGCTTCCTTGGGGTCTCCCACATGGGTGCAGGGGCCCAAGGACTTGGGCCATCTTCTACTGCTTTCTCTGGCCATAGCAGAGAGCTAGTTCGGAAGTAGAGCAGCTGAGACTCGAACCAGTGCCCATATGGGATGTTGGCACTGCAGGTAGCGGCTTTACCTACCATGCCACAGAGCCAGCCCCCATCCATTCTTTGGCAAACTTGCTCTTACCCTTGCTTTCCCTTTTTCTGAAAAAGGAATCATCACTTTCCTAGGCACCTCTCAGATCACAAGCCTCTAGAAATTTCCAAATCCAACCTTACTTTCAACTGTTTTCATACCTATGTAGCCTATTATTGCCTGCAGAGACTACTGAAACAGCCTTCAAACTGATCATTCACAGTTGTCAAATTAATCATCTCAAAGCACAGTGCTGATTCTGCTGTTTCCCTGTTAAAATACTCAATGAAACAGAACTGGTATTTGTACACTCATGTTCATAGCAGCACTATTCATAATAACCAAAACAAACCAAATGTAAATTGATAAATGAACAAATGAATAAAACATACTTTATTCATAGAATGAAATTATGGTTCAGCTTTAAAAAGAAAGGATGTTCTGACATGTGCCACAACATGGATGAAAGTTGAAGACAATATGCTAAGTGAAATAAAACAGACACAAAAGGTTTATTTAAAAAAAAATTAGAGACTTATTCATACACACTAAAGAATTGTATGATTCTACATCTATGTGGTACACAGAATAGTCAAATTCATAGCTGAAAGTAGAATAGAAGTTATCAATGGCAGAGGGCACAGGGAAATGGGGAGGTAATTGTTTAATGGACAGAGTTTCAGTTTGGAAAGATGAAAAAGTACTGAGGATGGATTGCAGTAATGACTACAACAACAAATGAACTTACTGTCACTGAACAGTACACTTAGAAAGCTAGGCTTTTTCAAGGTTTATGAACCTATTTGATATCACAAATCTGCAAAAGGGCATTGGAACAAAAAAATGAACTGAAAAATAAATTGTTCAATCTTACATATGTTGGAAAGATTTGATGACTTGATGGAATTACTTACAGTAAAAAAGGAAGTTCCACAAAAGCGTGTACACATTCCTCGCACAAAACCTTCATGCGCTTGTATTGCACGAGAACATTTTCGTTCAGTCAGGTTCCAAATTCTAACCTATAATAAAGTATATCAGGAAATGTAAAATGTTCAGGCACAGGAATATTACATTTAAAGAAAAACAAACACTAGAAAGGCTATGAATCACTCTACCAGACAGCTAAAAGCAAAATCCTTTGGATTAAAATAATACAATACAGATGGATAAATATATCCACACACGGAAAACTCAATCTGTCAAATCTCTGTTGATTCTCCTTTAAAATGTTTGACAACTTTTTTCCCAGCCAGAGTAGAAAAATGAGTGTTGAATCACTAATAACAACCTTTGTGGGAAAAACTCACATAAATATCTTTATTATAAACAAACCGGGGCCAACGCTATGGTGTAGTAGGTTAAGCCTTCACCTGTGGGGACAGCATCCCATATAGGCACCTGTTTGTGTCCTGGCTACTCCTCTTCTGATCCAGCTCCCTGCTAATGGCCTAGGAAAGCAGAAGATGGCTCAAGTGCTTGTGCTTCTGCACCCATGTGGGAGACTTGGAAGAAGCTTCTGGCTCCAGATCAGCCCAGCTCCAGCTGTTGCAGCCATTTGGGGAGTGAACTAGCAGATAGGAGACCCCTCTTTCTGCCTCTCCCCTCTCTCTCTGTCTGTCTTTCAAATAAATAAGTAAATCTTAAAATAAAAAATTATTTTACTTACTGTCAAACTAAGCCTTAAAGTACTCCATTTATAATTTCTTAGGTTAGATAAGAAACTACTAAACTATTTCAAACAGAATTTAGTCTTGAGAACTAACCTGAAGTCAAAGTAAAAATCACAGTAACTAAAACATAAAACACTTGAAATCTAACTACTTTGAGTTTTAAGTATCAGTATTTAGAATGACACTTGCCTCTCCATCACATGCCCCAGAAAGGACAGTAGTCAGGCTCTTCGGATGTTTTGCCAAGCAATTGACTCCATCACGGTGACCATCCAGGGAAGCAAGGAATGGTTTTGCAAATACCCGTTCCAGTTTGGTAGCATTTAAAGCTCTTATGTATTCTCGTGGTACTTCGAAAGGGTGTAAGGTAGGATCATAGTTTCTTGGAACTGAAATAAGAATGATTCCTCTAAATGAAATAATTCACATTTTATATTTCTCATGGTGTTTTGCAGCTAAACATTCAATTTATTAATCAATAAGCCTTTAATTAGGGACTCTGTTCAATGCTAATTAACATGAAGAATACAAAAGTATAACATCTATCCCCAGAAAACTTTCAAAATCACCATAAAATGGAATGTATACATCTTATAAAATAATTAGACTACACACACATACACACAGCTTTTCCTTTTTTATGTTCTATTATACACTTCTTAGAAAATATACACACACAGATTTTTTTTCATATGACCTATTATACTCTTTAACTAAGTTTTACATTCTCATGGTCAGGGTTTCCAATAATCTTCATTTATTGTCCTTAAACCTAGTACAGTGTGTGGCACAAGGCAAGTGCAAGCTAAGTGTTCACTCATTTGAACTTTAAGCTCCTTGTGGGGCCTAGAACACTATTAATCCCTGGTGCTGAGCACTACTGATATAATGTTGTGGTTATAATTATATTATATAATTGCTCTTTATTAAGCACTTTCCATGAACGTTTACTTAAAATACAAACACACAGTTCAGCAGGCGTCAGTACTGTTCCAAATACCTTATTGGTATTTAATCCCCACAGCACTCTATGTGTTAAGTTCTATTTTTCTCTTACCTAATAGGCAGGAAAACTGAGGCATATACAAGTGAAGTAACTTGCCCATGCGATAGAGCCAGGATGCTAATCAAGGCAGTTTGGCTCCAGAAACCATGTTTTTAAACTATTCTGGTATGCTGCCAAACATGCTGTCTCAGCTAATATTTACTTAGGAAATAATTCTAAGTCCACATATCTTAAAAAAAAAAAAAAAAAAAAAAAAAAAAACCGAACTCAATGTGTAAAAGTAAATGCATCTTCTTTCCCCAGCATGTCTCCCTGTTGTTTCTTCTGACTCTGTTAATGGCACATTGTAGTCAACGTACAGAAACGCTGAGACTTTGTTCACTGTTACATATTCTATCTTCAATACTTCCCAATACCAAAATCAAAGTTATACTCATGTTTTTTTGAAATACTAATTCATTTTTCCTTAGCCACCTAGTTTTGGCCCTTACCTTATATGTGGACTACTGTAATATCATCCCTATTCAACTTGGTGGCAGCTTATATTATCAGATTAATCACCTTAACACATGGCTTTTAACATGTCAGTCCCAGGCTCAACAACTTTCGAAGGTCCCCACAGTAGTAGTTTCCAAATTTTTTTTTGATTATGTGGCCCATTAGTAATAGAGTTTTTAAGTCCCTCCTCTCAACATATGGATATTTACTGAGAGTTTGATTTCTTTTTAATAATCGCAATTTAACACTGTGATAGATTATTTCAGTTTATTTCAACCTTTGTTTTTAATGGCTGCCATAGTTGAAAGAGATTCAGGCAGGACTAGCTTTTGCACACTGCTTTGTTAATAGGAGCACAAGCTAATTGGGACCAATTCCTTGCTTTGCATAGTTCTGTGGTAATAGATCTGACTCAGTTACTGTGAGTCTCTCACAGATGAGAACTGGTTCAGTTGACGTGGTTCTGTGCAAAGCAAGGATGGACTGACTTCACAAAGACGAGCAGATCGAAGAGATAATGTCCATGGTTAGCCACCTTTATTTGAGTATATTTAATTTTCAGTCCAATCCACTAGTTTTGCAAAAGTTCTTTTTCTTTCTTTCTTTTTTTTTTAAGATTTACGAGGCCAGCATTATCCACAGGAGGTAAAGCCACTACCTGGGACATCCCATATGGGTACCAGTTTGAGAAGTGGCTGCTCCACTTCCAATCCAGCTCCCTGTTAATGCTCTTGGGAAAGCATTGGAAGATGGCCCAAGTGCTTGGGTCCCTTCACCCACAAGGGAGACCCAGAATAATCTCTAAGCTCCTGGCTTCAACCTGGCCCAGGCCAACTGGGGAGTGAACCAGCGAATGGAATATCTTATTCCATCACTCTCCTTTCTCTCTGTAACTCTGCCTTTCAAATAAGTAAATAAATCTTTTTTTAAAAAAAGAAAAAAATTTAAAAAAAAGATTTATTTGTTTGAAAGGCAGAGTTACAGAAAGAGAGGGATAGCCAGAGATCTTCCATCTGCTGTTTTACTCCCCAAGTAGCCACAATGGTTGGGGCTGAGCCAGGCCAAAGCCAGGAGCCAGAAGCCTCACTGGTTCTCCTACCTGGGTGGCAGGGAACCAAGAACTTGGGCCATCTTCCACTGCTGCTCCCAGGCCATCAGCAGGGAGCCTGATCAGAAGTGGAGCATCTGGGACACAAAACAGTGCCCATATGGGATGCTGGTGTCCCAAGTGGCAGCTTTGTCTGCTCCGTCACAACACTGGCCCCACAAAACTTATTCTGAGGTGTGTCTGGAAAATAGCCATCTCTCTGATGTCAACAGCTGTTCCTGCAACAATCTGGTATTGTCATAATTTTAATAAACAGTTTTTAATTTTCAAAAAGCCAATAAGGCAGCCTATTGTGTTCCCATTTTTATGGAGACAAAAATGAATCTTTATATTTTTACAAACCTTCATCATTGTCAATACAAAGTATTTTAAGTGATGTAAATATTTCCAAGCATATATTTTCAAAAGTTTCTTCATAGCACAAGATTTTTTTAAAAGTAATCACTTACTCATTCAACATTAAAATAAACTCTGAAGGAAAAAGTTTTACTTTTTTCTAAAAAGTAACAAAAAGCAAAAGTCAAAAATCTTATCATTTTTAAGCCACAGAAGAGTTTGGCAAATTAAGAAATGCTTTCTACATCATTATGTTCTATAACTCTTGTTAAGAACTTTGGCATGACATAACCAAGGAACTTCTACACGAAGAAAAATTTTATGGTCCCCCTTATCACTTTACACATTATCACAAAGACTATTGTATTTAAGATAATATTATCGGGCCTGGTGCTGTGGCATAGCAGGTAAAGCTGCCACCTGCAGTGCTGGCATGCCATAAGGGTGCTGAATTGAATGCTGGAAGCTCTACTTCCAATCCAGCTCTCTGCTATGACCTGGGAAAGCAGTAGAGGATGGCCCAAGTCCTTGGACCCCTGTACCTGCGTGGGAGACCCAGAAGAAGCTCCTGACTCCTGGCTTTGGATCAGCCTAGCTCCAGCCATTGCGACCATCTGGGGAGTGAACCAACAGATGGAAGAGCTATCTTTCTCTCTGCTTCTGCCTTTCTACAACTCTTTCTAATAAACAAATAAATCTTCAAAAAAAAAGATATTATCAGGGCCAGCACTATGGCTTAGCAGATAAAGCTGCTGCCTGCAGTGCCAGCATTTCAAAAGGGCAGCAGTTTGAGTCCCCGCTGCTCCATTTCCATTTCAACTCCCTGGTAATGTGCACGGGAAAGCAGCGGAAGATGGCCTAAGTCCTTGGGCCCCTGCACCCAAGTGGGAGACCTGGAAGAAGCTCCTGGTTCCTGGCTTTGGATCGGCCCAGCTTTGGCTGTTGCAGCCATTTGGGGAGTGAACCAACAGATGGAGGATCTCTCTTCTCTCTCTGGCTCTGCCTTTCAGTAACTCTTCCTTTCAAACAAACAAAAAAATACTATTATCCTCTAATAAACTAAACTGTAAAATGCTACAATAACCTAATGGTGGAAGCAAGCACACCTTTGTCAACTCAATATTCTTTTCCCAGGATGCATGAATTATTATATGGAGCACATGTATATAACATAACCCAGAGATGAGGATGTCGGTGTTAATCCAAGTATTATATAAGGATTAATTTGCTTTCTTAAGAAAGAAAAAAAGCCCTGAAATTCTTACTGTTTTTGCAACACACCCAAGATAACCAATTTATACACTTCTGACCTACAGAATAAAGTTCAAACTCCTTTATTTTGATTTCTTTGAAAAGCAGAAAGACAAAGAGAGAGATCTTCCATTTGCTAGTTCCCTCCCCAGATGCTGCAAGAGCCAGCGCTGGGCCAGGTCAAAGCCAGGAGCCCAGAATTCATTCTGGGTCTCCCACAAGGATGTCAGGACCCCAGGTACTTGAGCCATTACCTGCTGCTTCAGAGGGTGTACAGCAGCAGGGAGCTGGAATTAGAAGCCAAGCTAGGACTCGAACCTGGGCACTCTGATGGAATGTGGGTGTCTCAGGCAGTGTCTTCACCCCTGCCTGCAACAAATGCCCACCCCCAAGCTCTTCTCTGGTCTTCTAGAATCTGGTTCCAATTCATCTCTCCAATTTCAAGTCCTTTCTAAGGCCCAGGTTCAGCCAAACTGGTTTATTGCCTGTAACCTAAAACTGCCTTATAGTTTTATCACTTTAAAGTCCCTGTACATGCCATTTCTTCCACCAAGGACATGTTCTAACTCTCATCCAAACCTATGTAAACCCAACATTTATGTCAGGTGTCAACAACAGTTAACCAGCCACCTCAGGATTACCAAGGCAGTTTTAAAAATATAGATTCCTTGGTCTCTATTCCAGTATCTGGTATCACACAACATCTACAAGGAAATAACACTTAAACAAAACAAAAACAAATGAATAGATAATAAAATGTCTCCTTTTACAGAACCCCAAAACTTTATTCTTCCATTTTGCTATCAACATTTCCACCAGAAAGTAAAACAGGGATATGTTACAGAAATCAAGACTAGAAGCCTGGCTGGCATGGCGGCTCACTAGGCTAATCCTCCGCCTGCGGCGCCGGCACACCGGGTTCTAGTCCTGGTTGGGGCGCTGGATTCTGTCCCAGTTGCCCCCCTTCCAGGCCAGCTCTCTGCTATGGCCCAGGAGTACAGTGGAGGATGGCCCAAGTGCTTGGGCCCTGCACCCGCATGGGAGATCAGGATAAGCACCTGGCTCCTGGCTTTCAATCCAGGCAGCGTGCCAGCCATAGCGACCATTTGGGGGATGAACCAATGGAAGGAAGACCTTTCTCTCTGTCTCTCTCTCTCACTGTCTAACTCTGCCTGTCAAAAAAAAAAAAAGACTAGAAGTCTAACAACTTCCAAACACTGAAATTTCATGATAAGCAGTCACCCATTCATTCAAACACTTATAAAGCAACCATATGTGCCAGCTGCTGACTAAATAAACATAGTGCATACATGAAAAGGATTCTTCCCCACTTGTAAGCTTATTCTGATGGGAAAGCCTGTGTTAATCAAAATAAAGATCATAAGACAACGTGGTAAACACTCTGACAGAAGCGTTAAAAACATATGATGGGGGCCGGCGCCGCTGCTCACTAGGCTAATCCTCCGCCTTGCGGCGCCGGCACATGGGGTTCTATTCCCGGTCAGGGCGCCAGATTCTGTCCCAGTTGCCCTTCTTCCAGGCCAGCTCTCTGCTGTGGCCAGGGAGTGCAGTGGAGGATGGCCCAAGTGCTTGGGCCCTGCACCCCATGGGAGACCAGGATAAGTACCTGGCTCCTGCCATCGGATCAGCGCGGTGCGCCAGCCGCAGCACGGTGGCCATTAGAGGGTGAACCAACGGCAAAGGAAGACCTTTCTCTCTGTCTCTCTCTCTCACTGCACTGTCCACTCTGCCTGTAAAAAAAAAAAAAAAAAAAAAAAAAATGATGGAAGCAAAGAAGGGGCTGTTAAGTGGCGGAGGGAATATGCATAGAGGTAAAAGAGGGCCGTTCAGAGGCGTTTTCCTGAGGAAGTAGACAAGTTGGGTAAGGGTACATGCCACAGGAAGTGTAAAAGAGAATGCCTAAATGCACTCTCTCTGGCCAGAGTGAATCTAAGTTACCTGTGGAGAAAGTAGTGGCTGGTGAAAGTAGACATGAAGAAGGGACCAGAGAGGTGCCAGGAGGAGGGATGATGTCAAGTTTAAGTGACAAATTTGCATTTGAGAAACATTCCTATTACGTAAACCTACCCTGTAAACATCTTGTGAGCAGAAATCATATTTACCCCTTACAATCCTCACATACACACTGATAATCTCTATTACTCAATTAAAATAGTGAAATGCTAATTCCAAGGGCCGGTGCTGCGGCACAACAGGTAAGGCCACCACCTGCAGTGCCGGTATCCCTTTTGGGCGCCAGTTCGAGTCCTGGCTGCTCCACTTCCCATCCAGCTCTCTGCTATGGCTTGGAAAAGCAGTAGAAGATGGCCCAAGTGCTTGGGCCCTTGCACCTGTGTGGGAGACCTGGAAGAAGCTCCTGGCTCCTGGCTTCGGATCAGCACAACTCTGGCCATTGCAGCCAATTGGGGAGTGAACCAGCGGATGGAAGACCTCTCTCTCTGCCTCTCTGTAACTCTGCCTTTCGAATAACTAAATAAACCTATTAAAAAAAATAAAAAGAAATGCCATTCCAGCTTCATCTACCACCAACCCCTCATTTACACGCCAATGACATGGCCCTTCTTGCTATGCATTGAGTTCATTCTTGACTTAAAGACCTTTGCACCTGCTAGTCTCTTCACTGGGAATGGTCTGCTCACACAAGCTTAGCTCCTAGCCATTTAGGCATCATAAGCTACCATTCCTAAGTGGTCAGATTGATTTTGGAAGAGCAGAGCAGTAAGGATAAATATATCTCATTAATATATCTCATTCATCTTCCCCTCAAACTTTCGGTAAGAACTGTTGATAAGAGAAAACTGACAGCTTTGAATCTCGTCGTTCCCTCTTCCACATCCATAAGGATGTAAAGTGAAGTGGTAAAGTGGCCAGGAGTGAGAGCAACAGGAAGATTTAAAGAAGCCCGTTTAATTCTTAAATCCTTTAACCCACGAGTTTGGCCCAAATTCCACTTCGAATACAGGAACCTGAGGACAGAATGCAACAGCAGGACATGGGGGAGACGGAAGTATTCCCCATACAGAAAATGACCAGTATTTCCCACTCCAAAGCCGAAGAAATTCTTGGGAAAGAATTTGAAACGACAGTACCCGCTACTCGGTTCCGTAATGGCCCTAGCTGCCAAAGCTTGCCTTGGCAAAGGAAACTGGGAAAGAACAAGACTGGGACGCTGGGTTCCCCCTGACTTCCACTCTGTGGACACCGAGGCCAGACCCCAGGATTCGCGAAGGGCGTCCCACCTCTCTGTAAGTCCAACTTGGTTTCACGGACATAGTTGTCCGGGTTCCGGCTCAGCATCTTCACCTTCATCTCGGCGGCTCTTCCTCAGCGACCCACACGAGTTTGCGAGCCGCGGCGCGTACCACCGCCGCCTCCTCCTGCACATGCGACTTCCGCCTTCCTGATACTACTTCCTGTTACGTACCTCCGGGGAGCGGAAGCCGGCCGGCCGGCTCGGCTGGATCCTGCGGCACTCCGTAGTTTTGCCGGCAAAGGCTGGCAGGGGGCGTTTCCACAGCCGGGCGCTCCTGCCCTTGCCCTTCTGCCGAAGCCCGCGGCAGCAGTGGGCGAGGCTGGCCGGGGAGGCGGAGGAGGCTGGCAGCCCGCCTCCCTCGGGTTCTCCGCGGCGTGAGCGCGGCTGCGCCCCTGCACCGCCCCCTCTGCGCTACGGTCTCCCGGCTTCGCTCCCGCGATCGGGGTGTCAGAATTATCTCGCCGGTCCCGGAAGTGGGCTCGCGCCCGCGGTTCCTACCCCCGCGCGGCCACTGTCGCCACGGTGGCGGCCACTGCATCTCGTCCCACCTCCGCGGCCCTGGGCGCCGTGGTGTCGGCGGGCCCCGAGCCTATGACGGGCCAGGGCCAGTCGGCGTCCCAGTCGTCGGCGTGGAGCACGGTGTTCCACCACGTCCGGTACGAGAACCTGGTAGCGGGCGTGAGCGGCGGGGTCTTGTCTAACCTCGCGCTACACCCGCTCGACCTCGTGAAGATCCGCTTCGCCGGTAAGAGCCGGCCCAGACTCAGGACCGCTCCTTCTCCCAGTCAGCCCGAACTGGGGGCGGGGGAAGGCTCAGAAGGAGGCTTTGGGTTCCCCTGCCTCTAACCGAACTACGAGCAGGGGGTCGTTGAAGATGCCCGACTGTCGGGCTCACCTGGAGCTAGATTGAGGAGGGGGTCCGGTGAGGAAATCCGGCCTCCGTCCCCCTCGCCCAGGAAGACCAGGGGATGGGGCGTGTGGGTAGAAGAGTCTGAGAAAGTCTGTTGTGGAAGTTGGGAGTCAAGTCCTGATTTGTAAATGAAAGAAGGGATTGTGGCATTTTAGGACTTAGCCCTAGAGGAACAAATCGTTCACCCTGGAGGTACTTTGAAACCGTTGTGTAGCCACGTGTTTGGCAGAGCTACGGAAAGGAAAATGCTAGCGCTTGGGGTCGGGCACAGTTCTCAGCGGGTGGTTGGGAATAGGTTTGGAATACAATTCTATTGAGATTTCTTTTGTTTCATTTTGTTTTGTTTTGGTGTGTATACAGGTCTAGTGACGAATCGGTAGCTAGTCTACGTGCTACCGATTTTTTTTTAAAGCATCTTAAGTATTTTGAAATTGATAAAGCATTTTAGAAGTTAAACTCGATAGTAAATTCTGGAAAAGATAGTCTCAAAGATAATCTTTGATGCCTTTTATTTGGAAGCTTTTCTGGCATTTTGAGTTATCACTACAAGTTAAGTAGAATTACATCTGCAGAAGTAGAGAACTCTATTCAGTTCACTTGGTAGAGATTTCTCTTGACTTTTATAGATTGTTGTATGGGCTTAAGATGTACCTGAAGAATGTACCTTCAGATGTACCTGATAGAATTCTTGGCCTGAGGGAATACAAAGTCTTGAGCTTGAGTCTTAGTCCCCTAAAAGATAATTCTAGACAACATAAAATATGGGGCAAAGTGGAATAAACCTAAATGAAAAATAGGCATACAGATATACCATGAAGATTGCTGATGCATGGGTCTGTCTCAAAGTATTCCATGCAAGATTAGTTCTTGAGACTTTCCCATAGAAGGACTAATATTTTGACAGTTTGGAGAGGAGGCCAGAAGCCACTCAATGGAAGAAAATCAGCAAGAATTATGGAGGGTTATCCCTGGGCGGGGGGGAAAAAAAAAACACGAGAAAAGCATATAATTTCAGGGAGTTTATGATGCATGCACAGATAATGATCATTATTGAAAGATAATCGCCACTGAACGTTTACTAGGAACAAGGCAATGAACAAAGAGCTTTGGAAGCATTTTTCTCAATACTATTCTAGTATAGCTAAAGGGTAAATTAATTAAAATGCCTGAAATGGAAATAAAGAATGACTCCACAAAGTTAAGCACCATCGGATTAACTTATCTTTTATGCCATGTGAAAACAGAAGCCAGGTCTGGATGTTGGGAATGAGACCAATATTAGGAATAGAGAAATTACCACACAGGGATGGCCATAGAATCTACTTAGTATTAGACAACCACTCCTGTTGATTGGAAAGAATGCCGATAAAAAAAGTCAGCATTTAAGAGTGGGCAGGGCAAAAGAAGGACAAGAAATTTAATGGCAAAAAATAGGAAAGAGGAAATTCAGGAAGGTATGGTGTGGGATAAGCCAAAAGAAGAGGGTGTTTTATTAAAACAAGTCAGGTACCACTAAGGGTTTGTGAAGAAGAGAGGACTCCCAAAGTGCACTTGGAGGCCCTCAAGTAGAGCCCTTGAAGTAATGGATGAGGCCCAAGCAAGACTGCAATGGAGGTGAGAAAGTCCCTGCTAAGATAGTTGTTTTCTCTCTGCAGAAGCTTAACTGAAAGGGGGCTGCTGGGACCCAAGAGGGGATACTTAACTCTGGAGAGTCTTAAGCCTGTTTAAATTCTGATGGGAAGGAAAATAAGGAAGAAATTAAAGGAAGATAGTGAGGTTTCTAAGGGGGAGGAGGACCTAAGGAAACAGCGTCTAGAGCGATGTTTCAAATTTTTTGGACCAGAACCCCTAATAGGAAATAAATTTTTCTTTTGCTATCCAATATGTGTTATGTATGTATGTATGTATATACACATGTACACACACACCCCTGCTACTGAAACCCTTTTAATGAAACAGTACTTACCCTTACCACTTACGATGTCATTTGTATTTGTTTTCTATTCCAGTCTGTTTTTTTTTTTAAAGAAATACTAGCAATCTGCATAATTGACTTTTTAAAAAAAATATTTATTTATTTATTTTATTTTATTTATTTATTTATTTTGAAAGTCAGAATTAGAGAGGGAGAGGTAAAGAGAGAGAGATATTTCATCTGCTAGTTCACTCCTAGGAACTGCCAGTGCTAGGGCAGGCCGAAGCCAGGAGCTTCATCCAGGTCTCCCACGTGGGTGGCAGGGACCCAAGCACATGGCCCATCTTCCACTGCTTTTCCCAGGCCATTAGCAGGGATTTAGATCGGAAGTGGAGCAGTGGGGACACTGACCAGCGTCCATGTGGCATGCCGGCATTGCAGGTGGTGGCAGTTACCTGCTGTACTGCTATGTCACAATGCCAGCCCCTCAATTGATTTCTTAACCTTTTTGAAGTTTTTAAAATGCTGGTAAAGAGTGGAAGCAGAGGAGATTAGTTTTATTGAGACACAAACTTCAGTTTATCTGTGACAGAAAAGGAGGAGTAAAAGTAATATCAAACAAATAAAACAAAGTTGTGTTCGGAATGTAGTGCTAGGTGCTCAGTTTTTTTAAAAAGTCGTTGTTGTCTTTCTTCTAAAATAAATTTAAGATGAGTGTACACTTGTCTCTTTTTTTCCCCCTCAGCTGTGACTGCAGACGGGGTCCAATATCTTCCCTGGGTTTTATGGAGACTTATTTTCCCTTCTGTGTTAGCCTCTTAAAGCACTCTGTCAGCTCTAACAAAAGGGCACAGGAAAGAGTAGTGTTCCCTGTGTTTACTCCTTCCCATTTTTATCTTTTGCTTGTGTCTGTGGGCATCTTTTAATGCAATTACAGGCCAGTATCACATTTTTATGAGAGGCACTTAAGTGTACATATTAATTCTTTAGTTGTGTATCTTTTAAAGACAATTTTTAAGTTGTTTAGGCCCCCCCAAAAATTCTTAGTATTTTATGTATGTGGCATAGTCTTGTTTTCTTCTAGGTTTTCCTAGAGACCACTAGAATTGCCTTTCTAAAACATACACTTGATTATCTTAAGCGCATTTGGACCTACTTTTCAGAAATTCAAGGTTTGAGATTATAGCCAAATTTTTTTGTGTGATTTTCAAGACTACTTTGCAGTTAAGGCTTACCATACAAAATACCACAGTGTGGCTTCACAGCAGAAATTTATTTTCTTTCAGTTCTGAGGATTGAAGTCCAAGAGCGAGGTTCTAGCAGAATTGGCTTCCAGGGAGGCCTTTCTTGTTATCCGGGAGATGGCCTTTTCTCTTCTCTCTGCTTGTGCACTCCTGGTATTTTTTCCTCTTACAAGGACATAAATTCTTTCAGACCCAGGGCTCTGCCTTTTTTTTTTTTTTTTTTTTTTTAGATTTATTTACTTATTTGAAAGGCAGAGAGAAAGAGAAAGAGGGATCTTCCATCTGCTGGTCTACTCCCCAAATGGCCACACAGCCAGAGCTGGGCCTATCCAAAGCCAGGAGCCAGAAGATTTCTTCCGGATCTGACACATAGGTGCAGTGGCCCAAAGACTTGGCCATCTTCTACTGCTTTCCCAGGCCATAGCAGAGAGCTGGATCAGAAGTGGAGCAGCGCTGCAGGCTGCGGCTTTACCCTCTATGCTGTGGCTCTGCTCTTATATCCTCCTTTAACCTTTTTTTTTTTTTTTTTTTTTTGACAGGCAGAGTGGACAGTGAGAGAGAGAGACAGAGAGAGAAAGGTCTTCCTTTTGCCGCTGGTTCACCCTCCAATGGCCGCCGCTGCAGCCGGCGCACCGCGCTGATCCTGGCAGGAGCCAGGATCCAGGTGCTTTTCCTGGTCTCCCATGGGGTGCAGGGCCCAAGCACCTGGGCCATCCTCCACTGCACTCCCTGGCCATAGCAGAGAGCTGGCCTGGAAGAGGGGCAACCGGGACAGAATCTGGCGCCCCAACCGGGACTAGAACCTGGTGTGCCGGCGCCGCAAGGTGGAGGATTAGCCTATTGAGCCACGGCGCCGGCTCTCTTTAACCTTAATTATCTTGTTAAAGGTGCAGTCACATTGGGAACTAAGTCTTTAACAAATGAATATTGGGGAGATATGGTACATTCATAACAGGCCCTTGCCCTTCTTTCCAACCTAATTCCCAGCACTTTAGCTAAACCAGGTCCCCAGTGTTCTCCAAGACAGTGCCAGGTGCCATAGGGCTGCTGTTACACAAAAGCTGTTTCACTTTATCACCTTCCAAAGACAACCTCCTAATTCTTGCCTATTATTGAGACATTTAGTAAAATAAATCATTAGTACTGTGTTAGTCCTTGTGGCTTCCTATAACCTGCTCACACTTTAGTAAACAGTCTTTATAAGTGACCCCTCATATTCCATAATTTCCTATTTTGAATGTTTCCTACAGAGACACGGAATGAAGATGCCAAATTTGTAATGTACATGATTTTTTCCCCCCTAAGATTTATGTATTTGAAAGGCTGAGTTACAAAGAGAGAGAGGCAGAGACAGAGAGAGATCTTCCATCCACTAGTTCAGTCCCTAAATGGCCACAATGGGACTGGGCCAGGCCAAAGCCAGGAGCCTAGAACTCCATCTGGGTCTCCCACATGGGTGACAGGGGCCCAAGTATTTGGGCCATCTTCTGCTGCTTCCCTAGGCACATTAGTAGGGAGCTGGATGGGAAGTAGAGCAGCTAGGACTGAAACCGGTGCTTATATGGGATGCCAGCATTGCAAAGCAGCAGCTTAATCTGCTGGGCCACAACACTGGCCCTTGTGTCATATTTCTTTACAGAACTGCCAAGAAGATTACATGTCATTGCTGATTGAAACTGATGGTGTCTGAAAGTAGAATGATGGCAATGTGAACTGTGAGATGTGCACAGGTTTCAGAAAGCTTTCGTGTTAAGTGATAAAAGAGGATGAAAGGGAGGAGGATTCATGGGTTCTCCCTAGGTATCTGGCACTAGCCTAGATGGTAGAGGTGTTTGGCTATACTGAACACTAGAATAAGAGCAGCTTCCAAAAGATGGAGAAAACCAGCTCAATTCTGGATACATTCAAGCAGAATAGTTTCCTACTTCCTATTTTGGTTTTTGTTCTGTTTGCATTTGTGGGAGAGTAGAAAGAATTTCCAGGGAAGTGTTTTACCATAGCCTCTACATTTTCTTATCTTCTGCTCTTTGGGTCTTGCCAGCACTCTTGATGTAATTGAAACTCCTGGCCAGTTTATTTTTTGAGAAATGTTTTTGAACATATGAATGCTTAATCTTCGATGTTGATAACAAAAACAAAATTGAAACATCAGACTGTTTACTGAGACTTTTGGATTATTTAAGAGTTACTGTGGCCGACGCTGTGGCTCACTAGGCTAATCCTCCGCCTTGCGGCGCCGGCACACCAGGTTCTAGTCCCGGTTGGGGCGCCAGATTCTGTCCCAGTTGCCCTTCTTCGAGGCCAGCTCTCTGCTGTGGCCCGGGAGTGCAGTGGAGGATGGCCCAAGTGCTTGGGCCCTGCACCCGCATGGGAGACCAGGAGAAGTACCTGGCTCCTGCCATCGGATCAGCGTGGTGCGGCGGCCATTGGAGGGTGAACCAACGGCAAAGGAAGACCTTTCTCTCTGTCTCTCTCTCTCTCTGTCCACTCTGCCTGTCAAAAAATAAAAATAAAAAAATTAAAATTAAAAAAATAAAAAGTTACTGTAATACGTTTGAAACCATTATTTGAGTGTGTAATATGCCCTTAATACATACTTGGATAAACTTAGGGCTACTAATTTTGAAGTGTTAAATCTTGGGAAATAAAATTTCTTTTGGATTCTTTCCCTTATTTAATTGATTGCATGGTATCCATTTATGTGTAGCTCAGAGCTAGAACTTTGCTCTTACCTCCTTTTGTGTGTCCTTCAATGCAGTGAGTGATGGATTGGAACTGAGACCAAAATATAAAGGAATCTTACATTGCTTGACTACCATCTGGAAGCTTGATGGACTACGGGGACTTTATCAAGGAGTAACCCCCAATGTGTGGGGTGCAGGTTTATCCTGGGGACTCTACTTTTTCTTGTGAGTAGACCTGGAATATTTTACAGTATTAAAAATAGTTTTTGCCTTTAGCGATTGTTACACGTCAGTTGATAAAGCAAGATGAGTCATTTAATCTGAATTTTCCAGAGTCAGAACAAAATGGCTTATTAATTTATGCTCTGTCAGTTCTCATCAAAGGCATACTTTTCAACTGAAGTCTTCTTCCAAGAGGAAAGTGGACATCAAAGTTAGACAAAATAAGATGATCTGACTCCCCTGCTGAGAAACGTTCACTGACTATTTTCTGCCAAACAAAGCCCGACTCTCAAGTGTGCCAGTTTTCCCTTTCTTCCCACCCACCCTTCTTGTTTGCATTGCTCATCTCTGTCTCTGTCTCTCAATACCAAACTCAACTGCTACCTCCTGCACAAAGCCTTCCCTGATCAGTCTTAGTTGTGAATCCCTTATAATACTGTCTTTGTTTTCTTTTATTGTGATTACTCGTGCTTCACTAATAGTCCTTTAGAGCCTGTTAAGAAAGCTCCCTTCTGTGTTTATCTTTTTGTCAGAAAGCCAACTGCAGCACCTGAGCACAGGTGCTCAGCACATATTAGGTGCTCCTTTTTTGGTCTCTTGCCTTTTGTGTCCAATTTCTGCACTACCACAACTCTCCTTCCTACCAGTTTTCCTGTCTTTCCTAGTTAATTGCTGAGTGTGTGAATAATATTGTTTACATGTGCTTTGATAACTGTATACATTTGTGGGGAGACGTGGTATGATCTTACAGTTAACAATTTCTAGCATGTCCGTTCCTTAAAAAGTTCTCATTTTGTGGTTGCATTACACATTGAATTTTACTTTTGGGGTACTTTTGTTAAGTTACATGCACTTTAACACGTATTACTGCCTTATGAGACCTCTCAAACTACTCAAATGTAATTCTTTTAGTTACAATGCCATCAAATCATATAAGACAGAAGGAAGAGCTGAACAGTTAGAGGCGACAGAATACCTCATCTCAGCTGCTGAAGCCGGTAAGGCCCTAAGATATAAGATGTCACCTTCCAAACTTGATTTCCACTTTTGCTTTTTATTTTATTTGTCTTTTCTTTGAACATCAAAGTTTAGATATGCTCATATAATTATGTTCATCAATTATCTAACGAGATTGCTTAGAAAGCAGGAATTCTTATTTAGAAAAGTTATGAAACTCTAGTAGTTTAAGATGATTTGGTATAGCATTTATTTTGTTAAAGTATAATTTCAGATTTCAAATTACAGTTTAGTAACTTTAATTGCCTCATGTATGTATCTTATCCAGAAGGAAAAATAAAGTGAGACCTATACGTCTTTAAGATTTAATTTTTTATTTGAAAGGCAGACTTAAAGAGAGGGAGAGACAGAGGTCTTCCATCCACTGGTTCACTCCCCCAAACGGCCACAATGGCTGGGGCTGAGCCAGTCAGAAGCCAGGAGCCAGGAACTTCTTCCGTGTCTCCCATATGGGTACAGGAGCCCAAGGACTTGGGCCATCTGTTAATGCCTTCCCAAGTGCACCAACAGGGAGCTGGATCGGAAGTGGAGCACCTGGGATTCAAACTGGTGCTGCAGGTGGTGGCTTTAACTGCTGTGCCACAGTGCCCTCCCCTACCCATAAGTCTTTATAAATTCTGCGTTGGTACTTTGTACAGCTTGGTTTCTTAATATTTGCTACTTGTTTAAGGCAAGAACTAACTTACTCATTTTTAAATACTAGTCACTAGCAGGGACCCGACTCAATAACAAGACTGAATAAGTACTTGTTGAATAAAAGAAACTTAGGAGACTTAGCAATGTCATTTTGTATGAAATGTAAAATGTAATGTATATTACATAGTTATTTTGTTTTTGAGGGGTTCGAGCTTTGAGTGGATTTAAGGAAGCTTGTGATAAAGTTGGGGTGGATATGTGTGTGCACAATCAGAGATTACTGAGGTGTTGGGGTCTCGGTCCTTTCCCCTAACCTGCCTCTCTGGGTTATGCAGTCTCCTTCTCTGAAGATCTGTATCTCCTTAGCATCTGTTCTGTGTGCCAGACCACATTGTTTAGGGGTCAGGACATCTCTTCTATCCTCATACTTCAAAGGGTGTGAGGCTAGAAACTCCCTTTGAATTTACCTCTCACTAACTACATAACGAATTTTTTATGGCCACCAAAAATTTCTATCCTTAGTGTTGTGCCTCGGAGACCACATCTCACTGTTCCGGGTACAGCCCCTGTGCAACTTCATTCCATGTGTAAATACACCATTCTTAATTGAACTGTTAAAGTGAGAAAGTACTATGTGCTGAGTAATGTTGTTTAAATCTGATTTTAGGAGCCATGACACTTTGCATTACAAATCCATTATGGGTAACAAAAACTCGCCTCATGTTACAGTATGATAGTGTTGTGAATTCCTCACAGCGACAATATAAAGGAATGTTTGATGCACTTGTGAAAATATATAAGTATGAAGGTGTTCGTGGATTGTATAAGGTATGAATTATTATCAATATATTTTGAATACTGAAAATTATAATTTCCATTGGCTCTGTGGTCTCAGTTCTGAATTACCTAAAATCAGTCCTAAAAAGAAGCCAAATTTTGACAAGAAGCAATTTCATGAAAACTGAAATCTAACTTATAAATGTTGAAATTGTGTGATAAGCTGTGTATCTTCATTACCATGAGCTGTATTTTCATGACACTGTCAGGTATAAGAACTGTCTAAAACTGTCAAGTATTTCTTCAATGCAACCAGGTCACCCATTCTTTACTTCACTCCCTAGAAGCTGTTGTCTCTTGGGAACTTAGGCAATGTAGTATGGAGAAGAGGTCTGTGGGTCTATTATAGTCTTATTTTGGTAGGATTTTTATTGACCTCAAACCTTTTATGAATTAAAAAATACCCCAGATCCTTGTTGTATTACTGACATAATAGGCAAAAATGTTAAAACTTTATCCACTCAATTCTGAGTTTTTTTTCCCATCACTTATTGCCTTATTCTTTTAGAATACTAATGCTCAGCCCATTGAATTATTATTACCTTAATTTCTTGATTTTTCAAAAATTTATTCTCCCACTCATATCCCATTTCTTGACAGTGTGGGTCTTTATGTTTATATGTATACTGTTTAAAGAAAAACTAACATGAAAAATCCAGATCTTAACTTATAAAGTAGAAGAAATACAGATTTAACCCTCTATAAAAACGTGGAATTTGTGTAAAACCTAAATGAATTTGCTTAAAATACTGTAGTATGAGGGGAGAAGAAATATTTAAATATACATGTAGTATTTATTTGAAAGTTGGTTTTTTGTTTTTGTTTTTGTAATTCATTCCCATTTAGGGCTTTGTTCCTGGGCTGTTTGGAACATCGCATGGAGCACTTCAGTTTATGGCATATGAACTACTGAAGCTGAAATACAATCAACACATCAACAGATTACCAGAAGCCCAACTGGTAAGATAATTCTTATAAAAAAAGATATTATTTACTTTTTTGGCATTTAATGAGTGAAAACTTGTGATATTCTGGTGGTATTGCAATGAGGATGAGTATTAACTTTGCCACTGTAACTATATACTTAAATATTTTATAGGCTAATGATACACAGGTATTAAAAATAGAACCCATTTTATATGGAGTTTATATTAAAGGAGGGAAACTATTTTTCACTTAAAATCTATTTATATGTTTTTATAATTGTTACAAATGTATATTTTCTAATCCTGTCTCAAGAAAAACATAAATGTTTTGTTATTGTTTTAGAGCACAGTAGAATACATATCTGTTGCAGCACTATCTAAAATATTTGCTGTAGCAGCCACGTACCCATATCAAGTTGTGAGAGCTCGTCTTCAGGATCAGCACATGTTTTACAGTGGTGTAATTGATGTGATTGCAAGGACGTGGAGGTGAGAACACATGGGATATGAAAATTAATTGGACTTAATTTCTCTGAGGTTTGATTTCTTCATTTGTAAAATTAAACTATCTAGACTGACAAGGTTATTATAAAAATCAAATTGAGGTATATAAAAGTACTTTGAAAAATCATAAGTCAAAATTTAGGTATATAATATGAATGGCATTGAATACGAGAAGTTATAAATCTAATTTAGTACATTTGAGAAGGCACTAGCACCTTGCTACTAGTACCATAAATTTTGAAAATACTACAAATACATGAAGAACATGCTTGTTCTTCGGCATGAAAATAGTTCGGTTATTATAGGTAGACTAGGTAAACCTCCCCATGTTTCCCTTTAATTCTAAAAGGCCAGAGCAGAATTTTTAGAGTATTGAGTTCAATTCAGGAAATATTTTTAACAAGAACTTAAGTGGCAAGCTCCTACCATTTCCTCTATTCTAGGCAGTAAGAAAATAATTTTGTATTTTGTAGGTTTATTTATGCTGTATTTAGTATTGTATGGCATTTATATAAGCTATAAAACTTTTAATGCCTGCATTAGGTCAGTGAAAATTCCTGCATGTTCATACCCTTAAAAGCATTCGAAAGATGGCTAATTTAAAGAACTTTTCACTTGAATCTCAAGGTGGGCCTACCTTCTTCCTTAGTCCATGAAAAGAAGGTAGGCCCCTACAAATGGCTCACAAACTGTATTACTTCAGAACACTAAAGATACAGACTTAAATCACAGTGAGGTTTGATTGCTTGCTCCATGCCTGTGTCAGTTAAACTTTTGTATTTTCAAGCTAGCAATTTAGGAGATTAAGCATCTCTCTCTCTTTTTCCCTCTAAAGGAAAGAAGGCATCGGTGGATTTTACAAAGGAATTGCTCCCAATTTGATTAGAGTGACACCAGCCTGCTGTATTACCTTTGTAGTATATGAAAATGTCTCACATTTTTTACTTGACCTTAGAGAAAAGAGAAAGTAAGCTGAAAGAAGATAATTCCAATTTATCTGCTCAAGACAGCAACAAGCTATTTTGTGTTTTAAATGTAAAATTCAAAAGAATGTTGCATAGCAACATGGCTCGTAATCAAAATCGGTCTATAACCATTAGAAGTTGAAGAACTAAGTCGTCATAGTGTTTTTCTGCTTTTTTGCATTCCCCATATGTATGGGACTTGGCTACCTCTGCCTGAAATGGCTGCCATCAACACAAAGTTAAAACTGACACCAAGTGTAGAATTTCACAAATTTCTTCATTTCATTGTTCAGATAGAAGCCGATTTGAACATTTGACAAATGGACTAGAAAAATGTGCTGCCTTTTCTGAATTTATTTGCCTAGGTTGGCTTTAAAATTGACCTCTGTGCAATAGCAAGAAAATGACATCTTAAAAGAATGTCATTATATGTTTCAAGGATAAATTTAAGGATTTACTGGATAAGTTGTTGTCCAAATCTAGACCTTTGAGAACTGGGAAATGGTAGTGTGAACAAAATTCTTCGCAACTGTGCTTCCATTTTAATTCAATCGGAACGTGCTAACTAGAGACATTTGAGAAGTTATGTACTTCTCTGTGAAATATCTGACATCTGCTGTCATTCCATAGCCATTTTTTCCCCCAGAGACTCATATTCTATAATTTAAAATATAATCCTGGATCCAGTTATCTTCCTGCATAGGTGTTTAGTATTTTTAAACTTATGAAATTTGTACTTTCACTATCCAGTTGCATCAGCCTTTATTAACATATGTGACTAAATAACTTACTGCTGATGCTAAACAGATCACCTTTTACAGATGCTACAATGCTTGAGATCTGTTTATTGACAAGCTGAATGGAAATCAGAAACTAACTTTCCACTTTCATTTTTGGATACACAGATCCAGGATCCCAAATAAATGATTAATCTACATTAGTTGTTTAAAGTCAGGTTGAATTCCACATTATATTAATGACCATTATTGATTTTATTTGATAAGTCATTATAGATACCTATAAATATAAAGACCTGACCCCAAAGAATGCCAGTATAATGCTAATTTTATTTATCATAAACATCTATGAGTGCTGTTGCACTACCATCTACTTGTTGTAAATAAAATATTTTGGTTTTCAAAGCCATATTTAAATGGTTCTTTGAAAATAGGTTTATTTTTTATATTTTGGAAATGACATTGTTTTTAAAATAAAAGTAAAATAATAAGTACCTATTTGTATTTGCTATATCTTATCCAATTAATAAGGATGTTTTATAAATTAAATGTGATATGCTTTTTCATGCTCTTGGGTTATGCTATAATTCATATGCCATCTTGATGTTTGTTCGCACATGCAGAGAGGAGCTGCAATTGACATTTGAAGTTTTAGAGGCAGTGCCGTTATTTGAATACCTCCTATTACCCACAAATTAATAAAACCGTTCTTGCCCTCTGAGAGCATAAGAGTTTGTGTAGTAAGTAAATATGCATTAGGGAACTACAGTTAGGAAATTTCTACAAATCCTGTAAAAGTTTTGAGAACAGAGAAGTCATTCATTCATTCAGCAATAGTTGCTGAGCTCCTGCTCTGTGCCAGGTGTATCACCAAGCATTGAGAGTATAGCAATGAACAATAGCATTCTTGCCCTCAAGGGACTTTGGTTTTAGTGTGAATGACAGAAAACAAATATATGCACAATATAGTTTGCACCTTTTTAAAATTTAACTTATTTGCCGGCGCCGTGGCTCACTAGGCTAATCCTCCACCTTGCGGCGCCGGCACACCGGGTTCTAGTCCCGGTTGGGGTGCCGGATTCTGTCCCGGTTGCCCCTCTTCCAGGCCAGCTCTCTGCTATGGCCAGGGAGTGCAGTGGAGGATGGCCCAGGTGCTTGGGCCCTGCACCCCGTGGGAGACCAGGAAAAAGCACCTGGATCCTGGCTCCTGCCATCGGATCAGCGCGGTGCGCCGGCTGCAGCGGCGGCCATTGGAGGGTGAACCAACGGCAAAAGGAAGACCTTTCTCTCTCTGTCTCTCTCTCTCACTGTCCACTCTGCCTGTCAAAAATTTTAAAAAAAAAAAAAAAAATTTAACTTATTTATTTATATGAAAGGCATAGTGACAGAGAGGAAGATAAAGATTTTCTTTTTAAAGATTTATTTATTCATTTGAAAGACAAAGTTACAGAGAGGCATAGAGAGAGGTCTTCCATCCAATGGTTCACTCCCACTGCCAAAGCTGCGCTGATCTGAAGCCAGGAACCAGAAGCCTTCCACTCTCCCACGTGGGTGCAGGGGCCCAAGGACATGGGCCATATTCTACTGCTTCCCCAGGCCATAGCAGAGAGTTGGATCAGAAGTAGAGCATCCAGGACTCCGAACGCGCACCTATATGGGATGCCAGCACTGCAGGCGACAGCTTTACCCACTATGCCACAGCGCTGGCCCCTAGAGGTCTTTTATCTGCTGCTTCACTCCCCAAGTACCTGCAACAGCTGGGGCTGGGCCTGGCCGAAGCCAGGACTCAGGAATTCCATCTAGGTCTCTCAGATGAGTGGCAAGATCCCAAGTGCTTGGGTCATCATCTGCTTTCTCCCAGTTGGGTTAGCCAGAAGCTGGATGGAGAGTATAGGTAGGGCTTGATTCCGGCAATCTAATAGGGGATGCAGGCATCCCAAGCAGCAACTTAACCTCCTGCACCACAACACTTGCCCCAATATACTTTTTTTTTTTTTTTTTTTTGACAGGCAGAGTGGACAGTGAGAGAGAGAGAGAGAGAGAGAAAGGTCTTCCTTTGCCGTTGGTTCACCCTCCAATGGCTGCTGCAGCCGGCGCACCGCGCTGATCCGAAGGCAGGAGCCAGGTGCCTCTCCTGGTCTCCCATGGGGTGCAGGGCCCAAGCACTTGGGCCATCCTCCACTGCACTCCCGGGCCACAGCAGAGAGCTGGACTGGAAGAGGAGCAACTGGGGCAGAACCGGTGCCCCGACCGGGACTAGAACCCGGTGTGCTGGCGCCGCAGGCAGAGTATTAGCCTATTGAGCCGCGGTGCCGGCCGCCCCAATATACTTTCAAGTATTAAATGCCATGAAGAAAACTAAAGCAGATTTGGTTATAGTGTTGCCATCTTGGATATGATGGTTGAAGTCAGGAAATGTCTCTTTTGGAGATAATATTCGAAATTTTTTTTTTATAATTTTTTTTTTGAAAAAATTTTTTTTTTTTTGGACAGGCAGAATGGACAGTGAGAGAGAAAGAGAGAAAGGTCCTCCTTTTGCCGTTGGTTCACCCTCCAATGGCCGCCGCGGCTGGCGCACCGCGCTGATCCAAAGCCAGGAGCCAGGTACTTCTCCTGGTCTCCCATGGGGTGCAGGGCCCAAGCACCTGGGCCATCCTCCACTGCACTCCCTGGCCACAGCAGAGAGCTGGCCTGGAAGAGGGGCAACCAGGACAGAATCCGGTGCCCTGACCGGGACCAAAACCCGGTGTGGTGGCGCCCCAAGGCGGAGGATTAGCCTAGTGAGCCATGGCGCCAGCCCGAAATTTTGTTTTTTAAGGGAAAGAATTTATTGGGGGAAACCTGACAGACTGAAGGGAAGGGGCGAAGCAGGAGAAAGAGAGAGTAAGAGAGAGGAGAGGAGAGAGAAGAGAAGAGAGGAAATGTTTTAAAAGAAGTGAAGAAGCAAGCCACAGTGACACAGGAGACATTCTAGGCAGACAGAATAGGAAGTACAAAGGCCTTAAGGCAGGAATTAACTGGGAGACAGGATGTGCTGAGGAGAGAGAAGAGGTTGGAGAGCCTGACTGTCTGGTTTCAAATCTCAGCTTTTCCACTTTGTTTTTGACCTTAGGCAAATCATTTCACCTCTGTCTGAGGTTTCCTTATCTGTAAAAATAGTGTCTTAGGTCAGTTCCTCTGTAGCAATGCCTCAGATTGGGATCTTTGCACAAGTGATTGAGAGATTGCTTTTAGGAGAAACCTGTAATGGAGTAAAGAAAATGGGATTTACACAAGGACAGAATTTGTAAAGCCTCAGCCTGACCCTACAGGCACCGTGTAGAATGAATTGGGTCACAGAGGTCCTGCCCAGAGATGAGGAATATGAGCCGTAGGTTCCTACATCAGGCAGTCTAGACTAGGGATGCCAAGGTGCCTGTCCTTGGCCAAGAATTATCTTCCAAATAAGGGTGGAATTGTGAGCTCTTAGCAGCCAACACCTGTAGCAACTGGAATATGTATACCAGCCCAGTAAAACATCTGAGTGAGTCACCAAAAACATCTGCTACAAATGAGGATATTAAAAGTACATAGCTGTAGGATGCTGACATTATTAAGTGAATTAATCCAAATAAAGAATTTACCATAGTGCCTGGGCTAGTAAACAGTAACAGAAGCCAGATCTTTTCAGGCCTTGTAAACCGAGGGACAAAGTTTAGATTTCATGAAAAAAAAATCAGTCTGATGATTATATGGAGAAATAATTAGGAGACAGCAAGAAAAGCAGGAATACAAGTTAGGAAGGTTTTCAAATGTCTAAATCAAGAGCTGATGGTAGCTTGTACACAGATGATGGGATCATAGGTAATTTATAGCTGGGGAAATTGCAGCAGGATTCTAGAGGGGAAATATTTAAGTTGGACCTTCAAGGAAGGATTCCAAAGGGAACCTTGATAGGCTCATGGGAAAAAGAAGACACATGTGGGCCTTCTGAAGCAGTGACTTGTCAGTCAGGGTGGTAATGAAATGAAGGAGAAAACTCAAAGACAGGGCAGAAGTTGGCAACTCTTTTTATAAAGATTTTTATTTATTTGACAGAGTTACAGACAGTGAGAGAGAGAGGTCTTCCATCTGATGGTTCACCCCCTAATTGGCTGCAATGGCCAGAACTGCACCTTTCTGAAGCCAGGAGCCAGGAGCTTCCTCTGGGTCTCCCACGCGGGTGCAAGGGCCCAAGCACTTGGGCCATCTTCTACTGCTTTCCCAGGCCATAGCAGAGAGCTGGATTGGAAGAGGAGCAGCCGGGACTAGAACAGGCACCCATATGGAATGCTGACACTTCAGGCCAGGGCGTTAAGCCGCTAAGCCACAGCCCTGGCCCCAAGAAGTGAGAGTAATTAAAACAAAGAGACATGGTTACATCTTAAGGGTAACAGAGGAAGACCAATCAGATAAGAAAAGCAAAGTCAAGAAAGGATGTTATCAATTGTGTCAATAATTCAGTAGGGTGAAGATTGATGCCACTGATAACTTTGAGCAGATTCAAATTATAGAGGCTGAAGACAGATTGCAGGCAGCTTAGTAGGTGGGGCAAACTGCGATATTCATTTCACTATGGGTTCTTCTTTCGTGTCTTGGCAGACAGTAAAAATGGTGACGAACTTTAGCTTGAAAAAGCTCTGTGAGTCTAGAAAAGAACAGAGGTAGAGGAAATTGGCTAAGAGAAAACCAGATTACTAAAGGGAGAACAGGAGGAAACAAGTTAAATACTTGTACAGAGCAAAATTAAACTTGCTTGGAACTATGCACCTGAGCATAGTTCAGACAGTGATGTGATCAGACAATGATGGGTGTGATGCTTTGAAAAGAAGGCTGTATTACATTTCAGTGTGTGCTTTTATAGCCCAACGGCATTTAAAAAGTCATGTTTTTTAAACACCACACTAAAAGGGATAGCAAATAAGGTATGTTTGAATTCATGAGTCATCAGAGTTAGGATTTTCTTTTGGATGTGAACACTATGCAATATAAAAATCCTCCAAATAAAGTATGTATTATTATCACTTTCACAATAAAGGCTCTTTAGCAATTATAAAATACTGTGAAATGACCTAGTACACTTTTATGCTTGTTTTCTAAAAGTATGTTAGGTAACATGCAGAAAATTTGCGAAGTTTTGAGTTGCTTTCTAAAGGAGTAAATAGGAAGTAGGCTCTGAAGTGCCTGTAGTGAATGCCTGTTTTTGACAGCCTGGGATCTGCTTCTCTTTCTTGCTGGAGTAGTTTTAGCCCCTTCCTCCCTTCTCAGCTTTGTGAGAGGCAGCACCTCTTCGTGTGGGGGCACCATTAGCAGGGCCATTTTCTGTGCAACATCTATATTGGTGATGAGTGACTGGGAATTGGCACACTTAAACTAATGCAGTCAGAGTGACTTGTAAAGACATTTTTTTCTCTTCTAAATATCCTGACATAGATTCTTTGCTGTTTCATGAATGAGTGAGGATTCCTCAGAGCCAGTTTAGGGTCTTGAATCGAGCAGAGTTTGTAAAAATGAAGTCAACACCAAGGAAGTAACAAGAAATTGGAAGAAAAATAGGTTCTGAGTCCCGTTATATGGGGTTATTGAGCACCTCTCACTCCTAGCACCCTGTACTTCTGGAGTTTTCACTTGGGTGACCCAGTACATTTCCTGTGTTATTTAAGCCAGTCTCAGTTGGGGTTTTCTATTGCAACTGAAAACTTCCCAGATGACACGATTTGATTCATCTGACACTTTTGCATCATCTGTCATAATATTGGTGGACTCTTGTTGCTATGGAAATTGATGTCACCTTTATGAAAAGTGAACATTTGGGGACTCTTGTAGTCACATAGTTTCTTACAGGAAAACATTGCTGGTGTGGACTTTGGCACAGTGGTTAAGATGCTACTCAGGATGCCTGCATCCCATATCAGAGTGCCTGTGTATGAGTTCTGGTTCTGCTTGTGGTCCAGCTCCTGCTAAGGTGTACCCTGGAAGGCAGTCGATGACAGCCTAGGTACTTGGGTCTCTGCCACCCACATGGGAGACCTTGACTGAATAGCTCCCAGCTTTGGCATGGCCTATCACCACCTGTTGTGGGCCTCTGGGTAGTAAACTCCTAGATATGAGCTCTGTTTCTCTCCCTTCTTCCTTTCGAATAAATAAGAAACATTTAAAAGGAAAAACATTGCTATTCTATTATTTACATAAAATATTTTTTAAAGATTTATTTTTTTATTTGAAAGAATTACACAGAGAAGAGAGGCAGAGAGAGAGGTCTTCTATCCGCTGGTTCTCTCCCCAGATGGCCTCAACAGCCGGAGCTGTGCTAATCTGAAGCCAGGAGCCAGGAGCTTCTTCCTGGTCTCCCAAGTGGGTGCAGGGGCCCAAGGACTTGGGCCATTTTCTGTTGCTTTCCCAGGCCCTAGCTGGATAGGAAGTGGATCAGCCGGGTCTTAAACCGGTGCCCATATGGGATGCCGGCACTGCAGGCAGACGGCTTTACCCGCTATGCCACAGCACCGGCCCCTTCAAAAAAAATTAATCAACCACTCATAAAAAGCATAAAGGAAAAAGATTGACTGGAAGACAGAAAAATAACTAAGAATCTTCCAGTGGAAGGTTCAAACAGAAAAGGTGGATGATTTGGAAATTCTCATGTTTTCTGAGATCAAATACGACAGGTTTGTGTGTTAATTGTGACCTTGTTCTACTCAAAGCTAGGAAGTTAAAAAACCAGTTCACACTCAACATGTCAAAAGGAAAAGCAACAAGCTGCTTTTGTTAAGTGGTCACATTAATCTGTTTCCTGTCCAATTTCCAAACTAAGACCAGCAGTAGAGAGTGTGGAATATTACTTTAATAGTGGTGAGGAATATTAGAGAATACAGAGAATGAGATGTACATCTGTGCAAAAATGACCTTTAGATTAAGCCCAGAGGCATGCAGCCATATCTGTCCAGCTATGGACAACACTACAGCCTGCCCTTGTAAAAAGTTTAATGCAGGGAGGAATTAGGCTGTATGCAAGTTCTCTGTAAACAGCTTAATGCCCAAAGAGAGTGCTGTTCATGCTCACTTCCTTATCCCAAACCTACTGCTATGGTTTAAATATCTCCATCAAACTCATGTTGCAATGTAGTCCCATTGTGAGGTGGTAAGAGGGCGGAAACTAGTCTGACTGGTATTTGGATGTGAAAGTTTGGGTAGGTCAAGTGAAATAAGATCACAGGGGCTGGCACTGTGGCGTAGCAGGTAAAGCCACCACCTGCAGTGCTGACATCCCATAGGGTGATGGTTTGAGTTCCAGCTCTTCCACTTCAGATCCAGCTCTCTGCTATGGTCTGGGAAAGCAGTAGAAGATGGCTTAAGTCCTTGGGCCCCTTTATACCCTGTGGGAGACCCAGAGAAAGCCCCTGGCTCCTGGCTTCAGATAGGCACAGCCCCAGCCATTGTGGCCAGTTGGGGATGGAACTAGCAGATGGAAGACCTCTCTCTCTGCCTCTTCTCTATGTAACTCTTTCAAATAAATTTTTTTTTTTTTATAAAAGTCACAAGGTTGGGTGCTAATCCAATGAGACTGTGGCTTCATGAGACCTGAGCTTAGATCCTGAGCCCCTGTAGGATGCCCTGTACTCTCTGGACTGTACAGTTCCCACAAGAAGGATCTCACCAGATGCAGCCATCTAATCTTTTTTTTTTTTTTTTTTTTTTTTTTTTTTTTTTTTTTTTACAGGCAGAGTGGACAGTGAGAGAGAGAGACAGAGAGAAAGGTCTTGCTTTGCTGTTGGTTCACCCTCCAATGGCCGCCGCGGCCGGCACACCGCGCTGATCCGATGGCAGGAGCCAGGTGCTTTTCCTGGTCTCCCATGGGGTGCAGGGCCCAAGCACCTGGGCCATCCTCCACTGCACTCCCTGGCCACAGCAGAGAGCTGGCCTGGAAGAGGGGCAACCGGGACAGAATCCGGCGCCCCAACCGGGACTAGAACCTGGTGTGCCGGCGCCGCTAGGCGGAGGATTAGCCTAGTGAGCCGCGGCGCCGGCCATAATCTTGAACTTCACAGCCTTCAGCATCATAAGCCAAATAAACCTGTTTTCCTTATAAATTTCCCAGTCTGTGATATTTAGCTATAGCAACAGAAAATGTACCAAAGGCACTTAACCAATCAAGTGATTACCCCTCTGTTAATCTAGGTCCAACCAGGAGGCAGAACAGTGATTTAGATGGGTGAAATTTAAAGAATTTTTACACTATGTATAGTAGTTAAATGTGTTAAAATCACTAGGTTAATCCTCCGCCTGCAGCGCCGGCATCCCATATGGGCCCCGGGTTCTAGTCCCAGTTGCGCCTCTTCCAGTCCAGCTCTCTGCTGTGGCCTGGGAGGGCAGTGGAGGATGACCCAAGTCCTTGGGCTCCTGCACCTGCGTGGGAGACCAGAAGAAGCACCTGGCTCCTGGCTTCGGATCAGCGCAGTGCCGGCCATGGTGGCCATTTTGGGGGTGAACCAACGGAAGGAAGACCTTTGTCTCTCTCGCTCACTGCCTAACTTTTTTCTGTCAAATAAAAATAAGTAAATTAAAAAATTTAAAAAAAGGACTCTCAAGTAGTACTCTATGGCTGAGAGAGGGTATCCAAAGAAAGACAAACTTGGAAGAGGGTTCACTTCGGTGTGGTTGCAGACCACTGGATGGTGGGGTTTGCTGGCTTGCCTGGGCCAGATCTGGTTTAGAATCGTCAACAAGAAATGACCCCCAGACACAGGCAAGCCAAGGCCAGTGAGCGGATTGCAAGGGAGCTAGGATGCTTCTGTAGACGCAAAGCCAGGTCCAGGGGCAGATCTATCCAGGTTGGAAGAGCTTTAGAAACAAGCCTGAGGGGAAAGCAAAGCCAAGATTAGTGTGTACACATGCGGAGGGAGTCAGAACTGCTATAGGCATGAAGCCAGGAGCGTGTGGTACCATCTCAAGAGGACTGTAGCAAGGTGGTCCAGGCCTCCAAGGTAGGTAGCTGGGCCATGCTTTCTGTGTGTGCAGCTGGATGAAGCAAAGCACTACCACAAATGCTCACCACAGATAGACACACAGCAGGAGGAAGAAAAAGCAAACTTCAGCACATAAACCAGGAGCAACTCCTTTCCTACTGCAGTATCCCTCCAGCATTCTCTACCCAGTTTGCTCATTCAAAGAAGAAATGCTTACAGTCCAAGCTATTGCAGAGTAGGTACTGACGGGTGGATTTGGAGCTGAGAAATGAATAATTGATAAGGGGGCTCAGTAAGCCTCTGATGACTCTGCTTCCAGATGCACCAAGTCTGCACACATTGGGCCTCCTGAACAACAAAGCGGCTATTTCAGCCTAACAAGATTTAGTTGTCCTGATAAATAAAATCCTTGTCTTTCCCCAAGATGAGAACATAGTTTCAACAGTCATTGATGGAGTTTTGGGGGAGATCAGTTAGTATCAGTTAATTCCATGGAGAGGGCCCCATTGTTGGAGTTCCTTTGCTGTACCGTGCAGTTTCTTGATCAGAAGCAATGCTGTGCAGAATGCCATGCAAATGGATAAGGCATTTGGTGAGCCCTCAAATGATAGTGCCAACAGAAGTGATAGCAGCAGAGAGGGCAAATCTGTATCCATAAGGGGCAATTTCAATGAGGACAGATCTCTGCCCTCCAGGTGGAAAAGGCCCAATGTCACCAGCCTGCCACTAGGGAAGATGCCCTTTTAGGGACTCAGTGTCAGTCTCCACTGCTGGCAGATTCGGCACACACTAGCAGGGCTGAGGCAAACCTTGGTAAGGGACATTCCAATGTGTTAAGTCTATACAAGGCCTCCTTCCCTCCCACTGCCACTTTGTTTACACATCCATTGAACTATCACTGAAAGTATGTTTTGTTTTTTCTCATACTTAACAAACATCATATGCCTATGCCATTCAAGTAGTAAACTGGTGACCACAGGAATGGAAGTACTGATTTGAGAAATGTCAGAGGAGAAGCAAAAGGACTTCTGAGTGGATCTGGAGGAGAATCAGAATTCACTTGAAAGTTTTAATTCTGGGATACTGGGAGAAAAGAAATGGGGCAGTCAGGAGAAGATCTGAGGGTAAGATGGTGGCTTCGCACATGCTGAGGTTGCATTATCGATGGGACATCCTAGCAGAACTGCCCAATAGGCAGTTGGAGGTGGAAGTCGAGGAAATCTGGGGGATTTCTTTGCACAGAAGTGATAGTTAAAGCCATGAGAAGAGACCCAATTACAAAGAAAGTGAAGTCAGAGTCAATCGCAGGAGAGAGAAGAAAGAAAATTACAGATTAAGGAAGTTTAGTCGGTAGAAATAAAGGAATCCAAACAGAATAAAGTATCACTGAAATCCATGTAGAATATCTTCAAGGAAGGGAGAGTCAACACTATTAGAATTTACTTACCTTCATCAGTCTTACATCTATACTGTCTTCATGGACTCTTCTGATCACTCAGCCTGAAGTGATCCCTCCTCCTTCGAACACCACCATCCTTGAGACACTTTTATGTTAACTGACAGGTTCATCTTGGATTTATTGTTACTTTTATGTCTGATCTTAACCAAATAACAAGCAACGGGGTTGACGGGGCTGACACTGTGGTATAGTGGGTAAAGACACCACCTGCAGTGCCATATGGACTCCGGTTCTAGTCCTGGCCGCTCCTCTTCTGATCTAGCTCTCTGCTATATGGCCAGGGAAACAGTAGAAGATGGCCCAAGTCCTTGGGCCCCTGCACCCACATGGGAGACCTGGAAAAAGCTCCTGGCTCCTGGTTTCGGGTAGGCACAGCTCCGGCAGTGGCAGCCATCTGGGGAGTGAACCAGCGGATGGAAGATTCTCTCTCTCTCTCTGTCTTCCTCTCTCCCTCCTTCTCTCTCTGTAGCTCTGCCTTTCAAATAAATAAATAAATCGTTTAAAAAATAAGCAATTTGAGTCCAGGCTCTGCATCTTTTTACCTTTTGTTATATATAGGTAAAATTCTTGGGGCCAGCACTGTGGCACAGCAGGTTAAAGCTGCGGCCTACAGCACTAGTATCCCATGTGGGCACCAGTTCGAGTCCTGGCCGCTCCACTTCCGATCCAGCTCGCTGCTGTGGCCTGGGAAAGCAGCGGAAGATGGCCCAACTCCTTGGGTCCCTGCACCCACATGGGAGACCTGAAAGAAGCTCCTGGCTCCTGGTTTCGGGTAGGCACAGCTCTGGCCGTTGCGGCCATTTGGGGAGTGAACCAGCAGATGGAAGACCTCTCTCTTTCTCTCTCTGGCTCTACCTCTCTTGTCTTTCAAATAAATAAAATAAATCATTAAAAGAAATAAAATTCTTAAAGTGCTGATGAATTTCCTGACACATAAACACCTTTTTGTCGTTGTATCCCTTAAAATGAACCATATTATACATGTATGAGAAATAATATATGATTATTAAATGAATACACAATTAGATTTATATTCAACCTTTCAGATATAAAGTACCAGAACTCCAACATTAGTGGAAATTAGCTTAAAGATATTAAATTTGTTTGAAATAAGTTTTATTTAACAGATATAAAATAGTTCTGAACATTTACAACTTGTACAAAGATTGGAAGCTTTTATATTTTAAAAAATGCTGTACTAAGAGAATAGAAAAACTAGACACCATGATGACATTCTAAATCATAGGTTCAAGGAATGGAAATAAGAGGAAAATATTCTAATCAACTAAAATAATCCCAAACCATTTTTGATTGAAGTAAAATGAGTACTGTTATGTTCAAAACAGTGTGAAATCACACTTAGGTCTGTAGTTTTTTTCCTTCAGATGTATATGTATAAAACATTTTAAAATGTCATTTAGATGAACCACTTAAAGATATAATAAGAAAGAGGTAGGGGATGAAACTTCAAAGGCTTTATTTTGGTAGTTCTTCAATAATGATGCGAGACACAGAGTTCCATCCGGTGGAAGCATCTCCTTTTGGATAATCTGAACAAGTACCAACCCAGATAGCAACATCCACCAATCCAGCACCAATTCCTTCACAAAGTCCTTCCACTGCAAAACAAAGGTGAAAGTTAAGATTTTCTTTAGCTAATCTTTTAATAAGATTTAACTAAATCTTATTATAGAAAGATAGAGTATAATTGTTTAAAGCTAATTTTAAATATACAATACTTGATAAAAGTTCATAATAAAGTTCTCTTTTAATTGGTATACAAATGTTTTTAAAAGCTGTGTACATTGGAACAGCACTGTGGCATAGTAGGTAAAGCTACCGCCTGCAGTGCCGGCATTCCATATAGGTGCCGGCTGGAGTCCCAGCTGCTCCACTTCTGATCCAGCTCTCTGCTATGGCCTGGGAGAGCAGTAGAAGGCAGCCCAAGTGCTTGGGTCCCTGCACCTCTGTGGGATACCCAGAAGAACCTCCTGGCTCCTGGCTTCAGATCAGCTCGGCTCCAGCTGTGGTGGCCACTTAGAGAGAGAGCCAGCGGATGGAAGACATCTCTCTCTCTCTCTTTTCCTTTGCTTCTCTTTAACTCTACCTTTCAAATGAATTAACTCTGTAGCTTTTTCAAATAAATAAATAAATCTTAAAAAAAAAAAACAGATGTGCACATAGACATTCTGCTATATATGCTGAATAGGCAGATTTCTTACATGTGTCAACTATGACACCAGAATTTGTTTTGTTAAATAAATAGCCCAAGTAATCCAATCAACTAACTAAACAAACAAAAACCACAATGTATTTGACTAAACAGAGGAAACCTGTACTATTTTAAAAGCCAAAACCTTTTTTAAAAATATTTTTATTTTTAATTTATAAATTTTTTTTAAATTTATTTGACAGATAGAGTTAGACAGTGAGAGAGACAGAGAGAAAGGTCCTCCATCTGTTGGTTCACTCCCCAAATGGCCGCAATGGCCAGAGCTGTGCCAATCTAAAACCAGGAGCCAGGAGCCAGGAGCTTCTTCCAGGTCTCCCATGTGGGTGCAGGGGCCCAAGGACTTGGGCCATCTTCCACTGCTTTCCCAGGCCACAGCAGAGAGCTGGATTGGAAGAGGAGCAGCCAACTAGAATCAGCGCCCAAATGGGATGCCGGCGCCACAGGCAGAGGATTAAACTACTATGTCATGGCACCAGCCCCTAAGCCAAAACTTTGATTTAATATACAAATCCATTTTTAGGAAAGTGCTGTCCAACACATGTATGTACACTTGGTGCTACTGAACTAGACTTTCATAACACTAAAAAATAATCTAGCAAAATCAGTATCCCAGCCCTTTAGCCTAGGAATCTCATTTTACTCAGAATTTCCTCGTTGTAAAACTCCAAAAAAAAAAAAAAAAGTTGTTTTTCTTAAATAGTAATGTGCTTTTGCACATGTTCTCTGAACTTTTACATACAGGACTAACAACCTGCGTTCTATGTTACCAAGGCTCTTCTCCCACACTACTAAATAAGTACGTCATTCCCCCAGTGCTCATTTTAGCAAGCAAAAATAAAACAAACAAAAAACCCATGGTACTTTGGATGACTGTGTAAAGGGGAAAAAGAACCATAGGCTGGTAGGGCTGGTAGGTCCTTTAAGGACATTAATCCTGACACTTAGGTAGTAGAGTGGATGACCACATGCGGCTGGCGAGGTTTGCTTTCTGGTTAGTGTATCCAGCAGAACCCCAGGGATGCAGGTCTGAAACAGTCTATTTCATCAGCTCTCACTAATCAACAAATCTAGGGCAAGCCCCTCAGAATCTAGGGACCTCGCTCTGGTTCAGGTCTCTTCCAAAATTGGGAGAACTAAGCCGTAGGCTCACAATCCTAATTAATCCGATACTCTCAGTGCGACCCCAAGTGACACCCATGGCCTAGAATCTTGTTCACTTCGCCCTACAGACTGGGGGGGGGGGGGGGGGGGCAGGTGAGCTGTGTCACCCTCACACAGGAGAGTCAGATGGTCACTTCATGGTATTTAACAGGTGAAATCATGTTTGTTGAAGTATTTCATCCTCTCTAGCACCCAGGCCTAAAGACTTAATCTGATCAAAAAGTGGGCTGGGGAGATGAGAGTGATTCCACGGTCATGGGTAAGATGCAGTATTTCCCTGGGCCTTCATGATGTTTAAAGAGAGGAAGTGAAAAGAGCTTCATTATATCTCAGGAGTATTGTGTGGATTTAAGGGAAAACATGAAAGAGAAGCCCTTGGTTTCTTTTCAACTTATTTATTTTCATTGTATTTGAAAAGCAAAGCAACTGAGACAGAGCTCTTCCATGCACTGGGTCACTGCCTAAATGCTGATAACTGAGGCTGGGCCAGACCAAAGCCAAGAGCCTGGAATTCCATTCCAGGTCTTTCACATGAGTGGCAGGGACCTAGCACCTCTGCCTCCCAGGATGCATATTAGCAGGAATGCTGGGGAATAGCTAGGACTCAAATGAGGCACACTGATATGGGATTTGGATGTCCCAAGCAGTGACTAAAGCCACTGCCCCAAGTGCTGGCCCCTGATTTTTGCAGAGTAAATTTGCTAGGGCCAGAGTCATGGTGCAATGGGTTAAATCCTTGCTTGCAATGCTGGCATCCCATATCTGATCATATGAGCATATTCTGGTCCAGCTTCCAACTAATGTGCCTAGGCAAGCAGAAGAAGATGGCCCAAGTGCTTGGATCCCTGCCACCCATGTGGGAGACCTGGTTGGAGTTCTTGGCTCCTGGCTTTGGCCCTGACCATTGTAGCCATCTGGGAAGTGAACCAGGGGATGGAAGACCTCTCTCTGTATCTGTCTCCCCCTCCTCTCTCTGTCACTCTGCCTTTCAAATAAATCGAAATAAATATCTTAAAGAAACAATAAATGTTTAGAGTTCATTATCTGAAGTAGATCCCCAAAGAAAGCTGAATTGTCATTTCTTCTAGTTAAAGAGTCTCTCTTTGCTTTCCTCAGTCATTCTTAGGTACAAGATTAGAAAAGAAGTCCCTGCAAGAAATGAGGGCAGTGAAACTAGCAATATGCATACTTTCTGATTCTCCCAGGCATGGTGTCCCACCCCCACAGCAACTCTGGAAAAATGGCTGGCAGCCAAAGATTGATAGTGCTATCCCTGCATGATGAGATTAACATCTGCTTTGTTTTTTTAACTCTAATACTTTTTGTCATTCTCTAAACTTTAATGAAGCACAGAACAGAACAAAACAAACCAATTTTTTTCCCAGACATTTTAAGGGACCAGTAGTTTAATTGAATGTCTTTTCTTTCTTACTAGGCAGGCAGAGGCAGAGACTGCAAGAACAATAGGGAAATTCTCTTTTACAAATTTAGCAGACAGTAGCCACTCTTTCAAAAAACAAGGCAAAGAAATTAGCCAGTCCTCTTATCAGTGGAAGCCAGTGGTTCGCAACCTTGGCTGCATATTAGAATAATGGGAGCTATGTTGAAAGTTCCATGGGGTGGGGTGCTGTGGTGCAGCAGGTTAAAGCCATGGCCTGCAGTGTCTACATGCCATATGGGCATCAGTTCAAATCCCAGCTCCTCCACTTCTTATCCAACTCTCTGCTAATGTGCCTGGGAAAGCAGTGGAACATGGTCCAAGTGCTTGAGCCCTTGCACCCACATGGGAGACCAGGAAGAAGCTCCTTGACGCCTGGTTTTGGCCTGGCCCAGCCCCAGCTGCTGCAGCCATTTGGGAAGTGAACCAGTGGATAAAGATCTCTCTCCATGTCTTTATCCTTCTCTCTCTGTGTAATTCTGAGTTTCAAATAAATTGATAAATCGGAAGGAAGGGAGGGAAGGAGGGAAGGAGGGAGGGAGGATCCTTGAAAGATCCTTGGAAGATCCCCAGGTAAGCCCAATGTGTGGCTAGGGTTGAGAACCACTTCTTTATGGCAATACTGGATCTTTTGCCACTTAATCTAACTCATTCATTTTCAATCCTGAAACACATGAGAATCACTAGGAGATCTTTTGAAAAATATAAATACTGGGGTCTAAACCATAGAGATTCTGAGTCAGTTGGTTAGAGAAGGCACTCAGGCATTCATATTACAAAATATATGTGTATATACTTATATATTTGTATAAACATATTTATGTATTAATTTTATTTGAGAAACAGAGACAGTGAGAGCAAGATAAATTTCCTATTTGTTAGTTCACTTCCGAATCATCTGCAATGGCCGAGGCTGGGCCAGGACAACGCTGGACGCCAGAACTGGATTCAAGTCTCCTGCATGGGTAGTGGGGACCCAACCATGTAAGCCATCACCTGCTGCCTCCCAGGGTGCATTAGTAAGAAACTAGTTTTGGAGAGCATCCGGGACTTGACTCCAGGCACCCTGATATGGGATGCAGGCATCCCCACTGGCATCTTAACTGGTATGCCAAATGTGCATTCCCATATATTTTTAAAGATCCATGAGTAATTCTGAAGTGCAATCCAGGGTGGAGAGTCACACACTGAAAACTTGCTTTATAGCAGCAGGACCCAAACGAATCTTTGCTAGATCTGAAGCACATTCTACAAAATTATTATCTTACATACCAGAAGAAGTACGATGAATATTAATTGTTGAATTCAGTTCAGGGCTTCCTTGGTCCAAATAAATGATGGCTTCAATGGGAAGAGGTCCTGAACATTCAGCTCCATTGAATGTGAAATACCAGCGCTGACAGCATGCATTTCTGCACTTTAGCCGAAGTGAGCCACTAAACAAGACTCTTAGAGCACTGTTTGAACGCATCTTTGTAAATGTACACTCCTGTCACAAACGTAGAAATAGCATTTAATTAGCAATTTCCATTTTAATTAAAAAGAGGCTTTGAAATTGCATGTGAATCCTACAGAACCATTCTTTCCCCAAACTCTTTTTTAAACGCTTAACTTTTCAAGAGGGAAAAAGATTCCCTGCAAGGTAGGTAAGAAACGTTGATGTAAGAAAATTGTAGAAAATCAAATTATGGCTTAGAATTATTCATTCCATTGAAAGTGTCTTTCAGCTTGACAAAGAATAGCTAGAATTCAATACTTTTGGCCAAACTAATCTATAATTCATTTTTTCTCCTTTAAACATAATTTTCGAGCTCCAGTTATGTGCTAAATGGCATAGATACTGTAGTTAACAAAACTGAAACCTTGCCCTCATGGACAGTCTACATGAGTGCTGTCCACACATATTTACCCTTGAACTTTCTCTTTTGGAGCAACAACAAACAGTATAATGGGGTAAGGAACAAGCAGGGTTTCTAGTCTACCTCTATGACACAAAGATAAGGCCCATATTTTTTGCTTTTTTCCCTGCAACAACCTGGTCTTCACAAAATTTGTCTGTGGTCTCATGACCCTCAATTTTTAAACAATGATTTTGAAAGTTTTACCTGGTACATAAAAATTGTGTATATTTATGGAGTGTCATGTGATGTTTCAATGCATGAACACATTTCACAATGTCCAATCAGGGTAATTCTATCTATCTCCTCACACATGTATAATTTCTTTATTAAGAAAACATTCAAAATCATTTCTTTAACTTTTTAAGAAAAATACACAGTACATTTTCAGTAGTCACCCTATTGTACAGTAGCATATCAGAATTTCTTCATTCTAACTCAGTGTCCATTAACCAAGCTATCCCTACACCTTGACTCCCCTACTTTCCCCATGCTCTGAGATCAACTCTTAGATTCTACAAATGAGTGAGATTGTGTAGTATTTGTCTTTCTGTGCTTGGCTTATTTCACTTTAACCTCCAGTTCAATCCATGTTATTGCAAATGACAAGATGTCACCCTTTTTAATGGCTGGATTGTATTCTACTGTGTGTATATAAAACATCACATCTTATTTATCCATTTGTCAGTTGATGGATACTTAGGCTATTTCCATTTATTGGCTATTGCAAATAGTGCTGCAATAAACATGGCACTGCACATGTCTCTTTGAAAGACTGATTTCATTCCCCAGTGATGGAATTGCTGGATCATTGAGCAGTTCTATTTTTAGTTTTAAAGGAGGCTCCATACTGTTTTTTATAATGGCTGTACTAATTTACATCCCGATCAACCCTGTGCAAGGGTTCCCTCTTCTCCCTGTCTTTGCCAGGATCTGTTACCTTTTGGGTTTTTTGTTGTTGTTGTTGTTGTTTTTTTTTTTTGGATGACAGGCAATATAGGTGACATGAGGTGATAAGTCACAGTGGTTTTGTGTTGCATTTTCCTGATGATTAGTAAATTGAGCATTTTTTCATGTGTCTGCTGGCAATTTTTATTTATTTATTTATTTATTTATTTTTTTTTTTGACAGGCAGAGTGGACAGTGAGAGAGAGAGACAGAGAGAAAGGTCTTCCTTTGCCGTTGGTTCACCCTCCAATGGCCGCCGCGGCCGGCGCGCTGCGGCCGGCGCACCGCGCTGATCCAATGGCAGGAGCCAGGAGCCAGGTGCTTTTCCTGGTCTCCCATGGGGTGCAGGGCCCAAGCACCTGGGCCATCCTCCACTGCACTCCCTGGCCACAGCAGAGGGCTAGCCTGGAAGAGGGGCAACCGGGACAGAATCCGGCGCCCCGACCGGGACTAGAACCCAGTGTGCCGGCGCCGCTAGGCGGAGGATTAGCCTATTGAGCCGCGGCGCCGGCCCCTGCTGGCAATTTTTATGTCTTTGTTTGAGAAGTCTTTATATCTACCACCCATTTTTCAATTGACTTTTACTTGTTTTGTTGTTCTTATTTTGTTTTATTGTTATTGAGTTGTTTGAGTTCCTTACATATTCTGGTTATTAACTCCCTGTCAGATATATAGCTTACAAATATTTTTCTCCCATTCTGTAGGATGCCCCTTCACTCTGTTGATGGTTTCCTTTGCTGTGCAGAAGCTCTTTAATTTAATGAAATCCCATTTGTCTATTTTTGCTCGTTTCCTGTGTTTTTGGGTTCTGATTCAAAACATCTTTGCCCATTCCAGTGTCCTGCAGCATTTCCCACTGGATCCACTTTGAATTGGTTTTGTTTTTAACGTGGGCAGAGATGGGCTCTAGTTTCATTCTTCTGCATGCAGAAATCCATCTTTCCCAGCATTGCTGTTGAAGACTGCCTTTCTTCCGAATCATGTTCTTAGCACCTTTGGTCCCACTATTTTTCACTTGCACAAAATTCCTGTACCCGTTCTGACTGCTACTAAAAGGAACTTGAAAACATATTAATAATTCAGAACCCGTAAGGATAGTTTTTAGAAAGAACTCAGTAACCTTTGAGGAACAACTATAAATAGGGTCCCACAATGCCAGACATTTAAATAACGAGGCAACAGTTCAACAAAATGCTTTCTAAGAAATCATGTCCAGACAAAGAAGAGGTCGTAGTTACCAAAACTATGAAAGCCATGCATACATCAAACCAACATAGTCTCAAACCCTTTTATAGTGTAGTATAGAGCAGAAAAAGCTGAGATAGGAGCAGGGATAATATACAGGTTTTTACCTAAAAACCTCAGTTTTAGGAAAATAAAAGGTGGTGGTAGTAGTTAAAATCATGAAGGCATATGTTGTAGATATGGACCATGTATAGAGCTGATCAACAAGAGAAAGGATTTTTATAAACAGCACTGACTTCTTGAACCCAGCCATTGGTCTCACCAATTACTTTTCGAGCAAACACTCATCAAAGTGACTGAGTCACTATTCAAAATGCATTGGCAGATACAGTATTTTGAACAATCTTTCCTCTTCCCCTTAATGTTGCAGAATAATTTAAATGGCCCCTGCAGTACATTCCATCTGGTCCATGTCTTTTAAATTCAGCAATTTTAAGCTGAGAATGCTACATGGAACAAGGACAGAAACCAACAGACTTCCCATTTCTGGATAATTCCTATATGAAGTGATTTCTTGGGAAGTTCTCCTCATTTTTACTTATGTCTGGAGCAAGGGCAGAATTTCCTGGCCTAATATGAATCTTAATTAACTAAAGGGTAAGTCTAGAAAAAAGCATACTGTTCAACATGAACACCTCTGCTCTCCTTTTTTGTTTGGATTTTAAAAATGAGGGTAAGTTATTTTAGATAGTATGGTTGAAATGATAAGGTAATTTGTTTGTGTTAGAAATATTTTTATGAAATTGATTCTGAAACGTTATCAACTTTTTCATTAATTTAAAGTTAAAAGTCACACACTACATTATCTTGTACTCCTTATTGTTTTTAAAAAGTCTTTTGGTTTAAAGAAAAAAAGAAGACCTCACCCAAAAATTAACACTCAAATATGAAAACCTTTAAAATAAATCTGATGCAACTTGAAAATAAATCAAAGTTTACTTACCGCAATTTTTCCAAGATCTATTCCATAGTTCAGTGAATTCCATGAGCACTGCTTGTAGTTGGGTGTCCAAGACTCTTCAAAGCTTTCCCTCAAGCATTCCCCCTTTTCTCCTTTGAATCCATCCCGACCTGGGATCCCAGGAGTACCAGGAATGCCATTGGCTCCAGGGCTCCCATCCCGACCAGGCACCCCTGCTGGCCCTTGCAGACACATTCCATTATACTAAAGAGAGACAGGAAAAGGGGAAAGAACTCTTACCACTTAGATTCAAAGATGCAGTACATTATAATTGCATTTATTTTGAGCCCTTGGAGTCAAGAATCCCTTCATACCAATTACCCATATTCTAGATGAGTTTTTGTAGAGAATTTCACAATTATTTCAGAAATACTATAATTTCTTTCATACTTTTTAATTGCTCAAAGTTTACACAAATACACACACACGCACACACAAATCCAAGAGGACAAAATGTTTTTATTTGCTTGCTTCTTTCCACTGCTCATTATAAGCCTAATTTTTTTAATCAGAAAGCTTTTTAAAAAGATTTATTTCTTTATTTGAAAGGCAGAGTTAGAGAGGGAGAGACAGAGAGATCTTCCATCTACTGGTTCACTCCCCAAATGGCCTCAATGGCTGTTTTCTCAGGCACATTAGCAGAGTGCTAGATCAGAAGTAGAGCAGCTAGGACCCAAACCGGCAACCATAGGGGATGCCTAACCTGCAGAGTCACAAAGCCAGACCCATGATGGATATGATTTGATTTTCCACTTTTTTTTTCCTGATCTTGCATCTTGTAAAAGGAGTTGGATTTCACCATTATACTTTTTGTTTTGTTTTTTATACAGGCAGAGTGGACAGTGAGAAAGAGAGAGACAGAACGGCTCAGTAGGCTAATCCTCCGCCTTGTGGCGCCGGCACACTGGGTTCTAGTCCCGGTCGGGGCGCCGGATTCTGTCCCAGTTGCCCTTCTTCCAGGCCAGCTCTCTGCTGTGGCCAGGGAGTGCAGTGGAGGATGGCCCAAGTGCTTGGGCCCTGCACCCCATGGGAGACCAGGAGAAGTACCTGGCTCCTGCCATCGGATAGGCGCGGTGCGCCGGCCGCAGCGCGTCGGCTGCAGCGGCCATTGGAGGGTGAACCAACGGTTCACTGTCCACTCTGCCTGTCAAAAAAAAAAAAAAAAAAAAAAAAGAAAAGAAAAAAGAAAGGTCTTCCTTTACCGTTGGTTCACCCTCCAATGGCCACTGCGGCTGGCGCGCTGCGGCCAGTGCTCCAAAGCCAGGAGCCAGGGGCTTCTCCTGGTCTCCCATGCGGGTGCAGGGCTCAAGCACTTGGGCCATCCTCCACTGCACTCCCGGGCCACAGCAGAGAGCTGGCCTGGAAGAGGGGCAACCGGGACAGAATCCGGTGCCCTGACCGGGACTAGAACCGGGTGTGCCAGCGCTGCAGACGGAAGATTAGCCTATTGACCCGCGGTGCCAGCCTACCATTATACTTTTACAGTTTTATGAAAACCTTGCACCATTTTGGATGCTTACCTTATTTCTAATTTTTTTACCATTAATATTATTGTGATGAAAATTTTTATCCACGTAGCTTTTTTTCTTCTTTTGACTTCTCTCCCTAAGATAAATTCCTAGGGCCATAACTATAAAATAATATCTTAAAATTATTTTCTATACTTATTTGTGAGGCAGAGAGAGATAGATAAAGCTCCCATCAGCTGGTTCATTCCTCAAATGGCTGCAGCTGCTGGGGCTGGGCTGTGGTGAAACCAGGCACAGGAAATCCAGGTCTCCCACATGGGTGGCAGGAATCCAATTACTGAGTGCCATCATCTGCTGTGTCTTGGGGTTTACATTAGTAGGCAGCCCGAACAAAGAGCTAGAGCTGGACATTGAACCCACACACTGCTAACTGCTAGGTTAAATGTCTGCTCCATAAAATAAAATCATAATAGTCAGTAATCATCTCATACCGGTAATATCTCTACATTGGATATATATATACCCCCTGCTTCTTCTCCCTGTTTTTATGTAGAAGTTGTCTTAGGATAGTATTTCTGGTCTCCAGTTCCAGCCTAGCTCCTCAAGAACCAGTGACCCAGTTCTAGGTGACCATCAGTCTTCAACAGGGGGGCAATATTCTATCAGACAATCTGTATGTGCTGAGATTCCGTTTTTTTTTTATATGTGTGTGTGTCCATATGAAGGGGTATATTATAAAGTTCAAATGCATGGATTCTAGCACTAGTTTCTTAGGATTTGAATCCTGGTTCTACCACTTTTCAGCTATGCAGCCCAGTGCCTCTTTCCTTAGCTGTAAAGTGGGAATAATAATGTTTCTTACCTTGTAGGGTCTGTATGAGATTTAAGTGAATATTATACAACACACGCTTAGAATAAGGCCTGGAACACAGTACACATTGCATAAGCTGGCCACTATTACTCTTGTAATCACCCCAAGACCAATGTCCTCGAGGCATTGCCTGGACGAGTGTGTCCACTCCCATGAGAGGACAGAATAGCTTCCAGATCTGGGGAAGAAAGCATTGGCAATCCCATCAGCTGGCATCCATAAAGCATGCACATAAGCCAATGTTGTTTGCTCAGTGGTAAAGGTAGTATTTTGAGCTTCATCTATCCAATTCCTGCGTCTACCCTAGAAAGTTCATGTGGGAACGAGGGTGCCATTAATTAGATCCTCCAAACTCCAACACCATCTACTTATATTTTTACTCTAATATTTCCTCTTTGTCTAAATTGATCAGTGCTATCATTCTGTACAAATATAATGTCCAAGTGAAAACCAATTTCCTTATATATTAAAATAATTTCAGAGTTAAATATTTATTTATTTATTTTGACTTAAAAGGCAGTGAGGGTGAGAGAGAGAGGTTGATTTGTCATTCATTGATTCACTTCCCAAATGCTGGCAACAGCTGGGCCTGGGCCAGGCCAAAGCCAGGAACCAGGTACTCATCCAGGTCTCTAATGTGGATGCCAGGAACCTTGTTACTTCATGTATCACCACTGCCTCCCTGGGTCTGCATTAGCAGGAATCTGGACTTGAGACTAGAGACAGGGCTTGAACCCAGGCTCTCAGATAAGGGGTGCAGACTTCCCAAAGAGTATCTTAAATACTATTTCAGGGCCGGCGCCGCGGCTCACTAGGCTAATCCTCCACCTTGTGGCGCCGGCACACCGGGTTCTAGTCCCAATCGGGGCGCCGGATTCTGTCCCGGTTGCCCCTCTTCCAGGCCAGCTCTCTGCTGTGGCCAGGGAGTGCAGTGGAGGATGGCCCAGGTGCTTGGGCCCTGCACCCCATGGGAGACCAGGAAAAGCACCTGGCTCCTGGCTCCTGCCATTGGATCAGCGCGGTGCGCCGGCCGCAGCGCACCGGCCGCGGCGGCCATTGGAGGGTGAACCAATGGCAAAGGAAGACCTTTCTCTCTGTCTCTCTCTCTCACTGTCCACTCTGCCTGTCAAAAAAAAAAAAAATACTATTTCAAATGCTTGCCCCAAAAGCTTATCTTTTTTTAAAATTACTTTATTTATTTGAAAGGCAGAGTTATACAGAGGCAGAAGCAGAGAGAGAAAGAGTCTTCCATAGGCTGGTTCACTCCCCAAATGGTTGCAACAGCTGGAGCTGAGCAGATCTAAAGCCAGGAGCCAGGAGATTCTTCCAGGTCTCCCACGTGGGTGCAGGGGCCCAAGCATTTGGGCCATCTTCTACTGCTTTCCCAGGACATAGCAGAGAGTGGAACAGCCAGAACTTGAACCTGTGCCCATATGGGATGCAGGCACGGCAGGCAGCAGCTTTACCTGCTGCACCACAGCGCCAGCACCAAAGGCTTATCTTTTAACTTTACTTTCTGGAATTAGACATGATCACTTTACAAAATCCAAAAAGCACACTGGGGCGGGTCCTATGTAAATATTTGCTAATCAATTTGCCTCTCATATTACCTATTTGATCTTTTTAAACATTTATTTATTCATTTATTTTAAAGGCAGAGAGAGAGAGAGAGGGAAAGAGAGAGAGAGAGGAGGGGAGAACTGAGAGAGATTGCTCTTCCATCATCTGGTTCACTCTCTAATGCCCACAGCAACTAGGGTTGGGCCAGGCCAAAGGCAGGAGGCAGGAACGCCATCCTGTTGTTCCATGTGGGTGGCTGGAACTCAAGCACTTGGGCCATCACCTCCTGCCTCCCAAGCATGTAAGTAAGAAGCTGGATCGGAAGTGGAGTCAGGAGTCAATCCTAGGCACTCAGTATGGGATGTGAACAACCTAAGTAGCTGTTTAACCAGCTACCTGTGCCTCAGTGTCTGCCCCTAGTCTTTGTTCTGATAAATGACCTTTTCATAACTTTGATATTGCCATTTACTGGCTATAAGAAAAGAAACTATTTACTGTCAGAGAAACAGTGAGGAAAGTATCTAACTTTAAAAGTATTTGAGGCCGGTGCCGCGGCTCAGTAGGCTAATCCTCCGCCTTGCGGCACCGGCACACCGGGTTCTAGTCCCGTTCGGGGCACTGGATTCTGTCCTGGTTGCCCCCTCTTCCAGGCCAGCTCTCTGCTGTGGCCAGGGAGTGCAGTGGAGGATGGCCCAAGTGCTTGGGCCCTGCACCCCATGGGGGACCAGGAGAAGCACCTGGCTCCTGCCTTTGGATAGGTGCGGTGCGCCGGCCGGCTGCGGCCGCAGTGGCCATTGGAGGGTGAACCAACGGCAAAGGAAGACCTTTCTCTTTGTCTCTCTCTCTCACTGTGCACTCTGCCTGTCAAAAAAAAAAAAAAAAAAAAAAGTATTTGAAAAGGGGTTGGTATGGTGGTACAGCGGGTAAAGCCACTGACACCTCAGCACTGGCATCGCATAAGGGCACCAGTTCGAGTCCCAGCTGCTCTACTTGTGATCCAGCTCCCTGCTAATGGCCTGGGAAAGGCAGTGGAAGATGGCCAAGTGCTTGGGCCCCTGCACCCATGTGGGAGACCTGGATGGAATTCCAGGCTCCTGGTTTGCTGCAATCTGAGGAGTGAACCAGTGAATACAAGGTCTGTCTCTCCTTTTCTCTCTGTAACTCTGCCTTTCAAATAAATACATAAATAAATAAATGGTTTTGTTTTAAAAAATAATTATGTGGCCTAAAGTGTCCAGTAAGTGTCATGGTTGAGGATTTTTATTCACCTTTTCATCTAAAAAACCGTATTTAAGATGACATAACTTTTAGGGGATTAGGTTCCCCAGGTATTATTTCTTTCTTCTTCTTTTTTTTTTAATAGATCGATTCATTCATTTGAAAGTCAGAGTTACACACAGAGAGAAGGAGAGGCAGAGAGAAGTGGGGGGGGGGGGTTCCATCTTCTGGTTCACTCCCCAATTAACTACAAAGGCCAGAGCTGTGCTGATCTGAAATTAGGAGCTTCTTCTGGGTCTCCCATGCAGGTACAGGGGCCCAAGGATGTGGGACATCTTCTATGCTTTCCCAGGCCATAACAGAGAGCTGGATTGAAGTGGAGCAGCTGGGTCTTGAACTGGCATCCATATGGGATGACAGCACTGGAGGCAGCAGCTTTACCCACTACACCACAGTGCCAGCCCCACTCTGTCTTTTTCCACTTTAAAATGCTAACCCAGGGGCTGGTGCTGTGGCATAACAGGTCAAGCCACCGCCTTTGACACTGGCACCCCATGTGGGTACCAATTAGAGTCCTGGCTGCTCTACTTCCAATCCAGCTCTCTGCTAATGTGACTGGTAGGTCATGGAGGGATGGCCCAAGTGCTTGGGCCCCTGCTTGGGGTGGGGAGGAGCACCTAGAGGAAGCTCCTGGCTCCTGGCTCCTTCCTGGCCCAGTGTGAACCATTGAGACCATCTGGGGGGTGAACCAGAGGATGGAAGACTTCCCTCTCGGAGTCACTGCCTTTCAAAGAAATAAAATAATGTTTTAAAAAACACTAATCCAACACATGTTCAGTACCCTCAACAAATGTCTGTGGAGTGGATTAATTCCATGCGAAAGGAAGCGCCAATTTTTCTACACCTCTGTTTTTTCATTGGCCACCAGGGGGCAGAACTTGGTGGATGATTGAAAGAAAGGCTTTGAAAGATCCTATACAAAGAAGTTGCTTCATAGGATCTGTTGAAACCTTCTAAATGACTCTGGGGCCTTTTCTGTCAGCAAAACCAAACCCAATCTCCGGGATGCACCTGAGCCTGACTGCACAAAAGCTTCACCACGTCGGGTAGGGCTGTGGGCAACCGCAGGTCCTGTAAATCCCTGCACGGGAAAAAAATTGCTGGCTTTATGGGGAAAGGGGGTATTTTGTGTATCATAACCACACAGTCATAAAATGCTAACTGCACAAGAACCACATTCATTTGGTACAGTTTTAACAATTTAGACACTTAAAATAGAAGTGTAACCCTGAACACACAGTCTGCTTTTGTGGGGCAAAATTATATAGCATATCACCAAAAAATGCTCTGTGATTTCTTTTTTTCCGCCCAGTGCTTTTGAATCCAGCATAGGAGGAGCTGCAAGAGAGCTTGGCTTATTAGTTTAGGTTAGGTCCGCAGCTTAACAACACGGAAAGCTCTTTAAAATCACAAGCTATACCCTCCTCCCGTCTTAAGTCTTGCAACATCTGTGAACGCCATTTATGCGCAGAGACTGGCTTAAGTTTTGAGTTTATGGTATACCAAGGACTATCCTGCGGTTGCTTCCACAGATAAGACCCTCAGAAAGCTGTTTGCTTGCTCTCCTGGAAACTCAGCTCCTTTTGTCTGTGCTGTTCACACCTGGTGGCCACAAAGCCAAGCCCCAGGTGGTTGTAAGGCCTGGCAGACCTTGGAGGGTCGGTGCCTGGGGGTTGGGGGGGTGTCAGTTCCCCTTCCAGCCTTGAACCCTCTCTGAACCATCCCCGGCTCCAGTGTGGTCGTCCAACAAAGTAAATTGCAGCTCATACTCCCTGGGAAGATGACCCAGCGTGACTCAGTCCTCAAGTTTCGGAGGGTTGGACAGATGCTTTGTGGGGCCATTGCTCTCCTGCGGGCAGACGTGGCCACCGGCCCTGACAAAGGACACGTTGCACGGCCCGGACCCAGGCCCAGGGGATCAGCCAACCCAGGCCCCAACCCAAGCCCCTCAGTCTACCCCCATCACTACCCAATCCTCTCCATCTTTCCCAAGGGGACACCTAAAGCCAGCCATTCTTGGACGTCTCCCTGAACTTCGGGGCGTCCCACCGACCCACGTCGCGTCGCCACTACGCGAGGGCCCCTTTCTATAGGTCTCCCTGGGAGTTCTGGTCTCGGGGCGCAGACAAAGCGGGGCTCCCCGGCCCCACCCACAGCTGCGCCGACGCGCACCCCTCACAGCGGGCGGGCGGGCGCCCTCCACCGGCGTAGGGGTCTTCCCGCCCTGCTGCCGGGACTCACCACGTCCACCACCTCTCTCTGCCGGAGCAGCGCCTTCTGCTTCCCCTTGGGGGTCTCGGAGGCGCTGCCCTGAGCCAGCAGCTGTAGCAGCAGGAGCGGTAGCAGGCGCAGCCGCAGGCGGGGCTGGGGGCGCATGGCGCGGCGGCAGCGGGGACGCTCGAACGGTCCCGGTCAGCTTCTGGCCCCGCCGCGCTGCGAGACCGCCGCGGGCTGCATCAATGCGCCTTTCACCCGCCCGCCCCCTGCACTCCCGGAGTTTCCATCCCGTAATAGGCTGGAGCCCCTACCCCGAGCCCGACCCCGGGGCGGGCCGAGAGCCGGGCCCGCCCCTGCCGCTGCCGCCGCTCCTCCCGCCGGGACCCTCGCCGTGGACAAGTCCCTGTGGGACTGCGGCGGGGGCCGAGGGCAGGAGCCGCGCGGGAGGCCTGGGACTGGCTGGAGGTGTCGCCGCCTCCATGCACGCGCTAGAGACACACCTCTTAAACTGTTCCCAGAGACAGCCCCAAGGGCGGTTGATCCCTGGCCTGGGGAGTAGATGACATTTTGGGGAACGGGGCGGGGGGGGGGGGTGGTGAAGATTCTCAGATCATCAGATTCTCCCAGAGTCCCCTTACCCAAATGACCAATAAACTTTTTGTTTAAAAAAGTGGACTTCGAAAGGTTCGTGGAAAATCTGCATCATCTTCTAATTCCATTTTTTCACCAACTTTTTGAATTCCCCCTCTGCCCACATCCCAAGCACTAATGCTTTCTTAGCTCAGGGACCGCGCAAGGCCTTGCGCGCATGCGTATTCTTTGTCTTCTGGGCATCCCTGTGGGGGTGGAGACCTCCTCCGCTCGCCCCATTCACAGCTGAGGAAACTGAGGCTGAGGGAAGTTAATCCACACTCAGTGGTAGAAGTTCCCACTTGGGTGTTCGGTCTTGATATTCTAACCGGATTGATATTCTAACCGCCTCTATCCTCCTGCATTTGTCTTTTGTCTGCTCTGGAAGAGAGCGTCCTCGGACAGCAGGCGACCCACCGGCTGGGTCAGGTGGGCGCAGGCGTCCCTGGCATCGCAGGCTGGAGTCAGGCGAACAGAAATCTTGCCGTAGATGTAGTAACACGGAGGTCGGTCGCTGCTGAAGTCTGACTCAGCTCAGCAGGGGCTCATCAGAGAGGCAAGGAGCTGTCCCAGAGGTATAGTGACCACAGCTGGTGGGTAGTAGAGAGAAGCAGTCTGACCAGTCTCAGGCAGTTATAGGAGTGCTCACTCCTCGGCAAGTGCCTAACTACCTGCCATCAGGTCAGCGCGGTGCGCCGGCCGCAGCGTGCTGGCCGCGGCGGCCATTGGAGGGTGAACCAACGGCAAAAGGAAGACCTTTCTCTCTCTCTCTCTCTCTCTCTCTCTCTCTCTCTCTCTCTCTCTCTCTCTCTCTCCACTCTTCCTGTCAAAAAAAAAAAAAAAAAATTCATTCCTGATTGTCAGAGAAAGCAAAAACCCAAACGAGTTCCAAAGGCAGGACTGGCTCTATGATTTGCCCTGCCACATGCCAAAAGAACATGAAAGGACTTCGCATATAAAAAGAATTGCAAACCGGTGTCGACAGAGCCATCAGCCAAGAGTGGGACCCTTCTAAGCGCCTGGCCCGGGTGACTGCACAGGTCACAGGTCCGTGAAACCAGCCCTGTATGGAGTGGATGCAGCCACCCCTCCATGTCACGGCAGTCTGGAGGCTGGAATGGAGAGCAGGAACCCACCAGAGTTGCAATCTCCCCAGCTGCAGTTCCCAGAGCCGCCATCACACAGTGACTTCAGATGGTCCCTGTCTGTATATCAGGGGTCCACACTGGGGTTTCAGCAAAGACCTAATGCGGCATTAACATCCAGGCACTTCCAAGCTACACCTCCACGGATGTAATCAAATTACAAGGTAAGATGAGCAGGCCAGATATCATGAGCTATATATTTTATAAGATTTATTTTATTTATTTGAAAGACAGAGTTAGAGAGAGAGGTAGAGACAGAGAGAGAGGTCTTCCATCTGCTGGTTCGCTCCCCAGATAGCTGCAACGGCCAGAGCTGCACCGATCCGAAGCCAGGAGCCAGGAGCTTCTTCCGGGTCTCCCACGCAGGTGCAGGGGCCCAAGGACTTGGGCCATCCTCTACTGCTTTCGCAGGCCATAGCAGAGAGCTGGATCGGAAGAGGAGCAGGTGGGACTAGAACCGGCACCCATATGGGATGCCGGTGCTTCAGGCCAGGGCTTTAGCCCACTGCACCACAGCGCCGGCCCCATGATCTATATTTAAAGATAACATAGAATAAGGGATAAGTGCTTTACAGCACACACAGGACTTGAACATACCCTGTTTCCCAGCCCTAAAGTTAGCCCAGAGTTGGCAATCATTTTAGAAATAGGCTAATTCAATGCACATGTTTTATGATTGAAGCATGTAGCTAAGGCAACTCAGAAACTTCCCAAAAGTCACGTAGCAAGTGTCAAAGCAGGGTTGAAGTGAGGTTGGAAAATTTTTAGTAATACCCTCTTTGCATATTCTAGCCTTCCACAGCCTTGCTAGTGGAAACTGAGGGAAGAATTGTTTATGCCTGAGACAGGGGTTGAAAGGCAAGCAAGAGGCTTTGGTGTCAGGTGTCATAAGGGCAGAAAGAGATGAAAATGAAAAGATCCCAACGGAAAGTTAAATCAGAGTCAGAAAGACTGGCCAGCAAGCTTCCCGTTGGAGGATGATGGCTGGGTTTAACCAAGGAAGCTGTGCCCTTAAGTGACTCCATGTAATTTTGATCCATATACCCTGGTTTTACTCTTTAGAACCTCATATAGCAGGTGCACTCACGTCTTACCTTGGCAATCTTTTTTTTTTTTTTTTCTGTTTGAAAGCAGCACACAACCAAGTGGGACAGTCGTGAAATTTAGAATCAGGAGACTGAATGTTATTACCACTACTCATTCTACTACTGTCCATTCATTCATTTAAAACATTTATTGAGATTCTGCTATGTGCTCAGCTTTGTTCAAGACTACAGGATTTTTTTGTTTTTTAAGATTTATTTTATTGGGGCCGACACTGTGGCGCAGTGGGCTAAGGCCCTGGCCTGAAGCGCCGGCATCCCATGTGGGCACTGGTGCTAGTCCCGGCTGCTCCTCTTCCGATCCAGCTCTCTGCTATGGCCTGGGAGAGCAGTGGAGGATGGCCCACCCATGTGGGAGACCTGGAAGAAGCTCCTGGCTCCTACTTCGGATCGGCACAGCTCCGGCTATTGCGGCCAATTGGGGACTGGACCATTGGATGGAAGACATCTCTCTCTCTGCCTCTCCTCTCCTGTGTAACTCTGACTTTCAGATAAATAAATAAATAAATCTTTAAAAAAAGATTTATTTTATTCATTTGAAAGAGTTACAAAGAGAGGTAGAGCCAGAGAGAGAGAGAGAGAGAGAGAGATAGGTCTTCCATCTGCTGGTTCACTCCCCGACTGGCCGCAATGGCCGGAGCTGTGCTAATCTGAAGCCAGGAGCCAGGAGCCAGGAGCCAGGAGCTTTGGGCCATCTTCTACTGCTTTCCCAGGCCATAGCATAGAGCTGGACTGGAAGTGGAGCAGCCGGGACTTGAACCGACGTCCATATAGGATGCTGGCATTGCAGGCAGTCTCACTCACTACACTGCAGTGCTGGCCCCTTAGGGTGAACTCTTTTTAAGGTTCTTGGTGAGGCCAGTGTTGTGGTGTTGCTTGTTAAGCCTCCGTCTGCAATGCTGGCATTCCACACGGATGCCAGTTTGAGTCCTGGCTGCTCCACTTCTGATCCAGGTCCCGTGTAATGTGCCTGGGGAAAGCAGTAAAGGATGGCCAAGTGCTTGGCCCCTGCACCCATGTTGGAGACCTGGCCCAGCCCTAGAAATTGCAGCCATCTAGAGAGTGAATCAGTGGATGGAAAATCTCTCTCCCATTCTATCTCTCTGTAACTCTTCTTTCAAATAAAGTAAAATAAATCTTTGAAAACAGTTATTAGTACATAATATCTAGTACATTTTATAAAAATCATACCACTTTATATAACCACCATTGTATATGAGGGCTGACATCATTATATCCTCATCAACCTTGAATCTTTATGTATAAAGAAGTTCTGCTACATTTTTAAAAGATTTATCTATTTTTTTGAAAACAGAGTTACAAACAGAGAGAAAAAGGCAGACATAGAGAGAGAAATCTTCCACCCACTGGTTCACTCCCCAAATGACCACAATGGCTGGAGCTGGGCCAATTGAAGCCAGGAGCCAGGAGCTTCTCCTGGGTCTCCCATATGGGTGCAAGGGCCCAAGGACTTGGGCCATATTTAGCTGCTTTCCTAGGCTATTGGCAGGGGGCTGGATTGGAAGTGGAGCAGCCAGGACTCAAACCAGCACCCATATGGGATGCCAGCACTGCAGGCGGTGGCTTTATTTGCTATACCACAACGTTGACCTCATTCAGCTATTTTTAAAACTATGTTTATTTGCCATTCCCAAGTTTATTGACTATTTCCAAGTCTTCCAGCATTTCTGTTCTAGGTCTTTATACTTTGTATTTCATATTGGTTTATTAATGAATTTCTTATTTGTCATAAAAAACCCTTTAAAGATTGACATTTTTTTTTTTTTTTTGACAGGCAGAGTGGACAGTGGGAGACAGAGAGAAAGGTCTTCCTTTGCCGTTGGTTCACCCTCCAATGGCCGCCGCGGACGGCGTGCTGCGGCCGGCGCACCGCGCTGATCCGATGGCAGGAGCCAGGTGCTTCTCCTGGTCTCCCATGGGGTGCAGGGCCCAAGCACTTGGGCCATCCTCCACTGCACTCCCTGGCCACAGCAGAGAGCTGGCCTGGAAGAGGGGCAACAGGGACAGAATCCAGCATCCCGACTGGGACTAGAACCTGGTATGCCGGCGCCACTAGGTGGAGGATTAGCCTAGTGAGCGACGGCGCAAGCCAAGATTGACTTTTTAAAAGTTAATATTTCCTCCTAGGGACATAATTTTTCCAAATCCTCATTTCTGCAAATCCTCTTTTATGTACCACTAAGTTTTAAAATTTTCTTTACTTTTCATAATTTTCTTATATATTTCTTATTGTGGCTATGACACATTTTGCTGCAACTGGGAATGGAACTCTGCCTCCCAAATATTACTCAATTACACTTTTATTTACTTTGTGACAAATTACCACAAACTTGGTGGCTTAGCATAATACAAATTTGCTATCTCACAGCTTTTATGGATCAAAACTGTGTCCAACACAGCTAGCTAAGTCCTCTGCTCACACAAGGATATGGTGTCCAGTAGGGCATCCTTACCTGCAAGCTTGACTAGGGGAAAAAATCCCCTTCCAAGCTCCCTTAGGTTGGCGGAAGGATTCATTTCCTACGGGTCATGACTGATGTCCCCATTTGCTTGCTGTCTGTGGGTTAGTCATCATGCTCAGATACTAGATGTTGGTCTTAGGTTTATCTGGCATTTCAAATCTCTGACTTTTGGAAAGGTGACATTCCTTTTAAGGGATCACATAATTAAGTCAGGCCCACCCAGGATAACCTCCTTTTGATTAATTCCAAGTCAACTGATTAGGGAGCTGAACAACATCTGTAAAATCCCTTCTGCCATGAAATGTAAAATAATTAGGAGAGTGACATAGATCATGTTTCCAGGTTCGTCCACGCTCATACAGGGCTTCTGCATAAGGGGGTAGGGACCTTGGGGGCCATCTTGGAGTTCTGTCTACTCTGTATTGATTAACTATGGCTACAAGTTTTGATTTTTATCACTTGCCTCATTGTAACAAAATACATCACCAGGCTTAGTCCAAAAGATCAAATTAAGATGGTCAATAAAATATTCCAATTATAATAGTGTCAGGAGTCAGCCACCAAAGTTTTACATTTTCTTTTCAGGAAAGCAAATACAAGCAGTTCTCAACTTTTAAAGTGCCAAGAATTCACTATATTTCTCAATCATTCTCATACCAAGTGTATCTTTCAAGTATTAAGGAATGATGATGACTATTTCAGAATATCATATACTTAGTGCCTGCCAGTCAACTACCTTTGTATAGCACTATTAGTCTACTTATTTGACAATTTGATATATTTTCTCTTATTGTTTCATTGAAGGGCAAAAAAAGAAAAAAAATGATGTTACTAATGATAAGGGCTTATAAATAAACTTAGTATAGCTGAAACTGAGATACAAATTAATTGACTGGAAGTGCCAGTTGTTTCAGATCCATGCAACTATCCCTGGAATTAAGACAGAAGAACCTGTGTAGTTGGAGCAACGTAATCCATGCTGGATTTAATGAAGATAATTTCATGCAGAAAATTGCTTTTCCAGATATTAGGGTGCTGAGGCCAACTAAATAGATGTTGCAAGAAGGAGTTACCACCCTAGAGCTGAAGAACAAAAGGGAGGATCTCTCTGTGGGAGGTCCTAGAAACTTGAACTTGGAGGAAGGTCTGCCCCATCAGGATTCATGGATATTGGTCTTTCGACTTCACATCAGAGCAACACAGGGGTTGAGTCACCAGCAGCGGAGGTGACACCAGCCTTCTGGCACTGGTGCCTCTGAGAAGGTGTGGCACAGCTAGTGCTGGACGTGCCAAGAGAAGCTTGAGGCCACAGCCTTGCAGCCCTCTGCCTCTGGCTGAAGATGGGAGGAATCGGTGATGAGAACTGAGTTTCTTTCCCTTACTTGTGCCTTCCTGCCTCTTTCTAGCCTTCAGTTGTCCAATCCTCAGACCATAACAGGAACTTGGCTGGCAAAGACTTCTGGGAAATGTAGTTTTTAGCCTCCAAGTCCAGATGTGAGAGCACATCCAAGGCTTAGAGATGAAAACAATAGAAAATCACTGTGGGATGACATCATAAAAATGAAAGAACACGTGAAAAATGAAGAAAACATTTCCAATAGTGTTTGGGAAAGGTGGAAAGTAACTAGGGAATGCTTTATTTTTCTGAGGTCAAGAAAGGAATTCTCTTCTGTTGAACATTGCTGGCCTCTGTTCTTTCAGAACCACATTAATTTCTTTTGGTGACAGAATCCACTTTTAGAGTAAGGAACTTATTCTGTGAGAGTCAAGTTGGGTTTGACCCACCCCCGTGGTGGTGGGGAATATTATCCAGGCCCAGCATTGGCTGCTAAGACCCCACTCGCTTGGCTATAGTAGTTGGGTCAGAGATGAGCAGATGGCTAACCCAGGCCAATCAGAATTCTCCCTGTAACCCCACCCTCCTTTAAAAAAAAAAAAAAACTATTCTCGGCAAATACTGTCTCTTTCTGCTGGCCTTGCTAAGCTGACAGAACATGAGTTGGAGACTGCCGGTTACTATTCTGTCTGCCTCTGAAGAGATATGGAAAGAAGGAAGACAAAAAGCACCTAAAAATAATTTGAACCTTCTCCTGGATACAGCTTGTACTTTTTCAGTTATATGATTCAATAAATTATTTTTTTCTTATAGCAAATGAGTTGGTTTTACTTTTAAGATATTAGACTTTTATCTACATTTTTCATAAGTACAATATCTTCAAAGGAAATAGGATACTTAAGAGTGGTGACACTGGAATTTAAAAAAAAAGATTTTATTTATTTATTTGAAAGGTAGAGTTACAGACAGAGAGAGTAACAGAGAAAGGTCTTCTGTCTGCTGGTTTATTCCCAAAATGGCTGCAATGGCCGGGGCTTAACTGATCTGAAGCCAGGAGCCAGGAGCTTCTTCTGTGTCTCCCACATGGGTGCAGGGTCTCAAGTGCCTGGGCCGTCTTTTACTGCTTTCCCAGGCAATAGCAGAGAGCTTGATCAGGACTCGAACTGGCCTATTGTGCCCACAGTGCCACTCCCAACACCAGAATTCTGTTTAGAGTTCTTGGCTGAATTCTGATTCATCCACTCAGTGAGCATGACTTTGGACAAGTTACTTAAAATATATTTGAACCCCAGTTCTTCAAGTGGAGATAGCAATAATACCCTTTCACAGCATTGAAGATCAATTGAAAGAATGTGGGCTTATCACAGTTCCTGGTTTTAGAGAATGCTAGTATTATTTTTACTAGATAAATGGAGGATTCCATATAAAATGAAAGGAAGTCATGATTCATTGGATGGCACCCAATTTATACATCATTTGTATCATTCAGGGTCCAATGGGGGAATAGCAACTGCTCTGAGCAGCAGAGGTAATTTAATGTAAGAAACCGGCCACACACACAGGATACAAGGTGAATATAATACAGATAGGCAACCCTGAAGTTGACAATAGAGTAAACAGCTACCGTCCCTGAGCTGGAGACTCAAGGTATCCAGCCAAAGCTGGACCCATGTTGGACTCATCCACCGGAAGCGAACCAGGAAAGAGAGGAAGCCGTTGCCAGAAGAACCACCTGCAGCAGATGAGTCATGGCCTGGCTTTCCTCCCAATCTCACCCTCCGGTCTCTGATGGCTGCACCCAGCTGGAGAGCCCAAAATGGTGGCCTGGGGAAGAGCCTGCTGAAGTCAGAGCACAGCAGGGGAAGCAGGAAGAAAGGGCTTGAGGACCAACAGCACTGATCAGTCCTGAAGGGGGCTCTGGATTCCCCGCTCTGCTGGCTTGGGCTCATGTGCACAGTCAGCCCTAAACCTAAAATCCAACCGCGGGCTAACTTCCTCTATTAACATCCACATTCGTTTATTTCTAAATACCTAGGCTACGAGGCTATTCAGGTCAGTATTAAATAGTCTACCACACCCTGTACAGATAGATGTTAAATACAGAGAACCCTATGAGCTCATGAATGGTTGGAATTTTTATGGTTTTAAGAGAATACAACTAGATAGAAAATTATAGAACCCAAATCAGTGATGAAAGATGCCCCAAAGTCCCTGACCTGTGATTATGGTAAGGACATTCTACACGCATCCTCTTATTTTTGCATATTTCTACAACTGGAAGCTGATATCCTTTGCAGGCCTGAGGGCAAGTGTTGGTCTGTTAGACCTGGAAGGAGGACATTTCATTTCTCTGGAATCACAGCATGCTACACCCTTTCAACTTGGGTAGTCTTTCATTTCCTGTCAAATTTCTTCCTTTTTATTAAGTTACCCGAAGCTGTGCACTCTCTCCCCCTTTTCATTGTGCCCTGTGTACAGAGGTTTTTAAAATCAGCATCCTCAGAACAGACTCTGCATTGTAAGGTTTGCTCAGAAAATTGCTCACCGTGGAGATCTGTGTTTGAAAATGGCCAAGATTAAAGACATTTCTGGGCAGTTCAGATGACTCTTTGCTGCCTGTGTGTCTCTATCAAGGTACAAAGAACTGCCTGTTTTGTGATAAAAGGAAGCCAAAGTAAGCAAGATTTTTGGAATTGCGTCTCAAAAACGTTTAGGTTCATAAAATACATCCAGTTCTCCGATTTCCCTCCACAAACCTCCAACCCCACCAGCTAAATTATAGTCGCTTGTTCTTCCCTTCACTGGTACAGTTGTGATTGTTTTGTTGTAAATGGATTGAAACAAGCTTATAGTATTAAACTCCTCCATCATGTCTCAGGGTTTTTTGGGAAATGACAAGCAAGCAAACAGTTTCCTCTCTCTAAATAAAGAATGCTAAGAAGTGACAAAATGGAATTGACTGGTGACAGGAGAAAGATCAAGAGGTTTGGATATAAAATAAGAAATGGGTAACTGTTCATAGGAAAAAAAACAAGTGTTAATGGAATAATTAATTGTCAATTATGGCACAGAAGTTACCGTTGATAATACTTGCCACTCACTCTGTATAAAATTAAAATTAGATTTAGGCAAACTCCCTTCCCGTGGTTTGAAAACAATCCCTTTACCGTATCACCAGATACTGTAACAGGATTGTCATAACTATCAGAAACACCCTGTTACCACCTTTTCCTCCCAGCAGCTAAACCAATGTTTCCTATTATTGAGGTCACTCTTGACTCCCTGCTTTATTTGTGGATTTTATAAAAAGCATGCTTCAAAATTTATAAGTGCCCCTGGAAGAGACAGCTAATACAATACTCAAGCTGCTGGCACTAAAGACAGAAAAAACTACATGTGTGTGGCAGGGTGGGGGAGGGAGTGGTGAGTAGGGGGAAGGACAGGTTGCATACTGAATTAGTGACTTGTTAACTAATGCCTTGCTGTAAAAAAAAAAAAAAAAAAAAACAAAACTGAAAATGAATAAGGAGAGATAAAATTTCTTGCTTATCCATTAAACAGACATAAGCTTCTACTGATCATAACCATATACAGATTTTCTTTTGGATTTTCGATGCACTGGATCAGATGCTGCTGGTAGTTGTAAGTGACTGTCCTGCTAGGATTGATAAGGGATGACATGGGGCTTGACCCTTACGTGGCTTCATTATGAAATCTCTTCAACAGGGAATGGAGTCCCTGGAATAGGCCTTAATTTTTGAGGTGATTGCTCCCTTGCTCCCAGCAGGAAATCTGCATATCTGTCCTATTCCTACCTACCCTGGTTTTACAGAATGCTATTTTTTATTTTTACTAGATAAGCAGAGGAGTCCATAAAATGAAAGGAAGTCACGATTCAATGGGTGGCACCTTTCTTTTAGGTAGAATTCTTTTAAGATGCAGGCTACAGCCTCAGCATCTGTGCAACACGTCTACAGGAAGCTCTGTTTCTTGGCAATCCTTTTAGGAACCATTTGACCATGTTTCAGGGTGGTGGTTGGATTATTACACTCCTGGGCTAGCTCCTTGTCATGCTGTCCCTCAAGCACTTATCCATGCACACATTCTGCATGTCTACTCTCACTGTGATTATATCGTCCTGTATTTCACAATCATCAGGGCTGGGATGATAGAACAAAAACCAAAAAACAAGAGTAATATTAGTGGCATTGTAAACGCTATAAGAAACAAATACATTCTTAGATTTAAACGGTTTTGCACGTTTGAGAATATTGCTTGAGTCCTGTGGTTTAAGACCAAATTGGCAAATATAGCACAGGAGTGTTTCATGGTGGAGTGAAATAATTGTGAAGAATAGAAACCATCTCAAAAGAAACGGTTGCAAAATTGGAGAATAGTGGCTACGGGGAGGCAAGACACAGAGCTATCTGCAGGGCTGCTCCAGAGGAGACTTGGTCTGCAGTACTCAAGAGATCGGTATGCACTGCGCTTATCTGCTGCATTCCTGGAGCTGCCAAGAAGGGAGGCGATCCTTTGGGGCTGATGCTTTCACTGAGGAAAAGTCCAGCTGTTCTGACCAGCAGGCAGGAGCCTAGGTGCTACCTGGATGGGCAACGATGTCACTGTTTGGCCTCCTGCTTGGGGGTGGTTTGCATAGCATAATTGCAGTTGATCACAGAAGACAAAGATTATGTTCTAACAACAGGATATAGATTGACAATATCTAGAATACCTGAAAATGAGTGTAGTAAGTGACACGTGTATGAAATTGGATGTCTACTCTAAAAACATCATGAGGCATGGCCAGTTTAAGAGTGACACAGCTGTGGAGGGCAGATCCCAGGCTTAAGAGAGCAAGGCAGCTGGTGCCACGGCTCACTAGGCTAATCCTCTGCCTGTGGTGCCCACACACCGGGTTCTAGTCCTGGTTGGGGCGCCAGATTCTGTCCCGTTTGCTCCTCTTCCAGTCTAGCTCTCTGCTGTGGCCCAGGAAGGCAGTGGAGGATGGCCCAAGTGCTTGGGCCCTGCACCTGCATGGGAGACCAGGAGGAAGCACCTGGCTCCTGGCTTCGGATTGGCACAGCGCCGGCCATAGTGGCCATTTCGGGGGTGAACCAACGGAAAAGGAAGACCTTTCTCTCTCTCTCTCTCTCACTGTCTAACTCTGCCTGTCTTTAAAAAAAAAAGAAAAAGAAAAAGAAAGCAAGGTGTAGACATAGCATTTCCTCCCAGCTGTTCATTGTGAAGATGTCCCACCTACCTAGCAACTGTGTTAACCACCTCCCACAATTTGGGTTCTCCTTGATGCATGATGCTCTTTTTGCCTCTGCACTTGAGTCCTCTCCATTACTCCTCGAAGCCATTCATTAATTCAATCAACCAATATTTTTGGAACACCTTCTGTAAATTAGGATCCTGTGCTAGACACTGGAAATATAAAGAGAAAAAAGACATGGTCTTTATCCTCAAAGATCTCTGAGCTAACAAGAAAGACAGATTTATAGAGTTGAGTGCAGAATAGACTGGTAAATGCCTTGGTAGAGGTGAGAGCAGGTTGCTTGAGATGGTGAGAGGAAGAAGAGGAAGCCTTCCTGGAGGAAGTGATACTTCATAATAAAGAGCAGGTTAGAGGTAGGCAAGCAAAAAGTTGACTGGGATTTGGGGAACTGGCATGAAGTGTAATGAAGGGAACGATCTTGATCGAGGTGGGTGGGGGTTAGAGAGTGCCCGGGATCTGAAGTCTATTCTCTCTGACCTGCATGACCAGGGCCATGGGACACAAACCTGCTGTGATGGTGCATACATATTTGTTTCTCAGAAGAAGAAATATTGGGTCTCATTGGTAGAGAGAGACGAGAGACGATGAGGATTGGAACTGCCACAGCAATATCTGGGTTGGTCAGGAGGTGACAATGAGAAATCTAGGAAATGCAAGCATAGATCTTCATGACTGATTGGATATAGAGAGTGGGATGAGAGAGTGAAAAGATCTCCCCTCTCTGGATTTCTAGCCTCGGATATATTCCATGTATTGTAACGCCATGAACTGGGATATGAAGTACAGTCAAGGGACAGCTTTTAGGGCATAAATAAAGACAATTTTTGACCCATTGAGTTTAAGGTACCTGAGCGACATCCACAAATAACTGTCCTATAGACAGGACAGAATGACAATTCTGAAGCTTGGTGGAGGACTCATCTCATAGAGGTGATGCATCAAGCTCAGGTGACTGAGCCTTATTAGATGCCTCCTGCAATGGCATGGATGCCCAAGCATGGAGATGTGCCGTTTTGGAATGGATACAAATCATAAAAATCATGGTGTGCTTCTGGCATAAGGACAGTCTAATGAATGAGTTTGCTCATGTAATGGCCCAGGAATATTGAGAGCTCCAAATGGGTGATAAAAACCATTGAGCTTCATGGCCTGGTCCTTTCTGGAAATGCACATGTCGTGCAATGCCCACCTCCATCCTGGAACTGTGCCCCCACTCCCACCCCTATGTCATCTTGCTCAAGTTGGGTATCACAAAGATGTGAAACACTCAGTTGAAGCATCTTTTGTGGAGAAGCGGAGTCGAGAAACAAGAAACGGAGACCTGGTCATCTGTTTGGGGGTAGGAGTTCCTCAGGCTCTGATGCAGTGAGAAAGCAGTGAGGAGTTGGGCTTATTTATTGGGCTTGTGTCACTGTCATTTCCGGTGGCTTTGGCCAGTTATCTGACATATTGGGCAGGGTTTGCAGCAATGTTTGGGAGCAGCAGGTGCTTTAAGAGGTAGGTTTTTGTCTAAGCTGCATTCTCTAGTTCTGTTTTACCACTAATAAACTGACACTTTGCTCCCATTAGTTTCAGAATCTACAAGCAGGGTGATTAATTTGCCCCTAATCTGCAGTCAGGTCATCATTGTGTACTACAGTAAATCACCCCCCCCACCCCACACATGCTATCATAACCACTCCTCATGCACCTGTTCTCACTCTAATTCAGCTTTTGTAGGAACAGTTGGAACATTCAAGTCAGTCGCCCTTTACTGTGCACTTCTCTTGCTCCACAGTCTTCTAAACCAGAAAGCTCAAACAGCCCCTCTGGGGTCTTTCCACCTCCCCCAGGGACCCCCTCCATAGCATCTATACCATCTCTCCATCTGCCCCCAAACTGCCATTACACATTACTCACTTCCTTCAACTTCACAGCTCACATTGGGCCAGAATTCCTAGTTCCTTAGCCCTAATCTCAGCCAGAGAGAAAGCAATGTGACTACCTGGGGCAAATGGCTGGTGCTTCAGTCAGTCCTCCCCTGGGACATTTTAAGTTTTAAAATTATTAAGCCGGCGCCGTGGCTCAATAGGCTAATCCTCCACCTTGCGGCGCCGGCACACCGGGTTCTAGTCCCGGTTGGGGCGCCGGATTCTGTCCCGGTTGCCCCTCTTCCAGGCCAGCTCTCTGCTATGGCCAGGGAGTGCAGTGGAGGATGGCCCAGGTGCTTGGGCCCTGCACCCCATGGGAGACCAGGAAAAGCACCTGGATCCTGGCTCCTGCCAGGATCAGCGCGGTGCGCCGGCTGCAGCGGCGGCCATTGGAGGGTGAACCAGCGGCAAAAGGAAGACCTTTCTCTCTCTGTCTCTCTCTCTCACTGTCCACTCTGCCTGTCAAAAAAAAAAAAAAAAAAAAAAAAAAAAAAATTATTTACCTGAGAGAGCAAGAGTGCATACCATCTTCTGGTTCACTCCCTAAATGCCTACAATGGCTGGAGCAGAAGCTGGGAACACATACCAGGGCTCCCACTTGGATGACAGGCCCCCAATTACTTTGAGACGTCACCTATGCCCCCCAGGGCCTGCAATGGCAGGATGCTGGAGTCAGGAGCTGGAACTGGGAATCAAGTCAAGAGTCTGATGTGGGATGCCAGCGTCTTAACTGCCGCGCCAGTCGCCCATCCCTATGCTTGTGTTTTAGCACAGCAAACTGTAAACTTAAGTGCTCTGTGACCACAGTGAAAGGAATTTCTGAGCAGGGTGGCTCTACGGCCTACACTGTTTTCCCTGATGCTCTTCCAGGAATAGCCAAAGAAGGGGATAAAAGAGATACTCACAGCTAGGAGCTCTTGGGAGCTGAATTGTCCCTTCAAACTGATTGGGTGAGTCCCTAACCCTCAGTGCCTCAGGATGTGATTGACTGGACACGGAACCTTTGAAGAGGTAGGTGAGTAAGTTAAAATGAAGCCAGTAGGATGGGCTCAAGCCCACCAGGACTGTTGTCTTTACGAGCAGAAATTCATACACACAAAGAGACCCAGGATGTGTGTGCGTAGATGAGACACCATGTGAGACCACAGCCAGAAGGCAGTGATATGCAGGCCAAAGAGAAACCAAGCCTGCTGATACTTTGATCTCAGATGTCCAGCTTCCACGAGTGTGAGAAAATAACTTTGCCGTTGAAGTCAGATATTTGGCAGCATTTTGCTACAGCAGCTCTGGCTTTCTAACTCAGGTGTATAACCCAGAACCTGAGCCAAAAAACCCTCAGGGACTTGAGGTCAGAAAACTCAGGAATGGGTTTCTGCTCGCCCTGGAGAATGGATGGGCTTGATGGATGAGAGCAGGGGCTCTCAAACTGGCTATAACATACCCAGTGCAAACAGTCTAAAACCCAACAATTAGTAGCTAAAGTTATTGCATGCTGTTATGTTTTGAACATGCTGAGAGGAGTGTCATCTGGAAGGCTTATGAAACTGCATTGTGGAACCTCACCTCCAGAGCTTCTGAGTCAATGGGTCTTGAGAGGGGCCTGAGAATCTTCATTTCTTTCTTTCTTTGAGAGGTAGAGTTACAGAGAGAGCAAGAGAAAGAGAGAGCGAGCGATATCTTCCATCCATTGGTTCACTCCCCAAATGGCTACTATAGTTGGAGCTGGGCTGGTCCAAAATGAGGAGCCAGGAGCTTCTTCTGTGGTCCTCTATGTGGGTGCAGGGGCCCAAGGACTTGGGCCATCTTCCACTGCTTTATCAGGCCATCAGCAGGGAGCTGGATAGGAAGTGGAGCAGCCGGGACTAGAACCAGCACCTATATGGGATGTTGGCGCTATGGGCGGAGGCTTAGCCCACTACACCACAGCACCAGCCCCCGAGAATCTGCAGTTCTAACAAGCTCTGATGCTGTTGGTTCAGAGAACACTCATTAGAAATTAAAACAGTAATTTAAAGGTATTTTTATGAGTTTCTTTTAAATCAGCATTAATTAGCCCATTATATGTTAAAACAAATCATATATTTTAATGAAAAATAGCTATATTTTCCCAAACCAAAATGTTTGATGAGAAGAGTGGCATTATTTTGCAGGTTTTTTTTTTTTTAAGATTTATTTATTCATTTAAAAGTCAGAGTTACAGAGGAGGGTCAGAGGCAGAGGGAGATGGAGAGAGATCTTCCATCTTCTGGTTCACTCCCCAAATGGCCACAACAGCCAAGAGCTTTTTCCGGGTCTCCCATGTGGGTGCAGGGGCCCAAGCACGTGGGCCATCTTATGCTGTTTTCTCAGGGCACAAGCAGAGAACTGATTCAGACGAGGAGCAGCCTGGACAAAAACCAGCACCCATATGGGATGTCAGCACCATAGGTGGAGGCTTAATCTTCTATGCCACAGCGCCAGTCCCAATTTTGCAGTTTTTAAAGAAATACTGGTTTAACAGAAAACAGCAGGGTCTCATATCTGCTTTTACATTCCATCCACACAACCCCTTGGAAATTCCATCATACACATGAGAGAATGAGAGAAAAACAGTAAATAACCCTTTTCGTGTTATTATGAAAATAGTTCTAATGTCACAGTCTTCTGGAAAGTGTCTCAGGGACTCCCAAGTGTCCCTCTGAAAGCAGATGACTTCTGGAATAGGCAAAGGAAAGAGCCCCAAAGAAGAGGCCAGAGAAGTAGGAGAAAAACCAGGAGAGCGCCCTGAACCAGCAGCAGAACCTTGGTCAAGGCTATCATGAAGTTCCACCCACCCAGGCAAACTGTGACTTTCTTTCTTTCTCCCTCCCTCTTTCCCTCCCTCCCTTCCTTCCTTCCTTCATCCTTCTTTCTCTCTTTCTTGATTTATTCATTTATTTGAAAGGCAGTATCAGAGAGAGAGAGAGAGAGAAAGAGAGAGAGAGAGAAGAGAGTGCTTCCTTCCACTGGTTCACTCCCAAAATGTCCACAATGGCTAGAGCTGGGCCAGACCCAAGACAGGAACCAGGAGCTTCTTCCAGGTCCCTCACGTGGGTATAGGGGCCCATGGACTTGGGCCATCTTCTACTGCTTTCCTAGACCACCAGCAGAGAGCTGGATTGGAAGTGGAGCAGCCGGGACTAGAACTGGCACCCATATGGGATGTTGGTATTACAGGCAGTGGCTTTACCTGCTCTGCCACAGTGCCGGCCCTGGCTCTTCCCTCACACGGCAGATGAGCACACTCTGCAGATGCTCACATCTGTGCAGTGAAGTTAAATGATGGCAGGGAGTGAGTGTCCTCAACAGGAGATTAGAAGTCTTCTGCGGCTGAAGCATCTGGTAGTGCTCCCAGATTCCTGGACTCTTGATCCTGGTCCTCAGCCCAGGCCTTTGGCCCTCCATCCTCCTCTGAGTCTTTGGTGACCTCTTGGGCTTTGGGGTTGCTTGGTTTTCTTGGAATGCTGGTGCTACTCTTCTCCTTACTGCCTCCTTGCCTTTAGCCTTTGTTCATTCTCTCTTTCCTGATTAGGAAATGACCCTGTCCTGTGCGCCCTTTCAAGACTGAGAAAATTCTTCCCAGAGCCCTCCCTGCAGGCTCCATTGGCCAGGATTGTCTCTCGTGCCTGTTGCCTGAAACAAATCCCATGGAAGTGACGCTGGTCTCCTGGGGCTGGAAAGAGACGGTGCCTGTCTTGAGGGACACAGCTGCCTGGTGGACAGTGGACAACATTTGGGTTCTTCCAGTGGGGAGGAAGGTTGGGTGGCAAGCATAGTGGTTGACTGTTGGCAGACAATTTAGCTGGGGTGGGAAATGTTCAGCCTGCAAAGTCATTTATCCTGGTCCTGCCAGGGCAATCAAAGGCAGGATTCGAAAGACAGGAAAACAGACAGCAAGCTAATTTTCAAGCACATCGTTTTGTATGGCCTGTGAACAGTGTTATAAATATCCAAATTGCCAAATGGTAGAGTTAAAACATACCAGGGGACTCCAATTCAATCCCATCAAGGTGGCATGTACCAATGCCATCTCACTAGTCCAAGTGATCAATTTCAGTTCACAACTGATCATAATGAAAGGACTAAGAGTCAAAGGGAGCACATAAACAAGTCTAGTACCTGCTAATACTAACCGATAGAATAAATAAAGGGGAGAGTGATCCAACATGGGAAGCGAGATACTCAGCAGACTCATAGAATGGCGGATGTTCTAAACAGCACTCTGGCCTCAGAATCAGCCCTAAAGGCATTCGGATCTGGCTGAAAAGCCCATGAGAGTATTTCAGGCATGGAAAGCCAAGACACTCTGGCAAAAGATCTCTGTGAGTGAGATCCCAGTGGAAAGAACAGGTCTTCAAAGAAGGAGGTACCTTTCTCTGAAGGGAGGAGAGAACCTCCACTTTGACTATGACCGTGTCTAAACAAGATAAGAGTCGGAGAACTCAAAAGGCTTCCATAGCCTTGGAAACTCATAACTGGAGCATAGGGAGATTACTGATGCCATAAACAGGAGTGTCAATTTGTAAAGTCAACAACAGGAGTCACTGTGCACTTACTCCTCATGTAGGATCTCTGTCCTTAATGTTCTGTACATTGAGACTTAATGCTATAACGAGTACTCAAACAGTATATTTCACTTTGTGTTTCTATGGGGGTGCAAACTGTTGAAATCTTTACTTAATGTATACTAAACTGATCTTTTGTCAAAAAAAAAAAAAAAAAAGAAGAAGAAGAAGAAGAAATTATCAATTCCCAACTTGATTCTCACTGGGATTAAACATGACAATAGGTCTGATGTAATTTCATCATCATTTAAAAAATCATCTATTATTTTTCACTTTATGTTTCTGTGTGGGAGCAAACTGTTGAAATCTTTACTTAATGTATGCTAAACTGATTTTCTGTATATAAAGAGAATCGAAAATGAATCTTGATGTGAATGGAAGGGGAGAGGGAGTGGGAAAGGGGAGGGTTGCGGGTGGGAGGGACGTTATGGGGGGGGGGGGAAGCCTTGTAATCCATAAGCTGTACTTTGGAAATTTATATTCATTAAATAAAAGTTAAAAAAAAATATCCAAATTGGCCTGCGCACGGCTCACTAGGCTAATCCTGAGCCTGCGGCACTGGCACTCCGGGTTCTAGTCCCGGTTGCTCCTCTTCCAGTCCAGCTCTCTGCTGTGGCCTGGGAAAGCAGTGGAGGATGGCCCAAGTGCTTGGGCCCTGCACCTGCATGGGAGACCAGGAGGAAGCACCTGGCTCCTGGCTTCAGATTGGCGCAGTGTGCCAGCCATAGCAGCCATTTGGGGGGTGAACCAACAGAAAGGAAGACCTTTCTCTCTGTCTCTCTCTTTCACTGTCTAACTCTGCCTGTCAATAAATAAATAAATATCCAAATGGCCCTTGGCAGAAAAAAAGGCTCCCCACCACTGCCACAGGAAAAGTCTTACTCCATAACAAGTCTCTTACCATTTCCCTCTCCTGGACAGCTGCAGGGAAAACCTTTGCTTGTCTACCCAGCCTCCCATCAGTTATTCTCACTCTCAATGTCATTTGCAAATGGGACACCTCCAACAGGAAGGATTAGGATAAAGCACCAGGGGAAGTAAGTTCCTTACATTCAAAGGATCGATCACAACGTGCCACTCAGAGGTGTTAACCCAGGAGACCTACTCTCCTCTTGTACCACCAGTTTTTCTGTACATGAAAGCGAATCAGAGGGGCCAATGTTGTGTAATGGGGTAAGCTGCTACCTGCGGTGCTGGCATCCCATATGGGCTCTGGCTCAAATCCGGCTGCTCCACTTCTGATCCAACCCCCTGCTAATGCACCTGGGAAAGTAGCGCAGGATGGCCTGAGTGCTTGGGCCCCTGAACCCACATGGGAGACCTGGATGAAGCTTCTGGCTCTTAAATTTGACCTGGCCCAGCCCCAGCTGTTGCAACCATTTGGGGAGTGAACTAACGAATGAAAGATCTCTCTCTTTCTGTGCATCTCCCTCCCTCTCTCTGTAACTTTGCTTTTCAAATAACTAAAAATTATAAAAAGAAAAAAAAAAAGTGAATCAGAGAACCCAGCTCTGTTTCCAGGGAAGTAGCCCTATTTACCAGTGCTTGAAGGGGAATGTTATGAAGAAGACTTGTTTTATGTTTTATGAAAAGTATAAGAAACTTGCACCAATTTCTCTGCTTACTCAGTGTCTTGTCTGCAATATGTCTACTCCCTGCCTCCCCAAGCATTCTAGTCTGGATGGAAAGTCGTGATCATATGTGGAGCCCCACTCACTGAGCGGCCCTGTGGAAGTCTGGAACATGTCATTGACAAGCCAGAGCTTCTGGCCAGTGGTTTTCCACAAGCATTTTGTTATCTGTTGATAATCCCTCTGATGAAACTTAAGTTCCCTCACGCTGTTTGTTTTCTTTCTTAGGCTTATTACAGTCTGCAGATTCCTGAAGTATTGGTCTATTGGCAAAAACTCAGTTGGTAGGCAGTTGTTTCTGAATTGCTATTACTGATCACTACCACACTTTTTTTTTTTAAGATTTATTTGTATACTTGAGAGGCAGAGTTACAGACAGAGAGAGGTACAGACAGAGAGAAAGGTCTTCCATCCACTGGTTCATTCCCCAAATGGCCACAATGGCTGGAGCTGGGCCAATATGAAACCAGGAGCCAGGAGCTCCACATGGGTGCAGGGGCTCAAGCACTTGGGCCATGTTCTACTGCTTTCCCAGGCCATAGCAGAGAGCTGGAGCAGAAGTGGAGCAGCCAGAACATGAACCGGAACCCATATGTGATGCTGGCATTGCAGGCACACACTTAACCTACTACACCACAGCAGTGGCCCATCACTACTACACTTCTATTATGATAATCATGATTGCACTTCAGCTCACTGGAGGTTGATTGCCATACTGTTCTTTAGCTCCAGGGTTGTGGTCTTTTTTCCACACCAAAGAAGAAAGTGTCATTCCACATGAGAACTCTTCATGTACAGAGGCCTCTCCATCTGTCTATCTGAATGTGGTATAAGTTGTTTGCTCCATGCCCTTTCCTATTCTGCCTGCTGCAGTTCAGTGCTCCCATAAAAATAAAATGCATGTGTAATTTATAAGTTGATATATCAACAGTGCTCCAGAATACACTAGTGGTTTGCCTGCTTAATTTTTCACCATCTTCCATAAAAATAACATTTAAGTGTATGTATAAAGGAAATTCAAATTTAATTAAAGAGTTTTGTGATCAGTACTCAGAAGCGATACAACATATTTGGCAATGAACTTTTCATATCCTTTAGTGTTGTCTAATATTGCCATTATTTTGTTTTCCACAAAATATTGCCAAGATGGTAGGAATTATATATGATGCTTCTCCTTATCTTTCATAATTTCTAAAACAATGTGTTGAGTACTGTCGCTCCCCGTCTTCGTGGAGGAACGACACAGGACCCTGCGCTGTTCTTTCGTCTGCTCGGCCCTTCCCGGGTTTGCTGCTGGTTCTTCCCCGGTTGGCTACCGTCCCTTCCACCTCCGTGGAAGGGCGGTTCCCCCTGCCACTTTCCCCACTTCCGCAGGGGAGCAGCACACCGCTGGCGGGCTCTCTCGGGGGCTGCACAGGTGTTCCTTCAGATAGATGTTCCCCTTAGATGTTCCTGGTGCATGCTGTCTCTCTCCTCCCTTATAGTCCTCTTCCACCAATCCCAACTCTGCTACCCACACGCCAAGTACACTGCTCTCCTCCAATCAGGAGCAGGATCAGCTCCTGGAGGTCATCACTCAAGTTGGCAAGAGGCAGCTGCGTAGAAGCTGTTGCCTCCTCTCCCAGCGCCATATTGTGGGAGAGCAGATGCATAGAATAAGTCTTAATTCCAGTAACTTAGTCTAGTCCGAGTTGCTCCCAGTTGCTCCCCACAGAGTACATAAAAGGTGTTGCACAATGGATGTTGCAGTGAACCAACATTTTAGCTTTGTCTTCATATAAGGCTTAGGGCATCCAGAACAGATGGATATGATGCTGCTTTCGATGTCAACTTCCCACCCTGAAATGCCTGGTTCCAGTCTTGACTCCTCTGCTCCTAGTCTAACTTCCTGCTAATGCACACCCTGGGAAGCAGTGCACGCTGGCCCAAGTACTTGGGTCCCTGCCACTCACAGACTGAGTTCTGGGTTCCTGGTTTCAGCCTTGCCCAGTCTCAAGCTGTCGTGGGCATTTCAGGAGCAAACCAGCAGATGGAAGATCCCTCTCTATTTGTTTGTCTCTCTGTCTTTCAAGTGAAAATAAATAATTAAAAAAAAAAACCTATAGAATATACAGCACAAGAGTGAACCCTAATATAAACTATAGCCTCTGTTTATAACGATGTGTCAATGGAGATTCATCAGTTGTAACAGATGTACCACTCTGGTGGAGATTTTGACAGTGGGTGAAACTGGGTGTTGTGGAACAGGGGTGTATGGGAAAGCTCTAATCTTCCACTCAGTTTCCCTGTGAATGCGAAACTGCTTTAAAAATCCTAATTTTTTTAAAACAGGACATGATTGGGTGGGTCAGTATGGTGTTGCCTAAGATCCACATGAAACCATGACTCTGAGTCATGTCTTGAATGAAGGTTTCCCAGAATTTCCATTGCCCACCTCCTCCCATTGCAAAAACTCACTTGACTGTGGCGATACACAAAGATGTTCACAGAATAGCATTTGTGTAAGTACCAAAGAGCATAGGAGCTCAGGGCCTAACGGAAAGCTTCCGACCTTCTGTTCTGGAGAGCCTTGGTATGTGAGCAGTGCTCACCAGCCTCGGCCTGGGAAACGCTTTCAGCTTGTCCGTTATCCTGCTCTGCCATCATCCCCCATGTTTCTAGAAGAACATCCCAGGGTTTCACATGGCAGCTAAGCCCTTGTAAATCACATTTCCCCAGCCAGATGGTTACTGTTGATTTCCCTGTCACCCTTGACCATCACTGACTCCCACATGTCTTCACTCCACATAAATCCTGCCATTTCTTTACTTTGCTATTCATTTTGTGGTATAAATAAGCTCAGATTCAGGCTTACTTGGGTGGACTGATGCCATCAGTGGTTGAGATCATCAGAGGGTCTGATAGGTGCATTCTTACAATATTTCAGCACCAATTCTCTTTATTTGACAGATATTCTGTATTCGGGGGTCTGTATCATCCCCAAGGAGTTGTTGAATCAGAAAAGTTCAATTCACCATGGCTTAAACAATCAGGACCTTTATTTCCCCCTTCACATGAGGTTCAGAAGGCTGCTCCTTGATTAGGTAATGCACTGACTCAACCATATCATTACAGATGCTGATTTTTTTTTTTCTGTATTTGTGTTCTGCGTTCTTAGGGCTTTGGCTTTGTCCCCATGCTATCATTCCCCCCGTAAGAAAAAACTGGTCTAGGAGTCCCTTCTGGTTGCATCGTTGTCTAGAAAAAGAACATCTCTTGCCTTATCTGCTTCTTAAGAGGAGAGGAATCTTTCTCAGAATCCCCCTTTTCACATAGCATTGCCTATTGCAGTCACATATCCTATCCTGAAATAAGCCTTGACTAGGGGAACAGGATAACTACAACAGAGTAAGGAGAATCAAGAAGAAACTCCTGGGTCCAGAATAGAATTGCTCAGTAGTGGGAAAGGGTGAGGGAAGAGATACAGGCAGCTAGCTGACAGCTTCTGGTTGAGGACATTGAGATGTTAAAGATGGTTTTTGCTTTTCCCTTAGAATGTTGCAGGAGGCTCAAGTAGGCTCATATACCCACAGTCTATGGAGAGAAGCTAGACACACCTGACCCCTACTCATCACTCACTCACTTTAGGACTATTCATAATACTCTTTTAAAACTTGTAGTTATTTATTTGAAAGAGTACTAGAGAGGGGGGCGGGGGGGAGAAATCTTCCATCCACTGGTTTACTTGCCAAAATGGCTATGACAGCCAGGTCTGGGCCAAGCGGAAGCCAGGAGCCACAAGCCCCACCCAGTTCTCTCCCTCATGGGTGGCAGAGGCCCAAGCACCTGAGCCATCGTCTGCTGCCTCCCAAGATGCATTAGCAGGAAGCTGGGTAGCCAGGAATTGAACTGGAAGTCCAAAATGGGATGTTGGTGTTGCAAGTGGTGGCAACCACAACACCACCAGAATGACCCTTATGTACAACTCTCTTTCTGCACTTGTGTATGTCCAGTTTCCTTTGCTCAGCAGCGTGCTTATTCTTTTTTTTTAAGATTTTATTTATTTATTTGAGAGGTAGAGATACATACATTGAGAGGGAGAGAGAGAGAAAGGTCCTCCATCTGCTAGTTCACTCCCCAGTTGGCTGCAACAGCCAGAGCTGAGCTGATCCGAAGCCAGGAGCCAGGAGCCTCCTCTGGGTCTCCCACGCGGGTGCAGGTGCCCAAGCGCTTGGGCCGTCCTCCACTGCTTTTCCCAGGCCACAGAAGAGAGCTGGATTGGAAGTAGAGCAGCCGGGACTAGAACCGGTGCGCATAAGGGATGCCAGCACCGCAGGTGGAAGATTAACCTACTACGCCACAGCACCGGCCCCATGCAGCATGCTTCTGAGATCTATCCATTATTGCACACACAAGTAGTTTGTTTTCTTTTTTAACACTAATTGAAATTCCATAGTTTGTTTGCCCTTTGAAGTTTACACCATATCAGCATTTACAGTTTATGATGAGCAGATGTAGGAGCTCCTTTCTGGAGAGTAGACCACGGCCCCAGGGCCTCTGGGCATGGAGCACTCCTACTGCCGAGGAGTGACCCTCAATATGCTAGAGAAGATGGCCACGTGCCATGATCCTCTGATGCTTCCACTGCTGGAGGAGGCCCCACACAAGCTGGATTGTCCTGGGGGCAACTGGGGTTTCCCTAAGAAGGTAAGGCAGTGCAGCTTCCCCTCCCGTTAGAACTTGTCACCAGCTCTCCTTTTGTTCCGAGAGGCTTGGACTCTGTGTTAGAAGCAGGACTCCAAGTCACACCCCAGGCTGCTGCACAGAAATTTCCCCCCTCTTGCCTGACAGAGCCTTGGAAAACAGAAAGCAGAGGGGGACAGAGGCTTCATATCTGAGCCCCATGGGGTGCATTCTTAGCCAACTGTTGGCCTTGAAGTTAGGAGTCCGATCCAGTATATCCAATTCAATCCCAGTTTTCTGTTGGGGCTGTAATAATCCCAGACCTCCGCGCATCCAGAACTATGAGCTAAACGCTTCCCTCTTCAGTATATTTAACTCATGTGGTTATGAGTCATTGCTAATATGTTCAGCAGATATGCCAGTTTCCAAGATGCACATCCAAAGTCAGGGTTTTAATTATTTTTCTTAGTGATTTGCTCATGTCTGCATACCAGCAGTCATGCATGGCTAACCAGTCATCTTGAAATAGTTAACTTAGAATTCATGTCAAATATTTCTAAGATCTCTATCCAGGGACACAGGTCATTTATCAAAGTCTACTTCTAAGCTATCTTACGGTAGGAGATAAAATGATGTGTTTCATACATTAATATCATATATGGAGTGAATAAAAAGTTCACAAGTTCCAGAAACAAGTTTATTATGTTTTTTACAAACTGAAAAAAAAGAGAAATGTTTATCTGGTGAGCAATCATTTTGCAAATTCCAGAATAATATTGAAGATAATGAAATTTATAAACCTGCTTATCTTCATTTGTATCTTATGTACTCATATCTTGTATTGCAATATGCTTTGGTTTATTTGAAATGTCAAATTAGTGAAACAATAGAATTTTGCAAGGCAGGCTGTTTCTGTCCACTTTGACCTTCCTTGCATGTCCTTAGTCCCCATTTTGAGACTGGTGGGAAATCATAGCATTTACTCATTTTGAAATAAAACAATAGAGAAATGTTAGGTAGAAAGTAAAGTTTTGCCTGTTGCTAACCATCACCATAATCCCACTCCTCTCAGATAACTTACTGTCCACAGTTTAGTGTATATCTTTCTAGTCATTATACACTACACAACACAGAAACATTTGAATATAAAATAAATACTATTATCATACACATATATCACATATGCTATAGTCTGCTTTTTAATTTTTTATTTGAAAGGCAGAGTTACAGAGAGAGAGAGAGAGAGAGAGAGAGATTGAGAGAAAGAGAAAGAGATACCATGTACTGGTTCACTCCCCAAATAGAGGCAACAACTGGGGCTGGGCCAGACTGAAGCCAGGAGCCAGGAACCGCTTCTCTTGGACCACCCTCTGCGGCCTTCCCAGGCACATTATTAGGGAGCTGTATCAGCACTGGAGCAGTTGGGACTAAAACAAGTGCCCATATGGGATGCTAGTGTTACAGGTGTTGGCTTTACCCAATAAGCCAAAATTCTGGCCCCTGTTTTTTAATTTTTAAGAAGATTTCTTATTTGTTTGAAAGACAAAGTAATAAAGAGAGAAGGAGAGACAAAGGGAGAGGGAGTGAGAGAGGGGGAGAGAGCTTGCATGTGCTGGTTCACTCCCCAAATGACTACAACAGCCAGTTCTGGGCCAGGCTGAAACCAGGAGCCAGGAACTGGGCCTCCCACACGAGTAGCTTCTGCTGCCTGCCTAGACACATTAGCAGGAAGCTGGATTGGAAATGGAGTAGCCAGGGCTGGAAGCAGCACTCTGATAGGTGATGCTGGCATTGCAAGGGACAGCTTAACCCACTGTGCCACAACATCACTCTCTCAATCTGCTTTTTTCAAAAAAAAGGAAAATGAACAATATGGCATTTATTTGTCCACAAAGCAGAGCAATTGAGGCAGGTGGTTGCCATTTGGCACTTGGAGAAATTAACCATAAGTGTGATGTGAGAACAACAAAACCAGTTCTTCCATGAAAAAGGCAGGCCATTCCTTTTTGAAGTTTCCAGCAGAATGCAAATGAGGTCCTCCCAGCAAAAAATGGGTCTGATATATACTTTAATCGGTCAGAAGAGTGAACGAATTCCCCCCGAAAGACCCAATGACTGCTTGAGACTTCTCTGGGAGTTGAGCACGGATGCTACATCCGCCTAGACCCTGGGATGGCCCGTGCACACCGTGCAAGATGGCTTGTACCAGAGAAAATGGCAGTGGCAGAATTCCAGCAAGGGCCCTGGGCAGTTTAGGAAGCACAGAGCAGCTCCTGCCAGAGCCTGGAGCTCATGGGAGGTTTCACCCCTCTGTATGTTTGGCAGATGGCTCCCTCACAAAAACCCACTAACGTCCTAATACTGAAGAAAGAAAGAAAATAAAAGAGCACGTTACTTGCAGGTCTAAGGCATTTCTCGGGCTGGGGTTTTGTTGAATTAATTTTCCACATTTGCTATGCTCGTAAGGCCTTTCTCCAGCGTGGATTCTCTGATGATCATTCAGGTGGGAGGTTTGGCTAAGGACCCTCCCGCAGACACTGCGCTCCCAAGGCCTTTTTCCAGTGTGAATTCTCGATGCTGAACAGTTTCCAGCCAGGGCTTTCCCACGTGGGCTGCGCACGTACTGCGTGTTTCCAGGGGAGAGTCTTAGGCAGTGAATAAGACTGTGACTACGGCTAGAAGCTTGCCCATACCTATTCGAATCATAATGTGAATGTCCTCCCACCTTTGGGGGTCTTGTGGGGCTTCTTGTCATTAGGAAAGGCTGGGGATTTAAGAATGCACACCCAGATGCGAAGGCCTCAACTTCGCACAGGGGGAAGGGTTCTCCTGATGGGTGGAATGGCCGGGGCGGCAATGGAGCTGTCAGTGTTCCCCTTCAAGGGCCTCTTTGCACAATGGTGCTTTCAGGGCTGAAGGTCTGCACGTGTCCCAGCCAAGTCTGGCTTCTGCCCAGGTGGATCAGCCAAGTGCAAAACGTGTCCTAGGATTGGGATACATGCCTCACAGGGGTGAGTCTTTGGCATGGATGGTCCTGCCTTGCGAGTCCTGACCTGTGACATGCCTACAGAAATGCTCTGCTCGGAAGGGTTCTTACCATCCTGCCTTCTATGCCTGCAGCGTGTGTAAGGTCCGTATGCCCTCCATGGTTGTGGGAACCTGAGCCGGGTGCCTCAGAGCAGCTGCTGCCAAGGGACTGTGTGGACAGAAAGGTGACAGGGGCAGCAGGCAACTGGGATGGGGGCACAGACAAAACAGCTGCCACCACTACCCTCAGACCAGCCGCGGTACAGTGGAGAAAACCGTCCTGTGGCACCTTTCCACTCTCATCACCTCTGTGACACGAAGACCTCCCAAAGCTCCAATGGCATGGACAGACCCCAGAACTGCTACATGACCAGCACAAGAGTGATCTATAACCTATTTTCATCACATTGATAGTGCATCCTGGACAGCTTCTTCTCTGGACACTTACACTTGCTCTTTGTAATATTTTCACAGAATTCCATTGAGGAGAACACATCACATAGTCATATATCTGTAGACACTTTAGCTTCTGCTTTAACTGATGTTTTGATTAATATCAAATAATAATATTCTATTGTTATGCTAATCCCTATATGAATTTATCTGCCTATTTATTTAGCTACTTGTTTCTGCCTGACACCCTCTGAACATAAACTCTGACAGCAGAGCCCTTGTCCCATCCTGCCCAGTCTATCCTTAGCACATGGAGCAGTGTCTGGCAGATAATGTCATTTGTTGTTGCTGGGAGCAAGTGTATCTTCTTAGGTCTCTTCGGTGATGTAGGGAATCAAGGGGGAACCTGGGGCGAGGAGGCTACCTCTGGGCCTTTCCCAGCCTAGAGCCCTCCTCAGCCACTCCTTCCTGTCTCAGCGCTTCTCAGGGGATTCTGCTTCTCAAAAGCCTGGGAATCTGCCCAGCCTGAAAGTTTGGAACCAGTTTGGGGCTCAGGAATTCAACCCCTGCCCTGGATCCTTGCCTCTCTGCAACTCCTCTGGCTCTACAGGATGGGCGGAAAAGCAGGACACAGCTGGCTGCTGATACCCCTGGATCCCTTTGCTCTTGGTCATATCTGATGTTTGTGTTAACATCCTTGATGGCTCCACTGGGCTGTGAGCTGCTGCCTAAGAAGAAGTGATCAACATACAAATACTTTAAAATATGCACTTTTCTTTGGGATGAAAGTAACAACAATCCTTTAACTGTCTCCATCGCTATGCAGGGTAATGCCTACACTCCTAAAACTGGAAACTGAAAACAGCCACAACCTACATTTTGCACTTACATAGAATCTTGGCCACCCCCATTTGTCACCCATTTCAGGTTCCCATCACACTCTGCCAGTCTATCTCTGTTGGAGACTTTCGCCTGGGGGTAAGTAAATCTTCCACTTCTACATGACTGGGGTCTCGTTCTCTCTGTCTTTTTTAGGTTCTGACAGTTTTCCAATGACTGGACTATGGAATAAGGGAATTCTGTTAGTAGACATTTGGTAAGCTCTGTTATTTTATTTTTAAGATTTATTTATTTATTTACTTGAAAGGCAGAGTTACAGAGAGGCAGAGGCAGAGGCAGAGAGAGAGGTCTTCTATCCACTGCTTCATTCCCCAGTTGGCTGCAACAGCCGGAGCTGAGCCAATCCGAAGCCAGGAGCCAGGAGCTTCTTCCAGATCTCCCACATGGGTGCAGAGGCCCAAGGGCTTGGGCCATCTTCTACTGCTTTCCCAGGCCATCGCAGAGAGCTGGATTGGAAGTAGAGCAGCCGGGACTCAAACCAACCAACTCGAACCCACGTGGGATGCCAGCACTGCAGGCAGCGGCTCTACCCGCTATGCCACAGTGCCGCCTTCAGCTCTGTTATTTTGGTTAACATTTTGGGGGGTGTTAGTTACGCAAAGTCTAATTTCTTCTGTCTTCTGTGACTATCATGTTCTCTTCCAGACTTTTCAACTCTTCATTTTTATTCTATTTATTGTTTTCAGTCCTGTCTCCCTGTCTGTTACTGTACACAGGAAATGTTTGTCTTCTCTACTGCTTCTAATTTTTTTCTATTTCTTTCCTGGACTTTGCAGAATTCATGTTTCAGTCACCTGTATCTTTTCCCCATGCCACCTCTGAACTTTCGCTTCTTTTTTCTGTGCTTTTTTTACAGGACTGATTGTTTCACTGCTTTTTAAAACTTATAAAGATGATCCATTTAGCCAAAAATTCTATCTGCTCTGTAGCACTAGTTTCTGGAGAGCATTCTCTGTCCACCATTTGTTGTCTTGCTTCTTTTCTTGTCTCTTTTTCTTTGCTTTCTAGCTCCTGGGTAGTTTATAAATTGCTACTCATTCTTTGACGAGGTGTATTTTTCTGGACCAGCTGTTTATTTGTAAGAGTTCATATAAATGAGAAGCCAAAGCATTGTTCCCAGGCAGCAGGAATTCTGATTTGACGCAGGAGTATGTATGTGAGCTTTTCAATCTCTACTTCTCTCCCAAGCAGCTGTGACCAGCAAGCAACACAGGCCTAAAAAGAAAGCACACTCTTTCCTTTCCTGTCTGATTTACCTGTAGTTTTGTCAGCGATCTCTATGGCTTCTCTGAGTCCATCCTCACTTCTTATATGTCCCATGATAATTTCAGACTGTAGACTCAATTTCTGTATTCCAGAGTCCCTAGTAAATAGCACCCATCTTTGAAATCAATTGAGAGATTGACACATGAGTGGACAATGAAGACAAAAATCTTACTTTTGTTAATGTTAAACATATTTGGGGAGAGTATGGATTATTGTGAGAGTTGATTGGATTCAGATACACTTACCTAAATGTATAAGAGAGAAGTTTTATAGGGGTATTCTGAGAAGTTCCTAAGTGGTGTTTCAAATGCTTAACACACACACACACACACACACACACACATCACTTGATTTTTTTTTTAAGAAAAGATTTATTTTATTTATTAGAAAGACAGAATTAGAGAGAGAGAGAGAGAGAGAGGCAGAGAGAAAGAGGTCTTCCATCTGCTGGTTCACTTCCCAAATGGCTGCGGAGCTGAGCAGATCCAAAGCCAGGAGCTTCTTCCAGATCTCCCACGTGGGTGCAGGGCCCCAAGCACTTGGGCCATCTTCCGCTGCTTTCCTAGGCCATTAGCAGGGAGCTGGGTTGGAAGTGAAGCAACTGGGACTCAAACCGGTGCCCATATAGGATGCCAGCTCTGCAGGCCGGGCCTTACCCTGCTGTGCCACGGTGTTGGCCCCCACAATCACTTGATATTTATTAATTTGAAAACCCAGGATGTAAATTATAGTTTTCAGTTTACTTTGATTTTTTTAAAGACTTACTTATTTATGTGAGAGGCAGAGTTAAAAAGAGAGAGACAGAGAGAGAGGGAGAAATCTTTCATCTATTGGTTCACTCCCCAAATTGCCACAAAGACTGCGGCCGGGCCAGGCCCAAGCCAGGAGCCTGGAATTCCATTTGGGTCTCCCACATAGGTGTCAGGGACCCAAGGACTTAGGCCATGTTCCACTGCTTTCCCAGGGGCATTAGCAGGGAGCTGAATTGGATAGAGCACCCAGCACTCAAAATGGTACTCATATGGAATGTTGGTGTCCCAGGTGGCACTTAAGCCACTGTGCCACAATGCCAGTCACTTTAATTTGCCTTAGAACATAGTTCTTTTTGGCCAGGAAATAGACCTGTTTCCAAATAAATACCTTAGTAAACTATACATCCATGAGGTTATATTATACTATGGGCCCGGGATTTCTTCGTATAAGACACACAATTGTAAGTCCTGTGATAGGTCAAGTTTCATGCCACGAGGACCTTGCCCAGAGCTTTCCCACCTCCCCAGCCACCAGCAAACGAAGAGGAGAGCCTGAAGCACATGACTCAGCTCATAGGAGGAACACACTCCAATGTAACACCAGCCTATACTTTGGCGGAAGCCATAAAACCAACCCAAAATATGCAAAATAAATAAATAAATAAAAAGCTTTTGAGAGTCACTGAGTGTATAGTGTATATGTTATTTTGTCAAAATATAACATACAATTTCTTCTTGGCTGTATTCTAGAGGCTGAATGAGAGATCCACCATCTCTGGGAGGCTATGCCAGACTCCCATGCTACCAACAGGCTTTATCTTTGGCTTTTAGAACATTTTGTCTTCTTGGTTAAAAATTATGAATCTTCGGTTTGAGTGGCAGGTGCTCAGGAACGTTATTTTTGCTTTTTGGCAAACACGTTAAGAGGAAAAGCTGACTGATTTGGTCTGGAGGGAAAGCGCGAGGTCAAATCCTAAAATTAAGAGCTAACCTCTTAGCAGCAAAAGCAGGAGGCAGGCCCAGACAGGTGAGTTCACCGTTCAGTTTACCTTTGGACCTTTCTAGCAAGTTGAGAACTGTTGGTCAAATGTGGGTGGTTCCAAGAACACCTAACCACAGCTTCTGGGACAGAAGCACTGTGAACAGACCACGCCTCCTGAGCTACAAGGGCTTCGACACCTCCGTCCAGAACTCAAGGGCCCAGGTCCACTGCCCGCAGCGAGGCGTGTGGGTGGGTGGATCTACTGCTGGAGATTTAGGGGAGGATAGGGTCTGCCCTCCGCAGAAAGCCAGGCATGCCTTCGATGCTTCAGATCTCAGACTCTCACACCCACTTCTGAGGGATACCAGGCCATCTGCAGGCAAAGTGTCAGACGAATGACCCAAGGTGTGGGTGGTGTGGGGCAGGAGGGGCGCGCAGGATGGATTCGCCACCACGGTGTTCTGCGGAATGCTGTCTCCTGCAGCCTTGCTTCCCACTCTCCTGTCCCCCTCACAACAAAGGCCGGAAGCTCCTCTGTCTTAGTGCTGGGATCCAGTGAGCAGGCCCAGGTTTCCTTGTGGAAATGGGAGTGGAGGCTGGGGAAGACGGAGGAGTGGGCACGGAGACTCTGAGTAAATGCATGGTGGTTGCCAAGCAAGGAGACTGCGGGTCCCGGAGAACGGAGAAGCAGGAGTGAGGAACCAAAGGGCCTTGGAGTGGGATGGACTCAGAGGCGGGGCCCGCAGGTGTGTGGCGACACCCCCGGAGGCACTGGCTCCCTCAGGCTGAAGTGGCAGAACTCACTATCAGCTAGATATAGCCTTAGATTTTTCTTTTTTAAAAAAATTAACTCTCAATTACACCAGGGGATATACTCACAATTAATAGGACTCTCATAACAATGTAAAGATCACCCAAAAAATCAGCTTTCCTCATCACCTGTAGTGCTGATCCCTTCCACAGATAAACAAACATTAAGTACATTCCATGGCCTTCTTTTATGCATCTACATACATTAGTATGTAACCCTAAAAAATACAGTATTGCTCTGCAGGGTGGACTTAAAAATGTTTTAAATTTAAGAGGTAGAAAGAGAGAGAGAGAGAGAGAGACAGCTGGCATCCACTGGGTCACCTTCCGAATGCCTGCAATGCCGGAGCGAGGAGCTGGGAGCACAAGCCATGTCTCCCATGTCTGCGGCAGGAGCCCAAGTGCTTGAGCTGTCACTGCTGTCTTCCAGGTGTGCACTGGTGGGAATCTGGGGTCGGGAAACAGAGGGAATGGAACCCAGGGGTTCTGCTGTGGGACCAAGCTTCTTCACCGTGCACCTGTCCTGGGGGTGTTTACATCCTTGGCACTATTGTTATTCTGTAAGAGCAATTTTGCAACTTTTTTTTTGTGAGATCCCCCATGTCTTGGAAGGCTTCCCCATCGATGCCCTCAGATTCCACGGTTTGTAATGGCCACTTCTTGAGCTGTTCTTCCCCCTGGCCTGAATTCTGTCCCATGCATCCCTGAAGGACCACAGGAGCCAGACTCTGCGCTGTCCCCAAGCCCCTGAGGCACCCGCCTCCCCGGCGGGAGGTGCTGTCCCTGGCTTTCGTGGTCTTGGCGTTCATAAAGGAACAGCTCTGCAGGGCTCCGCGTCTGCAGGCTAAGCGTGGGAAGCCCTGCGCCGAGTGCCAGGACAGCGACAAAGAGGCAGTGATGAACGCGGTCGAGGAACGCAGTGGCCCGGGTTCGTTTCGCCGCACTTTCTGTTTGCCCACAGCCTGCCAACCAGGCCGGCTCTGGAAACACAGCGGCCCATTCTTCCTCCGGTGGAGCTGCCCAGCACAGGGGCAGGCCAGAGAGCTTTCCCAGTGGTCACCTCTGTTTACAGAGCTGGAGGCTTCTGTTTAATATTTCCTTGGAGGCCGCAGGACGGGCCAGGAGGAGGAAGGACCGAAGCCGCTAGGGGAGCTGGTTCTTTGCTGGTGACGTTTCCAGAGGAAGTGTGGAGTTCGTGTATTCAGACAGATAACAGCCTTTCACCGTGAAATTCATCAGATCCTGGAATCGGTTCCTAAGGAAATATACCCTCAAAGCAGACAGTTTTACTCTGGTTACTGCTTTGGGAAGAAAAGAGGATATTAAGGTTGTTTTGTTTTAGTTTAGGATATTTTCTTTTCAAGATCTATTTCTTTATTTGAAAGGCAGAATTATATATATATATATGTAGATATAGATATTGATACACACACACACACACACACACATATATATATATATATATGGAGCAGTCAGGACTGGAACGGGCATCCATATGGGATGCTGGCATTGCAGGTATAGGATTAACCTGGTACACCACAGCTCTGGCCCCTAAAGACATTTTCTTAATTTTTATTGATTTTGTGCCTCTCAACATATTTAAAATGCAATAGCATTTAATAGTATATTGACAAGCAGAGGTATTAAGTATTGGATTTAATGGCATCTGCACCAGGTATGTTAAAACCCAGTGTAGGGGGCTGGCCTTGTGGCTCAGAGTGCTAAACTGCTGCTTGTGACATTAGCATCCCATCTTGGAGTGCTGATGTGAGTCCTGGCTGCAGCTGGGAAGGCAGTGGTGGCCCAAGTACTTGGCCCCCTGCAACCCACATGGAAGACCTGGATGGAGTTCCTGGCTGCTGGCTTCAGCCTGACCCAGCCCTGGTTCTTGCAGCCATTCGTGGCTGCAAGATGGAAGACCAGCAGATGGAAGATCTTCCTTTCTCTCTTTCTCTCTCTCTCTCTTTGTGTCACTCTGCCTTTCAAACAAAACAACAGTTTAAGTGAAAACAAATGGGTAGGAAATATTTAGAATGTGTTCAGTGTCATGAAGATCAACGGGGCAGGTGTTGGGAAATCAATCAATTTGAACAATTTTCTCTGGGGCATTTCTGTCAAGCCTTGTAGATTCAGCCTTCCTCCTTTTCTTTTCTTTTCTTTTCTTTCCTTTTCTTTTCTTTCCTTTTCTTTTCTTTTCTTTTCTTTCTTTTTTTAAAAAATTATTTATTTATTTGAAAGGCAGAGTTATAAAGAGGCAGAGGGAGAGACAGAGAGAGGTCTTCCATCTGCTGGTTTACTCCCCACATGGCCACAACGGCTGGAGCTGAGTCGATCTGAAGCCAGGAGCCAGGAGCCTCTTCTGGGTCTCCCATGCGGATGCAGGGGTCCAAGGACTTGGGCCATCTTCTAATGCTTTCTCAGACCACAGCAGAGAGCTGGATCGGAAGTGGAGCAGCCAGGACTCGAACTGGTGTCCATATGGGACGCCAGAACTGCAGGCAGCGGTTTTACTTGCCACAGCTCTGGCTCCCCTCTGTTTTCTTTTTTTAAAATTCATTTTCGCTGTATTTGAAACACAGGGACACACACACAGATCTTCCATATGCTGTTTCACTCTCCAAATGCCCACAACAGACAGAGCTGGGCTAGACTGAAGCCAGCAGCCCAGAACTCAATCCAGGTCCCCCACACGAATGGAAGGGACCCAAACCAAGAGCCACCACCTGCCCCCTCTCCAGGTATGCACCAGCAGGAAGCTGGGTGGGAAGTGGAGGAGACAGGACTCAAACCAGGCGCTCCTCTATGGGATGTGGGCATCCAGAGCCGCAGCTTAACCGCCTACAGGCTGCATTCACTTCGGTGCCAAACAGCTTCACTTACTTTCTTCTTTTGTGGTGGAAACTTAGAAAATCTATTCTTCAACGTTTTTCCTGGGTTTCTCTTTTTTTTTTTCCTTCTAGGGATGGAAAATAAACAATCTCAGATTTGGCTGCTCGATCTTCTCATCTTCGTCATCGTTTCCACTTATTTTCATCTCTAATTAGTGTTTACCACTCCACGTCTTTCCCGTGTTTCCTATCATCGCACTTCTTTCCCCATTGCTCCTCTGGCCATTTTTATAACGAAGTTTGCTAAGCCACTTTGCGCCACCAGCCAGCTCTGGGCCCCAGTGCCTTTGGTGGTTTGGATCAGCCTTTCCCTCTTCTGCTCTCTTTATGTACATATTGCCAGTGCCAGTTAATGAAAGCTGGATTCTCCTGCCCATGATAGATCACAGCGGCTGCTGTTAAAGCCTTCACCGTCTGGAATGTCTGACTTTCCCTTGTGCTGTGGGCTGCGAAGTATTAAAGGCTATGCCTTCCATGCAGAAAACTAACGGCAGGGCTTCTGGTGGTTGTTGCAAATTATATCTTCCATTTCCTGAAAGTACTAACGCCCGCCTTGGCGATGTTCCAACTTTCCAACGTCAGCGGCAGGGAACGCCGGTCGGAGGTCCGTTGCTGAGAAGATGAGAAGGGGGGGGGGGGGGGCGGGGAGTGAAACCGTGATTTCCATGATGGGTGGCAATTTCAAGCTGTCTTTGGTGTAGTTTTAACCAGGAAAGTTTAGTTAAGGTTCCTTCAGAACCGTAAATAGCATAGTGGGTGTGGATGTCCGTGGGTGTTCTGGGTCTTTTTGAAGGGTGCCAGCCTCTAAATTCTGTTGAGCATTTGTAGCAGACTTTTGAAGTGGAATTGAGCCTTGTCATAACTCTTGCTGCTGGGGTTAGCTGCACACTGATCATGTCCACTTTGTTACTGTGAATGTAAATATGATGGTACTTTGATAGGCTCGTGGGAAAATGGAATGAAAAGATAACTTTATTCCCATGCAAAAATTTTGAAACCCATGCATAATTTTTTTCATAATTTACATTTCAACAAACTTTTTGAAGATTCTTGGTATGCACAGACTTCAACTTTTCTTTCTTGTTCTTTGGCACCAAAATAATCTTATCTTTTAATTCCATTTTACACAAACCTTTGAAGTACTCTCATACATAGCATAATTTACATCAACTTTCCTGGTTGAAAAACCAGTCTTTTTTTTAAAAAAAGTCACCTTTTCTGAGACAGCAGGTTCTTTTTGCATCAGAGAACCTGTTCACACAAAAAAGATCTGTTTCCTTTTGCATTAGATTATGCTTTTGAAGTTTAAAAATGAATAAAAATCAAGCCTACTGATTCTAAATATTATACTGAGGGTTGATAAATCATTTAGAATATAGGTGGATGTCAGTACAAATTTTTATCCTAAATAAATCATTAACAAATCAAATCCAGCAATGTATTAAATGATACATCATGATAAAGTAGGGATTATTCAAAGAATTGCATTTTATTAAGAAGTTTATTTAAAATTTTGTATTATTAGATTGACTTACTGGCTAACAACTCATTAAACTTGTTTCTTCTCCATGTTAGGATAACATCCAGATTATATTTTTCAACCTCTTTTGCTGTTAGGTTTGGATTTGTACTTGAGTTCTGGGGACAAGAATGTAGCTGGAAATGTGTGCCACTTCCAACTTGGGGCCATGAAATTTTTCACTGTGCAATCTACTCAACCTCTTCTATGACAGAGAGGACAGAGCTGCAAGGTGGAAGTGTTGGGTGCTTGAGGCATCATTTGAATGACTACCTTAAGAATATCTGATGAGGCCAGCACTGTGGCATCAACATGGGTGCTGGTTCAAGTCCCAGCTGCTCCTCTTCCAATCCATCTCTTTGCTTAAGACCTGGGAAAGCAATGGGATTTGGCTCAAGTTCTTGGGCCCTTGCACTCACCTGGGAGACTCAGAAGAAGCTTCTGGCTCCTTGCTTCTGATCAGTCCAGCTCTGGTCATTGCAGCTGTTTGGGGAGTGAAGCAGAGGATGGAAGACCTCCCTCTCTGTCTCTCGCTCTTTCTGTGACTCTGCCTCTCAAATAATTAGATAAAAATCTTTTAAAAAATGAATATTTGCAGCTGTCAGGTGAGTGATAACAATTGCTTAAGCTACCAAGATTTTGAGGATTATTTGTTACAACAGTTATCCTAATAACAACGAATACTCGTAACAAGAAGAGACAGAATGAAATTTAACATAGATAGTGAATTTAAAAAGAAATTGTAACATGGAATAGGATTCTTTATTAATTCATTAAAGATACCATATCAAATTCCAACATTCTTCTTCTTTTCTTAAAAGATTTATTTTTTTATTTGAAAGGCAGTTATAGAGAGGCAGAAAGAGAGAGAGAGAGAGATCTTCCATCTGCTGGTTTACTCCCCACGTGGCTGCAATGGCTGGAGCTAGGCTGATCTGAAGCCAGGAGCCAGGAACTTCCTCTGGGTCTCCCACATGGATGCAGGGGCCCAAGGACTTCAGTCATCTTCTATTGCTTTCCCAGGCCATAGCAGAGAGCAGGATTGGAAGTGGAGCTGTTGGGACTCAAACTAGTGCCCATATGGGATACCAGATCTGCAGGCTGCGGCTTTACCTGCTACGCCACAGTGCCACCCCCCACCCTCCACCCCCAGCATTATTCTTAATGATGAAATGCTACAGGCATTTTCATTAAAATATAGGCATTTGGTTTAGCAGTTAAGATGCTGCTTGGGATGCCTGCATCCCCTCTGGAGCCTGGTTTGAGTCCTAGCTACCCTGTTTCCATCCAACTTTCTGCTAATGCACACTCAAAAGGCAGCAGATGATGGCTGGAGTGCTTGGCTCCCTGCTACCTTTGTGGGAGACCTGGACTCAGTATGGGTTTCTTCTTCAGCCTAGCCTAGCACTAGCTGTTTGCAGACATTGTGGAGTGAACCAGCAGATGGAAGATCTCTGTCTATCTGTGTCTCTGTTTCTGTCTCAAATAAAGTGTGGGAATAAAGGAAATAAGACGAAGATGCCTGGTCTTACCACCTTGAGTACTAATGATCCCTGGCCAGAAGTTCTAACTAATAGAGGACAAATCAAATTCCTGTTACTTGAGATGAAAAGATCATTCAGTTAGAAAACCCAGGAAAAAGCAACTGTAAAAAAATTTTTAAAAAGATTTTACTTATTTATTTGAGAGGTAGTGTTACAAAAAGAGAGAGGCAGAGACAGAGGGAGAGACTTTCCATCTGCTGGTTCACTCCCCAAATGGACGGAGCTGAGCCAATCCAAAGCCAGGAACTTCTTCCGGGTCTCCCATGCAGGCGCAGGGACCCAAGCACTTGAACCATCCTCAACTGCTTTTCCAGCCAATAAGCAGAGAAGCTGGATCAGAAGAGCAGCAGCTAGGACAGGAGTCAGTGCCCATATGGGATGCCGGCACTACAGGCGGAAGTTTAGTCTACTACTACTGGCCCCAGTAACTGTAAATTTATCACAGTGACTAAAGGACTTTAATAAAGTCATGTTAAAAATAAATATTAAAAGTCAATGTTTCCTATGTGACTTGTTTAAATTTTTATTTTTAAATTTTTATTTTCCCCCAGAAACCTTTTATGTAAGGTATATAAACTTCATGTATTGGACAAATACAATTTTAGGAACATATTCATAGTGATTCTTCCCTGTCCTATCCCATGCTCCTATCCCCATCATTTTTCCTCCTCCCTCTCCTATTCTCATTCTTATTTTTACTAAGATCTATTTTCAATTAACTTTATACACAGAAGATTAACTCTATACAAAGTAGAGTTCAACAAATAGTATAAAAAACTGCTTCTCAACAATTTTTTGATTTCTCTTTTGATTTCTTCTGACCCACTATTCATTCAGGAACATGTTATTCAGTCTATGTATTTGCATATGTTCTACAGATTCTTAAGTTGTTGATTGCCAACTTCATTTCATTGTGGTCAAAGAAGATGCATGGTATGATTTCATTTTTTTTAATTTGCTCACTTGCTTTATGGCCTAACCTGTGGTCTATCCTAGAGAAAGTTCCATGCACTAGTGAGACGAATATGTATTCTGCATGTGTAGGATGAAAATTTCTGTTGATATCTGTAAGGTCCATTTGGTCTATAGTTTTTTTTTATTAACTCTGTTGTTTCCTTGCTGGTTTTCTGTCTGGTTGATCTGTCCATTGCTGAAAAGTGGAGTATTGAAGTCTCCCATTATTATTGTATTGGAGTCTATATCTTCCTATAGATCCATTAACATTTCTTTTAAATAGCCAGGTGCCCTGTGATTAGGTGCATATATGTTTATAATAGTCACATCTTCCAGTTGAATTGATCCCTTAATCATTGTTGAACTATTTTTTATGGATAGTTTATGAAAATCTATTTATTAAACCCAAATAATTTTTCTATAGAATATAACATGTTGAGAGTACCAAAGTTTATATTTAGATGCATTTATCTCATTTGCCTTTACCCAATTTAAATTAGCAGTTATGATCCCTTAATCATTACATAGACTTTGTCTCTTTTAGCAGTTTTTGTGTTAAAGTCTATTTTGTCTGATATTAGGATGGCTACACCAGCTCTTTTTTGGTTTCTGTTAGCGTGGATTATCTTTTTCCATCCTTTCACTTTCAGTCTGCATGTATCTTTGTTGGTGAGATGTGTTTCTTATAGGCAGCAAATAGATGGGTTTTTCTTTTTAATCCATTCAGCCAGTCTATATCTTTTAACTGGAGACTTGAGGCCATTTACATTCAAGGTGACTATTGATAAGTAATGACTTGGCCCTGCCATTTTCCCATAAATATTCCTATTGTTTACTTTGGATTTCCTTTGTACTTTTACTGGGAGATTTTCTGCCTTCACCTTATTTCATAGTGATGATCATGTTTCTGTGTTTCTAGGCGTAGCACATCTGTAGGCATTTTTTTATTATTATTTTGTTTAAGGAATACAACATCATGCATTTAATATATACAGTTTTGGGAACATGATAATTCTTCCTCCTTTCCCCTGTAAGCACCTTTTGTAAGGCTGGACAAGTGGTGACAAATTCTTTCAATTTATGTTTATTATGGAAGGTTTTTATTTCACCTTCATTCATGAGAACTTTACAGGGTACAGGATTCTGCGTTGACAGTTTTTTTTTTTTTCTCTTAAGACTTGGAATATATCTTACCATTCTCTCCTAGCCTGTAGGGTTTCTGATGAGAAGTCTGCTGTGAGTATAATTGGAGATCTTCAGAATGTACTCTGGCATTTCTCTCATGCACATTTTAGAATCTTTATGTTTTACTCTGGAGAGTTTGACTACAATATGTCATAGTGAAGATGTTTTCTGGTCATGTCTATTAGGAGTTCTATGTGCTTCCTATACTTGGATGTTCCCTTCCCAAATTAGGGAAATTTTTCATAATTATTTCAATTTTAAAAAGGCCTTCTAATCCATTCTCTTTCAGGAACTCCTAAGATCCATATGTTGGGTCATTTGATAGTATCCCATAAATCTAAACAGTGTTTTTTTAGTTTTCTAATTTCTTTTTCTTTTTTTTGTCCAACTGTAAAATTTCTAATTTGTCTTCTAACTTGGATATTCTTTCTTCTGCCTCAGTGAATCTGTTGTTAAGACTTTCCAGCACATTTTTTATTTGTTCTATTGAATTCATCTCTAAATTTTCATTTTCTCTTTAAAATCTTAATTTCATGGAAAAAATTTCATTCATGTCATGTATAGATTTCTTTAGTTCATGGATTTGCTTTTGATTACTTCTAAGTAATCCTACTTTTTGAATTCCATTTCTGGCATTTCTTCAGTCTCTTCATCTTCCCATTCTAGTACTGAAATGTTACTGTGTTCTTTTGGGGGCATCATGTTGTCTTCCTTATTCTTGTTTCTTGAATTGCTATGTTTATTTTTAGGTACTTGTGGAGAAACTCCCCCCCCCCCCCACCATGATGGCTTTTATCTTTGGACTATGCTTCTGTGGCCTACTGGAGTTTCTGCTCTTTCAGTGAATACCCAGAGGCATGTGCTGGATGTGGCCAGGGAGCTCTGTTCAGTGCTCCAGAGTGAAGGGAGTGTCCAAGGTGACACCCAAGTTGGGCATGGTAAATCTCCTTTATTCTATATCTGTATCTATATCTATATCTCAGAGGTTTGTTCAGCTCTGTTGCATAGTCTCACGTTCACCTCCTCTCCTCCAAGGAGACCAATGCCTGGGTGCTAGCCCCAGTGAGTACAATATTCATCTGTGCTGCTGCAAGAACCACACAAAGGATCTGTGCAATCCTTGGTATGAACATGGATCCCACAGCAATGACCCTCACCAGGGAAACAAGGAGCCCCGAGCATGTGGACCCGCCTACAGTGACTGCCTGGAGACCCAGCCACACCCTGCATACTCCCACACAGCCAGTGTTTCCACAATCCCAGCACACAAGGCTCACAGTCACCAGCATCCAGACCCCGTGAATTCTCCCAGCAGTTCAGGTGTCTCCTCTAGGATGATTGCTGGCTGCATGGACCAAGCTGGCATAGCTGTTACACACGTCCAAAGTGGCACCTGCCCTCTCTTGGCTAGTTACAGGATGCCAGTGTCAGGAGGTCAGGAAGAGAGAAACATGCCCCCTCCCCTTTTTTTCCTCTAGGTTGGCAGGTATATTGTCCCCCTTAAGGCTACAAGATATACTCACGCCAGGCTCTTCCCATAGCTTTATCACCAGTGGCTTGGGGTGCTGCAATCTAGACTCACCTCACTCCAAAGCTGAAGCTGAGGCTCTTGGCTGCTGGGGTCCTGAGTTGTGTGCATCCACACTCTCCACGTAGGTCTGCAGTGTCCCTCTAATTTGCATGGAATTTCCTCTACCATTTTCTCACTAACTCAGGGATTGTACTCTCTCCACTTTTTTTTTTTTTTAAACCATCTTCCCCTAGACTAGGGCAGCAAGCTCCCTCCCTCCCTTTTCTGCCATCTTTAAAACTGCTCAATTTTATATTCATAAGATTAACTCTACACCAAGAGTTCAACAAACAGTATGAAGAAAAAAACACTGTTCCTCAACTGTGATTATACTTAGTGAAATAAGTCAGTCCTCAAAAGACAAATATTAAATGTTTTCTGTGATCTGTGGTAACTAATAGAGTACCTAAAATGTAATACATTTTGAGACTCGATGATTGTTTATAGCCCTTGTCTCAACAGACTACAATCTTTTAAAGACAAATTTTATTAATGAAAATATCACACAAAACCAAATTTTTGTATTCAAAGTTATCTCTTTAAAAATGTGGAAAAGTTAATATTTACAACATTTTCCATACAGTACATGATAATTTTCTTTTTATGCTTTAATAGAGAGACAACCAAAAGCATCAGAAAACTTTGTTCAAGGAGTAATGAGAAACAAAATTAAGAAAATTCCTTAATATTTTAAAGTATGTTATATAAAATGTTTTTTGTTTGTTTCCCATCTGATTGGCACATACTATTGACCTAGTTTTTAATGTTCACCAAAAAACTACTTAGTTGAAGAAATGAACTCTGCATAATGTCTGAGAAAGACAGTGAACACCACAAAGTGTTTGTAGTATTCTAAATGTTGCAAACCAAAAGTGAAAGGAAAAGAATAAGCAGCTGTAAATGGTCATAATTGTATCTTGCGTGGTAATAAAACATTAGAAAAAGGAAATAAATTGCACTTGGCCTAATTTATAAAGGACTAACACTTCATCTACTCATTCTCTAGGACACTTGATTTAAAACATGGAGAAGGGTCAGTGAACCGCACAACACAGTCACAATTGGCCACTTGTTCAGTCAGCACCTTATTTCCAGTGCATAGATCTGTGACTTTCCTGAAACAACAATACTCCATGAAATTCACATATTTAAGATGTTAAGGTAGAAGTAAGTGGTTTTAAAATTTTTATTTAGTTGAGAGGCAGATACAGAGGGAACGCTTTCATTTACTGGTTCACTCCCCAAATGCCTACTATGGCCGGGAGGCTAGGGCTAGGAACTCAACCCAGGTCTCCCATATGGGTGGCAGAAAACCAATATTTGCACAATTATCACTGCCTCCTAGGGTCTCCATTGGCAGGAAGCTAGAGTCAGGAGCGGAAGCCAACCATTGAACCCAGGTGCTCTGGTGTGGGACACAGGCATCCCAACCAGTGTCTTCATCACTAGGATAAATGCCTGCCCCCTATCTTGACACAGAGAGCGAAACAGAGAGGGAGAGAGAAACAGAGGGGCAGAGAGGAGGGAGGTAGAGACACAGAGAGAGAGAAAGATCTTCCAATCAGTGGTTCACTTCCCAAATGGTCACAATAGCCAGGGCTGGTCCAGGTACAGTCAGGTGTCAAGAACTCCATTCTGGTCTCCTAAATGGGTGGCAGGGACCCAAGTACTTGGTCCATCTTCTGCTGCCTTCCCAGGCACATTAGCAGAGAGCTGGTTAGAAGCAAAGTAGCTGACACTCAAACCAGCTCTCTGATTTGGGATGCTGGCATAGCAAGCAGTGTCTTAACCTACTATGTCATAATGCCAGCCCCATTCCTCCAAGTGTTTTTTTTTTTTTTTTTTAAAGCTGAATTCCTATTATAAAATCTCCTGGTGTATTAACTATGTTTTATATTATAAAAGAATACAATTTTCCAACCTTCTTATATTCAGTGTAAAACTACCAAAGTAGTGCTAAAATACCAGAAGAGCATAATAAAATATTTGAATAGATTTTCCAGATTTTTCAAAAAAGTTCAAATATATAGAAGCTTATTTTAAAATATATATAAAAAGATACAAGAATATGCTTTAAATACTTCAGCAAAGAAAAATCTTAAACATATAAAAATAGTGAAGTAGCACAGTACATCCTAAAAGACTTTCAACAATAGAATCTTCATAAGTAGAAAAGGAAGATTCTTCTAGCCCCCTCCCCCCACATGATTTAAAAAACAGTAACCTGCACATTTCTGTCTTTAGGTATGCTGTTATCATTAACCTTTGAGGAAATGAGTTGCATTATTCTTGAAATCTACTTTTTCCAGTGTAACAGTTGGCAAAGCAGCTTTAAGTGCAAAAGAACATGGACACGGTCGTTCTTCTAAGACAGTGCTTTGGTCGTCTCCAGTGTAGCAGGAATTTGCCTCCAAGTAATGGGGGAAAGCGTTTCTCAGGTATCTGAGTGACTGCCAGCTCCCTGCTCTTTTCTGACTCCTGGAACCGAGTGAACAAGCAGAGAGGTGGAACCTTTGAGGCTGCCCGGCTCTGAAGAACTGGCGAGCTGCACATTGTTGCTCTGCACTGGGCCAGTGTCAGTGTCATCACTCTTTGGACTTACCCTGGATAAAAGAAAAAGTTGACATACATACATGTGTATGCACAAATACGACGTCAGATTTCTTACAACCGCTATCCACTTTTTGTAAGTTCTACCCTCAATGTGTCCACCTTTATGAGAAAATGATTAAGTAAAAATCTTTACGTATTCCTTAACATTTCAAAATACAAATAAAAATGTATAAAATACAGGTTTCACTGACTTCAGAGACATCAGCAGGCACTACTCATGCCTGAACTGAGCATGGCATCTCATGGGGGAATACAATTATAAGGCAGGATTCCCGCCCTCAGTCCACCATGGATATTACACTGTTTAAGAGGCTGGGAACACAAAGATGAGTAAGACCTCAGCTCTGCCTGTGAGGGTTTGCAGATGTATCAAATTGTAATCCAGGTGTATGAAAACTGTTATGAGAACACAGAAAAGGGGCATTTGGGCTTGGTCATTTATGACCATCTAGGAAAATTTATTTAAAATTTTTTGTTAACACATTAATAATATAACATACTCTTCAATGACCAGAAACTAAAAAATATTTTACAATCATCTTTGTATAAAATGAATCCTTTTAGACAGAACAATAATGTAGTATTAACTAAAACTTAGCCTGTATTTCAGATGAATTTAGCTAAACATTTAAACAACTCGTAACAATTACCATAAGACATGATTATTACTTTCCTATTTGACATGCATACTAATGCTCTTTTCAAAGTTAAGAATAAAAAACTACAGGCTGGTGCTCTGGGCTCGTGGGTAAAGCTGCCTCCTGTGTCGACAGCATCCCATATGAGCACCAGTCTGAGTCCCAGCTGCTTCACTTCCATCTAGCTCCCTGTTAGTGGCCTGGGAAAGCAGCGAAGGATGTCCCACGTGCTTGAGCCCCTGCACCCATTAGGAGACCTGGAAAAAGCTCCTGGCTCCTGGCTTTGACTTGGCCCAGTCCCAGCCGTTGTGGCCATTTGGGGAGTGAACCACCAGATGGAAGATCTATCTCTGTCTCTCCCTCTCTCTCTGTAGCTCTGCATTTCAAATAAATAAAATAAATCATAAAAAAGAATAAAAAATTACCAAATAGCACATTTATAGACGAAACCCAAATGTCCTTGCTTTAAGAGTAAGACATAAAATGTTTTATTTCCAGATATGCTATGCTTTAACAAAAAGCAAGTAATGCAATATTTAAAGTTATGACTTTCGATAAGAAAATGAAGTCTTACCTTCCCTCGCTCCGCACACCCTCAGACACACTGTTCTTAGCCTTCACACTGCCTGCTCGGCTTTTCTTGTCCGCCTGTTCCCCAGAGACCTTGGCACTGGCTGCTGCTGGGGAGGCAGGCTCACCACAGTCTTGTTCTCTTACTTTGGGGGTGCTTGCTCCATCTGCTCTCACCTCTCTCACTGATGCTTCTGGGGAGGTTTGGATTTCTGTCAAGGTTTCTTGTCCTAAGAAATCATGATCAGTGATTGCTACCGCAGACGTGCCATGATTTGCTGTAGCGCCTGTGCTGGTTCCCATGGACTTGGAAATGACCTTCAGCTTATGTGAACTTGGTTTATAGTGCTTCTTTTTGTGCTTAACTTTAGAATTGTGCTTCAAGAAAAACTCACATGACTCCTGTAGTACTCTTCGACTTTCACTGATTGGACTGCAAGACAATCCAAGGAGAGGATTTACTCAATAAATCTGAAGTATTATAGTAGAAGCCATAAAAAGTATCACATTTGAGGAGGCTTCAAAATGTAAATGGAAAAAAAAAAGAATTAAAAGATGTTTATTTCCCATGAACTTTTTGAAGCTCCTTTAGATCCTATATATGCAAAAATACTCATTTGTTAAAATTAGAAATTTTCCATCATTTATGAAGTCTGCTATTATAAATACTCTAAATAGATTTACATAAAGTAAAATCTTTTGTGCATATGCTCTCAGTTGCTTTTCTCAATATAAACAAGAAACTGGTAAGAAATTAAATAGGTCAGGCCGGCGCTGTGGCTCAATAGGCTAATCCTCCGCCTTGCAGCGCCGGCACACCGGGTTCTAGTCCCGGTTGCCCCTCTTCCAGGCCAGCTCTCTGCTGTGGCCAGAGAGTGCAGTGGAGGATGGCCCAAGTGCTTGGGCCCTGCACCCCATGGGAGACCAGGAAAAGCACCTGGCTCCTGGCTTCGGATCAGTGCGATGCGCTAGTCGCAGTGCGCCGGCCGCAGCGGCCACTGGAGGGTGAACCAACGGCAAAGGAAGACCTTTCTCTCTGTCTCTCTCTCTCACTGTCCACTCTGCCTGTCAAAAAAAAAAAAAAAAAAAAAAAAAAAGGAAAGAAATTAAATAGGTCAAATCAGAGGATGATGGCAAATAAACTCAAATCAGCATAAAGGGAATAGTTATATTTGTATCATAAATAAATATATCCAACATAAAAGTAAATCAGAAACAGATGATATAGAATATAATTAATTGTTTTTGTTTAAATTTAATTCTTTTCTTCTAACATTAAAGTTTGCAAGTTACATTAAGGATAGTGTTAGTATACAAGGGTAATTGAAAACATTAAAGGAAAATGGAATAAGAGATGTTTATTTTGGTGTAAAAATTTTGAAATCTGTGCCTAAGGGGTTCTTTGAAAAACTCAAGAAAATTGTGAATTATTAAAAAACAGAGAATGGATTTTAATTTTTTTTGCGCTAAAGTAAACTTATCTATAAAATTCATTTTCCATGAACTTTTTGAAGCATATATATATATATGTAGCATATATATATATAGTGCAAAAAAGTCCAGTTAAATGCAGTTCTTCAGACATAAAAACCATACTTGTGAAAAGAGCTACAGTTCTGAAATTTGGACCACAAAAATGTCATTATACAAACCAGTGGGGAACAATTTTAAAAACTCTATACTTCCTTGTATGTATTGTATATAAATAATTAAAATGAACTATTTACTCCTAAATATAAATCTAAATTATTACACAGTATTCCAAGTTTGAATTTTTACCAACTGAGTCAGGGCAAGTAAGTGAAATTTAGGTCAGAATTGTGTAATAAAATTTATAAGTAGTAAATAATGATCACAATACATCACTTATGTTTGAACCATACTTTAGAGATCTGCTTACATATGTTTGATTCCATTTAATCTTTTACCATTGATAAAATGGGATAAAATTAATAAAGATGCTACACCTAAATGAATGAACCCAATGACAGCAATTAAGAATACTGAATATATACTATAAACTATGGAAGGAAAATGTGCATTTTAGAAATCATTCATGCATATTTCAAATAGACTAGCATGTATCAAAGTCACTAAATGTCAAAGCATAGATCCTCCATGAAAAATTGAATTTGGCAAATTCAATTGAATTTGAATTGAATATAAGCAAACTCAGATAGTACAATAATTTGAATAGTTCTTGATATTTGATCTATTTATTTGAAAATAATGTCAGTAATTCAACAGGTTTCTTACTCTCTCTTGCGATTTCTTTTAAAAAACCCAGCCCATTCTGTGCATGTCTTTTTGCTTCCAACCCAGAAGACGGGAGAGATGCCAACAATTAATGTCATCAGGTATTTTATCATAAACAAAGCCAATTCTGGTCGAGCTTTTGTTTTTGCCTACAAAAGAAATATTAACAATAAAATTTACCATGCCACATTTAAAGTGAAAAGTCTATATTGTCAACATAAAACTTAAACAAAAGTTAAAATCTGTAGTCTGTTTTATTATAAAAGGTTTGAAATGATGTAATATAATAAATGGTGCTTTAATTGCAATACATTCTTTTACCTAAGTCATGAACAAAGAACCTTGATCTGTGTATCAAAATATATGTCTAGTAAGGTAAAAATACTGAAATATACTTTAGGAATTATCTCTTAAATCCTGGCATGATTTTCTGGCATTTCCTCATATGGGTATAGCTGCCTCTTATAATTGCCAAAGTATTTATAAATATTTATCTATTTTCTCTCACCATAATCTATCAGAAAAATACATTTAAACTCATTAAAACAACATATACATATTTTATAGCCTCTATTCACTATTAATGATTATGTTCTAAAATCTGCAACCTTAGAGAAAAATAAATATCTGTAAAATGGGAAAATGTGGAAATTTCATGAAATTAAAATCAGATTTTTAATCATAAATTTTTAAATACTATTTTAAAATGCTGCACAAGTATCAACATATTACACATTCTGCATATCTCGCTTTTAGCATTTAATGAAAATTCTGAGATCATTGTACATTAATGCAAGTAAAGCCCTCCATTATTTTATTTATCTACAAAACAGAGAAGGAGAGAGAGAGAGAGAGAGAGAAAGAAAGGAAGAACTTTTCCATCCATGGGGGTTCACTCTCCAAATCTCTACAACCAAAGCTCTACAGCCAGGGCTGGACCAGGTGGAGGCCAGGAGCCAGGAACTCATGCTGGATCTCTCATGTGAGTTGCAGAACCCAAGTACTTGAACTATCACTTGCTGCCTCTTAGGGTGCACATTAACAGGAAGCTGGAATTGGAAATGAAGCTGAGACTTCTGAAACCCAGGCATTCTGAACCCAAGCAGCATTTTCACTCTGAAGGCAAATGCCCAAACCTTCATTCTTTTTAAAGGCTGTGCCAGGGGCTGACGCTGTGGCGTAGCAGGTAAAGCTGCAGCCTGTGGCGCTGGCATCCCACATGGGTGCCGGTTCAAGTCCTGGCTGCTCTACTTCTGAACCAGCCTTCTGCTATGGCCTGGGAAAGCAGTGGAAGATGGCTCAAGTTCTTGGGCCCCTGCTCCCATGTGAGAGACAGGGAGGGAGCTCCAGGCTCCTGGCTTCAGATCAGCACAGCTCCAGCAGTTGCAGCTATCTGGGGAGTGAACCAGCAGATGGAAGACCTCTCTCTCTTTCTCTCTCTCTCTCTCTCCTTTTCTGCTTCTGCCTCTCTGCAACTGCTTTTCAAATAAATAAATAAATAATTTTTTTTTAGATTTTATTTATTTATTTGAGAGGTAGAGTTCCAGACAGTGAGAGGGAGGGACAGAAAGGTCTTCCTTCTGCTGGTTCACTTCCCGAATGACCACAACGGTCGGAAATGCGCCGATGTGAAGCCAGGAGCCAGGTGCTTCCTTCCAGTCTCCATGCAGGTGCAGGGCCCCAAGTACTTGGGCCATCTTTTCCTGCTTTCCCAGGCCACATTAGAGAGCTCGATCAGAAGAAGAGCAGCCAGGACTAGAACTGGTGCCCATATGGGATGCCGGCGCCACAGGAGGAGGATTAACCTACTGTACCACAGCGCCAACCCCAAATAAATAAATCTTTAAAAAAAAAAAAGGCGGCCAGCGCCGCGGCTCACTAGGCTAATCCTCCGTCTAGCGGCGCCGGCACACTGGGTTCTAGTCCCGGTCGGGGCGCCGGATTCTGTCCCGGTTGCCCCTCTTCCAGGCCAGCTCTCTGCTGTGGCCAGGGAGTGCAGTGGAGGATGGCCCAGGTGCTTGGGCCCTGCACCCCATGGGAGACCAGGAAAAGCACCTGGCTCCTGGCTCCTGCCATCGGATCAGCGCGGTGCGCCGGCCGCAGCGCGCCGGCCGCGGCGGCCATTGGAGGGTGAACCAACGGCAAAGGAAGACCTTTCTCTCTGTCTCTCTCCCTCTCTCACTGTCCACTCTGCCTGTCAAAAAAAAAAAAAAAAAAAAAAGGCTGCTATGTTGTATGGATGAACCATAACTTATCCAACTACTTGTATTAATGGATATGTAGGTTATTTTGCAAATAATGTTACAATGACTATCTTTGTATTACACAATGTATTATGTATTACATAATTTTTCACATCTGTGAGCACATCTGCCTAAAATTCACAGAAAGGCAGAATCATAGTATGTGCATTTAAAATCCGATACATACTGTCAAATTGCTTCTTGCAAAAGGTTGAACAAATTGAAATTCTTGATAGCAAAATGTGAGAATGCATATTTTGCCAGTTTCACCAGCACAGAGGGGATAAAAGCTTCAGATGTTTGCTAAGTCATACATAGGGGGGTATAAATTAATTTTAATACACATTTCCTACTGTAGTATTTTTCACATCTTTAAGAATGCTTTTTAATTTTTCTATTTCATGAATACTCTTATCTTTTTCACATTTTTATATCAGATTGTTGTTTTTCTTACTGATTTGTATGAACTCTATAAATTAGCCTTTCAATTACAACATAATATGCACATAAATGTCTCAGCTTGTTTCAATTTTGACAATGGGTTTTTTATTTATTTTTGCCATGGAGTATATCAGGCAATGTTTTCTTTTATAGTTCCTAAATTTGATGTCATTCTTATAGATTCTTTTTCCACTTGAGGAGTATAATGTTCTCAATCTATGTTCTATTCTTTCTTACAGGAAACATAACTTAAAAAAATAAAGCTCTTTAACTTTTTTTTTTTAGAGAAACATTGGTATAGAGTTGTGATTCCCAATTTAATCGGCATCAGAATAATCAGCTTCTTCTTTTTTTTTTTTTTTTTTTTTTGGACAGTGAGAGAGAGAGAGACAGAGAGAAAGGTCTTCCTTCCGTTTGTTCACCCCTCAAATGGCCGCCATGGCCGGAGCTGCGCCCATCTGAAGCCAGGAGCCAGGTGCTTCTTCCTGGTCTCCTACATGGGTTCAGGAGCTCAAGCACTTGGTCCATCCTCCACTGCCCTCCCAGGCCACAGCAGAGAGCTGGACTGGAATAGGAGCAACTAGGACTAGAACCCGGCGCCCATATGGGATGCCGGTGCCGCAGGCAGAGGATTAACCAAGGTAGCCACGACATCGGCCCCAGCTCTTTAACTTTTGAGCAGTATGTAATAGTAGTCCTCCCCCACATTTGTCTGAGGAATCTAGGAGACACTCAACACGGCAGCTTCACTCTAAGACATGGCTGCCTTAGTCAGTATGTAGTAAGAGCAGACTGTGGACAGCATGCAAGGCAAGTAGCACTTTAATCCCCACATAGCAGGCTAACATTTAGGATCCACCATGGTATAAAACAGTCAATTTCTAGGATATATAATACAGACTGTGATAGTTCTCATGTTTAATATAGTTAATATCATACCTATTAAACACAAAAAATTTCTATTAGAAAAATATCAACTAAAATGCTTTAAGAAATGTCATAGTTTCAGAAGTCTGGTGTTTTGAATCTTAGAAATATCAGCTTTATACTAATCATACGCATCAGAAACATATGAAACCACTTCATTTTAATTGCTCTTATCAGCTTAGAAATGATAGGATAGGTTAGGTAAAAAATAAATTGTCTACTGTAAGTATTTCCAGTGCAAAATGTTGCAAGATAATGTGATTAAATTAAATTCATCCAAAAAAGGATGTCCTCTACTAATGGAAGAATTAAAAAACAATCTTCAGTTCAGCAGAAGTCACTCCTCTTTTTCCCTCTGGCAAGGCCTGTTCTTCTACTCTCTTCTTCATTATTATCAATCTGCTTTTGCAACCCAATTTAATCTTTAAAACGATAGCTAAAGGAGGCACCATAATACAGTAACTGAAGCTAAAGCTTGAGGAACGAATGCTTAGGACACTTGTCACAGCTTCAGCTGGTGCAGAAGGAACCATTCCCAATGTCCGTTTCATTATAGTTCTCAGCTAAAATAAAAATTTTTGTCCATGACTAATAGGTATATTTCCAGGGAACATTTTGACATTAAAAGTAAAGAGTGATATAATTCACATGACAGCTTTTACCTGATAGGGACAAGGAATATGGTACTGACGACAGTGATCGGACACCCACGTTATCTCCCAGGTGATCCTGTTCACTTGTTCATACACATAACATCCAAGGAGTGTCACTAATGGCACAAGATACAGGCCACTGAAGACCCCAATTCGAATCATAAATTTCTTTAGTTTCTCTTGGTTCCGGCCATCATGTTGTATAACCTGTCGCACATGATTTAAGGAAATAATACCAGCTAAAAGAAGAGACAGCCCAACAAACACACAAAGGCACAGTGGCAAGAGTACAAAGTAGCGAGAAGCATCCAGATCATACAGGCCAACAAAGCAAACCCCACTAATGTTGTCTCCTTCAACCTTGTTCATTGCAAGAAGCATAACAGTCAGAAAACCTGGTATTCCCCAGGCAACAGCATGAAACCACACTGCTTTTTGTTCAATGGCTTCACAACTCCATTTTCGTCCTGCTGCTAAGAACCAAGTAATGGTCAGAATCACCCACCACACGGTGCCAGCCATTGTGAAAAAATACAGAAACATAAACAAAACGGTGCAAGCCTTATTTTGAGAGCCTAGGACAACTGTGTCGCCAAGTTCCAGCTTCTCATCCGCCTTGTTACAGGCTGTGTTATTGCCTAGCAGAAATCCAATAAAGTATATAAGAGATACAATGCTGTAACAGACAGAATAATAGATAATTGGTCTCTCTGGGTATCTGAATCTCTTGACATCAATTAAAAAAGTAAGGAATGTGAACAGAGTTGCACACAGACAAAATATTGAAACTATTCCAATAAAACTTTTGGCAAACTCCAGCTCATCGCTTTTAAAATACATGTTGGGGCATGGAGGTGCACATTGGTCAATTCCCAGAAACTTGTATCCTTGTCCCCCAGAAGTCTTAAGATGCCTTGGACACCAAAACCCAATGTCTCTTTGAACTTGCTCTGTTTTCTTCTGAGGACCAAGAAACTCTGTGTGTGGATCGAAAGTTACAGGAGCAGTCTCATCGCAGTATTGTAATCTGTAAAGATAACAAAAATTAAATACATGAAGTCAACAATTTTATTGATCCATTATTTTAATGCTATGCTTTCCAACCATAAAATATTATCTTATGTAATCATAATTATTGGAAAGAAATACAAAACTAAATAGATTATAGGCTAAAAGAATTGGGTAGAAAGTTTTGAATTTCACTAAAATCTTGTGGCTGTTAATAAGGCTCCAACACACTAATATATATATATATATATTATAAGTACAAAGCAGGTGAGCGTGAAAATCCACTGGGGAAAAATTAGTGAAGTAATAATTTTAAGAGATTTTGTATATTTAATTAAAAGGCACAGTTTGAGACAGAGAGAGAGACACACAGACAGAGAGATCTTCCATCTGCTGTTCACTCCCCAAATGGCCCTATTGGCCAGGGCTGGGCCAGGTCAAAGCCAGGAGCCTGAAATTCCATCTGGGTCTCTCATTTTGTTAGCAAGGCCCAAATGCTTGGGCCATCATCCGCTGCCTTCCAAGGTACATTAGCAGGGACCTGGATTAGAAGTGGAGCAGCTGGGACTCAAAGCAGCACTTATTTGAGAAGCTGGCATCACAGGCAGCAGCTTAACCTGCTGTGCAACAACACTGGCCCTGAATTTAAAAAATTTTAATTAATTTCTGCTTTTAAAACTAAATACTGGGGGCTGGTGCTGTGGCACAGCCAGTTAAAGCCCTAGCCTGAAGTACCAGCATCCCATATGGGCACCAGTTCTAGTTCTGCCTGTTCCTATTCCAATCCAGCTCTCTGCTATAGTCTAGGATAGCAGTGAAAAATGGCCCAAGTCCTTGGGCCCCTGCACCCACGTAAGAGACCTGGAAGGAGTTCCTGGATCTTGGCTTCGGATCGGTGCAGCTCTAGCTGTTGTGGCCATCTGGGGAGTGAACCAGCAGATGAAAGACCTCTCTCTCTGTCTCTACCTCTCTCTGTAACTCTTTCAAATAAATAAAATAAACCTTAAAACAAACAAACAAACAAAAAAAAAAACTAAATACTGGGGCCGGTACTGTGGCTGCAGTGGGTTAAAGCCCCAGCATGTAGCACTGGCATCCCATATGGGCGCTGGTTCCAGTCCTGGCTGCTCCTCTTCTGACCCAGCTCCCTGCTAATGTGCCTAGGAAAGCAGTGGAGGATGGTCCAAGTTCTTGGGCCCCTGCAACCATGTAGGAGACCAGGAAGAAGCTCCTGGCTCCTGGCTTCAGATCGGCTCAGCTCCAGCCATTGTGGCCATTTGGGGAATGAACTACTCAATGGAAGACCCCTTCTCTCTCTCTGTCTCTACCTCTCCCTGTATCTCTGTCTTTCAAATAAATAAATCTTTAAAAACAACAACAACAACTAAATACTGGGGCGGGTGCTGTGATGCAGCAGGTTAAGTTGCTGCCTGTGATGCTGGCACCCCATATAGGCACCTGTTCAAATTCCAGCTGCTCCACTTCAGATTCGGCTCCTTGCTAATGTGCCTGGGAAAACAGCAGAAAATGGCCCAAGTCCTTGGGACACTGCACCCACGTGGGAAACTCAAGATTTAGCTCCAGGCTCTTGGCTCCTGCCTAGCCCAGCCCTGGCTGTTGCAGCCATTTGTGGAATGAACCAGCAGAAGGAAGATTTCTCTCTCTTCTCTCTAACTCTTTCAATTAAATTAAAAAAAAAAAAAAAACACAACTAAATACTTGGGCACTGGTGTTGTGGTACTGAGTTAAGCCGCCACCTGGAATTCCAGCACACCATCGGCACACTGGTTCAAGTCCTAGCTGTTCTTCTTCTAATCCAGCTTCCTGCTGCTGTGCCTGGGAAGGTAGCAGAATATGGCCCATGTGCCTGGACTCCTGCCACCCCTATGAGAGATGCAGATAGAGCTCCTGGCTTCAGCCTGGCCCAGCCTGGGTCATCATGGTCATTTGGCAAGTAAACCAGCAGATGGAAGATCTCTCTGTTACTCTGTCTTTCAAATAAATAAATAATTTTTTTTTAAAAAAAGACTAAATACCTACGAAAGAATTTTTTTCTGAATTGGTAGTCTATAGACAGAGTACCGGCATGTCTGTTTACAGTGTTTGAGATGTAAGCTTTGGAGAAATTTACTTTTTTCTTAGATTTATTTTCTTGAAAGACAGAATGAGAGTGAGGAAGAGAGAGAGAGAGAGAGGAGAATCTTCTATCTGTTGCTTCACTTCTCAAATGGTCATAATGGTAGCGACTTGGGACAGCTCAAATCCTGGAGCCTCAGCTCCACCCAGGTCTCTCAGGTAGGTGCAGGGGCCAAAACACCTGGGTCATCTTCCACTGCTTTTCCAGGCACATTAGCAGGGACCTGGGTTGGAAGTGGAGCAGCTGGGACTCAAACGAGCACTCTGACACAGGATGCCAATGTCACAGGCACCAGCTTACTCTGCTGTGCCACAACACTGGAGCCCCTCTTTTAATTTCTGATACCCACAAGCAAAATACAGCAATTGCATGACCTAAGTGATGACAACAAAAATGACTGAGATCTTTCCCCAGATTGACAGCATAGCATTCTTCAAAAAAGTCAAGGATACCATGGAGAGGGAGCCTAAGGACCAGCCTAACCCACACCCCCGATCTGTTTAGGTTTGGCTGTTTTCCTCAGGTCACTCAGTCCTGGGTGATCCACAGGAAAATTTGTCTTGAGCAGAACTTTATCTCTGAGTCAAGTTTCTTTACTCTGGTATTTTGGAGCACCAATATGGCTTTAAAAGTAATGGGGGGTGGTGCTTAAGGAGAAAGCACTTTAAATATGCCTTAATATATCTTAGATTTAAAAAATGAAATATATGACCATAAAATTTATATTTATGTATTTAATAGCTTTACTAAAACATCATATATATCAGTTTTGTTTTAAACCTTTCTAAATAAAGCAAGAGAACAATCCAGATACAGCTGGCACCCCTTTCTGGTGCTATGACCTTCTCTCTCTTCTCAGATGTTCTCATGACTAGAAATTCAATTTTTATTCTTCTCAAACATCTAAAAGTATTTTTATTATACTATTTACTAAGTGTAACTGTATATAATACCATTTCATACCTTTTGAACTTCATATAAATGATGTCATTCCATAATTTATTTTAAACTCAACACCATATTTTTTAGATTTATCCATCTTGACCGATGTGGGTCAACTGCACTCATTTTATCAGTTGTGGCAGTAGTATAGTGTGTAAGTGCATGGCCATCCACTAACTGCTCTTCTACTAGGACAGTGCTACAGTCAATTTTCTTGTTTATGACTCCTTGTGTTAGAGATCTTACAGACATATATCTTTTAGGATGTAAGGTATGAGTATTTACAACTTTATATTATTCAACTGACACTGAAAATGATTATGCATCTACCAGAAGTGTGCGAGTTCCACAGAAGTTCTGTAGTATCTTTAGTCTTGAAATAAAAAACCAAAAATCCAGCTAGCTTCCTTCCCCAAGTTATACATTATCGTATTATACCAGTAGAATATTTAAAATTACAAGGCCCTAATATCTAGAAAACAGGAAATTAAAGTAATAAATATTGATGTGTAAAGCTTATTGAATTGATAATAAAGTTCATTCATGATATAACCATGCTTAAAATCCAATTTTTCAATATGAACTCTAATGGCAATTGATCAAGCCAATCATTATTTATTATGTTTATTATTAAAGAAAGGCTCAAACTTCAGAGACAGTAGGAGCCTGGCACTGTGGTATAGTGGGTAAAGCTGCTGCCTGCAGTGCCAGCATCCCATATGGACACTGGTTCTAGTCCTGGCTGCTCCACTTGTGATCCAGCTCTCTGCTATGGCCTGGGAAAGCAGTGTAAGATGGCCCAAGTCCTTGCGCCCCTGCTCCCATGTGAGAGACCCGGAGGAAGCTCCTGGCTCCTGGCTTCAGATCAGCACAGCTCTGGCCATTGTGGCCATCTGGGGAGTGAACCAGCAGATAGAAGACCTCTCTCTCTTTCTCCCCCGCCCCTTTCTCTCCAAGTCTCTGCCTCTGTGTAACTCTGCCTTTCAAAATAAATAAATAAATCTGAGATTTTTATATCCAATAAAGACACATTGTCTTGCAAAATGTTACACTAATACTGATAAGATATATGAAAATATACATAGTTGGCATCTTGACCTTAAAACAGAATATTTCATGTTGTTAGAACATATGCTAATTTAGCTCATTTGCATTATTTTTGTTTTGAAATTCACTTATTAATTTAAAAACCTGTCACAGTAAAGTGGGTAAGGGGTTGAAATGCCTGCTGACATATCACTTCAGGAGGGAATGTTATTAAAGCAAGATAGGTATACCTTTGTGAGGTGATGAGTTTGACTACCATAACAAAGACAGGAACATGAGGAAAAGAAAAAATCGTAAGGGAAAGTGATAAGATTCCATAGGCTCTCAGGAGGTATGGTGATACGCACTGCGTGGGAAAACAAGTGAGAAAAGGGCAGGAACGCGACAGGGCATCATGAGAAGGATTAAACTACTGGCAAACTGTCCGAGCATGGCTTGAGCTAGAAGTGCAAAGAAAGCAAGCCCAGTTTGTCTCAAAACTTCCTCAGAGCCTGTGCTCTGAGGAAACTATGAATGCAGAAGACATGCACCCTGGGAGGCAGCTGATGAAGGCTCAAGTACTTGAGGCCTTGAGAGACCCAGACTGAGTTCTGAGCTCCTGTCTTTGGCCGGGCCTAGCTCTGGTGGTTAGCGGTATTTGCGTAGTGAACCAGCAAAGAAGTACCCCGCCCCCCTTAGCCTGCCTTTCAAATAAATAAAAATAAACTTTAAAAAAAAAAAAGACTGAATGCACCTTTTTAATCTCGCTGTGAAGGCAAAGGCATTCTCTGGACGCCCAAGTGCTTGATGTGCGCCAGAACCACACAGTTCTACTGTCTTCATGTTTTCACCACAAAGCTAAATGTGTTAAACTTTCTACTCTGCTAGGAACTGTTCAATGAGCTAGAACTGAGGTTTTAATCAGAAGTTCCCCCTTTCTCTCTGTGCGTTTTTAGTAAAAGAAGATGCCACAAAAGCCTAAAGGAAACGAGAATAAAACTATTCTATGAGCCGTTAACATTATATCATTTAAAAAACTTTTCAAATTTTTAAAAAGATTTATTTTGTTTCTTTGAAAGGCAAAGAGAGAGTTACAAAGAGAAAGGGAGAGACAGATCTTCCATCTACTGGTTCATTCCCCAAATGTTTGCATCAAAAGTGGAATAGCCAGGATTCAAACCAGCACCCATATGGGATGCCAGCACTGCAGGTTGTAGCTTAATCCACTGTGCCACAATGCCAGCCTCATATGTGACATTTATAAGGGAACACTTATGATTTGCTTTACAATACTGCAATACAGATTAATATAGGGTTTACATAATTTAGAAATAGATTTTACTTTTAAATTCAATGTATCAATCATTCTCAAACATGAAATAAATTTTATTTGGCTAAATTACAAGAAAAAATGCATCAATTTCCCAACAAAGATCAAGATTCCAAAAGAGTCAAGAATGGCAACGTAGATGCCAGTGTAAATTTTAAGTTGTTAACTCTCCCAATTTGAAATTGAGTAGGAAATCCCATAAAAAAGAAAAAGATATTTTTTCTATATGTCTTATCTCCTAACATAAATACAACTTTTTTATTTCATTGTCTCTCTCCCTCCCTAGAAATGCAAGATCCCCAGTTTTGGAAAATTTTGCCTATTATATCTTTAGTGGCTAGAGCTGTCCGAACACAAAGTATAATGGCAGTATGTGATTTGTTGAATGAGTTACCAGTTTTCTCTCCTCTCCTTCTGCTGTCCTTATCCTTGGTGACTTGACCATCCATGTGGATGACCCAGGGATACTCTGGCTTGTCAACTCCTTAACCTCCTCATCTCCAAAGACTATCCCTAACCTACTCTGACCACCTGCAATCATGGACACAAAGAACCCGACCCCAACCTATCAGTGCACACTAGCTCCAAAACCAACCACAGCATCCTGCCTTTGTTCTGCAAGCTCCTATCCTGTGCCTCTAAAAAACAAATATTTTATTGGGATTTCTTCTAGCCCATCTCCACGCTTCAGTCCTTTTCTGTCTTTTGCTCCTCACCCATTTTGACTTTAATGGGTTGCCACTTAGTAGCATCCTTCTCACTATCCTTCATTTTAAAACTGTTCCTTTATCTGACAAGCCCCAACCACAGACAACTACATGTTTCTTCTGTATTTAACTTAGCCCCAGGCATTCTACTATTGCTAGAGAAAGCCTCAATGGGTCAGATGAGATCCATTACAAATTCAGAATCACCTCCCTGACTTAAAATGTTAGGAAGACTCTCTGGTCTACTCACTCTCGCTCTCTCTATAACTGCAACTTCGTTTTCTCTTTCTACTTCACAAGGGAAATAGAAGCCATTGGAAGGGAACTCTGCAACAACCCTTACCAAACACACAGACCTACCATTATGCATAGCCATCCAGCCATCCTATTCTCTTTCCTGCTGTTAAAACGGAGGCTCTTCCTATCGATGGCCCACTGGCCCACATTTCTCTGTGCTTGGAAATCCTATCTCCTCATCAGAAAGCTTCTACTGTTGATTGTCTCTTCTACTTCATATATGCTCAGCTCTTCCTTGTTCTTAGCAGTTCTTAAAGGCATCAGTTCTTCCCCATTAAATGCAAATCCTTTCCCATTAAACCCAGAGAACTCCTATCAGTTCTTAGTTATTGGCCATTAAAATACAATCTCCCTGGCGCAAGCCTTTACCCTGATTGTTAAGATACTGGTTGAAATGCCTATGTCCTTTGGGGCCCACGCTGTGGCCAGCAGGTTAATGCCCTGGCCTGAAGTGCAGGCATCCCATATGAGTGCCAGTTTGAGTCCCGGCTGTTCCACTTCCTGTCCAGCTCTCTGCTATGGCCTGGGAAAGCAGTAGAAGACAGCCCAAGTTCTTGGGCCCCTGCACCCACGTGAGAGACCCAGAAGAAGCTCCTGGCTCCTGGCTTTGGATCGGCGCAGCTCCAGCCATTGTGGCCAATTGGGGAGTGAACCATCGGATAGAAGATCCCTCTCTACCTCTCCTTTCTCTGTATAATTCTGCCTTTCAAATAAATAAATAAATCTTACAAAAAAGAAAAAGAAAAAAAGAATGCCTGTGCCCCGTACTGGAGTCCCATACCCAGCTCTAGCTCCTGACTCCAGCTTCCTGTTAATGCACACTCTGGGAGACAGTGGTGATGGCTGAAGTAGTTGGGTTTTTGCCATCCACGTGGGAGACCCAGATTGAGTTCCTGGCTCCCAGCCTCAGCCTGGCTCAGCTGCAGCCTTGAGCAGCATTCAGAGAGTTAACCTCTGTCTTTCCCTCTCTCTCTCCCTCTGTGTCTCTTTGCCTCCCAAAAAACAAACCATTTCCATGACCCTCCCCTTCTCTTCCTCTTTTATAACCAAATTTCCTGAGAATTATCCATGTGTCTTGTTTCATTTTCCACTCACTCCTTCACTCTTTGTCCCAATTACTTCAGTGAAATACAAGGCAATAATGACCTTTTCAACAGGCAGCATCAGATACTTCCTCTGCCTTCAATACCCTTGTACCTTCTGGACACACATTTCCCATTTTCCCAATTCAGTTGTAACCACATGACTGATACCTTGGCAACAGGAATGTGAATGAGAAAAGTATGATACTCCCAGTCTGAAGCAGTTAGTAAGAAGTATGAGTTTTTTTTGCCTTCTCTCTTGCCCATCTGCATGGTTGTCACAGGTACAAAATGGAAGGTGTCTAGATTCCAGAGGCACATGGCCAAATATGGCTGCCCAATCCTCATTAGGCTGTGACACTGGGCCAGGCTCTATAGAGAAGCTAACAGGATCATGCCATCTACTCCAATTTTAAAATGCTTCACTTCTCATTGCGTTTAGCATAAAAGCAGGACAGATAGGTTCTGAATGGTCTGACTGCTGCTTCTCTCCTTCCTCATTTTGTACCACATTCTTTCTTAGCCTCAGCATGCTAGTCACACTGGCTTTCTCATTCCCGGAATATGGCAACCTTCTTGGTGCCACAGGGTCTAAACAAGCTACTCCCACTGTCACAAATGCTCTTTCCTCCCCTTGCTATCTAGTTACCTCTGTCTTACCCTTCATACCTAGGCTCGATTGTCATCTCCTTTCCTTTTCCCAGTTTAGGTCAAAGGCACCACCACATGTTCTCATAGAACTATGCACCTCTCCTTTGCTGCAGAACAATCATAATTTTACATTTATTTGCATAGTGATTTGACTACTATCTGTTCCTCTCACCTGTCAGTTCTATGAGTAAGAACCAGGTCTGTGTTTTACTCACTACTGTGTCCACAACACTTACCACTATAGTGCCTGGCATGTATTAGTGTGGAATAAACATCTGTTGAATTACATACTGAGAACCTGTCACTAACATTCTAAAGAGCTAACACCAATATTAAAATATTACTAGGAATATTTAGTGAAAAATATAGTTTACCTGTTACACTCGAGTTCCTCTGGCCATCGGATCCCAAAAGTGTCAATCAATTTTCTGCAATCTGAATATACTTTCTCACAAAACTTACGACAAGGTGGAATTACATGAATTTGCTCTGTACAGCTTGGTATAAAAGCTTTGCAAAGGAAAGTTTCAACATTTGGTGAACATTCCAGATTTGCAAGGGGAAGAAAATGCTATTAGGGAAAACAGACAAGGTTAGAAAACATTTTAATAAAAAGTGAATGAAATTAGTTGATTTACTGTTTAAGGTATATACTTTATCACTATACTATATTTAAAGAATCTTTAAATCTCCCTCTCACTATAACCAAATTTTGAGGAAGCAACTTTAGTCTATTAGACCTATGATTTTTTCATACACAATGGAATACTATTATTTTATTCAATTACACACACACATTTTTTTTTCAAGACGACATGGAATACTACAGTGAAACTGCTTGCCAGAGTCATCACTAAACTCCAAAGCATCAAATCTGATAAATTCTGGGTCTTTATTCAACTCAACTTTTAACACTTGACCTGATGAATATCATCCTCCTGGGGCACTTTTTACACTTATCTCCTAGGATACTGATTTTCTTGAAGTTCTACATATCCTAGCTTTTTTTTTTTTTTTTTTTTTTTTTTTGACAGGCAGAGTGGACAGTGAGAGAGAGAGAGAGAAAGGTCTTCCTTTTGCCGTTGGTTCACCCTCTAATGGCCGCTGCAGCTGGTGCGCTGTGGCCGGCGCACCGCACTGATCCGAAGGCAGGAGCCAGGTGCTTCTCCTGGTCTCCCATGGGGTGCAGGGCCCAAGCACTTGGGCCATCCTCCACTGCACTCCCTGGCCACAGCAGAGAGCTGGCCTGAAAGAGGGGCACCGGGACAGAATCTGTTGCCCCGACTGGGACTAGAACCCGGTGTACCGGCGCCGCTAGGTGGAGGATTAGCCTATTGAGCCACGGCACTGGCTCATATCCTAGCTTTCTGCTGGCTATTACTTTTCTGATTCTTTTCCACTCTTCCGCTGTACAAATTGAAATGCTCCAAGGCTCAGTCCTCAGACCTCTCCTCTATCTATGGCTTCCATCCTTGCTGTGAACCCTAGACTTCAATGAACATTTGATTCCTGGACAACTCCACTTGTCTGTCAATAGGCACCTCAAATCAAACATATCCCAAAAACTAGAATGTAAATTCCACGAGGAAAGGGACTTGTTTATTTTGTTCAACACTGTATCTCCAATGTCTAGAATAAAAGTGTCTGCTCCTTAGTGATTTCTCTATATTTACTGAATAAATAAATCCCCAAAACAATGAATGAACAAGGATAAGACATATCAATAAAAAACTTGAATATCACAATAAATAGATTATAAATGCTCCCACAGAGGCAGAAAACAGGATACAAGCAAAGATATTAAATTTTGAATATTTAATAATATTAGATGCTAAAGACAATGAAGAAATAACTCTGAAATTCTGAAAGAAAGTTACTTTCAACCTAGAATTTTGTTCTATTCTACTTTAAAAAGGAAAAGGAATGGCATTTTTGGCTCTATGAGAAACAATTTTAACTTTCAGTTTTCTCTTCTTATAAAACAATTAGAAAATACAATATTGAGGAATATATGAATAAACCAGGAAGGAAAATAATATGGGACTCAGGATTAGTTGATCCAACATTGAAAAATAAGAAGATAAGTGGTCTGCATGACAGCCGTGAGTCTAGTCCAGAAAGCACCCCGGTGCGTGAGCTAGGACAGATGGCTGATGCAGAAAGCCCTCCAGGGCATGGGGAAGGGGCCTGCTGCCAGTGTCTGATGAGTCTCTTGGGACAGCTGGGAAAAAATAGCCATAGTTTCACAAAAAGCAAAGCAAGGAAGGAAAAATATAACTATTACATTAACTGTGGTGGGGGTCTGAAGAAATAAATGTAATCAAAATATACTATTGGACTCAGCAGTGAACAACATTTAGTATTCCTAATTGAACTACTGATTTATTAGGAGGTTATAAGGAGAAATGAAAGTGGTGGAGTAAGAAAAACAAACCATCATCTACCACAATAGGAAAAAATAAACAGACACTATCTGAAGCTCTAAACTGATGAGGCAATAAATTAAAAAGTAAGCATATCAGCTAGAAGATGGCCTATCTACCAGAAGAGCACCTGCAAGAGTTCAAAGCCACTGTCTCTGCGAAGCAGGACTTCAATGCGGGCAGAGAAAGGTAGGCAAGGATTGTTGCTTTCCTGTTAAAAGCCATTAAGTATTAAGGGCTTTTTTCCCAAGCTTTATTCCAGTATAATTGATTGTACTAAGCGGAGTATGCATAAAGTGTACAATTTGGTAAGCCTGAAGTTATTACCTTTATCAAGGTAGTAAAAGTTTCTTCTAGCCCCTTCGTAATCCCTCCTTCCCATCCATCCTCCTTCATATCCCCTCATTTACCTCCCTCCCTTGGAAACCATGATATACTTCCTGTCACTACAGAGTATTTTCCACAATTTTATATAAGTGGAATCAGATAGTAGCCTGCCTACCTTCCTGTCTCCCTCTTTTCCTCCCTCCTTTCCTCCCTCCTTCCCTCCCTCCCTCCCTCCTTTCCTTCCTTCCTTCCTTCCTTCCTTCCTTCCTTCCTTCTTTTACTCAGCTTCTTATTTTCTAGAAGATAAAAAGAAGGAATGAAGATGTCTACTTTGAGTAGTATGGTCAACTAAATATCTTATAACATTAAAACATTCAGATTTTGGATATACTACAATAAATACACTTTAAAATACATTGTAACGCATGGTATGCACCTAATTAAGATCACCTTAAAATTTATAAAGGAAATAGCAACAAAATTCTAAGGAGAAATAGACAATTCCGTGATCATAAAGAAAAATTTCCATGTGTCATTCCTAGTAAATGAAAGATTAAACAAAAAAATAAGTAAGTATGAGATTTGATTATGGTACTACAGTCAAGTCTGACTTAAAAGACACACAGAACCTATAGCCAATAGCAACAAGATATCAGTTTTGGACAATGCTAGCCAAGTGGCAGGTTCACCCTGTCCTGATGGAGCCGACAAGGCTCTCTTATTTGAGGCCTGACCCCTTGCCACCTAACAAGAACCTGCTGGAGAACAAACAGCACAGACTTTCCTGTTTCTTCCAGGCTAAGGGGGAGTACTGCCTAGACTGTGTGAGCAGCCTCTTCTGGGACTCAGGTGAGAGAAGGGGAGGCACAGGCAACTGGTAGCACTGACTGTTTACTGTTCCTAAGAAGCCTAGTCCCTCAATTTTTGGAGTGTCTGGTAATCAGACCTTTTGGTGGAAAGAAATAAAACATACGGTGTCTAGTTCTTCTAACTAAGTCATTTTGCAATAGCCATTATATAGCCAATGGTCAGCACTTAAGAACTAATTACTCCGAAAAAAGAAAGGCAAAATGAAAGTAACACACATACTTTGGCTACACTAAAACACTTTTCTTACAGAGCAACCATGGCAAGTCATTTTTCTTGCTATTTCTACTAGAGTGCCAACACTGGTTAACCTAGTAATGCTGATGTCACACACTGTGGAGAGGATGAACTGGATGTTGAAAACTCAAATACCTTCAGAGACGAGACAGGTAAATTCAAAGGGTTATGACAACAGAAGCAGCTGCTACTCAACTCTAAAATACTGTTATTTGGAAATGTGGACACAAAGTTATCAAACATATCAATTTTTCACAAGAAAACATGACCTGGATTTTTATCTTCAAATTTTAGACTTTGGCAGTTTAATTTACACATTTGAAAAACTGCAAGACAAATAAACCATTAACTTTGGGTCAGCTGGAACACCAACTTCCAAGCTTTGTTGCAGATGGACAGACTCGATGAATTTTATATTTGAAAGAGACCTGAGAGGAACTTTGTGCATGTGTGCATGCACACCATGTTGCCAAGAGACATTTTATTTAAGTACAAGACTACAAAGAAGACCTATGTAGTAAATAAATACAGGTCCAACTGCTGTGGCTGAAAAGGAAGGCCGCCCTGCTGAGATACTGCTCAATGCTCCCCTTCACTCTCAGTGACCTCAAAGTACCTCCAGAGAAGTTGGTTTAAAAACCACTGATCCAGGTCAAACCTTGAGATTCCAACAGAAAACTGAAGTCAATTGCTTATTAAAATTATCGTTGAAATTCCAAAATACACCTTGGATTAAAATCTTGGGTTTTCTTATTCCTGACTGAATGTTACCATACCAATGCAATAGCTACTGATAATAAATTAGAGCTTCGGTTTACTGAGCACTTACCATAAGCAAGGCACTGTGCTTGATCATGTACCATTTACCTAGACAACAACTCTGAGACATGGATGCCCTTCTCTGCGCCCTGCAGATGAAGTAACTGAGGTTGTGAGATGGTAAGTTACTTGTACAGTCAGAAAACCAATAACAGAGAATTAGGCTATGAACCGGGGGCCATGCACTCGAGATGTAACCTTTACACAGTGCTGCATTCGGTGCTCCCTGCAAACTACTCTTTCCCAAAGCACCAAGATGGGCAAACATGCCAACAAGGACGAGGGAAGAACAGATGTCAAAGGAAGACTGGGAATCTTTCACATGAGGAAAAAAAAAAAAAAACACCTGTGTTTGGAAACAATAAATGTTCACAAGACACATATCAAAGACTATGAAAGACTATAATACCTTAAGCTATGTTTATCCCTTTCTTGGTAATGCATAAACCTCCTGAAGCAGGTAATTTTAGAACAAATTATTTTAGAAGAAATAATCACACTTTAAATAATGGGTTGTCAGTCTATTAATGACATCAATTGGTTGAAAAACGGGATGAACAAGTTTCATTCATCTTTTGAGGTAAAGATTTTGATAGGAATCTCTTATGCTTTGCCACAAGATGCCCTGGGTTGGGGCTGGCACTATTGTGTAGTGGTTAAAGCCATCGCCTGCAGTGCTGGCATCCCATATGGGCACCAGTTCGAGTCCTGGCTGCTCTACTTCCAAACCAGTTCTCTGCTATGGCCTGGGAAAGCAGTACAAGATGGCACAAGTCCTTGGGCCCCTGGACCCGCATGGGAGACCCAAATAAAGCTCCTTGCTCCTGGCTCCTGGCTTCAGATTAGCCCAGCCCTGGATGCTGCAGCCACTTGGAACATGAACCAGCAGATGGAAGACCTCTCTTTCTCTGCCTCTGCTTCTCTGTATCTCTGCCTTTCAAATAAATAAATAAATCTTAAAAAGAAAAGAAAAGAAAAGAAAAGAAATGTCCTGGGTACCATTTTCCAAAACCAAACCTTAAGATGGGAGGCTCATTGTGATATTTCTTAAGTTCTGAATTTTATACTCTAAATTCTACCATATTATTAACTAGTGTTGAGCACAGCAGGTGCTATGTCAACCTGTGAACTGAGCAAATATTCAAACTTTCTTGCCTCTTCTGTTCCCTTTTTTCCCCTTATAGTCACACCTTCTTCAACTCTCAATAACCCTGCAACTTTACAATCTCATTGCAGATTTCTCTCAAATTTAATTCTCAAAGAAACTCATCTAATAACTAACCTCAATATAAAGAATATATAATGCTTTTGAAATCCTACTACTCAATAACAACTAACCGTCTCATTAATTATAGTTTTAACACTCAGAAATAATTAGGTAGGTATCTTTAAGGAAATGGTCAGTCCCTGGTAGAAATCCCTAGAAACAGCAGCTGGTATCAGTATCACAGATAAGGAAAAAAGAGAGCAACTGAGTGAGCTAGTCTAATTCCATTCTGAAAAAATGCCTTGAGCCAAATGGTAAGATAAACGGATAATGAGAACCAAAATATTGTACATGGAGTGCTTTATATAATCCTTTGCTGGAAATACTGTCAGCATTTTAGTTCTAACTAAATTTAAACTACTATTTAATTTTAATAGTTTAATTCCAACCATTAATTTGCCTACCTGGATCACCTTTGGCAGCTGATTTCTGTGTCTCTGAGTCTTAGAATATTCATCAGTGAAATGAGAGTAATCAACTATGTATTGGATGATCTCTAAGTGTACTTATGGCTTAAAAGTTTATGAAGAGAGTAAAAAAGACCTGAATAGCAGAGATGGAGATAAACAACAAAATAATTCTAAGTACTACAAGGATATCCACTCCTTGACAGATAACTCAGTTTTGCATTAAGCTCATGGAGTGAATATGTACTGTTTTTGTCTACCCAGCAGTCTATTTTTGGGAATCCTAAAGTAGGTGAGATTCTACAGAAGCTAAGGTGAAATGTAGAAACTCAACCTGTCAACTGAAACATAGGCTTGGCCATTTGGATACTCCAGGTATTGTGATTCTTGGGGACAGGGTTGTGCAACAGAATAAATGAGTCAGCTGCAGTCCCAAAACAAGTATCCCGTGGCAATGCTTCAGGAAGTGTTCAATGACATCGGCACTGCGACATGTGACAAACTGATCCTATGGCATGATCTGAGCCATGCACTGGTTCTCTAGGTTCATCTATAGTGTGGACCTGGTTCTCCAGCCACTTCATCAATTCTATGTGCTATTAATATCTGTCCATTTCCTGCTTAAATTAACCAAAGTTAGTTTCTGTTATTTATCACCAGGAAGACTGGTTAGTATAGAAATTACACAGAGAATGCACTACAAATGACCTCAGAAAAATGGAAGGAATTCTAGAATGAGGATTCTTGCCTCACTGTGGCCAAAAGCAGTGGATATTCTGTTGGTATCAGAAATGGAAACCTGGAAACCCAATGCATATTGCAGCAGAAAAATGAACTGAGTTATCCTTGTAATCACTTATATTCTAAGTACCTCTTAAAATGATGTGCCCAATGAAGACAAGGTTTTGGAGAGATTCAATGAGTGGCTGATGCCAGAGAACCAGAAAACAGTATGAAGAGCATGAGTCACTCAAAGATTGTAGCATGGGGTGAGGGCTTCTAATGGCACTGGTTGATCTAAAAAAACACCAACTGGTATCCCTGAATTCTTGACTCAAAGTATGATGCAAAACACAAGAATGAAAAGAATGTGAGGCTTAAGAAGTTGAAAATTAAATGCACAGTTCAATCCTACAGGTTGCGAAAGTCTATCAGTTATATTCGCTTTCTTTCTTCGTAAGACATCTAGTGATACTCTGATTAGGAAGCAGTATGGGGACACATAACACGATTTAGAGTGCTCACACAGTGCTCTGAACTTGTAGTCCTGTAGGCAAACCTCATCCAAACCATTTACTTTGTAAGAATAGCTACATTCCCAAACCTCACCACTCTTCAAAGTCCCAACCAAAAAGCTAGAGGTTCAGCCCACCATGTCCTGGGATGGTCAAGTCAAAATCACATTTGGAAAAAAGGCCTATAAATTAGTTGTCAGACACTGTTGACTTATATTGGTTTCTGAAGGTTCTAGATTAAGAAGGAAAGAACATTATTTTAGATAGGACTAAGACATAATGATATGAGTTTACTTCTCAGAGATTCTTCAGTAGTGCGCTAGCTTCAGACGCTGGGCTTTTGGAAGTTAGATGATAAACAAGCCCTTGATAGTGGTTCAGTAAGACTACAAGCTCAACCCACTGTAATTTCCAAGTCCACATGTATATACTTTAATAGCTCTATTTGGTAAAAACACAATTACCATACTGATTTCCTAGATAAGTCAATCATGATAGGAGTAGCCAAGTAAAAAACCATTAGAGGGAGTCTGGCATGTTGTTCAGCAGGTTAAGCTATTGCCTGCGATGTTAATTCTACATGAGCATTGGTTCGAGTCCCAATTGTTCCACTCCTGATTCAGCTCTCTACTAATGTGCCTGGGAAAGCAGCAGAATATAGCCCAAGCACTTGGGCTCTAGCCACCTGTCTGGGGAAACCTAGATGAAGTTCTAGGCCCCTGGCTTTGGTCTGGCCCAGCCCTGGCTGTTATGGCCACTTGGGGAGTGAACCAGTGAATGGAAAATGAGCTCTCCTTCCCTCTCTCTCTAACTCTGACTTTCAAATAAGAAGATAAATCTTTAAAAAAACAAACAAACAAACAAAAAAACTAGAGGTCCCCTCCCTACCATGAGAGAAAAATCACCTATTCATGCCAGGTGTGCCCAACAACATTCCATCTTCAAATGAAAATCTTAAAGACAAGCAAAAGTGGCATGAGCACACTGCTCACATTCTCAGAACTAACTTCTGCCATATTTCTGTGTTATCCTTAAAACATACCTGTGAGGCCGGTGCCGCGGCTCACTAGGATAATCCTCCGCCTGTGGCGCCGGCACACCGGGTTCTAGTCCCGGTCGGGGCGCCGGATTCTGTCCCGGGTGCCCCTCTTCCAGGCCAGCTCTCTGCTGTGGCCAGGGAGTGCAGTGGAGGATGGCCCAAGTGCTTGGGCCCTGCACCCCATGGGAGACCAGGAGAAGTACCTGGCTCCTGCCATCGGATCAGCGCGGTGCGCCGGCCGCAGCGCGCCGGCCGCGCCGGCCATTGGAGGGTGAACCAACGGCAAAGGAAGGCCTTTCTCTCTGTCTCTCTCTCACTGTCCACTCTGCCTGTCAAAAAATAAAAAAAAAATAAAATAAAAAAAAAAAAAACATACCTGTGGCTTTATGGAGAGTTCCTTCTGACCAAATGACTGATGAGGAAACAATTTTAGCCTGGTTTATACAAGCTGGCCCTAGGCAACAGCAAACTGCTACAGGATTCTAATTGCACTCAGAGCTGGCCCTGGTGGGCAGAACTGAATCACCATGTATTGTCTACATTTCAGTAGAAAGATGGTCTGAGGTAGGAAGTTACATTGATTGATAGGCTACAGCTATTAGTATAACTAGATAAAGATTTATAAGGAACAAACTAGAGAACTGGTGATTAAGTCTGAAAAAGTAGTGAGACAGTAGAATTCTCCAAATTAGGAGCACAATTGTAAAGTATTTTTGTTGACGTGAATGTAAACCAAAGGCCTCAATACAGAGGAAGCTTTTAAACACATAGACTAAACAATCCTCTCTGTGGATGTCAATCAGCCTTTTCTCCCGTATTTGCTTATTATGCTCAGGAACAAAAGGGCTGCGGTGGCAGGAAGGAGTGCCCAGATCTGAAAGCACAGATTTCTCCCTGAAGCTCATCTGCCCACTGCTGAGTAGCTGCCAGAAGCAGAGCAGCCACCAACCTTAAGCTCTCAATGTGGTGCCACCAGAGGGTTCATCCAACTTTTTTAGTGTCAAAAAGTGCCCTGGACCCCTTCCATCCAATATTTGCCCTCGTTGACATTCCTTGCTTACAAAGCTGCCAGATCGTTCTGAGTCAGGGTCTTAGCTGTAGCTTGTTTCCTTGGGAGTCTGAGCTTTTTGAAATCTTGCCTACCTGTTGATTCTGTGAGCCACCTGCTACTCTCTTAATCAATTATTTTACAGGAACCACATCTTAGATGGAAAATACACAGAAAAAGAAGAAAATAATTCAAACCACAAAGGAAGGAGGATCACTTTTCAGAGTTAAAATAACTAAAGATCTATAAAATGTAAACAAAAGAAATAGAGAGAGATAATACTGAAATAGGTCTAAAAGTGTTTCTTTGGAAATGAGTAGCCAAGGGCAAAAAGTAATCTAAGAAAATAAGCCTTTGCTAAAACCTAGAGCTAAATGCACAATGACAAAAACAGGTTGCTCCTCCATCAGCATATGAATTACATGAGGGCACAGTGGTTTGTGTGGTTCATTATAGTATTCCTAGGGCCTGACTAGTGCTTCAATATTTATTTACTGAGGCATCCAAATATTTGTTGAACAAACACTAGCTGGTCTCAATGAGATGTATCAGGGAAAGGACCAATTAGCTCCCCATGATAAAATGATTTGATTCTTCCCTTCACAGCCTGAAAGAACTGCGTCCGTCTGTGGTCAGGCTCTCTTAAGGGCACAACTAATAATCTCCTAGATTGTGGAACACAGGTTTGGAATAGGAACCTGTTCCTACTAGCAGAGCCTCCCAGGAGAAATATTATCCTTTCTGTACATACACACATCACACACCTACCCTGATTTTGAAGACCCAGAGAAAGCACAGTACTTTCCCTACTACAGCAACAGTTTCATCAGTGAAGGTAAGCTTGTTGTTTCTACATTTAAAACACAAAAGTGTTATTTATTCAATTGACTTGAAACACTTCTCAATATCTATGTCATTTTACATGACTGCTAACCTACTTTCAGAATAGCTAAAGCTATTTTCAGAGTCTTCCCTGAGAAACAAAGAAGTTAATTACACCAAACATATTCTTTCCTCGCCTATGCGTTTTCAAGGGCAGAGAATAAGGAAGAAAGATGACAGCAGGAAAAGGTCCATTAGACTCTTCTAAAAGCAGAAAAATGAAAATGTTTAAAACCACTGCACCATCTAGAAACAGATTTTTTTCCTTAAAAGTTTGCGTATCCATTTCTTCTCCATCCTTTATTTTTAATTGTATAGAGACATTTTAATAGTACACATTAACAGGTGGAGAGGAAAGTGTTTTTTGGCTCACTTCCCTTTAGACTATTTAAAAGTGGAATGACCCCATGCTGTTCCAAACACAATACATGGCTTTGCTTTTGCCTAGACCTCAATGAAGGCAATTCAAAAAGAAAAATACAATATTCCTGTTTCCATTTTCCCTAGATCAGTCTCAGCCCTTTCTGGATGAAATCAGTCTCTCATGGGACATCAACCTCACAATCTGAGAAACAATGCTCTAGATACGAAACAAAAGGAAAACCGGCAACCATTTGTTTTTCCACTTGGGAGAGTTAGACTGTACAACATCCTTTTCATTTCAAAGCCAAGTTACTATTCAGAACTGTAAATTAACTCTGCATAATACAAGTGATTTCAGGTTCAGATAATAAAGAAAAAATTTAGGTTCCTTATTTCAAGCAGTCTCTGAAACAAAACTGAAGAACTAGGATATCCCAGACAGATACTTTCAGGTTGTGATAAATTTGACTTAAAAATTTTATGTGGAAAGTAAACAACATATAAATCAGGGAACAATGATAAACATTCACACTGATATTTATTTATCACGATATAGTATCCTTAAAACACTTTCAAGGAGCTTAAACCAAAGTTCAGCAAGCTAAATGGTCCATTGCCTGTTTTTGTAAATAATATTGAAACACAGCCCCACTCATTTGTTTAGATACTGCCTGTGAGTGCTTTTGTGCCACAATTGCTGAGTTGAACAGAGACTATATGATCTGCAAAATCAGAAATATTTGGCCCTTTACAGGAAAAGTCTGTAACGCTTGCTCTAAAGCAGTGGGTCTTGAACTTTAACATTCCTAAGAAACACTAGGACAGCCTCTTAAAACAGTTTCCTGAACTCTCCCTTCAGATGATGACTGGGTAGGTTGGGGTGGGGTACATCAACTCAACTTTCTAACAAGCTAATGAGCTGCTGGCCTATGAACTGAACTTCGAGAGCCACTGCTCTAAACCACTTCATATAATCACAATGACCATAAGTGTCTAAATTCTATAATAGGTTAGCTGATAAAAAACAAAACTGAGGAACAAAAGAGGAATGAGATAGATCTTTTGACTTACTTGGAATTCTTGGTGGCAAAGAAGATACAATTGGTTGCCCTAATCATCAAATAATTCTTCAGCACCTCTGCCCAACACTAACTCCCAGTAAATGTTGGATATTAAACAGGGACCAATAGGAATCAAAGGCAATTGGGTTAAAGGTGAAAACCCAAGCTGCTCCTTTGAGAATCTATAAAACACATTTTTAGTAAAAGCCAAGGTATTTGCAGCTATAATTTAGGAGTTCCCTGGACTACAGTCATAAACTGAAGTACTGAAGTATAATATTTGAAAGATTTGTGACACATATAGTTTATAATCCAACAGTTCAAACAAATGATGAATTTTTACATTCATCATTTTATTTCATATAAACAAACAGAGATGGTTAAAAATTAAATTAAATTATTGAAATTCTAACAAGTATGTGTACAGCTCATAGAGAAAATAGAGAATGTGAACTAATTTGTTTAATTAAAGCTAGGATGAAGCAGAACAAAAAAGGATGACATGAAAACCACATAAAAATATCAGAATAGTTTTAACTTGGACACTGCAATAGAGGTAGAAGGCAAAGATTTAGGGGGAAATTTTTCTTTGCTGATTTAGAGGAAGAGGTAAAACCACCTTTCTCTTTATTCAGTGTCCATCGAGAATCTACCATGCCCAGAGGTATTGTGCTCATGTAAGCCATCAGGGATAAAGATAAATAAACACCATTCCTGCCTTCAACAAGTTCATAATCTAGTGAGAGCGAATGTAAATAACTGCAATACTGTATGAGGTCAGTTGTATATGTTAAGTCCTATGAAAGCTCAGAGAGTAAGTTGATTAAATACGCTTGGAAGAAAGGTGAAAGAGGCCTTCACTAAAAACAACTGCTTTAACTGAGACCTGAAGGAACTGAGCAGGTGAGTAAGAGTAGGTAGAGAGTCCACAAGAGATTACAATATCTCCAATGGTCCATGGGGGGAGGGAGTGATACACACTTGAGTTTAAAAATAGGCCAATTTGGTGAACAGAGTACACAATGTGGGAAGGGACAAGATGGGAGGCTGGACAGGGTCTCATATGAAGAGTCTTGGGCACCATCTTAAAACCAGGCCTGTATTTCTTCAGCTTTAGGGAAATGATGAAGATTTTCAATTCCAAAATTAAATGTACAGATTTGCATTTTAAAAAAATCACTTTGGCACCCATAGAGGAAAGAGACAGAAGGCTAGGGATTTTATTTTTGATCTAACAAAACTTCGTACTCAAGACACTGAAGAGAAGGAGAGAGATAGAGCTAAATAGAGGTTTAAAAAAAGTCACTCAATTTTTATCTAAATGAAGTTCATAAAAATGAAGCAAAGATCGGAATTGAAACATTATATTCTGGATCTTAGGAAATGCTGTCCTACTTATCCAATAAAGTCAAAGGTGTTAAAGAACAGTTAAAGATGACATATGGTCCAGAATGAAATGACTGTCAGTTCATAGTGTTCAAATCTTGGACAAATCGTAACTTCCCTGGGGTTCAGTTTCTTCACCTATATAATAAAGGGTTCAAAGTTCTTAACCTGAACCCCATACAGATGTATACTTCTAAATAATTGGTTTCCACTATACCACCCATTTTACTTATTTAAATTAAAAAAATCCTCTTATTTTGAAAAAGAGTTAATGGCACAAAAGAAGAAGGATTGTGTGATCTTTGGCGTCACTTAAAAACTTTCAAATTATAAGATCTTGGTCATTCAATACAGGAACTAAAAGAGAATGCTGCTGGCTGAAGACAACTACAAATGGGCAAAAGGAAAAGCGCAATACCACAGACCAAAAATAAAAATTATTTGTAGTGATGAAAAGTCAGAGTCAAGTTGATATCATTCATATTTTACCTTTCCATTCCCCCTTCTATCCCTTTCTCCTTCTGTAAGATTAGGTTGATACTGGTATTAAATGACTGTTTGATGGCCTGTTTCTTTTGTATCCTTAAACACACTGCAGTATGATTTACAGGGGGGAAAAAAAACCCTCATTAGTAAAGGCAATGAGGAAATTTAGGTGTACGGCTGTAACACCCTAAATACACCCAATCGTGTCTGACTTTGGAGGCTACATAGGGTAGGGCTTCATTAGAAGTTGGATGGCAGAAAGTTTAGTTTGTGAGAAATATTATATAATAAAGAATTTGGCAACGTTGACAATCAAATAAAGAAGGGAAGAACAAAAAGCCTTCTTGATAATTAGCCCAGACACACAACCACTTGGGAAAGAAGCTTGGTAAGTTAAAAAAAAAAAAAAAAAAAAACAAACTTTTTAATTAAGTCTGAAAGAATTGGTTTTAAAAAGACATGTGCAGGTCAAAAAGTAGTTGTTACCATCTTATAATTATAGGTATTCAATAGCAATGATGCCTCTCTCCCCTGTCCTTATCATGGCACTCTAAGATAAGGAACTTCAGTCTAAATGGTAAGAGTTTTTAAGATCATTGTAGGCATTCAAACCAAAATGCAAACTAAAATGTAGCTACTGTTAGGGAGGAAACCAGTTTAGCAAAAAAATTTTTAACACAGTTCAAAATTAGTTATAAAACATATTGGCATCAGAAAAAAATGTGAATGAATGATGTAATTATCACTTGACAGTATTCCTACTACATACTTTATTTTAGTCAAAATAAAACCATCAAAAGGCTTCTGATTAGTCAGTGAAAGTCTCAATGTATCATCTGTTCAGCGTTCAAAAGGATATCTTGCACTGGTTTGAAAAACCACTGAAAATTGTAATAATATTATTTGTAATATCCTTTTAAATTACAGCCACTTAGTATTTAAAAAGCTTTCCTATTCTAGATATGAGTCTACAATGAGGTAGTCAGCCAACTATTCAAACGAACAACAATGGAAGACCTTCAAAGCTGCAAAAGCAGATCTAGGCAGTTTTAAAAATAGAATCTATATTAAATACATAGGGGTTTCATCTCTTAACAATAGGAGGGGGAAAATGGCTCTTAACCATTCTCAGAAAGTTTTTCTAGAGAAAAACTACAAAAACAACCCATTTGTCTTCTTTCCTTCATGAGACTTATCAGCCTAACAGATCTGTATGGGAGAGCAGGTTCCTGTCTCTACAGGTAGCTCTTTCTTCCCACACCTCCCTAGCAATTTACATCTCTCTAAAGCAGAAGCAAGTAACTGAGGCACCTAAGGCAATCTTTAGTGACACTGTTCTTGCCTGACTTGTGGTTTCTTTTAATAACTATCTTATGAAGAATATTTAAGTGCTATGTTCAGAAAACAGTCACTTTTTAGTAAAACACTATCTGCAGTCCCAAAGCCTCCCAATAATTGGCTTCAGGAAAACTATGCCAAATGAACAAAATTGTTCTTTACAAAAATATGTAAATTGCTTCACTTTTACTCCAAGCAATCTAGATTATACCTGTATGTTCTGTGAATTAAAAAAAAAAAAAAAAAACTGCATTTCTAGAGGAACTACCATACTTCATTCAGAAAAGCAAAATATTCGCCAGGTATAAGGTATTTAGGTATTATTCATAATCATCTTTCATTATTAAAACAAACCCTATCTTAAGCAAATTCACTAAAGACATACCCAAATGACACAAAATACAAAGTAACAGGGAGCTTTAATTTTCAAAAAAACTGCTCAAAATATGACTTGTCCAAAATGTGAAGGAATCTCCTGCTGTGTTTAAAAATAAAGGTATATTTCTAGTTTATTCCAGAACAGAGCATCAACTATTTTTCACTGAGGGCATGAAGAATGTAACCACTCACCTCCATTTCCACAGCAGCAATACCTTGGTCATAATGACCCATCAGATTAGGGAAAAATGTCATGTTGTAGGCCATTTTCATACATCTGGGAACAGTAATTGGTTCACAGGTGAAGAGACTGTGCCCCCTTATAAGGGGTAGAAACATACTTGTCAACAGAAATGCAAACATGTCCATTGTCTTCAAATTCCTGATATTACCACATGTCTTAGGTTAACTGCTCTCTTCATCCTCAGAGGATTCCCATCCAAAGGCAAAATGTTCAAAGTCCTCATCTCATTATTTTACCATTTTGAAGGAAGCTGTTTTCCTGAAAATGAGTTCTGGGTCAATTACTGTAAAAACAACCAAGAGGGTGTATCAGCAATATTTGTCATAAACGCCAATGCGGATATCACAGTGCAGATTTTCATTCCTGGGAAATGAACTGCGGAAAACGATGGAAAATTCCATCGTAGCAAGATACTCTGCACCTGCCCTAGCCAAGTGTGTGTTTGTGTCTTAGTTTTCAACAAAAAAAGCGAATGATTATTAGCTGACGGTGTCATTTGCTGATACACCTCATCTGTAGGGACTGATGGCAGTTTGTGCCCCATGGAACTCAGGCTCCAAGGTGCGCACAGCATGAATGATTTGGAGAAAAAAGGTAATGGTGGTGGTTAGGACTAAGTTAACAGGAATTAATAGAATCGTAAAATATAAGGGTTCTTGTGGGAATCTTATTATGCACAAGAAATCTGAGGTCCTGGGGAATTCTTCAAATCTAAAGAGTTCTTAAACTTTTTAAAGATTCTAAAGAGCCAGGTTTTGTGACAGTCTTCAGGAAATATACTTTTCCTGTTTTTCAAAAGGTCACCTAGAAGGGGACTTCTAGGAGTGAGTAAGTGGTATGGTTTTCATGGGCCGGCGTGGGGGAAGGGGCAGTGGTGCCCACCAAAGAGGAACGTGAGCCCATCTGTCCTGGGAGGGCCACCTAAGTCCTTGGGGAAAGAAGGGTGCGGGCCCCGAATGACGAATAAGCTCCCCCTCTCTCCACCCAGCGCACCGGTGCCCCCTTCCAGCGCCCCACTCCTGGGCACCTGCTCCAGGCCTGGAGCCGGGCAGCCGCGGCGTCCCGGCCTGCAGCGCGCCACGGGGACCCGGCGTCGCCTTTCAGGAGCTGCCCCCACTTCTCTGGAGACCTGGGCTGCTGCCGGCCGTCCCGCCGGCGCCTTCCCCGCACCTGCAGCTCCAAGCGCCAGGCCCGCCCGCCCCATCCCGGATGCCACTGCCAGGCACCCTCGGGTTCTGGGCCGCCCACCCTACCCCGGACGCGGCCCCAGCCCGCCCTGCACCCTTCGAGGCCCACCCCGCTCCCCTCAGGACCCGCCCGGCCGTCCGCCCAGTCGGGGCCGGAGGAGCCTCACCTCGGACAGCGGTCGCAGGCCTCGCTCCCTCCCCGTCCCCGTCCAGCCCCACCGCCCCGCGCGACCACAGACGACTCCGGGGAATGTCCGGGCTCGAGCCGCAGGGGGAGCCGCACGGGGAGCGAGAGCTGAGCGATCCCGCGAGACTGCGCCGCCAGGTCGGGCGGGCAGGTCCGGGCTCGCGGCGGCGGCGGCGGCGGGACTGGTCCTCCGTGTGGGCCCCGCCCGCGCTGCGCCGGCAGGCCCGGCTCGGCGGCTGTCGGACGGGGCGGGGGACCGTCCGGGTGCCAGGGACGGCCTGGGGCCGGGGAGTCCCCTCCGCCCTGCGGTCCGTGAAGGCACCCGAGGCGCAGGGCCGTGCCCTCTCTCGCTCTCCAGCCCCTGAGGGCTTCACCGGCGAAGGACTTTTAGAAGCTCTTGGTGAGCCTCAAGGTAAAGGCTCCTTTGAAAAGAACCCACTGAATTTCGGATTTGGAGACCTGAGAATCCTTAAGCAGAGCCAGTTTGCTCTGTAGAGTCGGTTGCCCCGGTGACCCGAGAAAGCAGGCAACATCCTGGATAATTGTGGAAAAAAAAAAAAAAAAAAACAACCCACCACCAACAAAAAAAAAACACCACTCTTCTTATTTATCAGGCAGGGTGGGTTGCTACCTCAGAGCACAAGGGACAGTGGAATTCCAATCCTAGTGGATCCTACAGGTTTACTGATGCAAAACCTTAACTTAAGCCAGCCTAGTTTTTAGCGCGGACTCTGCCTCACATCATCTCAGCTAAATAACCTTATCTTTCAGCACCTTGGTTTCTAAGCAGTTTAGTCAGGGTAATACATAGACCACGCATTGCCTAGCGTTGGGGAGACACTCTGAGAAATGCAGTTAGGCCATCACAGAGCGAACTTGGACAGACCTACAGGGCTGCATGGTGTATCATGGGTGGGAAAATCTTTGGGTCTGGTTCTGCCAACGCAGCCGCAGGTGGAACTCAAAATTTGATAAATCTATAGCAGGCTAATATTGTTTTTTAAAAAAGGATTTATTTATTTGAATGAGTTATAGAGAGAGAGAGGGAGAGACACACACAGAGAGAGATCTTCTATCTGCTGGTTCACTTCCCAGATGGCCGCAAGGGCCAAGGCTGGACCAGGTCCAAGCCAGGAGCCAGGAGCTTTATTAGGGTTTCCCATCTGAGTGGCAGGTGCCCAGGCACTTGGCCATCTCCACTGCTTTCCCAGACACATTAGCAGGGAGCTGGATCAGAAGTGAAGCAGCGGGGACAAAAACTGGGGCCCATATGGGATGCCAACATCACAGGCAGCAGCTTTACCCACTATACCCAGCCCACAAGGCCAGCCCCTAGCAGGCTACTTTTTAAGTTGATAATTTTGTTTGCCTCACCACCATGATGTTATAAATATCAAAGTGGCTGTGGGCAGAAAAAAAATTTCCCTACTTCTGGAACCTGTTGCTCCTAGGCCACAAACCGATACAGCATGTTACTGTACTCTAGGCAATTGTAACATAATGATTAGTTTTTATGTGTCTAAGCATAAAAAAGATATAGCAAAAATAGAGTATAAAAGATAAAAAAATGGTAAACTTATATAGGGCACTTATCATGCTTGAAGCTTGTGGGCTGGAAGTTTCTCTGAGTCTGTGAGTGAGTGGAGAGAATGAAGGCCTAGGATATAACAGTACACCGATGCAGACTTTATAAACACCAGGCACTTAGGCTACCCTAAAGTTATAAAAAAGAATCTCTCTCTCTCTCTCTTTTTTTTTTTTTTTTTTTTTTGACAGGCAGAGTTAGACAATGAGAGAGAGAGACAGAGAGAAAGGTCTTCCTTTGCCGTTGGTTCACCTTCCAATGGCCGCTGCGGCCAGCACACCACGCTGATCTGAAGCCAGGAACCAGGTGCTTCTCCTGGTCTCCCATGGGGTGCAGGGCCCAAGCACTTGGGCCATCCTCCACTGCACTCCCTGGCCACAGCAGAGAGCTGGCCTGGAAGAGGGGCACCCGGGACAGAATCCGGCGCCCCGACCGGGACTAGAACCCGGCGTGCCGGCGCCGCAAGGCGGAGGATTAGCCTAGTGAGCCGCGGCGCCGGCCCAAAAAGAATCGCATTTTTCAATAATAATTTAAAATTAGCATGTAAATGAACTTTATAACGTTTTTGACTCATAACAGCTTAAGATGCAAACATTGAACAGCTAGACAAGAGTCTTTTATATAGTCTTTACTCTTATTTTAAAATTTTGCATATCTTTTTTTTACTTTTAAACTTTTTTGTTCAAAACTAAGACATACTCAGTATTTCTGTGTGTATCTGTTTCTTGAATTAAACAAAACAGACACACACACACACACACACATATGTAAGCAGCAGCCTTGGTCTACACAGGGTCAAACTCTTCAGTCACTCTCTTTGTGGCTCTTGTCTCACTGGAGGGTCTTCAGGGGGTGGTAACGTGCAGGGAGCTGTCATCTCCTGTGAGGGGCTTGCCTCAGGCTCTTGAGGAGGTGTCACTCTTCATGGTGGTTTGCTTAATTTGTTTGTTTTTCTTCTTTAGCCTCCTATGTAAGCAGGTAATGCACCATGAACATTCTCTGGTAAGGAAAACCTTTCAGTATTGGGGTCCATGTTTTGTGACTTTCTAAGGAGCTTGTTGAAGTCTGCCAAAGCTTCTGCTCTGGTTTGGATATGATTGACGTGTCCTCCCCCAGCGGTTCGTGTTGATTTGATCCCAATCATGGATGAAGAGGCTGGAAACTTACTCTATGATGTTAGAGGTAGGGTCTTAGGGGATGATTAGGGTTAGATCAATACATCGTGGCAGAGCCCCCAGGATTGAATACAAGTGGCCATGTAGAAAGAGAGAGTCCAGAAGATAGATACACATGTGATCACCCTGTCTCTTGCCACGTGGTATCCCACACCACCTCAGAACTCAGCCAGCAAAAAGCCAGTGGCACCCCTAGTTCTTTTACCTCCAGAGCTGTGAGCCACAATACACCCCTTATCTTTATAAAGTTACCCAGCCTTGGATATCTTGTTACAGTAACAGAAAACAGAGGAAGGCACATTCTTCTCCCTTTCCTACCATTTCCTATTCTCTTGCCTCTTTAGTTTTGTATTCCTTTCTCAGTTCCTCTATAATCTTATGGGACTGTCAATGTATATGTGGTCCATTATTGACCAAAATGTCATTATACAGTGCACAAATGTGATTAAAATGATGGTTAGCATTTATGGAACACAAATAGCTCAGCAGAGGGCTAAATCCTTTATGTGCATTTATGTCTAATTGATAGGACCTTCCTATGTGGTAGATAGAATTCTATGTGAAGCAAATGAACTTCTGGAAGCACTTTGACAGATGTCAGGTGCCTTTTACATGGAAGCTGTCCTTGTCACAAAAAGCATCCTGCAGCGTCAACAAAAGTCAGATTTCAGTACCTGGGGTAAAGGACACCACCGAGTAACCAGATGTAAGGATTTTGAAATCTGCTAAGCATCAAAGTGGAGGGAAAGACTTCCATCTGGAGAGGATAATTCCTCTTCAGTTCTATCAAGGGTGTAGGCCTGATGTTGGGGAAAGAATGATGAAGAAATGCTAACACCATTTACAACTGGACAGTTTGTGTGTTGCCAAATAAATTTCACATGGGAAGAATATTTCTCCCTAAGTTTCTACATAGGGAGATTACTTCTCCCCAATTCTTAGAAACTTAACAAAACTTTCTGTGATTGGCCTAGAACACTTGAACACAGAAATGACATTTTAAAGTGATACTGTTGAAATTCAAATTAACCCGTGTTACATGATTTAGAGGGGAAACTGGTAAGCGTTAGTCTACACAGAAGTAATCCTATTTCTCTGTAATTGCATTTAATTATGTAGCCAGCAGTGATGAACTACAATGATTTTGTGTCAGACTGAGTTTGGAATATTTAGGCAATTGTCCATACCAGCATTTTCAATATAAAAAGTTCATCTCAATAGCATGAAAGTAAGAACACAGACTTTGGCATTCAAAATTCCTGGGTTCAAGGGCTAGCTTTAGCACTTACCAGCTGTGTGAACTTGTGTTTAACATTAACTTGGGGCCAGCGCCGCGGCTCACTAGGCTAATCCTCCGCCTAGCGGTGCCGGCACACCGGGTTCTAGTCCCGGTTGGGGCGCCGGATTCTGTCCCGGTTGCCCCTCTTCCAGGCCAGCTCTCTGCTGTGGCCCGGGAGTGCAGTGGAGGATGGCCCAGGTGCTTGGGCCCTGCACCCCATGGGAGACCAGGAAAAAGCACCTGGCTCCTGGCTCCTGCCATTGGATCAGCGCGGTGCGCCGGCCGCAGCGTGCTGGCCGCAGCGGCCATTGGAGGGTGAACCAACGGCAAAGGAAGACCTTTCTCTCTGTCTCTCTCTCTCTCACTGTCCACTCTGACTGTCAAAAAAAAAAACAAAACACATTAACTTGGGGGAAATTTTAGATATTATTACTTCAAATATTTCTTCTGTTCAATTTTCTTCTTTTTCTCCAACTGATATTCCCATTACATACATGTTACTTTTTAAATTATTCCACAGTTCTTGGGACTTATGTTTCCTTTTTTATGTCTTTTTTTTTTTCTTTTCAACTTTGGAAGCTTCTGTTAACATAGCCTCAAACTCGGAGACTATCCCCTCAATCATGTCCATTAGAGTAATAATGAGCCCAGCAAAGGGATTTCCCATCTCTGGCACAATGTTTTTATCCCTAGGAATCCTCTTATTTATTCTTTCTTAGAATTTCCATGTCTCTGCTTGCATGACCCATCTGTTCTTGCATGTGGTCTCCTTTATCCTTTATAGCCTTTAGCAAATGAATCATAATTATTTTAAGACCCTGGCCTGAAAATCCAGTACCTCTGCTGTATCTGAGTGTGGTTCTGATGCTTATTCTGTCTTCCCAGACTATGATTTTTGCTTTATAGTATGCCTTAGGATTTTTGTTAAGATCTGAACATGATGTCCTAGTGAAAGGAAGAGTGGGAAGTAGGGCTTGGGGCTGTGGTGGTAAGGTGTGCGGGTGGGGAACCATTCTAGAGAGCTATGATTAGGTCTCAGTCTTAGTGAGCCTTGCCCTGGGCTGTGACCTTCTCAGTTTTTCCCCTCCTTGAGTGAGACAGGAGGGCTATCAGGGGCTAGTTGGATATTTCTTTTCCGCTGGGTTATTAGACTCCGATAAAGAGCAATCGATCGGGCTCTGGTAAAGTAGTTTTCCTTGAGGGCAGGCGGGCTGTGTGAAGAACAGAATGCACTGGCATATTTCAACATAGTTCCTTTTCCCCTCTCCCTGCTGAATATAGGAGGGGGTTTTTCTCTGATTTTCAGTGAGAGAACCCAAAAGTGTTCCTGAAGTTAAAACACAGAAGTATGGCTATGTTTCCCAAGCTTAGGCCTATTGGGATTTTTAACTGTCAGACTAATTCACACCGAGCCTCCAGCAATTCATCAGTGAGTTTCTGACTTTCTTCCCCTGTCCTGGTTCCCTCGGTGGTTTCTGCTTGTGCATTCCCGCTCTGGAAAGTTTTTCAAGTATCTGCTTCTTTGTCTCTCTACTCCAGGGAGCAGCAGTCTGCCCAGTGACTGCTAAGAAAAGTTGCTGATTTTCAGTTTGTTCAATATTTTACTTATTGTGAGGATGAAGTGACAGCTTCCAAGGTCTTTACAGGCCAAAGTGGGAACTCCAATTTATGCTTGTGACCACTAACCTAATGTTGAGGCTCTGTGTAGGAACTTGGAGAGCAGATAGCACAGAGGGATTCCAACTAGGAAAGGCTGGGTTGAACAGAGGCGCAGAAGAGAACAGAGGGAAAGAGAAGAACTTGTGAGGAAAGCAGTTCCAACAGTGCCATGGGCCCCTTCCCTGCTGAAGTTCTCCCCCAAACCTTTCTTTGCGTGGGTCTTAGAAGCTCTGCTCATGGCTCTGGATCCTCTAAGTGACATTAAGAATTAATAACACACTGAGTTAACTTAGGGGAGTCTATGAACATGACAAAGAGGACAGCCTTTACTTAAAAATAAACATTCACTTAAAATGTATTACCTGTTGCTTTCTACTTTAATTGCCACAGTGCTTGTGACATAGCAATTAACCTTTGGATTGTAGCCATTATGGTTGGCTAGAAATATACTTTCCAGTTATTACCACCAGTATTACTGGAAAAGTGAAACTTTCAGCCCAGTGGTAACATGACACTGTTGGAAAGAGCACATATTTTAATGACAGTTTGATGTGTAAGATTGCCTCTTTGGAGCTCTGGTATTGTCATTTGCAAATAGAGAGTCACAATGCTAAAGAAAAATAGGCTCAGCATTACTAATGCTTTGAGTTACATTTTGTGCATGTGAGTTTACCCTGTTGATCTTTGTAGTGGCTTCAATACCTACCACCTGCTCACCTTGAATATTTAATATCCTTCCTTCTAGCATTATACCTTGTCAGGTTAAATTATTATCTAGAAAAGGGCTTCTTGTCCACAGTTAGTGATTTAGACAATAACTAAATTTCATTATATGCAAACTCAATTTTATACCTACCTGGGCATCATGGGCTGCTAATGACTGCATGTGATTTTCAAAATTGCTTTAAAAACAAGTAGGATAAATTAACATATTGGAAGATTTAGCATTGCTAAAATGGCCATACTACATAAAGTGACCTACAGAGTCAATGCTTTTCCTATTAAAAATTTAGAAGTATTTTTTCACAGATTTAGAAAAAAATCCTAAAAATTGTATGGAACCACAAAAGACCCTGAGTAGCCAAAACAGTCTTAAGAAAGAGAAACAGGGGCCAGCACTGTGGTGTAGTGGGTTAAGGGTCCACCAGAGCACTGGCATCCCATATGGGTACCAGTTCGAGTCCCAGCTGCTCCACTTCCAATCCAGCTCCCTGCTGATGGCCTGGAAAGGCAGTGGAGGATGACCCGAGTGCTTGGGCCCCTGCACCCACGTAGGAGACCTGGAGGAGGCTCCTGGTTTGTGGCTTTGGATTGGCTCAGCTCTGGCCTTTGTGGCCATTTGAGGAGTGAGCCAGCATGGATGGAGGACAGCTTTCTCTGTTTCTCCTTCTCTCTGTAACTCTGCTTCTCAAGTAAATAAATAAATCTTTTTGTTAAAAAAAAAAAAAAGCTAGATGCATCACACTTTCTGATTTCAAACAGTATTGCAAACCTACCATAGTCAAAATAGAATGGTACAGAGATTAAGACAGATGAAATAGGGGCCAATGCTGTGGCGCAGTGGGTTAAAGCCCTGGCCTGAAGCACCGGCATCCCATATGGGTGCTGGTTCTAGTCCTGGCTGCTCCTCTTCTGATCCAGCTCTCTGCTGTGGCCTGGAATAGCAGTGGAAGATGGCCCAGGTCTTTGGGCCCATGCACCTTCTTGGGACACCCGGAGGAAGCTCCTAGCTCCTGATTGTTGTGGCCATCTGAGGCGTGAACCTGCAGATGGAAGACCTCTCTCCCTGTCTCTACCTCTCTGTAATTCTGTCTTTCAAATAAATAAAATAAATCTTTAAAAAAAAGAGCAGAAAGTAATTTGAATCAATTGGTAATTGACAAAAAGAAAGGAGTTAAAGATTTTAAAAGACAGACAAAATAGACCTAGAGATAAACCCATGAATTTACCATCAACTAATTTTTGACAAGGGCACCAAGAATACACAATAGGGAAAATAGTCTCTTCAATAAATGGTATTGGGAAAACTGGATATCTTCATGCAAAATGATAAAATCGGGTCTTCATCATTCACCACATATAAAGGCTAAATTGAGGGGCAGGCCTAGTGATTCAGTGGATTAAATCACTGCTTGGGATGCTAACATCCCATGCTGGAGTGCCTAGTTAAAACCCCAGCTACTCCTCTTCAGATCTAGCTTGCTAATGTGATCCAGGGAGGCAGCAGGTGATTACTCAAATGGTTGGGTACCTGTCACCTACGTGGGAGACCCAGCTGGGATTTTGGAGCTCCTAACTTTGGTTGGGCCCAGCATTGGATGTTGTGGGCATTTGGAGAAGGAAGTACAAGCGAGTGTTATAGATCGGAATAAGTGGTGTCTGAGGCAGTGTCTAATGTGCAAAGGAGACTCTTACACCCCCCTGCCCCTGCAATCTGATGTGCAGCAGAGATTCTTACTCCCCACCACCATTATATCAAATGCATTACATTGTAGCAGCTTTATTATCCTTAATTGCTAAAATTTGGATGCTACCAAGATGCATCCTTCATCAGGTGACTGGATAAATCAACTGTGATACATCCAGACATTAAAAGAAATGAGCTCTCAGGCCATGAGAAGACATGATGGAAACTTAAATGCATATTACTAAATGAAAAAAGCCAACCTGAAAAGCCTACATACTGTATGACCTTTTAGAAAATGCACATATGTGACATTCTTGGACACACAAAACTATGTAGGCAGTACCCAGATCAGCAGCTTCCAAGGGTTTATGGGAGGAATGGAGGCATAAGCAGAGAACAGATTTTTAGGGTAGTGAAGCTACTCTGTGTGACAGCACAATGATGGATACAGGTCCCTCTACAGCTGTCAAAGCGTATAACATGCATGCTGCCAAGAGCATAATCCCTACTCCAATGGAAAAAATAGACAAGGCAGAGGAAATTTCTAAAAAATGAGATATGCCTTGGTCATATTTCATCTAATTTGGCATTTAAGAGACCTCATAGCAGAGCAGTATAAGCTACAAGACTGCGGAAAATGTGGAAATAGACACTTTGCTTGGCTTTTTCCCTGTTGGATTGATTTAATTATGGTTGAAGTGTTGGCCGTCCATTGCATTCAGCAAGAAAAACAGTGATTTGAAGCATTTTGTAGCTATCCTGAGCTGCAGGGAGACTCTGAAGAAAAATAATCATCTTGATTATTAGGAATGATTAGGCAATCTGTTCAGATCGTTTTAGTTAACATTAACCTGATTTTAAAATGCTTTTTGCATAACCCTGTTTTACATATTTTTCTAAGCTTGCTTTACACACATTTCCAACTCTGGGTAGAATGGAAACTCTCATATTGTAGAATTGATTCTCTTGGAAAAGGAGTGTTTTGTCTCCTTGCTCCTCTGCTTTTGGTAATGAGTCTTTTTAAACTTTATTTCCCGATAACAGGTTCCAAGTTTCAGAAAACATCAGCAAATACTTACAGCTACCAAGTCTTGTGGCTGTAAGTGTAGTCTCTGCAAACAATCTTCCCCTTTGGGTCAGAGAGCAAGAGGCAGTATAGTGTGTGAAAGCAAGGGATGTAGCTATAGACTTCCTGGGTTCTAATCCTGGACTGGATTTTCCTAACTTTACCTTAAACTCTGCTGTGGTTTGTGTATCTGTAAAATCAGTTTAATAATAACCCTGCATTTCTCATTAGCTGTGATGTTTAAGAAGTATGTGAGGTTTAAGAAGTAGTATAGTAAGATGCCCAATTTATGTTGCTATTACTACGTCTTTGGAGGAGAGTCTCTGGATACCTTCTTGAATGCAGGCAGATGAGTGACTTGAGCTGTTCTGATTAGGACACCAGGCACCCTTTGTATCTTACCTTCATCTCAGGATACACTTTGAGAAATGCACAGCAACCATTTATGATTGTCCACAAGTGTAAGGTCACCTGGGTGGTTTCTCTGGTCTCAGCTGAGCTCCCTTGTACATCTGTGATCAGCTGCGGGTTGGCTAGATGACCCTGCTTCTAGAAGGTGACAGCTATGTAGTTTCTCACCCTCCAGTACTCTGGTCTAGCTAGGCTTGTTTGCTCAGTAGTCGCAGAGTTTTGGGAAAAATATTGAAATTATGCAAGGCCTTTTGAAGTCTAAACTCATAACTGGTACACTATTACTTCTGCTACCTTTTGGGCAAAGCAAGTCACAAGGCTAGCCCAGTTTCAAGGAGTCGGGAAATGTCAGATCTCAGTGAAAGGAATTTCATAGTCCTCTTGCAAAGGGGGAATGGGTAAAAGGAAAGAGACTAGTTTCAGCCATTTTTGGAAACAATCTTCAACACTACCCAGTATAATAATTTCTTTATCAGTGGCCAGTTACTGTTTTTCTAGGCAGCTCTCATGGGTGGAATGTTCTTACCCTTTTCATGCCTCTATGGAGACACTGACTCTCATAGACTCTTTGGATCATAGATGTGAAGGTCATTCAGGCAATGAACTTTGTGCAACCAGATTCCTGTGCAGGAAGCTGCAAAGAAGTCTGCAATTTCCACTGATTTGTCCCAAGTCTGCCTTTTGGAACAAAACAGAACATTTTGTGTTTGTTTCTTGCTTGTTTTTGAGAGCCTAAGAGCCTAATAAAGGCCTACCTATTATGCAACAGGTACATACTCCATTCTAGCACCCAATCACTCATGTTTTCATTCATTTATCATGCACTCAAAGTCTGCTGAACACTCCCATGGCTCAGGCACTCATGTTAAGAGGACTGAGAGAGCGGGGTTTCAAATCACTTAGATTTAAGCCTCATTTTACTACTTGCCAACTGTGTGACTGGGAAAATTAAGTTTTCTGATGTTAGTACCCTCACCTGAAAAATGAGTATGATTATTCCTATCTGTTAGGTGACTGTGATGATCAAATTAAGTGACAAATATAAAATGCCTGGCCTACGGTAGGCACTCAGTAGAGGGTAGCTATCATTATTACAAGACGGTCACTACCCTGGATCTCACTGCTGCCTAGGGTTTTGACAATGCTTCCTTCCTTCCTTAGTAATATTCAGTATAGACAATCTAGTAAAATGTAGCGGTTGAATAAGAACTTTGCAGTACGACATATCTGAGCTTGAATACTGGTTCAGCCATTTACTAACTCGGATCTACACTCAAAGCATCAGTTTATAAATCAGCAAACTGAAAGGAAGAATAATTCAGAGCTTTGGCATGAGGATGCTTCCACCCTGTAGCATGGTGTCTGACACTTAGTGAGTGCCTGCACCGTCACTGTCCGCCAAGTGGAGACTGTGAATTCTTTTCCATGCATTTTCATTATGAGTAGCATGATTCTTTGGAGAGAATCAGTAGAAAAGGGGTCAGGTTGCTCCAACTCTTAGAGTCTTCCCAACAAATTTCATGGAAGGGGATGAATTCTGTAGTCCTCAGGGTGCTTGCGCTCCACTAAACTAGTGTTTGAATTTCCCAGGGTGTCCACTTATTTCTTTTGTAAAAAAAAATAGAACTATGTAAGAGTGTTGGGATGACTGTAGAAAGTGCATGAAAATGGATATTCAAAGGCATTCCAGATTAAATAATCCCACAGTTACAAGTCTCAGCTCCTCAGTAATGTGCTATGCCACTATCTTTGGTGATCAAGTATGATAAACCTGGGAAAGTAAAAAGTTGGAAAGAAATTGCCCACTTTGTTCAGACATTATTTCAAGAGTTTCATATGTTAAAATCTGGGAATCTACAGTAACTAACTAAAAACAGACCACTAGTGTGTTCTGGAAAGCACTAATGACAGACACTAATTTCCTTTGACTGGCTTAAATATTGTTCAGAGGTAGAAAGAAAGAGTGAAGAAAATTATTCACTTCCATGTTATAATGCCTTATAATTTTTTGAAAAAAAAAATCAAGTTTTAGCAAATGATTCACTTAAAGATAACTTCCCCCAAACATGACAAGTAAGTCTGACCATAGAGGGGGGAAGATTACAGAATTGTGGGTCTTGTGATTTTAAGAAAAATCTAATGTAAACAGCTCCCACTAGTGTTAATAGCATATTCACAAGAAAAATTCGGAGCAGTACACAAGCTTGCGTGGCTCTGGTGAAAGGCCCCATGTGCCTCTGGGCATGTCATCACCTGTTACTAAGAGCAGCCCACTGTACTGTATGCCAGCTAATCTCATTAATTGTTGGATTACTCTCCATTTAGGACTCCACATTCCTTTTCTGTTTACTTTTCCCTCAAAAACCTCCCTTGTAAGTTATCTAAGAAGTGTTCCATGTCCTACAATGTAGCTGAGCAATGAAAATATTTGTCATTTTTTTTCTTTTACCTCCCTGGGAGAATCATTTCACTCCCAGGTGTGTCTCATTAACACCCTTTCTGACTTGAACCGAGATAAGGTGCTCCTTCAGTGCAGTTGCAAGAATGGTTCTGTGTTGTGAAACACCTGCTACTTCAATTGGAATATTGTTCTCTAAGCAGCTGACCATCTCCAGGCTGCAGCAACATTATTTGTGTAAGAGGTAGGCCTCCAGATGCTAGCCTGCTTTCCTAAGCCTTCGAGAGAACAGAAGAGATTGTGAGAGAGATAGCTAGGTTGGGCACAAAATATTACATTCCATAATAAAGTAAACCTCTATAATGTATTAGAACTCTTATAAAACATTTGTAAACATTTATACATCTTTCTTATCTCTAATAATATGATAAGGGAAAGTCAGACATAAACATAAGTGCCGTGTGTTATGGTGACAGCCTCTTAGCATGTCATAGTCATAGCAGGAAAATGGTAACACTTCATCAGATCCAACAAATGTTATTTTGACATAATTGTGAATGTCCATCACATGTGATAATTATGTAAGTCTTCCATAATAATAGTATGGCTATAATAGTATGATAATTAAGTAAAGACAAAACAGTCCCTACTGTAAGAAGAGTAAGGAGACACTGAAATCACTTGCTAGACAGAGACGAAGAATAACACAGAAAAGAGAGAAGGAAAGAAAGTTTAGCAAATATACCTATGGGATTGTAGTTAAGGAAACACTGGGAGATGGATTGCAACCATCTCTCCGTAGATTTTCTGTGTCCTACTCTGCCTCTCCATGTTCAAAGCTTTGGAAAGAACTACTGTAGATGACAATTATAATGGACATTTATTGGCCACTTCCCATGAGTCAGGCATTTAGTGAATGGTTGCATCATCTTGTTTAGTTCTGTCAATAACTCTGTAATCCCAGGAGGTAACTATTATGATCATTGCCATTTTTACAAATGGCTTCCAGAGATTGAGTAACTTGTCCAAGGTTTCTCAGCAAGTGAGTGACAGAGCCAGGGTAGGAACCAAGCCTGAGTGCTGACCCTCTGCAGGCATTCGCCTACTTGCCCTTCACTCCAATCTAGCCTTTCCCCAATCTGCTCTGTATTGCAGAGGCTAAATCTTTGCTTTCCAATACAGAAGCCACTAGTCAAATGTGGCTCTTCAAATTAAACTAATCTAGAATTCGGTAAAACTTAAAACTCAGTTTTCAGGCATTCTAGTCATATTGCGGGCACTCAGTTGCCCTGCGGTGACTCGTGGCTGTAGTATCAGACAGCAGAGGTTATAGATCATTTCTATCACTGCAGAAAGTTCTATGAGACAGCCCTGGGCCAGCGCCGCGGCTCACTAGGCTAATCCTCCGCCTGGGGTGCTGGCACCCCGGGTTCTAGTCCCAGTTGGGGCACCGGATTCTGTCCTTGTTGCTCCTCTTCCAGTCCAGCTCTCTGCTGTGGCCCGGGAGGGCAGTGGAGGATGGCCCAAGTGCTTGGGTCCTGCACCCCATGGGAGACCAGGAGAAGCACCTGGCTCCTGGCTTTGGATGGGCGCAGCGCAACAGCCGCAACATGCTGGCCATAGTGGCCACTTGGGGAGTGAACCAACGGGAGGAAGACCTTTCTCTCTGTCTCTGTGTGTGTGTCTCTCTCTCACTGTCTAACTCTGCCTGTCAAAAACAAAAAAAAAAAAATTCCAGAGCCTGAAAACATTTCCTTTCAATAAACTGCCAGTGCCTACGGTAAGCACTCTTTGTCTAACACCCCTGGATGGCTACTGTTTCAATGTTCTTTGGCAGTGGGCCACAGCTGCTGGTGGGCAGTAGGTGAAACTGTGGCTGCTGTGGGCCCCTGTAGTTCTGGCAATAACAACAAGCCTGGGTAGTAACAGAGGAATGCCTGATGGGCCTGGTGACAGCACTTCCTTCCTTTCTTTTCCTCCCGCCTTGAGGGGGTAGCAAATTCCCCAGCTGCTAATCTCTCAGGTAGCTCATTGTTTTACTGTTGCTTCTTCTGCCATTCTAGCACTTTTGAACTATTCTTTCTATTAATTGCCCTATTGGAAATACTTAGAGTGTTTTTGAATAGACTCCAACTCTGAGCCTAACTAGTTATGATGGAAAGGAAATGGTAAGAGTTAGGATTTAACCAAAAATAGAGTGATAATTTGCTAGAGCAAAACTAGTGTGGTTGTTAACTAGAGTGAATGCCTAAAGAATCACAAATACTTTGGGAAGGAAAGATAAAGCCCTTTTTTCTGTGATAGACATTTATTACTTACATAATTCAGAAAATATTTTAACATGTCTGAATGTATAGATTTGCCCTTGAACTTTACTCTCACCCTAAATTTTTGTCTACCAACTTAAATTCGTTTTTTTTAGGAATGCTAAAACAATTAATTAGGCTAATTCCATGATTAATCAGCTGATCTTAACCTCCACAAAAATTGCAACTTATATCTACTGTACTTAACATATGCAAAGTTAATATTCCTCATTAGTGGCAAAAGAGGTTGAGGATACAAAGGGAAGATCCCAGAACATGCATGCTCCTATTATTTGCTCAAGAGATCTTAGCACAGAGAGAAGACATTTGACTATCGCCTTTCTACTTGCTCATGCTATTTCCACCAACTGTCAGTCAGGAAAGGACAAAGAGGATGAGATGGGACTTCCAAAATGATGGAATGAAAAGGTCAATTTCTCACCAGCAAAACAGCAATACAATATGAAAATAAGAACTCTTATTCAGTCTCTGGAGATTGTTTGAAAGGTACATGGCAGTGGAGAGCCATTCATGTAGGAAAATGTACCAAATTTGTTTAGGTAGAAGTGTCAATTTGTGACATTTCAGCTATAACTGGCTACATTGCTCTTTCTTCTGCCCCAGTTCTGTGATACAGAAGCCATACTCCAAGTGTGTGTAACCAACTTAGGGACTGCCTTGCCCACAGTAAGAGGGCACTAGCTGTAATATAGCTGGAAAAGGGCCGGCATTGTGGCGTAATAGGTTAAGCTGCCTCCTGCAATGCCACCATCCCACATTGGTGCCCATTTGATTCCCTGCTGCCCACTTTCAATCCAGCTCTCTGCTAATGTGCCTAGGAAAGCAGCAGAAGATACATGCTTGGGACCCTGCATCCACATGAGAGACCTGAATGAAGCTCATGGCTCCATGCTTCTGCCTGGCCGAACTCCAGCTGTAGCAGCCATTTGGAGAATGAACTGCTATGGCCGGCGCTGCACAGAACCGAAGCCAGGAGCCAGGTGCTTCTTCCTGGTCTCTCATGTGGGTGCAGGGGCCCAAGCACTTGGGCCATCCTCCACTGCTCTCCCGGGCCACAGCAGAGAGCTGAACTGGAAGAGGAGAAACCGGGACTAGAACCCGGCGCCCATATGGGATGCCAGCGCTGCAGGCGGAGAATTAACCAAGTGAGCCACAGCGCCGGCCCCTCCTTCTCCCTCTCTGTAACTCTGCCTTTCAAACAAATAAAATAGATCTTTAAAAAAAAAATACAGCTGGGGCTGGCGCTGTGGCGCAGCAGGTTAAAGCCCTGGCCTGAAGCGCCGGCATCCCATATGGGCGCCAGTTCTAGTCTCAGCTGCTCCTCTTCCAATCCAGCTCTCTGCTATGGCCTGGGAAAGCAGTGGAAGATAGCCCAACTCCTTGGGCCCCTGCACCCGTGTGGGAGACTGGGAAGAAGTCCCTGCTCCTGGCTTCGGATCGGCGCAGCTCTGGCCGTTGTGGCAATCTGGGGAGTGAACCAGCAGATGGAAGACCTCTCTCTCTGTCTCTACCTCTCTCTGTAACTCTTTCAAATAAATCTTTAAAAAAAAAAACACAGCTGTAATTGATTGAAGAAGAGTCTATCACCTGCAGAAAAAGAGCTAAAATGAGGCAACCACAGGCAGCTGAAAATAAGCTAAACCATTTCAGAAAATACTACAGCATGAAGAAGTGCTGGCAGGTGTGTTCAGAGCAAGCCGATAGAGAGCCTGTCATGTCTGAGCCCCGAGTTCTGCAGGCTGTAAGGCTTAGTCTGTGAGGACATCTTATAAAGACACTGTTCTGTAAACACTGCTTCAATATAAAGAATACAAAATTACCTATTCCATAATAGTATTGGTTTTAAAACCAAATGAGCATAGTAGAGGACTACATGGGTGTGTTTCTCAGTCATCTCCTTGAGATGCTCCATCACCACTCTGGATTTGTTCTCTGTAGTAGATGCTGTTTATTACCCATCCATAGCCTACCCATATTCTTTTTTTTTTAAGATTTATTTTATTTATTTGAAAGTCAGAGTTACAGAGAGAGGTAGAGACAGAGAGAGGTCTTCCATCACAGGTTCACTCCCCAGATGGCCGCAACGGCAGGAGCTGCGCTGATCCAAAGCCAGGAACCAGGAGCTTCTTCCAGGTTTCCCATGTGGTGCAGGGGCCCAATGACTTGGGCCACCTTCTACTGCTTTCCCAGGCCATAGCAGAGAGCTGGATCGAAAGAGGAGCAGCTGAGACTAGAACTGGCGCCCATATGGGATGCTGGATCTGCAGGCTGCAGCTTTACCTGCTATGCCACAGTGCCGGGGGTTGGGGGGGAGGGGGACCCATATTCATTCATTGTCCTTTTACATTCCAGTGACTTTCTACTGCAAGCACTGTGACTCTGTCAAGTTTTTCTGTTGGCCCAACAGCTCCCAACCAAAAGCAAATGGGAGATATAGGATAAATACCACAGCTTCCTTGCTCCTTGGATGGGTCAACTCTGCAGTAGGTTCTACTCGTCTCCCAGCAGTCCCCAAGGTTTTGAGCACTCACTGCTTATGGCAATAACTTGATCATTTATGTACTCTATATTGGCTAACTTTTTAAATGATATGGAAAATGTTCAAATACAGTGGCAAAGAAAAAAATCAGATACAAATTTGTACCTACAGAATTATTTCAATTATAGGCATGTGTATATACACATATATCAAAGAAAATATGGAAAGAAAGAAACCAAATCATTTATGGTGGTTATTTCTGGATATTGAGATTTTAGGTGATTTTTATTTTCTTTTTTATAATTTATTTTTCAACATTTTCAATGTAACTTTATTTCTTTTTATATCAGAACAAGTCATCATAAGTTATTTTTAAATGCTTGTAAAACTGGTGAATGTTTTGCCTTTATTCTCTTTAGTTGATGTTGTCAGTGTTAGGAAACTGGCGCAGTTTTAGCCAGGTGGCCACATGGCCCAGCTACCTGAGCCAGGCTCCACCCCCATCCTAATGGGATTCGCTGCTCCTGCTTCCCTGCCCACCCTCAGGCAAAGTTTTAAAAGGGCCTGAACACGGCTCTCTTGGTTCTTTTCTCTTGGCCCTTCTCTCCTGTGCTCTCCTGGTTCTGCTCTGTAGTCTCCTCCCTCCCCTTCTCCCTCCTCTTTGTCTCTCTCTCTCTTATAGTCTCCTTCTCTTTTTCCTTCACCACCCCTTCACTCCAGTCTGTAGGGTGTTCCCCAATAAACCCTTTCCCTTACTCTGGTGTTCAGTGTGTTTTGCGATGGCTAACATTAATATGTAACAGTCAGAGTCTAAAGCAGTGTTTCTCCAGAGTGGTCCCTGGACCAGTAGTATCAGCATCACCTGGGACCCTGTTAGAAACGCAGCTTCTCAGACTCCACCCAGGACCTTCTGAATGAGAAACTCTGGAGGTAGGACCCAGGGTCTGCGTTTTAAGAAGCCCTGCAAGTGATTTTGTTACACATTAAATTCTGAGAACCCCTGGTTTGAAGCTAATGCTCAATAAACAAGTCCATACCTGGAAATCCTCACTCACTAAGTTTCCAGGAATCCGAACATTTCAGTCATGTAAGATGCAGGATGGGCTCGTTGTGGGATCAGTGAATTTATTGGGGGTGAGCCTGCTGGGGAGGATGAAAATCCACCACAGTTATGCTAAATGAGTGTAGGGAAAACTCTAAGGAGGCTGATACATGTCTTGGGTGGCAGAGTATTTATGCACTCTATATTGAAATCCATGGTGCATTTAATGCACAGGGCTAGACTAACCTAACCCGACCATCAGGGAGACCACTTCCCTCTGATATTTCATGACAGTGGAGAAGGCTTTGTTTTCTTTATTCCTACCCCTACTTGCCTCATGACTTCACTTCAAGTTTTAGTTTTCTTCAGTAATTCTCCCTTCTTTCCCCTGCTTGTGTAAAGATGGTAAATTTCAGTATTTTATGGAAAAGACTATCACTTACTGAATTTGGAAGGACCTTCCTTGGCTTCCCCAAGGAGTTTTTTGTTTATTCCAATACCTGACATTTAGTTGTTTGTGTATCTGTCATCTGCCCCATCAAGTGGAGGCTGTAGCCCCTATGGGATCAGTGACAGCTACTTAGACTTTCTTGCATGCCTGGTAGACACCACGAGCTCAAAACATACTGGTTGAATGAATGAATGAATAATTTATGAAACATTTCAGCTATTCAGCATCAAATGTTTTATATGGCAAATTTTAATTCAAGAAATTCATGCCAGGAACTTTACCTACATTAATTTTAATATAGGAGGAATACATGTATTTAAACAAAATGTGCTGTGCTATTTATCATTTTGTTCATCTTAACCTTATCAATTTTTCAGAAGCTTCCAGCAGGTGGCACCAATAAATATTGTCATGGGACTGAATTGGAAATTGGCTGATATTTTTCCAGTATAAACTTAAAAGCTAAAATGAATGAAGCTTCCTTGGTTCAATTAATATTGATAACTGGCATTTATTTGGCATTTTCCCATTTATGAAGTGCCTTTAAATCTTCATCTCAAATGTGTCTCAAATTCTGTCAATACATTGAGAAAATTTTATTATGTACTTTAAACTTTTGTTGACATGTCATTTAGTCACAATAGCAAGATAAATTATGCTAGTTAATGACAATGCTGTAATTTTATATTTGTCATATACCATTCTTTCAGAGACTAAAATTCTCTATGGAAAATTTGGACATGATCTTACATGTAAAAACTGAACAGGAACTCAGACCACAAATAATTTAGTGAACTCTTTCTATGGCTCATTAAACAGTAATGATTCCTCCCATTTGTATGGTGTGGTGTGTCTATAAAGTACTTGCACAGACACGCCACCCTTTGATACTTGCAATAGGCCTATGATGTGAGCCACATTCTATTTTGTGCATAGGAAGAGGGTGAGTCTTCTTCTCCATTTCTCATCTCTCCTCCTGGGATCCATCACTGATCTCCCCAGGTTGGTTGACTCAGGCTTAATAATTTGTAAACCTTAACAAAAATTCAGGTGATGTATGAATGGCAATTAATGTTAGTTTAACTTTGCAAATTACAAGGAACTACAGTCACTCCCAACTTTCCTTTCCCCATGACTCCTAGAAACCACTAATCTACTTTTTGTTTCTATGTATTATTTCCTATTCTCAACAATCATAAAAATGGAATTACACATTAAATGACTTTTTCGTGACTACCTTATTTCGTTTAGCATAGTGTTTTCAAGGTACATCTATGTTTGTTGGGTTTAATTGGTTTGTAGTGTTAAATAAGGTTTTGTTGGAAGCCGTGGATTTAGACCAAGCACCTGCACTGGGTTAATAGATTACATCAACATAGAAGTTATTCATAGTACCTGAGCTTTGGCTAATTTCAGAGGGCTCTGTGGCCAGTTAACTAATGGAGCTACAAATAATTTTCTAGTTAAGCTGTAACCAATTGACTGGTTGATTAACCAGGTTGCAGTCAATTAAGCTGTTTTCTATTTCACAGATTTGTTTTTCTGTAAATATGGTCTAATATTATGGCTGGTTAGAGTTCACAAAACCTTTTCTGGGTCTGGGAAATGCTTCATTTGTAATTTATTTTTGTTCTGTTTTGTTCTGCTCAAATGAAATCTACTAGATATAATTGAGCTAAGGAATTTTCCTCTCAACAACAATGACGCTTAAGTGTTTCCTTGTTGATTTTCTGCCTGGTTGAGTTATTATTAAAAGTGAGGTATTTAAACCTCCAACTATTATTGTAGAATTATTTTTGTTTCTTTTCATTTCTATCAAGTTTTTTTAAAAGATTTATTTACTTATTTGAAAGGCAGAGTTACAGAGAGGCAGAGGCAGAGAGAGAGACAGATCCTCCATCCGCTGGTTCACTCCCCAGATGAATGCAACAGCCAGAGCTATGCTGATCTGAAAGCAGGAGCCAGGAGCGTCTTCGGGGTTTCAAGCACCTGGGCCATCTTCCACCACTTTCCCAGGCTGTAGCAGAGAGCTAAATCAGAACTGGAGCAGCTGGGACCTGAACCAGCGCCCATATGGGATGCTGAGCACTGCAGCAACAGCTTTACCCACTATGCCACAGTGCTGGCCCCTCTATCAGTTTTTGTTTCATGTATTTGGGACTCTGTTTTTAGGTGCATAGATATTTATATATATAAAGTATATATATGCATATATACATATATAAAATATATATAATATATAATATACATATATAAAGTATATATATGCACACTGCACTTATTCTTTTACCAATATACAATGGGATTCTTTACCTCTACTAAAAATTCTTTTTTAGAAGATTTATTTATTTGAAAGGCTGAGAGAGAGAGAGAGAGAGAGAGAGACTATCCATCCACTGGTTCACTCTTCAAATGTCTGCAACAACCTGATCTGGGCCAGACTGAAGCAAGGAGCCAGGAACTTCAATCAGGTCTCCCACATGGGTGGCAGGGCACAAGTACTTGAGCCATCATCTGCTGCCTTCCCAGGAACATTAGTAGGAAGCTGGACTGGAAGTAGAGCAGCTGGGACTTGAACTGGAATTCCAATATAGGGCATTGGCATTGCAAGCTGCAGCTTAATCCACTACAGCACGATACCAGCCCCCTGGTAACAGTTCTTATCTTAAATTTTGTCTGATATTAGTATAGTAACTTCAGCTCTCTTTTGGTTTTACTGCTTACATGGAATCTTCTTTTTAACTTTCAACCTGGGGCTGGCGCTGTGGCATAGTGGGTAAAGCCATCGCCTACAGTGCTGGCATCCCATATGGGCACCAGTTCAAATAAATAAATCTTTAAAAAAAAAAACTTTCAGCCAGCGCCGCGGCTTAATAGGCTAATCCTCCGCCTGCGGCGCTGGCACCCCAGGTTCTAGTCCCGGGCACCGGATTCTGTCCCTGTTGCTCCTCTTCCAGGCCAGCTCTCTGCTGAGGCCCGGGAGTGCAGTGGAGGATGGCCCAAGTGCTTGAGCCCTGCACCTGCATGGGAGACCTGGAAGAAGCACCTGGCTCCTGGCTTCAGATCAGCGCGGCTGGCTGCAGCAGCCACTGGGGGGGTGAACCAATGGAAGGAAGACCTTTCTCTCTGTCTCTCTCTCTCACTGTCCACTCTGCCTGTAAAAAAAAAAAAAAACAAAAAAAAAAAAAACAAAAAAAAAAACAACTTTCAACCTGAAGTTTTTGTGCATTTGCACCTAAAGTGATATTCTTGTAGACAGTGTAAAGCTCGATTATGTTTTTTAATTATTATTTTTATTTTTTATTTATTTCCAAGACAGAGTTACAGAAGGTGAGAGAGAGAGAGAGAGATCGATCCTGCACCCGCTGGTTCACTCCTCAATGGTTGCAACAGCTGGGCAGTGCCAGGATGAAGCCAGGAGCCCAGAGCTCCCTCAGGGTCTCCTCCATGGGTGCAGGTTCTCCCATGCCATTAGCAGAGAGCTGGATCAAAAGTGGACAGCCAAGATGCTAGCATTGAAGGCAGCGGCTTTACCCACTAATGCCACCATGCTGGCCCCAAGAGCAGGGTTTTAAAACAAAACAAAACATTTTCTGCCAAATTCTGTCTTGGAGTTGAAATGTTCAGTTTATTTATATTCATTGTAATTACTGATAATGTGAAATTTATGCCTGACATTTTGCTATTTGTTTTATATATGTGTTACATATATCATCCTTTCTTCATTACTGCCTTCTTTTGTATTAGATATTTTCTAGTATATAATTTTTATATATAAATAATATATTTTTTTCATTTCACTATACATATTTTCTTCAGTAACAACTTAGATGTTTACTAAATATTTATGTAGTAAAATCATAATGTAGTTTAATCTAGTGCACACTTCTGTTTTCAAGGTGGTAAATCAACTACTTTGATGAGTGTTTTAGTGACAGTTGCAACAATAAAAATTTAACTTGTTGCTCAAGCTAATACCAATAATCAGTACAAATTACCTTGAAATTAGACTCTTTCAAAGCATACATTAAATATATATTGTTAATTTGATCATTACTTTATATATTATATTAAAAAACTTACATGTCACATAGTAAACAGCTTAATTGGGGTTGATATATTTGAGACTATCTTAAAACAAAACAAAAAAGATTTGTTTATTTATTTGGAAGGCAGAGTGACAGAGAAAGAGGGGGAGAGAGAGATCTTCCATTTCACTGGTTCACTCCTAAAATGACCACAACAGCAAGGGGTGGGCCAGGCTAAAGCCAGGATCATGGAACGCCATCCAGATCTCCCGCAAGTATGACGGGGGCCCAAGCACTTGGGCCATCATCTGCTGTCTTCCCCAGTTGCATTATCAGGAAACTGGATCAGGAGCAGAGCAGCCAGGACACATGATGCCATGTCACCAGCAGTGGTCTAACCCACTGTGCCACAGTCCCAGCCTCAGTGTACTTAACGTTAAATAGCATTACCTGTTTGTAGAAATCGTTAGTAACACTGAATTTTTATTTGGTTTGCAGCATTTCTTCTCATCACTTTCTCCTATGCTGGGAGATGACCACAACTTTAATTATATAATAATGGAGAAGTTTGTAATTTATTTGATGTTCAGAAACAAAACTATTAGATTCCATGGAGACTTGGGACTTATCTACCTTTAAATGTAATATTTAGATTTCTTAATAACCTAAGTATTTAAAATAACTAATGTAATACTTTTTTTCCTTATTTATTTCCAAATAATTTCCTTTTTTTTTTTTTTTTTGCTTCAGAAAACTTCAACCATAAAAGCACTGTGACTGCTTCGAGGGAAAAGTGTTTTAATATACAATCCCTACACTCCTAAGTAATTGCATTCTGAGGTTTCTGTTTGTTTCTTTTGGCTAATTCTGAATCCTTCTGTTTTTTCCTTTTACGAGAGGAAAATTGAAGTAGACTTTAGGTGATCAAAAACAAAAATATTGGCCAAGGGTCCAACAGTGTGTATTTTGCATTTGTGCTGCCATGAAACAGTAGTTCTGCAGGTCCTTCAGTCCCGTCACTGCCACTTGCAAGTGAAGGATGTGAAGGAGGCTCTGTAACTGAATGAGCAGACTTTGTAAAGTGCCTCCTGTTTTAACACCCAATCACATTCGTTTACTTTCCTCATTCTACTTTCTTAGAGTATAGGAAAGATCTGTTTATGTAGTTTGTTTTTGCCAGTGCCTGTAGAATAACAAGATTTTTAAAAAATAAAGTGTGGGGGACGCTGAATCCAGAGAGGCCTAGAGGAACTTCCTGAGCCTGCCTCGAATTTGAAAACCTGACTTTAAGTTTCAAATCCCTGGTATCAAACACCCCAGCCCCAGGGTGCTTCTGCCTAAGGATCATCAAGGTGGTATAACAGGAGTGCCTAGGACCCTTTTGCATCACAACACCCCACCCCTTGCCCGCATCAGCTCATCCCGCTCTGTACCATCCGCTCTGTACCTCAGCTATATATACACCTCCCTTTTACAATAAAGTGAGACCCTGCTTCAACTGGGCTCCACACCGCGCCTGATTGTCCCCCGGGTTTGGGGAAGGCTGAGTGGCGGGTGGTGCACTTCCCCTCCTTGGTCAAGGCAAGCTGCGGGCAGCCTGCCTAATTCTCCGGCGGTGGTGAGGAACAGTCACTGCAATAAAGTTGTACAGGGGCCAGTGTTGTGGCACAGTGGGTTGAACCACCACCTGCAATGCTGGCATCCATATTAGAGTGCTAGCTGAAGTCCGGGAAGCTCTACTTCTGATCCAGCTCCCTGCTAATGTGCCTGGGAAAGTAGCAGAATTTTGCTCAAGTCCTTAGGCCCCTGTACCCATGTGGAAGACTCAGGTGGAGTTCCAGGCTCCTGGCTTTGGTCTGGCCCCAAGCTGTCACAGCTATCTGAGGGGTAAACCAGCAGATGGACAATCTCTTTGTCTCTCCCTCTCTCTGTCATTCTTACAAATAAATAAAATAAATCTTTAAATAAATAAATAAAATTGTGTAAAACATTTACTTTATTGACCTTTGTATCATCACTGTATTACAACAGAGCCAGTAATCGTGTAGCTTTGTCAGCATTAGCTGGTTCATCTTCATGATGCAGCGGAGGAATCAGCTCTTTCTGCCAAGATTCCTGAGAAGGCCTCTCGAGAAATATGCAAGCCCCTTTTGTATATTTACAAAACATACAAATTTTGCTAATTTTTTCATCATTCACAATATTTTTCTTCTTAAGATTAGTAGTAACTGGTTTTGCTTTAGTTTTAGCCTTAAAGTTCTCTGACCGGCTCTGTGAAATACATTTCTGGATTTCTGCCCTCCTAATTTGTTCTTGGCGCAGCAGCTTGAGCCCCACATGATGCCATTTGCATACCCTTGTACATATTTTTACATTACTTTTGTATCTGTTATTCTGGGAATTACAATCAATCTTAATTTACAACAGTATCAACTGAAGGATCAATACCAACTTAACTTTAATAGTAAATACAAACGTGCTCCTGTGTAAGTCTGCTCCTCCTCCTTGGATACTATTAGTGTCATACCAGTTATATCTATGCATTGTTTGCCAGTCGATACAGATTTATAATACTGCTTTACATAATTGTGTTTTAAATAAGATAGGAAGAAAAAATTTCTGTACATTTATACTATCTTTTATATTAACCAAAGTAATTACTTTCATTGCTCTTTTATTGCTTTGTGTGAATTTCAGTTACTGTTTAGTTCCTGTTTGTTTTGGCATGAAAAACTCCCTTTAGTGTTTCTTTAGTGCAGGTATTCTAGTGACAAATCCATTCAGTTTTTGTTTAATTCTCTTTTATTTTCAAAGGGTAATTTTGCTGGTTGTAGAATTCTAGACAGAAAGGAATTTTTTTTAAAGATTTATTTATTTATTTGAAAGTCAGAGTTACACAGAGAGAGAAGGAGAGGCAGAGAGAGAGAGAGGTCTCCCATCCACTGGTTCACTCCCCAACTGGCAGCAAAGGCCAGAGCTGGGCCGATGCAAAGCCAGGAGCCAAGATATTCTTCCAGGTCTCACATGCGGGTGCAGGGGCCCAAGGACTTGGGCCATCTTCTACTGCTTTCCCAAGCCATAGCAGAGAGCTGGATCAGAAGTGGAACAGCCAGGACTCGAACTGGTGCCGTATGGGGTGCCAGCACTGCAGGTGGTGGCTTTACCTGCTATGCTACAGCGCCAGCCCCTGGACAGGAATTTTTATCCCAGCACTATGAATATACTCTCCGTTTACTTTCTAGCTACCATAGTTTCTGGTGAGAAATTGTTAATCTTATTGAAGAACTCTTGTATACCAGAACACATTTAGGTAAAGTTTTATTGTTCCATAGTACTTACATCAGGGTGACTATAGTTCACAATAATGTAGTCAACCCTGTATGAAGAACTAGAAGAGAGTAATTTGTAGGCTCCAAATACAAAGAAATGATGAGGCAACAGAAATGCTAATTTCCTGATTTGATCAGTTTATACTGTATGTACCTGTTAAAATATAAGTGTACCCCATAAAAATATACAAGTATTAATTTAAAAAGGAAGATCCTTTTTATGTGATAAGTCTCTTCTCTTTTATTGCTTTCAAAATTATATCTTTATCTCTTGACAGTCTTTTTTTAAGGTATAAAAGCAAGATTTATCAGAGTCAGAGACTTCCAGACAGAGTGGCATGGAAAGGGGCTCCAAGAAAAGCAAAATCCGAGAGGGCTGGTGGTACCGGGCTTTTAGGCACAATTTTGGAGAAGAAAAAAACTTCAGCTTGACATTCATTTACAAGGCAGGGATAACACCCATCAAAATACCTGATTTGCAATCTTTCATCCTGTCTGGAAGAAACAAAGAACCATCAGTAGGGTGGGATGCCTAATTTGCTTTATAGTCAACTGGGAGATCAGAAAGAATTGCCTCTTCCTTGCTATTCTTATGATAAGATTGGAAGCTGCCAAGGAGTGGGCAGGCACTAAGATTGGAAGCTGCCAAGGAGTGGGCAGGCACTTTTTTCTTTTCTTTGCTATTTTTTTTGAAACCTTTCATTTAATGAATACAAATTTCATAGGTACAGCTTTAGGAATATAGTGGTTCTCCCCCAACCCCATACCCGCCCTCCTACTCCCACTCCCATCCTATTCTTCATTAAGATTCATTTTCAATTAACTTTATATACTGAAGACCAACTCTATACTAAGTAAAAATTTCCACAATTTGTACCCCCACAGATACACAAAGTATAAAGTACTATTTGAAAACAACTTTTACAGTTAATTCTCATAGTCAACTCATTAAGGATAGAGGTCCTACATGGGGACTAAGTGCACAGTGACTCCTGCTGTTGATTTAACAATGAACACTCTTATTTATGACATTAGTGATCACCCAAGGCCCTTGTCATGAGCTGCCAAGGCTGTGGAAGCCCTTTGAGTCCACAAACTCCATCAGTATTTAAACAGGGCCATAAGCAAAGTGGAAGTTCTCTCCTCCCTTCAGAGAAAAGTACATCCTTTTTTGATAGCCCCTTCTTTCCACTGGGATCTCACTCAGAGATCTTTCATATAGATCATTTTTTGCCACAGTGTTTTGGCTTTCCACGCCAGGCAGGCACTTTTGAGCTTGCGAAAGAACCTCCGGAGAAAGCAAGTATTTTGCACCCTTAAACCTCTGTCCCGGACCGACATGCGGCTCACTTGGCTAATCCTCCACCTGCGGTGCCAGCACCCCGGGTTCTAGTCCCGCTTAGGGTGCCATATTCTGTCCTGGTTGCTCCTCTTCTAGTCCAGCTCTCTGCTGTGGTCCGGGAGTGTAGTGGAGGATGGCCTAGGTCCTTGGGCCCTGCACCCACATGGGAGACCAGGAGGAAGCACCTGGCTCCTGGCTTCGGATCAGTGCGGTGCGCCGGCCACAGTGCACCAGCCACAGTGGCCATTTAGGAGGTTAACCAACGGAAAAGGAAGACCTTTCTTTATGTCTCTCTCTCTCTCTCTCTCTCTCTCACTCTCACTGTCTAACTCTGCCTGTCAAAACAAAACAAAACAAAACAATACAAAACAAAAAAACCAACTCTGTCCGGACTACCCTGACTGCCCACTAACCCATCTTACTCCTCACATCCTCTACCACCCTCTCCCCCGTAGAAGAATATACCCTAACTTCTGTTAGGGGAACTGGGCGATGACCACTGTGGCTGCTTCATGCTGGAAAGGGGCATCACTGGGAATGGCAGTCAAGACAGGGTTCCACAAGAGGTGGCTTCTCAGCAGCAGGTGGCTCCTCGAGGGGGATGCAGTGCCAGCTTGCAGAAACTGCTTCCATCCGAGGTTTCATGTGCGTGGCCATCTAGAATTTCACTGTTTCAAGTCTGGAGAAAAGGAATCTAATAAGCAGTTTAAACTCACAGAGTCTAAAACAAAGGACAGAGTCATTACAGGACCTAAGAAAGGTGCTGGATAAACTATGAGCAAGTGTTCCTATTGAGAGGCCAGTAGAAACTGACAGGAGGGACCTGATACCAATCAGCTGGGCTGAGGCCTGGCCAGGTATATATGAGGTCCAAACCTATCTTTTCACATAAGGTACTGGAAGAGACACCCTAAGGGAGGTATGAACCTCCATAGGGAAGGCACCCTGTTGACTTGCATTACCAAGCTGGCCTGGGCAGAGAGCTGGTAGATGGCATCTCTAAAAGGAAATTTACATTTCCACCTGCAATGTTACTGACCCTACTTGGCTGTCCCCTCAACCGCTGTGGTTACTTTGGAAGTTGGGCTGAGTAAAGAGCTTTTCAGCTTAGAGCCAGTAAGATCTGTGGCTCTGACCTGGGCATCCTTTGACTTCAGGGCAGTTCCATTTCCAGTGACCCAACTCTTGGCTGGCAGAGCTGCCAGGTCTCTTCAAAAGCTGACTTCTGTGTCCATCAGAAGCCCCGGCTTTTCACATAGAAAAACCAATGCCATGGGCTGGCACTATGGTGCAGTAGGTTAAAGCTCCAGCCTGCAGCACCAGCATCCCATATGGGCACTGGTTCTAGTCCCAGCTGCTCATCTCCTGATCCAGCTCCCTGCTATGGCTTAGGAAAGCAGTAGAAGATGGCCCAAGTCCTTGGACCCCTGTGCCAAGTGGGAGATCCAGAAGAAGCTCCTGGCTCCTGGCTTTGGATCAGCTCAGCTCCAACCATTGCAGCCATTTGGGGAGTGAACCAGCAGAATGGAAGACCCCTCTCTCTTTCTCTCTGGCTCTACCTCTCTCTGTAACTCTGTCTTTCAAATAAATAAAATATATCTTAAAAAAATAAAAAAAAAACAATGCCATTTACGATGGACTGGACTGTTGTGTCTCCTTGATGCAGATCACTGTGTATAGCAGCCATTAATTAGCCTGTCACCTACCTTTACATTGCTTCTGCTGCCTAGCTTCTTCTTCCTCCTGGTTTCTGTTAAAGCAGACCAGAGGAAACCTTTAAGAGGATGCAAGTCAAGGGGGTACTTAGTCCCATCTTCAATCTTTGGTGGCCTAAGCTGGAAATCTATAGTCACAAGCATGTTCTGATAGTGGTTTTTCTGTGAGGTAGACAATACTCACAAGGAAAGCGATGTCCTCACCTTAACATCAAACATGATGACCACCTTATCCTTAAAATCTGAAGTCATTAGTAAAACTTTCTCTCCCTTCATTCGGTTTTAAAAGGGAGGTTTTGCCTGTTTACTGTGCCCATGGCAAAGAAAATCTAGCTGTGAAATCATAATTTCTTCCATATATAGCCAGGCCGTTATTACAGAAGATTGTTAGCCATCATGTTATAAGGTCTAAAGATCAAACTGTACATCCAATGGAGAGTTCTTCAGAATAGAATCAGTTTCCCTTCTTGAAGAGAATAGAGAAATGAGGGAACCAGTCAGGTTTCCCAGATTCTTGACAATCTTACTATAATATATGTAAATGTGGATCTCTGAACTTTGTCCTACTTGAATTTTGTAGAGGCTTGTTGGATTACAGATTAATGATTTTAAAATTACATTTGGGAAGTTTTCAGTCATTTCTGCAAGTACTCTTTCTGTTATTGTTTCTCTCCTTCAAGGATTCTTATTATGAGCATGTTGACATACTTGGTGCATCCCACAGGTCTTTGGAGCTCTGTTCCTTTTTCCTATTTTTTTTTCTGCTCACTGTAATCTTCAAACTGAATAATATTAAATGTCAGCTCAAATCTGCTGTTCAATTCCTCTAGTGAAATTTTTTTAAGATTTTATTTGTTTACTTGAAAGTCAGAGTTACAGAGAGGCAGACGCGCAAAAAGAGAGATCTTCCATCTGATGCTTCACTCCCCAACTTGTCGCAATGGCCAGAGCTGTGCTGATCCAAAGCCAGGATCCAGGAGCTTCTTCCAGGTCTCCTACATAGGTGCAGGGCCCAAGGATTTGGGCCATCTTTCACTGCTCTCCCAGGCCACAGCAGAGAACTGGATTGGAAATGGAGCAGCCAGAATTTGAACTGGCACCCAAATGGGAAACCAGCACTGTAGGTGACAGCTTTACACACTGTGCCACAGCGCTGACCCCAAATTTTTTATTTCAATAGTTTAATTTTCAACTCAAGAATTTTTATTGGCATGTTTTATAATTTTTAACCTTTTTGACGATCTTTATTTGATAAATTGTCCTCATATTTTCCTTTAGTTGTATAGATACAGTTCCTGGAAAATATTTAAATAGGTATTAAAGTCTTCATCTAGTAAGTCTAACTTTTAGGCTTCCTTGGACAATGTTTCCAATGACTATTTTTAAAAATTTATATACATTTTTATTTGAAAGGAAGAGAGAGATATAGAGATGCAAATACAGACATCTTCTGTTTGGTTTTTCGCTCCCTAAATGCTTTCAACAGCTTGGGTTGGGCTAGGACAAAGCCAGGACCCAGGAACTCATTCCTGGTCTCCCACATGGGTGGCAGGGATCCAACCACTTAAGCCATCATTTTCTGGCTCTCTGGGTTCCCATCAACAGGAAGCTGGACCAGGAAGCAGAGCTGGGACTCAGGCTCTGGCTCTCCAGGACACGATGCGGATGTCTCAAATGCATCATAACCAGTGCACAAACACGTGCCTCTCCCATGACTATTTTTATTTCCCCCCATTTGGGGGCCATATTTTCTTGTTTTCTTATGTGATATTTTTTGTTGTTGTTGAAAATTGGACATCTTGAGTCAAATGTTGTGGCACTGCATGTTAACCCACCACTTTGGAAACCCACAATCTGTTTCAGAGTGCTTGGGAGGAAGTCCAATCCAGTTTCCTGGTGTTGTGTCCGAATTTCCCAATCAATGCACAAGGCACAGTCGCGGATGCAAAAGCAGAGGTTTATTTGTTACCAGCCGGCTGGGACCCCTTACCTGCACACAGCCCTTTAGCAGTGCACAGGCAAAAGGCCCCCTCATTTGCATAAGAGAGGTTTTTATAGCCTCACACTTACAAGGGTGCAGGTCATCTCCTATGTAGGTTACCTTCTCACTCTCTATATGGCAAGGTATTGGGACCTAACATGTTCATTGGTTCATTTAAACGTAAAGGCTATATACGTCATGTGGCGGGAAGGCCACACAAAGGAGATGGCACTGGCACGGGGAGGAACTGGCGGGGAGCATCGGGTCATAAATTCCAGGGGAGCATAGCAGGCAAGCAAGCAGCAAGAGTACAGAAGCGGAACCGGCATTTAGCAAGCTAGGGACTCCAACTCCTACACTGGCAGTATACCTGGGAGGTGACAGATGGTGGCCCAAATGCTTGAGTCCCTGCACTTGAGTGTGAGACCTGGATTGTGTTCTGGGCTCCTAGCTTCAGCCTGGCCCAGCTCTGGCTGTTGTGAACTAGAGAATGGAATTTATCTTTCTCTCTCTCTCTCTCATTCTCTTTTTCCTTTCAAAAAAAAAAAAAAAAAGAAAGAAAGAAAAGAAAAGAAAACTGGAAATCTCAAATAATATCATGTAGAAATTCTGGAAATCTGATTTTACCCTCTTCCCCACTATTGGTTTTTTTGGTATTTTTGTTTTTGTTTGTTTAGTGACTACTCTGAACTAATTCTGTAATGTCTATATATATTGTCATGCATAGTTCCTGAATTCTTCTCGGATAGCTTAGCAGTCAGCTACTAATTGGACATAGATTTCCTTGAATGCCTGAAACCAGAAGGCTTCTAATCTTTGTGAGACTTTGTGTACGTGTTGGAACATACCTTCAATGCTCAGGCATATGGTCTACAACTCTGCTTCTGCCTCCCCTTCTTGCTTGTGTAGACTCTCAGGGTCAGCCATATGTGAGAGCTTATGGCTTTATTAGATCTTTCCTGGGCGTGTGCACAAGCCTAGCCACATGAATTCTAGATTGCCAGAATGATGTTGGAGCTTTTCAAAGTCCCTCAGGAATATTATCCTCCAGACTTTCAAGTTTTTTTTTTTTTTTCTGTTTAGCTTGTTGCTCACCCAAACTGCTACTGTTGCTTCAGGCCACTGCGATGTTAGACAACTGCTGCTGATTGTTTTCAACAAATACCCTAAGGGGAAAGGATTTTATCTATGGTGACCTCGGATTTGATCTATGGTGACCTCCTGCAAGTGGGATTTTCCAGGGAATTGCCTGGTCAAACAATGACAGTTCTCTGGGACCTTAGAAGGACCGCCAATCCTGATGTGTGCCCACTAGTAGTTCTTGATTTGCATGTTGATGGGGAGCTGTTGATTTTCAAGATTATCACAGAGCTTTGGAGAGAGAGATAGGAATAAGGCAAGTTAAAATGCCATAAGATTTTTTTTTTATTATTACTGAAATTCACCATTTTCTTGAATTAATGCTCCCTGACTCTTGATAAACTTATAAACTTCTGGAAAAGTTGGTATCAATATTAAAATACTAGTATTTTTGTTTCTTTTAAGGAGGAAAGGATTTTCAATAGCTCTTTTTAAAAATTTTATTTATTTATTTGACAGGTAGAGTTATAGACACAGAGAGAGAAAGGTCTTCCTTCCGTTGGTTTACTCCCCCAATGGTCACTACGGCTGGCGCGGCGCCGATCCAAAGCCAGGAGCCAGGTGCTTCCTCCCGGTCTCCCATGCTGGTGCAGGGGCCCAAGCACTTGGGCCATCTTCCACTGCACTCCCGGGCCACAGCAGAGAGCTGGCCTGGAAGAGGAGCAACCGGGACTAAAACCCGGCACCCATATGGGATGCCGGCGCTGCAGGTGGAGGATTGACCAAGTGAGCCACGGTGCCGGCCCTTCAGTAGCTCTTACTCCACTATTCTTGCCAATGTCATCTTCCAATACAATTTTTAGCATGACTACACTGCAAGTTACTTAACCTTTATGTGCCTCATTTTATTTACCTGTTTATTGGGGATAATAATAGTGCTCACCTCAAGGGTTATGTGTGAATAAAACAAGTTTATTCAGGTAAAGAGCTGAGCAGAGTGCCTGCTTCTTTGCAAAAACTCAGTAAATGTTAAACATTATCGGTCATTTGTTTTCTTGGCTCTTTGACTTTCAGTTTGGTATCCAACAATATCTTACTATTTGGGAAATGGAATGGGAGCCAAAGAATCTTTAGTCTACAGGTAATCACTGATGTAACTTGAGATGTGACTGACTTGAAGACTGAGAACAGCTGGTTTGGAGTCCACATATTTCCCCATAGCATTTCTTCTTATCTCTGAGTGTAATTGCTTTTTTCCCATTGAGCTCATTCTGCAGAGGATTCCTCTGTTTATATAGGAAATAGACCATTTCTGCATTCACTCTGATAATAAACCCAAGACCACAGAGTCTCCTGAGATAAAACACACAACTTGCAAGAGCACTGCTCAATATTTGAAAGTCACACAATTATACATGGTGCACATGCAAGCCCTAAAGGATTGCTGAAGTTGACAGAAAATGTAGCACATGTCCAGGAACAAGCTCATCCCAAGGCAGCAAAATTGTCTTGTTGATGTTTCAACTCCAGAAGGACAACTGAACTCTACTCAGGGCAATTTTACACACCATAGATGAGGCTGAACTAGCTGTTTACCGGGTTACATGATCTCACCTGCCCACCCCCTTGTTACTGAAAGTAATCTGTGTGGGGCAAAAGCAAATAGTTTGGAGTTGGATGGACCTCAGTTCAATTCTTAACTCTGACACTTAGTTTTGTGTGGTTTATATCAACTCCTTGAGTCACAATTTTTTTTTTTTTTTTTGGACAGGCAGAGTGGACAGTGAGAGAGAGAGACAGAGAGAAAGGTCTTCCTTTTCCATTGGTTTACTTCCCAGTGGCTGCTGTGGCCGGCACACTGCGCTGATCCGAAGACAGGAGCTAGGTGCTTCTCCTGGTCTCCCATGGGGTGCAGGGCCCAAGCACTTGGGCCATGCTCCACTGCACTCCCAGGCCACAGCAGAGAGCTGGACTGGAAGAGGAGCGACTGGGACAGAATCCGGCGCCCTGACCGGGACTAGAACCTGGGGTGCTGGCGCCGCAGGCGGAGGATTAGCCTAGTGAGCCGTGGCACCGGCCCGAGTCACAATTTCTGCAAATGTATAAAGAGGTAAGTGTATACCTTGAGGGTATTGAAAGATCAGAGGAGCTAATGCATACTAAATATTTAGCAGATTGCCTAGCCACATAGTAAATATTCAACAAATATCTTGAGTTATTTTATAACTTTTCCAATATTAACTGAGTTTCTTCTCGATGCTAAATGCTGTGTTATACACTGAGTATATGTAGCAAACAAAATGCATCCCTGCTTCTCTAGCAGAGTTTAAGGAAAGGCTAATGAGAAAGAATGATGTTGAAGTTATAAAACAAATTAGTATTAATTACAAAATGGGATTAGGGTGAACTTCATGTGGTTGAAGAATAACAGGG